>NC_064626.1:567992866-568617866 GCF_023864275.1 Schistocerca cancellata
AGGGACGAATGGAGATGTGTCGTCTTCAGCGATGAGAGTCGCTTCTGCCTTGGTGCCAATGATGGTCGTATGCGTGTTTGGCGCCGTGCAGGTGAGCGCCACAATCAGGACTGCATACGACCGAGGCACACAGGGCCAACACCCGGCATCATGGTGTGGGGAGCGATCTCCTACACTGGCCGTACACCACTGGTGATCGTCGAGGGGACACTGAATAGTGCACGGTACATCCAAACCGTCATCGAACCCATCGTTCTACGATTCCTAGACCGGCAAGGGAACTTGCTGTTCCAACAGGACAATGCACGTCCGCATGTATCCCGTGCCACCCAACGTGCTCTAGAAGGTGTAAGTCAACTACCCTGGCCAGCAAGATCTCCGGATCTGTCCCCCATTGAGCATGTTTGGGACTGGATGAAGCGTCGTCTCACGCGGTCTGCACGTCCAGCACGAACGCTGGTCCAACTGAGGCGCCAGGTGGAAATGGCATGGCAAGCCGTTCCACAGGACTACATCCAGCATCTCTACGATCGTCTCCATGGGAGAATAGCAGCCTGCATTGCTGCGAAAGGTGGATATACACTGTACTAGTGCCGACATTGTGCATGCTCTGTTGCCTGTGTCTATGTGCCTGTGGTTCTGTCAGTGTGATCATGTGATGTATCTGACCCCAGGAATGTGCCAATAAAGTTTCCCCTTCCTGGGACAATGAATTCACGGTGTTCTTATTTCAATTTCCAGGAGTGTATGTTTCATTTCTGTATAGACCAAATGGCTTTAGTTCAGCTCTTATTATTGTTCTACACATTACCAAAAAGCTTGCCTCTAGTATATGCATATTTAATTCCAGGTCAATATTACTTCTTAATCCTTTCCACACATTGTAGCTCTTGATCCAATACAAGAGCAACCTTTTCCTTCCACTGATATCTGTGTACACCATAATTGGTTTTCTGCTTTTCCTTTCAGCTGTGTTTTAAAATACACATGAGCAATCCTTTAGTCACAAAGGATATCTGGATAAATAAAAATCTATGTTTCCAGCACATTAGCATTGTAATCATTTATTGTTTTCACTGCTGTGCTACAAGAGCAGGCCTACAAAATCAATTAAAACAATCTATGAAATAAAATTGACACATTATGGACAACAGTGTAGCAATAAATACAATATTTACATAAAACAGTAAACAACTTAGGCTACTGTGATACATAGGACGGGCTTAATATAAGCCTGTAAATCATTACTTTATACATTTTTAAAATATATTATGATGTATACTATCTTGGGGGTGTGGAAACATGAAAGTATTTTACAAAGAAACAATCTTTTTACCATCAACTGCTGATACAAATTTTAATGAGTATTATACTTAGCCCAGTAGTCAGTGGATTTAATTTACATATTGTCAGACTTTCAGTTTTAGATCTGCTTCACATATAAACAGCAAACCATTTCCTTAAACATTTATAATATACAATTTAATGGATAGCAAAACGAAATTTATGTTCAGTTTCCAGATTCTTTTTCAACCAAAATATGTAATAATAGTTGATTTATTGTTAAAATTTATATCTGAAGCTTCCGGTCAAACCCGTACTACTGAAATAGTTTAGACTAGCGCATAAACAAAATGTAGCTCTTAAAAATGTTTATTGCACAGCAGTACAACCAACTATTCCAAAATCATTTTGGAAATTCAAACCGTACATATTAGCAGCAAGAGTCTGAAATTCAACAATAAAAATTGTGAAACTAATTACTTTTCACATGTGCAACAATGTGGAATTTGAAAATCCCAACAATGAGGACTTTACAGGCACACATGCACAAAAATATTGGGGGAGCATAACAATTAATACTGTTCTAACTGTTCCAATGGCAAGTTACTCAAAGCTTCACTTTAATTTTATGACCTGTTGCCACATTTCTGAACCTATGACTGCCATTTCAGCACCTGGTTACTACTATTACTTTTTAGTCTTACACGGTACATTCTGCTCAAATATACAAGTACATTTCAGTTAATTACACATGGGAATGTTTGTTTTTAATATCTGTGAGCACATTTGTGCCTAACGTTTGTCATTCATTCATTATTAAGAATAAATATATAATTTAACAACAAATATATATCCCAATATCAATTTAAAATGGTGTATTATGCAAGGTAAAGATTACCTTAACTTATGTATACGCTTCTCTCAAAAATAATTTATTAAAGTTTGCTAACCTCTGATAAGTATTTTATAGGATCAAAATATGGGACATATCACATCACAGCAAAATGGGCAAAAATTTTAGTTTGGGAGTCAACTACAATGAAACTACAAGACAAAATAACAGTGACTTAAAACAATTATATAAAAGCATGGCAGATTCATACACAACAGGAAAAGAAAGGATGCAACCATCCTTTTAAGTAGTTATTATTGCACTCTTTATCGGCACAGTTTTGACTTTTTGCCTCCTGGAAGATAGCCGTTCAGTTTGCAAACATGTGCTGCTGACTTGCATCATTTTCAAATTCACTCCAAGCATTATTCAGTTCCATAAATATTAGCTTAGCAATCTTCTCATTTGGTGTTCCAGTTTGCTACGAAAATGTAAATAATAAACATTTCTGTTAACAAGTGTTTTTCTTCAGTAAGACGTACAACAATAACAACAAAGTACTCATATTTCCTATATAAAATGATTTTTGGTGAGCTTGCGGAAAGTTGTTTAAAATTCCAATCATTTTCCATAGTTTTCATCAGGAAAGCTATTGAGCGTCAAAGAAATGACGGGTATCCACAAATATAAATGATGTAGGGATGCCCACTGCTATCATTCTAGTTACAATGCTTCTTAATAGCTCTAATAAAGGTACAAATTATTCACTTGGTGAAGTGTGGAAGTGGGTGTCTGATATCAAGAGACTGCATGTCATTGTGCGGAACTTGTGATTAGAAGGGAGCTTATCACCACTGGTACCAGAGAGAACAACAATACTGTATAATAAACCTGTGCATTCCTATCTTCTTCAGTAAATTAATTTCTCTCATGAAGCCCATGGAAAGTACTGCTGAAGGCTTGGAATTTATACTCCTTTGACACAAGTTCACTGACATAGTAAAATTAAAAGAAGCAGGTGCAAATAGTAATTCCACAAGGTGTGTAACAAGATATTTTTAAATCCATGGCATTTATCTATAACAATAATTGAAATTCATTGATGGAATAATATGTAAAATAAACAAAAGGCGATCATTCACCTGTAGTTGACTGCTGCGTGGCATACAGAGAAACATAACAGAAAACAGTATTCACACTAGCTTTTGACAGCTATCTACGATATCCCCCCCCCCCCCCCCCCCACACACACATAAGTACACAGATATGCCAATGCACAATCCCCCGGTGAGGGCGAGACCAATTAATGATAACTGAGAGAAGTTGCCTGAGCTGATGGACTTGGGGGGTAGGGTGTCTGCAACTTGCCACAGTTTGTTGGCCAGTAACGTGAGTAGAGAGTGGCTGTATTGGTAAGTCTTGCATCTGGGCCGACTACAAGAGAATAACCCATGGGGTAGAGTAGTGGAACAGGGATGGCCAAGGACATTCTGTAGGTTGGGTGGGCAGTGGAGCACTGCTTTGGGTGATGTTTTTAGGATCTTGGGTAGGATACTCCACACCTTAGGTAGCTTAAGCCCTGATGAAAGATGTCGTTGAGTTTTTCAAGGCCAGGCTGATACTGAGTGATCAGAGGAAGAGAGAGCACAGGATGAGGTGTAAAAGATATCATGTGTCAATAAAGGATCTGGTAAAGTTACTGAGGTATTTTGACAACTTCTGCTTTCCACTGCAGGTTCACTGTCCATAGGTGGTGAAGCTGTAGGAATAGACTTCTTGACATGGGATGGGTGACAGCTGTCAAAGTGGAGGTGCTGTGAGCTTTTGGCGCTCTTAATATGAATGGAATGAGACATCTGAGAGGTGGGGTCTACAAGGACCAGGTAAAACATATTTGGGAGTAGGTGTGGATGCTATGAAGGAAAGAACAAAGGTTGTCCTCGTCATGAGCCTGGATCATGACATCTCATCAATGAATCTGAACCAGACAAGAAGTTTTAGGTCTTTACTGGATAAGGAGGATACCTCCAAATGGCCCATAAATAAGTTGCCATGAGATGGTACCATGGGAGTACCAATGGCAGTACCTGGATTTGGCTTTCAAAAGTGAAACAATTGAGGGTCAGTATGTGGTTGGCTTTGAGGATTACGAACTATGTGGTTGGTTTGATATCACAAGGGCATTGGGACAAGTAGTGTTCCATGGCTGCAAGGCCATTGGCATGGGAATGTTTATGTATAAGGATGCTGAATCTGCAGTGACAAACAAGGAGTGTGGTGGTGGTGGTGGTGGTGGGACAGGAGCTGTCAAAAGGTGGCAAAGGAAATGAGAAGTGTCCTGAATGTAGGAAGGAAAGTTAGAGAAAATAGTTTGGGGGTGTGGGTTAACAATGCTGGAGGTACATTCTGTGGAGGCATTGTACTAAGCCACAGTAGGGAGAACATGTAGGGTTTGGGGATAGATAAAAGATAGGAGTATGGGGGGTTGCTGGAGTGAGGAGGGAGATAGATTCAAAGCCAGGTTTTGGGAAGGACCCAAGGCCTTCAGGGGAGCTGCTGGAGATCATGTTGGACTTCTGGCATGGGATCATGGTCATAGTGTTTGTAAGTAGAGGTGTCAAAAAGTTGATGGAACTAATTAGTCACCATGGTGGAGCCTTTCATCTGTGGTATGGGCGATAAGATCTGGATTGGTTTTGAGGTCTATGAGTGATGCTGTACTCAATGGGGAGGGATTTAGGGAAGGAAGGTGATGTTAGTTTAGAAGTAAAGAATTCCTGAAAGCTTAATAGGAGAGGAAATGAAGGCTGGAACTGTTTTCTGTGTGGAATAGCTGTTGGGTATTGTCGCTGGGGTATGAGACAAAGAACTGTTTCCATTGCACAGAAAGAGTAAAGGGGTAAAGAGCCTCCACAAGACCAGCATGGCTGGATTTAGGTTTGGGGCTAACGTGAGGCCATTAGAAAATACTTAGACTTGTGTAGGGGTCAGGGTTACGGGAGAGAGGTTGACAATAGCTTTACATGACGAGTGTTCAAGAGGAGTGAGTTTCATGGAGGATGGAAATAATTTCTGGGTATGTGGAAGGTGGAGTAAATCAGCAAGGCATGGTAGATGAGCTATAAGAGGTTGACTGAATGGTGGTGGTGGTGGTGGGGGGGGGGGGGGGTATTAGAGTGGTAGGCTCTTTCTTGGCTATCCCATGTGTGCATAAGACAAGAGGTGGCTGGTAAAACCTCCTCAGAAGGTGCTGGGAATGCTCTTCAACTGCTGAAGGGCAAAGATTTCTATTGAAGTGATGACATTCAGGAAATGGTGGTCACAGGGTAAAAGGAGTAGAGGCTGTCAAGTATGTTTTGATCTTGGATTATTTGATTATACAGGACCAGTATTATAAGAGTCGAGGGACATGAAAGGGAAGCAGTGGTTGGGAAGGGAGTGAGACAGGGTTGTAGCCTCTCTCCGATGCTATTCAATCTGTATATTGAGCAAGCAGTAAAGGAAACAAAAACAACGTTCGGAGAAGGTATTAAAATCCATGGGGAAGAAATAAAAATTTTTAGGTTCGCCGATGACATTGTAATTCTGTCAGAGACAGTAAAGGACCTGTAAGAGCAGTTGAACGGAATGGACAGTGTCTTGAAAGGAGGATATAAGATGAACATCAACAAAAGCAAAAAGAGGATCATGGAATGTAGTCGAATTAAGTCGGGTGATGCTGAGGGAATTAGATTAGGAAATGAGACACTTGAAGTAGTAAAGGAGTTTTGCTATTTGGGGAGCAAAATAACTGATGATGGTCGAAGTAGAGAAGATATAAAATGTAGACTGGCAATGGCAAGGAAAGCATTTCTGAAGAAGAGAAATTTGTTAACATCAAGTATAGATTTTTGCGTCAGGAAGTCGTTTCTGAAAGTATTTGTATGGAGTGTAGCCATGTATGGAACTGAAACGTGGACGATAAATGGTTTGGACAAGAAGAGAATAGAAGCTTTTGAAATGTGGTGCTACAGAAGAATGCTGAAGATTAGATGGGTAGATCACATAACTAATGAGGAGATATTGAATAGAATTGGGGAGAAGAGGAGTTTGTGGCACAACTTGACAAGAAGGAGGGATCGGTTGGTAGGACATGTTTTCAGGCATCAAGGGATCAACAATTTAGTACTGGAGGGCAGCATGGAGGGTAAAAATCGTAGAGGGAGACCACGAGATGAATACACTAAGCAGATTCAGAAGGATGTAGGCTGCAACAGGTACTGGGAGATGAAGAGGCTTGCACAGGATGGAGTAGCATGGAGAGCTGCATCAAACCAGTCTCAGGACTGAAGATCACAACAACAACAACAACAACAACAACAGGACCAGACACTCGATGAGGATGAGGGATTGAGGAAACTGGAAAAGGTGGAGGTTCTTACAATGTGTGACAGCCTGAGAGATGCCAATTGTAATGGTAAGCGCACCATGAGGGATATCATCTGCCCACAATATTTCAGGAAGAGGTATGTGACTGAATTTTGGTTGGACATAGAAGAGTTTCCAGTACTGGTGCAGGTAGAATGAGCATGGATTCACGTTTGGATGGTCGGAAGACAAAAGGAGTGACTGAAGGGGGAAAAAAAAAGAGAAAGAGAGAGACGGGGAGAGAGAGAAGCTGAAAAAAGTTGAAAAGAAGAAAGTAAAGACTTGGTTTAAATGTTATAATGGAAATCAATGGTACATGCTACAGGATGGTCCATTGATTGTGACCGGGCCAAACATGTCACGAAATAAGCATCAAACGAAACTCGTCTAGCTTGAAGGGGGAAACCAGATGGCGCGATGGTTGGCCCGATAGATGGCGCTGCCATAGGTCGGACGGATATCAACTGCATTTTTTAAAATAGGAACCCCCATTTTTTATTACATATTCATGATGTACGTAAAGAAACATGAATGTTTTAGTTGGGCCACTTTTTTCGCTTTGTGATAGATGGCGCTGTAATAGTCACAAACGTATAAGTATGTGGTATCACGCCAGTGCGGACGGCATTTGCTTCATAATACATTACCCGTGTTAAAATGGACCATTTACCAACTGCGGAAAAGGTCAATATCATGTTGATGTGGGGCTATTGTGATCAAAATGTCCAACGGATGAGTGCTATGTATGCTGCTCGGTATCCTGGACGACGTCATCCAAGTGTCTGGACTGTTCGCCGGATAATTATGTTATTTAAGGAAACAGGAAGGGTTCAGTCACATGTGAAACGTCAACCATGACCTGCTACAAATGATGATGCCCAAGTGGGTGTTTTAGCTGCTGTCGTGGCTAATCCGCACATCAGTAGCAGACAAATTGTGCGAGAATCGGGAATCTCAAAAATATCGGTGTTGAGAATGCTACATCAACATCGATTGCACCCGTACCATATTTCTATGCACCAGGAATTGCATGGTGATGACTTTGAATGTCATGTAAAGTTCTGCCACTGGGCACAAGAGAAATTACGGGACAATGTCAGTTTTTTTGCACGCGTTCTATTTAGCGAGGAAGCGTCATTCACTAACAGCGGTCACGTAAACTGGCATAATATGCACTATTGGGCAACGGAAAATCCGCAATGGCTGCGACAAGTGGAACATCAGCGACCTTGGTAGGTTAATGAATGGTGCAGCATTATGGGAGGAAGGATACTTGGCCCTCATTGCCGATGGCAATCTAAAAGGTGCAATGTATGCCGATTTCCTACTTAATGTTCTACCAATGTTACTACAAGATGTTTCACTGCATGACAGAATGGCGATGTACTTCCAACATGATGGATGTCCAGCACATAGCTCGCGTGCTGTTGAAGCGCTATTGAATAGCATATTTCATGACAGGTGGATTTGTCGTCGAAGCACCATACCATGGCCCGCACATTCACCAGATTTGACGTCCCCGGATTTCTTTCTGTGGGGAAAGTTGAAGGATATTTGCTATTGTGATCCACCGACAATGCCTGACAACATGCGTCAGCACATTGTCAATGCATCTGCAAACATTACGGAAGGCGAACTACTCGCTGTTGAGAGGAATGTCGTTACACCGGAGGTACATGTTTCACATTGGAACAGCCGAAATAAAATGTTCAAACGTGCCAACGTTCTGTATTTTAATTTAAAAAACCTATGTGTTACCAACTGTTCATCTAAAATTGTGAGCCATATGTTTGTGACTATTACTGCGTCATCTATCACAAAGTGAAAAAAGTGGTCCAACTAAAACATTCATATTTCTCTACGTACTACACAAATATGTAATTAAAAATGGGGGCTCCTATTTTAAAAAACGCAGTTGATATCCGTTTGACCTATGGCAGCGCCATGTATCGGGCCAACCATAGCGCCATCTGGTTTCCCCCTTCAAGCTAGACAAGTTTCGTTCTTTGTAGTTTTTTTGTTTGACGCTTATTTCGTGAGATATTTGGCCCGGTCACGATGAATGGACCACCCTGTATATAGAGTGCTATGTAGGAATGTCAGAAAATGTTTTGAATCAGCATTAAGTAGTAAGCATACTCATAAATAATTATGTTTGGTCAGAAATTGACAGCATGACACTAAGTAAACATGTGCAATTGTACAATGTGATCATAAATAGGTAAGTAAATGGTAAGCTAACAGCCAAGCTAGGCAGCATGCGTCGGTAATGGAGAATGTGTTAAAAACAGTAGTTGAATTAAATGTTTGGAAAGGGGCCACTGCTGTGAGAGCAAGGAGTTGTAATACAGTACTTATCAGCATGTGGGCCATTACAGTAGTGAGCACTCAAGAGGGTGGACGGTGTGTATTTTGAAGGCAGGTACTATATAGGAGGAGGAGAAAAAAGTATAGGCATATAAGGAATAAAGAATTAACTAACGAGTTGTAGGTAAGTAAATGAGACAGTCTTCTTTTTCTTGTACTGTATCTTTGGCCTGCATCAGCACAGGGTCTGCACAGTTTATCAACAAATTTGGCATGGCTAATTTAAGGAGTGGACACACCTTCCTGTTGCCATGTAATGTGTGTATCCCAAATGTCTACATGTGTAGTGTTATTCACATGAAGCTGAGTGGAAGTTTTCTAAATGTTTGTGAATCTTGTAACTGAGGTGGTACTTAGATACCAGCCCAGTATTCATCTAGTGGGGTATGGGAAACCATCTAAAACCCACATCCAGACTAGCTGGCACACCAATCTTTATCATTGATCTACCTGGCAGATTCGATCTGGAGCTAGCAAACACCACTCTCAAAATGGCACCTTAACATGCACATCTATCTAGGTGGGTAAGTAAAAACAATGGTAAAAGAATATGGGATTGAAGAGAGCTGAATCACCAATGCACAACTGTAATGGAAATTCATGGATGGAACAAGAAGTAAAAGAGGAGGACGGTAACCACTCACCTGTAGTTGACTGATGTGGCACCTCCACACATGTAACAGAAAACAGTATTCACAACCACACAGACACCCAAATTTACACTAGTGTGGCTGCAGTCAGACTGATAACTGATACTTTTTATAGAGAGCAATTGGCTGGGCTGATGAAGGTGGGGAGGGGGTAGAGAAACATGCCTGAGGTAAGGAGGGAGTAGTGTGAGGCAGGTCTTTTGACTTATGATTCAGCAGCTACATGGCAAGACAAAAGGAAATCAAAGGATTGAGCATAAAAGAGAATTGAGTATACAAGAGCATTTCGACCCTCCCCCCTACTCCTCCTCTACCCTCCCCACTCCTCCTCCCTCTCTCTCTCTCTCTCTCTCTCTCTTATATGCTCTACTCTCTGAACTTCTTTTGACTCATGCAGCCACTGATTCATCTGGTGGAAGACCTGTCTTACACCATACTTTGCTACCTTGTTCCCACCTCCATCAGCCTGATAACAGCTCTCATTAACTGATGATAATGTCTCGCTGTGGCTGCAGGAGTGTAGGTGTGCAGGTGTGTGTTTTGCTAGGAAAAGAGCAAGAGCTTGAAAACTGGTGAGAATCCTGCTTTCTGTTATGTGTGTCTATGAGGCTCATACCTATCCACAACAAGTGAGTGGTTTCCTTTCCTTTATTTTTACGCATTATGACATTTCTCTCGTAACTCCTCCCGATACCAGTGAAATAATCATGATATAATAAAGATATCAAATATAGGAGAAAAAAACCAATGACTCAAATACATGATCAAAGCCATATGGAGACAAAGGAGGACAGAATACAGAAATTAACATTTGTGAAAACAGAACGAGAGGAATTCCACATCACCTCCCTGGTTATTAACAAAAATAGATTACATCAATAGTGTATCAGCATGGCCTGTAGAGGATCTTTCATGAGGAAGCTATATTGAGAAATTTTGGTTAAATATTTTAGACCTGTTTCCAGTCTCTTAACACCTTGCTGTTTTTCTTTTCCCTCTTGGAGAGCAACAATATAAATAATTCAACAAATTCTACTTTTTGTTAATGCACATTTTGTAAACTTTCCTATTTGCCTATTCTGTTACAAAACAATATTTTAAATTAAGATCTAAGAACTGCGTTGGTCACAGAACAATATGACTGCAACCAACTGAACTGGAAGACTTAAACAGTGTCCTGTCATGACTGAAATAGGTTAATTACTTGTCATTATCAGAATAGAAGTTTCATAACCTTTATACTACAATACAGAATTTTTCTGATTACAAATCATGTGCTAGACTGTGTTGAACTACTGCAGGCAGTGCACCACCATCTGAGGAACAAGCTCAACCTTCGAGACAATGCACAAGGCATGTGTTGCCCTTGAAAATCACAAAAGCTGAGAACAAGTTTGCAGTGTAACTGGGCTTTTCTTGTTATTTTATTGTTGCCTTTTGTTTTTATTCACAATACCCTGCATATTAATACTGTAACCTTTTGTGAGCACACAAATGTATTTGTAACCTTCAGCTGTGGTACAGAAGTCCTGTTACTCACAGCAAATGTGCGATACGGAAACAGATTTGTAAGTCATTGTACATTACGACTCAACACCTCGATCCACATTGTTTTTACTACCTGACTAGGTTGCCAAACACAGAAAGATAAATATGTGCATATAGAACAGCATGTGTTTACTGCAGATATAAAAACAAAGTATTTGTCAAATTGGGAATGTTAGAACTGGGGTAAATATCGTGTATTGTTCGAGCATCGAGAGCTCTGTAATCACCACATAGTTGAACAGATTCTGGTTCCAGAAAGTTAAGTGATTTAGACAGGAATATAATTTAGTTTAACACCGAAAACAAATTAAATACGTGCATTAGTGTATCGTTTAGTCTTGCTGTTAAAGGTTTCACTTTTCTTTGCGTATTTTTTTAGAAAACATGAAAAGATCGTAATTTCGCAAAGTCGCGTTTAGGCTTAAAATTTGTAAACGTGTTTGTTTCTTGTTTCACGGTAATTTGACTAGTTTCTCGGTAACAAATAAGTAAACTACCATAAATAGCGTATAAGTTCATTGTTTTAATACAGATTTTGTTTATAGGCCTAATTCTCGTAACATTTTTGGAGAATCAAACTTAAAGTATCTCATTTAATTGTCCTTTTTTTCATTCCATCGAGTGAAATATATAATAAATAGCGTATACCTTCATTGTTTTAATACAGATCTCAGAAAAACAGCAGAATTTTAAATCAGAAACTTGCTTATATACATTTGTGAATAGGCTTAATTCTTGTAACGTCTTTTTTGATTTTCGGTAATTTAATTGATTTATACTAGCTAAAGTATCATTTTTGCCATGAGTGAGAAGTGCCCAACTTGCCGTAGAATTGTTAGTTCCGGGGTTTGGTGTGATGGATGCAGTAGTTTTTTTCATTGGGGGGACTGCAGTGGCGTGGGTGTCGGGAAAGTGGATCAGGCTCATCAGAGGTTATGTAGGATTTGCAGCAGAGATAGGAAGATAGTGGAACAGGAGGGGAAAATTGCTGCCCTTCAGGCTGAGCTACATCAGGCTAGGGAAGATCTGGACAGATTAAGGAGGGAGAAGGGCAAAGAGAGGTGGGAAGTGGCAACAGGTAACAGAAGGAACAGGCCTAGAACTAAGTCTGACAGTTTTGTGGTGAATGTCAAAAATAAGTTTGACCTGTTGCTTCAGTTAGAAACTGATGAGCCTCAAGCAGAGGTAGGTGTTGACAGGACACAACAAACTTTCAATAGGAAATTGAAAAAGAATGTAGGAAAGTCATCGAAAAGGAAGAAAGTTTTGTTGTTAGGCAGTTCTCATGCCAGAGGTGTAGGCCAACTTCTGCAGGAGGAATTAGGACCAGAATACCAGGTCACAATTTTTTTCAAACCAAGTGCTAGTCTGGATCAGATGACAAAGGATTTAGGTTCACTCTGTAAAGGATTTATCAGGGAAGACACCGTGGTTATTGTGGGAGGGCCAGGGAACAGTATCAACAGAGATCCTGGGTACAGTATAGAGTGTGACCTGGTAAAGATTGCATCGGCATCGAGACACACCAGTGTTGAATTTGTATCTGTCCTGAGAAGCCATGACCGGCCTCATTTGAACTCTTCTGTTGGGAGAGTTAATTTGGAGTTGGAACGGCTGCTTGGGTCAGGTGCGGGGGCTCATATCGGTGTGGTTCGGTGTTGGAGCAGCACCTTTTTTAGGATAGGTAAGACAGAAAGATGTCAAGTTCTACGAGAGGTCAGGATTGAAACAAATCATCAGTTTAGGAAAGAAATTAAACCGCAATTCTAGCATATTGGATCACCAATCACAGCTGTCAGTTATAAATTTTCACCAATCACCAGAAATTTTATCTCCACGAAGTTGTAACTCAGTCCTAGGTAATTGCATTGATGAATTAAAGTCACCCAACCCAGTTGACATAATCTGCCTCTCTGAACACCATGCGACCACTGGTACAGGAACTAGGCCTAAGCACAATGAGAAACTCAGACAGGAGAGTACTGCAAATGTTAGAAAAAGGCAAGGTTCTCATAAAAGTATAATTAAAAATAATGTAAGTATATTTCATCAAAATATTGGGAGTTTAAAGAATAAAATAGATGAGCTTCGGGTTTGTTTAGAAGATTTAGAAGCTGAGGATGAAATAGATATACTATGCCTGTCTGAGCATCACATTGTTACTGATATGGATAAAGTAAATGTAAGCTCTCTGCACATGTAATTTGAGAAAATATGGGGAAAGGAGGAGTTGCCATATATGTCAAAAGTTATCATTGTGCAAAAAGTATAGAAACAAAAAAGTTGTGTGTAGAGAAACATATAGAAGCACGTGCCTGTGAGCTTAAATTAAATAAGGGCACATCTATAATTTTAACTGTATATAGGTCCCCATCGGGAAATTTTCATCTATTTCTGAAAAAATTTGGACTCCTTGTTGTGTTATCTGTCAGACAGGGGGAACATCGCTCTTGTCACATTGGAAGATGACAGTGTCCACATCATATTCATCATGAAAATATAGAAGAATGGGCAACAATGAGTCACACAGAATGTTGAAATAACCTAAATGAGTGGGCCCACATCATGATCCACAGAGCTCTCATTAACCATCACAGAACTATCTCCAGTCTCACCTACATCATCTAACACAGAGTTAAATTCCTAGCTGGGCCTTTTATTTTCAGAAAAGAGGGAAAATTTCAGTATTTTAAACATAGCTGCACAACAGCAACGGTTCCACATAATAAAATTATAAACAGCCGACCAGTTGCAATGGATAAAGAAATCTTTACCTAGGTTTCAACAGATTTAAATCTGTCTTCTTCAGAAGGTGGCAAATTTTACATTAGTATGTACTGATGTATCATCATCGTTTTTACAAGCTTGTGAGCTCTGCAACATCCATGTACTAATTTACATTTATATGACAAACCCTATTTTCAGGGCTATATTTTAATTTGGACAAATGGATCTATGCAGATATTTGTAAAAACGACGATGATACATCAGTCCATACTAATGTAAAATTTGCCACCTTCTGAAGAAGACAGATTTAAATCTGTTGAAACCTAGGTAAAGATTTCTTTATCCATTGCAACTGGTCGGCTGTTTATAATTTTATTAGAGGGAAAATTGTGACATGCTGAACCATATTAGGCACCTCCTGTAAGCTGCTCTCTAGACAGTGTTATTTTACTTGCAGAAGACGTGGAGATTTATGTGTTGGTGTCACCAATTGCCTTTAGCAAGGTAGTAGACTCCAAATGTCCATTCCTGCAGTTTTCTTTGTGATTGTTGATTATAATCTGGTTGAGATGGACTTGCATTCATTCACTGATGGTAACAATTCCGGTGAGGTTTGAAAATGATAAGGCCTGATGTTCGTCTCTGATTCCTGTTAGTTAGGTTCCTATTATGGTCACTTTTCTTATGCCGTGTTACACGGCTGATGGTGGTACACCACTCCTTGTACAAATGCTGGACAGTCCATGTTGATACACCAACAAATCTGGCAACTCCATTCACGGTGTGCTCCAAACACAAGGCTCCTTCTGCTATTCTGTCAAGTCTCCATGTTAATTTTACTGCCCTGATACCATACAACCAACTGGCACTTCCATGTATCACTTCACTGCCATGGCAGTCAGCAATAGAGGGTCAAATGACTGCCTGGTGATAGTTCTGCAGCCAGGCACCCATAGGTGGAGCTGACCCACACGCAGCCAGGCTATGGCACATTTGATCATATTACATCGGCTGGGAACCTGTGAGCAAGGCTGGCTGAGTGGGTACTGCTGGTGCAGAATGTTTGCAACAAGGTGCCCAGTGGGTACTCTACTCAACCTGTGCCTACCCACGATTGAGCTAATGGCTGCCTGACGGTGCTTCACTCTATGGGACATCGTTGGAACAGTTTAACGAGTAATACTTGAAAGTGAAAAGTGTGTTCTTGCAAATGAGGTGACTAATATTTTATCTGGTGAGATTACATTTAAATAAAAATGATTAAGGAAACCAGTTTTGGTTTAGTTTAGGAAACCCATTCCTTCTGAATATAATTAAAATAATAAATACAAAACCAATAAAAAATTTAAAAAATGATAGTAAAAAACAGACTTAGGGAGGGGTGGTAGAGGGATTGTATGTCAATGGAGGCTGAGTCCAGAAGGATGATGCAACACAATAATATATACACAGTTCAGGGAAACTAGGGGTGGGATTACGACTATATCCTTTGGATCATGCTGTAGGGCATAGTCAGCAACTAGGTACAGGGTGTCCCAAAGGCAGATAACCCCATGTATGTTCATCCGCACAGTCAGTTTGATAACATACTCCCCCTTTTTCTTTTAACGATCAACAGTTTTCATTTTTAATGTCTTTTTAATTACTCTTCTTATGATTTTTTCCATTGTCACTCCTGCCTCCCTCCCTCTCCCTCCTCTGATTAGTGTCTTTCCCCAACTCCTTTTCTGCATAGTTCTTAGTTGTGCAATTATTCTTTTCCTCTTAATCAATTTTTATTTCCCACTCTGTCCTTATCTCCAGCCTGAAGCACAGTGCTTTTCAGTGAAATATATTTGACATGATCTTTCTCTGATGCCTCTGTACCAGCTATCTCTGTCACAATACCTGATTCCCTCTTATCCTGGAGTCTGACTGACCTGCCCTTCCTTTTTATCTTCTACAGCCTGTCCCTCTGTCTTTTTACCTTTTACATCCTGACCCTCTTTTCTCCACAAGGACGGAACTAATAACTTTGAAAGCTGTAACAGCTTCAGGCACTTTGTGTGTATATAAGCAGCATTAAAATTCCACCTCTTGAAGGTAAAAACTGGGGAGCAAGTTGATAAATGAAGTGAGACTTTTGGTAGGAACGTATGTGTTCCATAATGTTCAAATTTGCTTCTACTTTATTATATCATCCCTATATTTGCTGGCCTTCATTGTAGACTATGTGGCCTTTTTCATTTCTCATTGAGTCTCTTCTCTTCAATTGATCTGATAAGTATTGTATCTTACAACTTGTTAGCAATTACGTAGAAAAACCAGTTTACAGTCTCAGATCTACTATTGAACAAGTGTGAACTGACACACATTCCTGAATTAGCAATCCTTACAAAAATAGTGAAGGGAGGCAAAAATTTAATAGTCATGGGTGACTGGAATTCTATAGTAGAAAAAGGAAGAGAAGGAAACGTAGTAGGTGAATATGGAATGGGAATAAGGAATGAAAGAGGAAGCCATCTGGTAGAATTTTGCACAGAGCATAACTTAATCACAGCTAACACTTGGTTCAAGAATCATGAAAGAAGGCTGTCTACGTGGAAGAAGCTTGGAGATACTGGAAGGTTTCAGATAGATTATATAATTGTAAGACAGAGATTTAGGAACCAGGTTTTAAACTGTAAGACATTTCCAGGGGCAGATGTTGTCTCCGACCACAATCTATTGGTTATGAACTGTAGATTAAAACTGAAGAAACTGCAAAAAGGTGTGAATTTAAAGAGATGGAACCTGGATAAACTGACAGAACCAGAGGTTGTAGAAGTTTCAGGGAGAGCATAAGGGAACAATTGACAGGAATGGGGGAAAGAAATACAGTAGAAGAAGAATGGGTAGCTTTGAGAGATGAAATAGTGAAGGCAGCAGAGGATCAAGTAGGTAAAAAGACAAGGGCTAATAGAAATCCTTGAGTAACAGAAGAGATATTGAATTTAATTAATGAAAGGAGAAAATACGAAAATGCAGTAAATGAAGCAGGCAAAAAGGAATATAAACGTCTCAGAAATGAGATCGACAGGAAGTGCAAAATAGCTAAGCAGGGATGGCTAGAGGACAAATTTAAGGAAGCAGAGAGGGGTGAGCTAGATAATGCCTACAGGAAAATTAAAGAGACCTTTGGAGAATGAATATCAAGAGCTCAAATGGAAATCCAGTTCTAAGCACAAAAGGGAAAGCAGAAATGTGGAAGGAGTACATAGAGGGTCTATACATGGGCAATGTTCTTGAGGATAATATTATGCAAATGGAAGAGGATGTAGATGAAGATGAAATGTGAGATATGATACTGTGTGAAGAGTTTGACAGAGCACTGAAAGACCTAAGTTGAAACAAGGCCCCTGGACTAGACAACATTCTATTAGAACTACTGATAGCCTTGGGAGAGCCAGCCCTGACAAAACTCTACCACCTGGTGAGCAAGATGTATGAGACAGGCGAAATACCCTCAGACTTCAAGAAGAATATAATAACTCCAATACCAAAGAAAGCAGGTGTTGACAGATGTGAAAATTACCGAACTATCAGTTTAATAAAGCCACGGCTGCAAAATACTAACATGAATTCTTTACAGACGAATGGAAAAAACTGGTAGAAGCCGACCTCGGGGTAGATCAGTTTGGATTCTGTAGAAATGTTGGAACACGTGAGGCAATACTGACCCTAGTACTTATCTTAGAAAATAGATTAAGGAAAGGCAAACCTACGTTCCTAGCATTTGTAGACATAGAGAAAGCTTTTGACAATGTTGACTGGAATACTCTCTTTCAAATTCTGAAGGTGGCAGGAGTAAAATACAGGGAGAAAAAGGCTATTTACAATTTGTACAGAAACCAGATGGCAGTTATAAGAGTCGAGGGGCATGAAAGGGAAGCAGTGGTTGGAAAGGGAATGAGACAGGGTTGTAGCCTATCCCCAATGTTATTCAATCTGTATATTGAGCAAGCAGTAAAGGAAACAAAAACAAAGTTCGGAGTAGGTATTAAAACCCATGGAGAAGAAATAAAAACTTTAAGGTTCGTCGATGACATTGTAATTCTGTCAGAGACAGCAAAGGACCTGGAAAAGCAGTTGAACGGAATGGACAGTGTCTTGAAAGGAGGGTATAAGATGAACATCAGCAAAAGCAAAATGAGGATAATGGAATGTAGTCGAATTAAGTCGGGTGATGCTGAGGGAATTGGATTAGAAAATGAGACACTTAAAAAAAGTAGTAAAGGAGTTTTGCTATTTGGGGAGCAAAATAACTGATGATGGTCGAAGTAGAGAGGATATAAAATCTAGACTGGTAATGGCAAGGAAAGTTTCTGAAGAAGAGAAATTTGTTAACATTGAGTACAGATATAAGTGTCAGGAAATCGTTTCTGAAAGTATTTGTATGGAGTGTAGCCATGTATGGAAGTGAAACATGGATGATAGTTTGGACAAGAAGAGAATAGAAGCTTTTGAAATGTAGTTCTACATAATAATGCTGAAGACTAGATGGGTAGATCACATAACTAATGAGGAGGTATTGAATAGAATTGGGGAGAAGAGAAATTTGTGGTACAACTTGACAAGAAGAAGGGACCGGTTGGTAGGGCATGTTCTGAGGCATGAAGGGATCACAAATTTAGTATTGGAGGGCAGCGTGGAGGGTAAAAATCTTAGAGGGAGACCAAGAGACGAATACACTAAACAGATTCAGAAGGATGTAGGTTGCAGTAGTTACTGAGAGATTAGAAGCTTGCGCAGGATAGAGTAGCATGAAGAGCTGCATCAAACCAGTCTCTGGACTGAAGACCACAACAACAACAAAATTATGAAAAGGATAGTTGCTACTCACCATACAGAGGAGCTGCTGAGTCGCAGACAAGCACAAGAAAAAGACTGGCCCAAAATGAGCTATCAGCCAACAGGATCTTTGTCGAAAACAAACACACACACACACACACACACACACACACACACACACACACAAAAATTATTGCGCACAACTCACATGCCCATGACCATCGTCACTGGCAGCTGAAGCCAAGTCTTGCAATACTTGTACAATTATATTAGAAGTACACTGCTCAGTTTGAGTGCTCTTATTTTTATGATAGGCCTATTTCAACTGAATTGGTACATAATTCCTAATTTTATAGGTAATTATTAAATAGCTAGCATTATTGTACATGGTTTTGACATCTAGGCAGTATCGGTGGTTCTGTTATTGTCTTATTTGTTTGTTGAATACATTCCTTTGGTATCATTTGAGTAATTATGGTTGGTTATCACTTTATCTGACTCATTACTTTATGTGGTTGTCAGATTATATTCTGTACAGCAGTATTTTCGTGACAGCTTATTTGACAGTTAATCCAGCAATGTTGTATGGTTACAGGCAGTTCTATTTATCATTGCTAATGTGTAGGCATTGATCTTTGCTGCTGTTATAATTTTTCTTTTTCTGTGTTTTACCTAAAACAAATGTCACCAAAGAACCCGATACTGAAGCCAATAGCAAATTTGTCAACAAGTGGTCATGAAAGCCTTAACAATTTTGTTTTATTAACTCAGAAATATAGTTATACACAGTACGTATACTCAAAAATAGTCACAAAAACTGTAGGCACATTTATCCTGTTGCGACACTAGTCGGTCGATTCCATCCTTGAACAAGCTAGTAGGCTGCTTTCAGATCCAGGCCTGGATCAGTCACACACTTCGTCGTCCACTGCAAATCGATGTGTGCGAATAGCTTGTTTTAGAGGTCCAAACACATGGAAGTCACATGGTGAAAGGTCAGGACTGTACGTTGGATGTTGCATTTCCAGTGTGATGACACAATGAGCCCGTCTAGGACAAGCATCATCTTCCAGCAACTCGCAACCCTCAAAGAATCATTTGCGCCATTCCACAACACTTGTGTACGCGTCAGTGTTCTATAAATACATGGTGCTACCATACCCGCAGTTACGTAGAGCCACCTTAGTGTAAGGCAAAGGTAGATGCACTGACCAGGTTTCATTTGAATGAATCTTATATAATAAAATGAATTTTTTCTATAATTTTACATATGTTTAACTATTTTCTTAGTTATTACTTATTCGACTTATTATTTGTTTGTTGTGTGTCTAAATGATATTGCCGATACTGACATGTAAGCCATTTTCATTTTTGTAGATGAATTTTGGTATAGGCTGTGTTCAGTTCTATTTATTCATTTGTATTACGTTTTAGGTGGAATTAAACATTTCTTTCTTGTTATTTTTGTGCTATATGTTCCTTTTAATTTTCGTAGGTGCATCTCTATCCGCTTGTTGCCAGTTTTTCAGAAATGCTGGAATCTCTCTTGTTGTGAATTTAGCCATAATGTAATATCTGGTTGTCTCGCATTATTTGTTTTTATGTATCTATTCATTGTCCTAGTACAATCAAACAATGGAAAATCTAGGATGGAATGTAACAATATTATGAAAAGCAAAGTTGCTACTCACCGTATAATGGAGACGCCGAGTCGCAGATAGGCATAGCAAAAAGACTGTCACAAATAACGCTTTTGGCTATTAAGGCCTTCGTCAACAATAGCTGTACACACACACACACACACACACACACACACACACACACACACACACACACACACACACCCCTGCAGTCTCAGGCAACTGAAACCACACTGCAAGCAACAGCACCAGTGCATGATAGGAGTGGTGACTGGGTGAGGGTAAGGAGGAGGCTGGGGCAGGGAGGGGGAGGATAGTAGGGTGGGGGTGGTGGACAGTGAAGTGCTACAGGTTAGACGGAGAGCAGGGGATAGATGGGGGGGTGAGGGGGAGTGGCGGAAAAGGAGAGAAGTAAAAACACTGAGTGTGATGGTGGAATGATGGCTGTGTAGTGCTTGCTGGAATGGGAACAGGGAAGGGGGCTGGGTGGGTGAGGACAGTGACTAACAAAGGTTGAGGTCAGGATGGTTACGGCAACATAGGATGTATTGCAGGGAAAGTCCCCGCCTGTGCAGCTCAGAAAAGCTGGTGTTGGTGGGAAGGGTCTGTATGGCACAGGCAGTGAAGCCGTCATTAAAATGAAGGATGTCATATTTGGCAGTGTGTTCAGGAACAGGGTGGTCCACTTGTTTCTTGCCACAGTTTGTTGGTGGCCATTCATGCGGACAGACAACTTGTTTGTTCTCATGGCCATATAGAATGCAGCACAGTGGTTGCAGCTTAGCTTTTAGATCACATGACTGATTTCACAGGTCGCCCTGCCTTTGATGGGATTGGTGATGTTTGTGACTGGACTGGATTAGGTGGTGGTGGGTATGAGCCATGAGGTAAGGGGAGCAGGGGTTGTGTAAGGATGGACAAGTATATTGTTTAGGTTCAATGGAGGGCAAGAGTATCACTGTGAGCAGGAAATTTCTTATTTCAGGGCACAACGAAAGGTGGGAAACCCTGGCGGAGAATGTAATTTGGTTGCTCCAGTCCTGTATGGTACTACGTTACGAGGGGAATGCTCCCCTATAGCCGGACAGTGGGAGACTGGAAAGATAGGGCACGGGAAATTTGTTTTTCTACAAGGTTTGGGAGAATAATTACAGTCTGTGAAGGCTTCAGTGAGACCTTCCGTATATTTTGAGGGGGACTGCTTGTCACTGCAGATGCAACGACCTAGGGGACTACTGTACAGAAGGGATTTCTTTGTATGGAATGGATGGCAGCTGTCGAAGTGGAGGTATTACTGGTGGTTAGTAGGTTTGATATGGACAGAGGTACTGATGTAGCCATCTTTGAGGTAGAGGTCAACATCTAGGAAGGTGGCCTGTTGGATTGAGTAGGACCAGGTGAAGCAAATGGGGGAGAAGTTGTTGACGTTCTGGAGGAATATGGTTAGGCTGTCCTCACCCTCGATCCAGATCACAGAGGTGTCATCAATGAATCTGAACCAGGTGAGGGGTTTAAGGAGGATTCCTCTAGATTGCCCATGAATAGGTTGGCATAGGATGGTGCCATGCAGGTGCCCATAGCCATACCCTGAATTTGTCTGTAGATAATGCTTTCAAAGGAGAAGTAATTATGAGTGAGGATATAGTTGGTCATGGTGACTAGGAAGGAGGTGGCTGGTTTGGAATCCGTTGGGCGGTGGGAAAGAAAGTGTTCAATAGTGGCAAGGCCATGGGCATCAGGAATGTTAGTGTAAAGGGAGGTGGCATCAATAGTGATTCAGGGCACCAAGTGGTAAAGGGACAGGAATTGTGGAGAGCAGTGGAGGAAATGGTTGGTATTTGGAACCTACCCTCCAAAATTTCCTCCACCGACTCTCCACAAATAATGTCCCTTTACCACATGGCATGGCACCATCCTATGCCAACCTATTCATGGGCCATCTAGAGGAATCCTTCCTAAACACACAGAATCCTAAACCCCTCACTTGTTTCAGATTAACTGATGACATCTTTCCTATCTGGATTGAGGGGGAGGACACCTATCCACATTCCTCAAGAACCTTTGCTACACCTGGTCCAACTCAACCCTGCAGGCCACCTTCCTAGATGTCGACTCCACCTCAAATATGGCTACATCAGTACCTCTGTCCATGTTAAACTACTAACCACCAGCAATACCTCCAGTTCGACAGTTGCCATTCATTCTATACCAAGAAGTTCCTTCTGTATAGCCTAGCCACCAGTGGTCGTCACATCTGCAGTGACGAGAGTCCCTCTCAAAATACATCGAAGGTCTCACTGAAGCCTTCACAGACTGTAATTATCCTCCTTCACAGACTGTAATTATCCTCCCAACTTTGTACAAAAACAAATCTCCCATGCCTTATCTTTCCAGTCTCCCACCATCTTCCAAAGACCCACCATCCGGTCACAGAGGAGCATTCCCAGTACCATCCGGGACTGGAGCAACTGAATTACATTCTCTGCCAGGGTTTTGACTACCTTTCGTCATGCCCTGAAATAAGAAATGCCCTGCTCACTATCCTTCCCACCCCTCCCACAGTGGTATTCCGTCCTCCACCTAACCTACACAAAATACTCTTAAATCCTTACACAACCCCTGACCTCATGGCTCATATCCCTGTAATAGACCTAGACGCAAGACCTGTCCCATACATCCTCCCACAAACAACTACTACAGTCCAGTCACGAACATCACCTATCTCATCAAAGGCAGAGCTATCTATGAAACCAGTCATGTGATCTACAAGCTAAGCTGCAACCACTGTGCTGCATTCTATGTGGGCATGAGAACCAACAAGCTGTCTGTCCACATGAGTGGCCACCAACAAACTGTGGCCAAGAAACAAGTGGACCACCCTGTTGCTGAACACACTGCCAAACATGACATCCTTCATTTCAATGACTCCTTCACAGCCTGTGCCACATGGATCCTAACCACCAACACCAGCTTTTCTGTTTTGCACAGGTGGGAACTCTCCCTGCAATACATGCCACGTACCCGTAACCCTCCTGGCCTCAACCTTCGTTAGTCACTGTCCTCACCTATTCAGCCCGTTCCCTGTCCCCATTCCAGTACTACACAGCCATCATTCCACAATCACACTCAGTCTTGTTACTTCTCTCCTTTTCCACTACTTCCGCCCCCTCCCCACTGCCCTCCATATAACCTGCAGCACTTCGCTGTGCGCCACCCACACCATACTATCCCTCCCCCTCCTCACCACTACCCAATTGCCACTCCCATCATGCACGGGTGCAGCTGCTCCTAGAGTGGTTTCAGCTGCCTGAGATTGCAGTTGTAAGTGTCAGTTGCACTTGTGTGTGTGTGTGTGTGTGTGTGTGTGTGTGTGTGTGTGTGTGTGTGTATATATATATATATTGTTAACAAAGGCCTTAATGGCCAAAAGCTTTGTGAAAGTCTTTTTCTTGTGCCTATCTGCAACTCAATATCTTCGGTATATGGTGAATAGCAACATTCCTTTTCGTAATATTGTTACATTGGGCTGGTACATAATTTTAATGAAGTTTCTTTATTTATGGTTTGTGTTCAGGTTGATTTACTCATTTAGTATTTTTTGTGGTTGTGCGTGTGTGTGTGTGTGTGTGTGTGTGTGTGTGTGTGTGTGTGTGTGTGTGTGTGTGTGTAGATTTCCATCTCTTTAGAATGTTAGATAGCGGTCCTGTTGGTGTAGTGTAAAATATGGATATTATCTACTGTGTTTTGTTTGGCCTGCAGGTGGTGGCTAAAAATAGATGAATTTTGTCGCTGTCTTTAAAGAGTAGTGCATTACTTTTGTTAGGCATCTTTCCTAGATATATAGTTTGTATATATGTAAATTTTGGGTATTTCTTGACTGGTAGGCCATTCTTAAACACGTAGAACATGCTATGATTAATAGAATAATAAATGTACCACCGAGATTAAAATCCTGCAAAAGTGGCACAACAAAATGATTGCAATCCACAAACAGTCACTCAACTACTCAGTAAACACGACAAGCCAGAACAATGATATGAAAAGAAATAATGCTATGAATAACAGTAACAACACTCAATAACCATTCAAATTATCATAAAAAATTATAACAATTAAAAAGTGAGGTATGATGAGGTGTTTCTACAAGCTGCATGAAGGTGCTTTATCCACAACTACTAATTTCATGTGTATAGACGCATCTTCAGGTTTATATTCGTTAAATTTCCATAATGTGATTGGACAATTACAAGAATACAAGCTTTTTAGAAGTTATCAATGTTAAAAGCCAAACCACAAGTGGGTTGTCATAATAAAATTGAGTGCACCCAAAATATGCTTGTAAAAATGTACCAAGCATGATTGCTGAATGAGCCAGGCCAGGTAATACCACATAGTATATAAGATCCAGTAGACACCAACTGTATAAAACCAATGAAGTAAAACTTAAAATCTCATATAATGTGAGCACTTTGCTGGAACTCTGTAGTTGCCCATCTACATTATGGAAATATTACCATTATAAACCTGAAGATGCAAGGATCTGAAATCATCATCTTTATACTGCTTTGGGGATTTTGGATACACCTCATCATTCTTCACTTTTTAATTGTTGTAATTATTATGATAATTTGAATGGTTATTGAGTGTTGTTATTGTTAATCATAATATATATGTGAACTGTGGTTGCCCTCCTCATAAAAGAAACAGCAATAAAACCAAAATTTACACATATACCAACTATACATCTAGGAAAGATAACACAATACTAAAAACCACAAATGTAAGATTCACATTCCACACAAGACAGAATCTTAGAGCACAAATTCAATCAGATAAAACAAAATCACAAATAATCTCAAACCCAGAATATATAAAATTCAACGCAAAGACTGTAATACATTTGGCACTGGTCAGATTGGCAGAAACCTCACCACTAGTTATCAAGAACATGTTAGAGGCAGCGACAACAATCCATCTACTTTTTTCCTCCACCTAAAGACTGAGCAGCGACACAGAAAATAATATTGAGCAAGTTATCCAAATTTTACATGTAACACCAAAAGGACCAGATTAAATTATGGCTAAATTCACAAGACAGATTCAAGCAAACAATACTGTAACCGTACAACATTACTCGGTAACCTATCAACAAGCAGATAGAAGGACATACCTATGAAAGTTAAAAAGAATGCATAGCACAAAAATAACAAGAAAGGAATTTTCATTTCCATTTATAATTGAAAACAAAGGACTACACAGAGTCTATACCAAAATTCATCTACAAAAACACATTACAATGACAGTATCCAGCGATGTCATGTAGACAAGCAAATAATAATTATAACAAGTTATAACAAAGAAAATAGGTTTGCCATAATTTGTAAATAATACCAAGAGTTAAAAAATACACACAATTATAAAAAAAAATTATACAGAAATAACACACACAAAAAGAAATATTTTAACAGTAGCGAAGAGCAATACCTATGTAATAGCAATGATAAACAGAATTGCCTGTAACCATACAACATCGCTGGATTAGCTGTCAAATAAGCTGGCATAAAAATACAGATAATAAAGTAGTAAGTCAGATAAGGTGATAACCAATCATTTTTACTCTGATAACACCAAATGAATGTAATTAACAAAAAAATAAGACAGTTGTAGAACCACCGATGTCTCATGGATGTCAAAACCGTCAGACGTATGTAAAAATGTATAACAACAAAATCTGTTTAATAATTACCTATAAAATTAGAATTAATGTACCAAAATTATGTACCATTACTTATAGATAACCTG
Organism: Schistocerca cancellata; assembly: GCF_023864275.1. Taxonomy (NCBI): domain Eukaryota; kingdom Metazoa; phylum Arthropoda; class Insecta; order Orthoptera; family Acrididae; genus Schistocerca; species Schistocerca cancellata. The sequence continues at coordinate 568,018,933 of NC_064626.1, forward strand.
ACGATGGCAATTAATCCGAAATAGGCCTATTCTAAAAATAAAGGCAATCAAACTTGGCAGCATACTTGGAATTATACAATGTTATTAGAAGACACATACTACTCAGTGGGCCCAGAACAATATAAAAAGTTGTCCCGTAAAAAACTCTGCAAAAACATACTTAATTTGTTGGCTTCATTTAATTTACACTACACAGAAAGCTCAGACATCTTAAAATGTCACAACCTGAAGCCAAGGAAACCTGAGGACAAAGGTAAACAAAAGATATAAAAATACAAAGGCAGAAAGATAACATGACCCCCAAACATTCAGTAAATTCTGTTTGTTTTTACTTTTTCATGGATTGTAGAGATGAAAACCATGACTTCTTTTTTAAAAAAAATGGAAACATTGCTTGCAAGTTCAGAACACTCCTTGACACTTTCTGAATACAGCTTTAACATTTTTTGATCCAACCTAACAACATGGCAAATTATTTTACAATGAACACTTTTATGCATCTTTCATATGCTATGAACCTGTCTCTATCACTTATTTTGATGAGGAGCTTACCTTGTCAGGATGAACTGCCAGACACGCTCGACGGTAAGCTTTTTTCACATCAGCTGCTGTGACTAACTGATGCATCTCAACTTTATTCCATTTTGTGTCTTCCCATAAGACAGTGTGCATAGAACACAGCAAGGCCCGGATATTGTGTGTTTTACCTTCTGTCCATTCTAAGATCTGGGAAACAATTGTTATTTGTGGTTAAATACAGCCTACCAGTTGAGGAATATGTACCACACAAATTTATTTTGTAATTTATCAAAAAATAATTGTTTACATTAAAAATAAATTTCCACGAATAAAATTTATGATTTCTTCAGCCTTCACAAGCTAATTATTTGAGTACCAGTACTAGCAGCATCTTCAACACACAATGTGACAAATTAAATTAAAAATCGCAGATTTGAAATGCACAAAAAAGTTAAATTTGATATTGTACTTATAACTTTGTATAAAATACGTAACTAATATGGAAAAGAAAAGGAATCACTTCTAAATCACCTTCAATTTATCTGGATCCATGTCTTTAGCAAGTTCTTCCTTCCTCATTTCATTAATTGTCCTTGGTCCAGACTCTTTCTTGGATGCAAACTCATAACCCTGACTACCTAAAAGGTCTCCAAATACATCACCAGGCTGCTTTGGTTTCCCTGGTTTCCCTGTAAATAAATGGCATTTATGTTACCAATCAATACATACAGGATACTATAACATTATTTGTTATGGAAAAGGAGAATTTATCTACCATCCACCAAAACTCGAAGTAACTTTAGTTTTAGTTTTTTTTTTTTTTTTTTTTTTTTTTTAATATGTTCCGAAAACTAAAAATTCAAAAATAAAAAAAAAAGTTAATCAGTTCTCTCCAGTTTTCTGTTGCAAATATTGTTTACTCTTCCTTTTTGTAACAAAAGGCAAATTTAAAGACTATGTACAACATCACAAAGTTTTAAAGCCTGTTGTGACCTTATGAACTTGTTAAACAAGTTATTTGTAACTGATCAATATACAACATATAAGGTAATATAATTTTGTCATTAATTACAAAAAACGCATAATGTAATAACTCCAAACATATTTATGCTTAAGTGACCAGCTGGTAATTTCTCCATAACTAATTAATACCTAATCTACACTATATTACTAAAACACTCTGGAACACTAATCTTTTTATTGCACCTCCATGGAATAAAATGTAAAGAGAACAGGGAGGTAAAAGTATTCACATGGAATGGCCTGTATGAATTACAAATCTCTTGTTTACATATTATTTAATTGTAATCAATAAGAATATGAAAGAATATTAACATTTCACAGTACACCGTGAGCTGCATGTAAAAATATTAGACTATTATCAGAATGGTATTCAGGTATAGAACCCATTGTCAGGGGGTTTATGCTCGAATACCGGTCTGACAAATATTTTACACGCAGCTGACGATGTACAGCAAAATGACTTAACAATTACTTACAAGCAGCAGAGCACCAAACATACAAGATTTTCACACACACCTCTCAATTGTACAAGGTTTACAATTAAAGGAAGTTTCATCATGCCCAGAGATGTCAGGATTAGTGAAACTGTAAAGCTAGGTAGATACTAGAGAGTTTTTGACACTCTGACAGCTTTTGTGAGTTGTACGTGTTGTGTAAAGTGCCGAAAGTCAGCTCACCTGCACTGTCTGAGAATGGGGCAAGATCTCAGATAGTCGCGCTCTGTGATTTTACACTCTCGTGATAGACAGCAACCTCCATCTCTCTAGAGTTGCTCACCTTAGTTCTCAGACAATATAAACTACACCAGCATCACCGAGAGAGCTGAGAACACTTGGAGAATGCCGAGTGGCCATATTGCATCCCAGATTTGTGCTGTGTGTTATACCTTGTCGAAATATTTTTCTGAACTCACACACACATTAAATAAAAGTACCCATGAAATTGCATGCCACATTTGTGGTTGCAGCACATTTCTGAGAAAAAAAATCACTTGTTTTACCTCCTAGTAAACTAACAGCACGAGCAGTTAGCCTATTTCGAAAGTTTGAGACTTGCACAATGCTATGCAGCAAATGACATGTAAAAACACTATCGACATATTATATAGAATTAACAAACAAAAATACAAAAAAGAGGCTTGAACCCATTTTGATATGACAAAGGAATGAAATATTAGCACACTATCCACTGCACCACATCAACAGTACAACGAACCACTCTACAAACATGTACTCACATTGTCGGTACAGCTGAGACGACTAATGTGATGGATACACTCTGTGAGTGAATGTCAGTGATGTGTCACAAAAAAGTAACCACAGAAGCTGCCAAGGAGTTTATTCAAGACAAAAATGTGCATTTAATTAGTTTGTACAAGGGAAGGCCTGTGTTATGGGACAGACAGTTATTGGACTATATAAACTGAGATAAGAAGCAAAGCTGAAGAGATAAGAAGCAAAGCTGAAATAGCTACAGTTTTTAACACATCCAGAGAAGAAAGTTATCAGAATATCCAGTGTCCCCCCCCTCGTGAACAATGGATCTTGCCATTGGTGGGGTGGCTTGTGCGCCTCAAGTCACACAGATAGCCATACTGTAGGTTCAACCACACTGGAGGGGTATCTCTTGAGAGGCCAGACAAACTTGTGGTTCCTGAGGAGGAGCAGCAGCCTTTTTCAGTAGTTGCAGTGCCAGCAGTCTGGATGATCGAGCGATCTGGCCTCGTAACATAAACCAAAGTGGCCTAGCTGTGTTGGTACTGTGAACAGGTGAAAGCAAAGGAAACTACAGCCTTAGTTTTTGTCAAGGGCATGCAGCTCAGTTAAATGACTACGGCAATCTCTTCAGTAAAATATTATGGGCGGAGACTACTCAGGAGCATGTCGTCATAACGAGAAACATAACTAGCATTCTGCAGACCAGATCGTGGAATGTTTGTTAGATCACTTAATCATGTTTGAAACTTAGGAAATTTAAAAAGGGAAATGGATGAATAGAAGAGTGAACTAGTGAAGTTCAGTGGCAGGAAGAGCAGGACTTATTGTCAGGTGAATACAGGGTTATAAATACAAAATCGAATAGGGCTAATGCACAAGTTGGTTTAATATTGGATAAAAGGAATATGGGTAAGCTACTACTATGAACAGCATAGTGAATGCATTATTGAAGCCAAGACAGACATAAAAAGCCAACACCCATGACAGTAGTACAAGTTTATATGCCAATTAGCTTCACAGATGATAAAGAGATTGAAGAAATATATGCGGAGATAAAAGAAATTAATCGGATAGTTAAGTAAGATGAAAATTTAATTGTGATGGGGGACTGGAATTCGATGGTAGGAAAAGGAAGAGAAAGAAAAGAGTAGGTGACTATCGACTGGGGGAAAGGAATGAAAGAGGAAGCCACTTTGTAGAATTCTGCTCAGATCATAATTTAACCATTGCAAACATTTGGTTCAAGACTCATGAAAGGAGGTAGTATACAGGGAAGAGACGTGATGACACCAGAAGGTTTCAGATTCAATATATAATGGCAAGACAGATTCTGTAATGGTAAGACAGAGATTTAGGAACCATATCTTAAATTGTAAGACATTTCCAGGAGCACATGTGGACTCTGACCACAATTTATTGATTATGAACTATAGACTGAAGCTGAAGAAATTGTAAAATGGTAGGAAATTAATGACTTGGGACCTGGATAAGTAGAAAGAACCAGAAGTGGCTGAAAGTTTCAGAGGAAGCACTAGGCAATGGACGACTGGGAAAGGAACACAGTAGAAGACGAATGGGAAGCTTTAAGAGATGAAATACTGAAGGCTGCAGAGGATCAAATAGGTAAAAAGACCAGGAATACAGTACTCCTTGGATAACACTGGAGATATTGAATTTAATTGATGAAAAGAGAAAATTTAAAAATGCAACACATGAAGCACGTGAGAGGAAAGAATGGAAAAACTGGTAGAAGCCAACCTTGGGAGAAATGTAGGGAAACACCAAGCGATACTTACCCTAACAACTTACTTTAGAGGTTACATTAAGGAAGGCAAACCTACATTTATAGCATTTGTAGACTCAGAGAAAGCTTTTTACGATGCTGACTAGAATACTCTCTTTCAAATTCTGAGGGTGGCAGGGGTCGAATACAGGGAGCGAAAGGCTATTCACGATTTGTACAGAAACCAGATGACAGTTATAAGAGTCGGGGCACTTGGAAGGGGAGCAGTGGTTGAGAAGGGAGTGAGACAGATGTTATTCAATCTGTACATTTAGCAAGCATTAAAGAGAAACTAAACAAAAATTTGGAGTAGGAATTACAGTACATGGACTGATGACATTGCAATTTTGTCACAGACAGCAAAGGTCTTGGAAGAAAATGGAATGGACAGTGCCTTAAAGAGGAGGATATAAGATGAACCTCAACAAAAGCAAGACAAGGATAATGGAATGTAGGTGAATTAAATCAGGCGATGCTGAAGGAATTAGACTAGGAAATGAGACGCTTAAAGTAGTAAATGAGTTTTACTATTTGGGCAGCAAAATATCTGATGATGGCTGAAGTAGAAACAATTTACAATGTAGAATGGCAAAGCAAGAAAAATGTTTCTGAAGAAGAGAAATTTGTTAACATTGAATATAGATTTAAGTGTTAGGAAGCTTTTTCTTAAGGTATTTGTATGGAGTGTAGTCATTTATGGAAGTGAAACATGGACAATAAACGAATCAGACAAGAAGAGAATAGAAGCTTTCAAAATGTGGTGCCATATAAGAATGCTGAAGATCAAATAGGTAGATCACATAACTAATGAAATGAGAAGGTACTGAATAGAACTGATGAGGGGGGGGGGGGGGGGGGGGGGGGGGGGGGAGTTGTGGCGCAACCTGACTGGAAGAAGGGATCAGTTGATAGTACACATTCTGAGGAATCAGGGGATGAAGAATTTAGTCTTGGATGGAAGTGTGGTGGGTAAAATTCGGAGGAGGAGGAGAGCAAGACATGAATACAGTAAGCAGATTTAGAAGGCTGTAGACTGCTGTAGTTATTTGGTGATGATGAGACTTGTACAGGCATGGAGAGCTGCATCAAACCAGTTTTTTTTTTTATTGAAGGCCACAACAACAATTCAAGGACTTGGGCAAAGTAGTTTTATAATCTACATCGAGGAACATGTTATGCTTGAAAGTAATCATTTTGGAACTTGGAAAATTGTCATTTGGCTTCAAGTAATACAACTGTAGCTATAATTTTACACAACAGGATATTTATTAATTACATTACTGTATTGGGTGTTGAAGAACAGATCTTCAGGAATTTACAAGTGGTTGCTGAAGTCAATACAAGTGAAATGGTTTGAATAAATGTATGCGCGGGAATGTTTCATTTGAACATCTATAGGTACCAATATGAAACTAGTTTAATGTAGTTTTACCATAATTGTTACTTTACCTAAGAATAAACGTAGCTGATGCTAGAGATATTAGTATCACAAGCAGTCTGTCTTTAATGAATTTACACAAAATAGTATATTTCTTCCATCTCCACAGCTGTCATTCTGCAAAATTTCAGTATTATTGTGAGCTTTCCATCATAAACTCTACAATTAGATTCTCCCATGCTCCAAAATTATCCTTCCACCTAATCTGCTTTTATCCAACATGAACACAGTTGTTTGCATTGTTTCTTTGGCACTAAAAGTATTAGATGTGCAGCTGCAGTCCAACACTCTTCCATGTAACCTCTTCCTTCACGAACAGAAACTCTCACACTGCTGTGTCTAAACACTTCCAACATATGCTCTGGCTAGAACCTCAGACACTTACAAAAAGGACTCACAAGGAACTATCAGACAGCAACTATCAGCAAAAATTCACCTTTAGTGTAAACAATTCTGTGGGTATTATCTGAGAGCATCAAACTGTCAGAGCAAAAATCTGTTACAAGTATCCCAGTCCTCCTGCACATGCTTGATCGTAGAAAGGGCATGTAAGCTTTGTGACAGCAGCCATTGTTATGCAGTGCTGGGATAAAATGGCAACACCAATATGGTATTTTGTCAACTGCAATCTTTGCACAGAAGTCAGATTCCCACACACTCAGAAACAAACAATGACAGACATTTACTTCCTATTATGCTGAATGCATATATCCAAATTATGAGAAATAGTATGATCAGACAATGTTTGAGGCAATTTAATGAAAGCCAAGCCAATGTATGTGATGAAGATGTAGTGGCTGACACATAATGTTGATGCCAGAACTGATGGAAAGTGTGTGGCAAGCAATTTTGCAGAACTGGCACAATACTGAGACCTAGTCAGTTTCTCCACATACATCATTCACTGCTGTACGAAAGTGTCAAGAACAGAGTCATACTGAGCTGATCCTCCACCCTTGGCAGAACTCCAAAGCTTTATCTTAAGACAGGATAATGCTGAGGTACAGACAGTAGTGATTCCATGACGTCAGAGACTGGAAGTAGACTTCAGTGATCACAAGCATACAAATGTTTGTGCACTCCCTTGACAACTGCCGTAATAATGGCAACTGCTGCATTGAGAATTGGCTAGTGATCTCCTTAAATATTTCTTACTTGTTGTATTATATATTTTCTTCATCAGACATCAGAATTTACTTTCTGGACAACTGTCATATAATCAACATCCACTATCACTTCTGGTTGTTCCTACAGGTTTACCATCACCAGAACAATATTACATGAACCAATTTTGTTGGAACAGATGCGTAGGCCAGTCTCTGTCTGTGGGACACGAATTTAAATTATTATAAATATGCAATGAATGGAAAGTGGAACTGCAGAACTACTTTCCAGAGCTATAACCAATGTTTCATGTGACATCAAAAAGCAGCTGATGTAAGAAACATTGTCCTTCATACATTGTTTTGTACAATATTTCACATAGTAATTTTTTCATTTCAGAATTTCATATTTTGGATTTGATAATACGTCTGCTTTTTGTGCAAGAGGACAAAGCCATAAACCTGTGCCACGGTAATAATAATAATAATAATAATAATAATAATTGAACAACCATATTTGTTGTGACTCGCCAATCTTTCAAAGTGCCACCCCACAGTTACGCGCGTCCTCTACATGCGGCACTATCAGCAAGCCATGCAACAGCAGCGCCACCTAAGCAGGCAGCCAGTCAGCGGCCGCTAGACTTGGACACAGTTATGATTTGACTGTTAAAGTGCACACGTCTTACTCTGTTTACTTGATCTGTGACTTTCATGTATTGCGTCTTCCTTGGAATATATTTCTTCAACTTGAAGTTATAACAACTGGCGACAAGGATGGGATTTTTATTTCCCATCGTTGACTCACATGTTTCCATGGCTACTTTAGAGCAACTATTGCAAGGCCTCATAGAACAGCAAACGCTTCTCACAAATGCGATTCGTGATTTCGTTGCGGCATCAAATGCAGGGCGTCTCTCGTCGTTCTCTCTACCCCCTTTTCCTCCTTACGATGAGACAGCGGAAGACTGGTCTGATTACAAAAAATGTCTTCGACGGCTCTTCTTGGCGTTTCATGTCGCGGACAAACAAACACGGAAGTCTATGTTCCTTTCATGGATTTCACCTCAAATGTATTGGTTGTTGTCGCAACTGGCTCCTATGAAAGATCCTGCGTCTTTGTCCTTTGCTGAAATGTGCTCACTCACTTCTGTGTATTTTCAAAAGCAAATGCATGTGGTAGCCTCTCGTGTTGCCTTTTATCGTTGTCAAAAACAACCGAATCAATCCTATCGTGCTTGGGCTGCTGAACTTCAAGGCCTCAGTAGAAAGTGTCAATTTGTTACTGAAGTTCACAAAGAGTCCTACACCGATTCCATGGTATGGGATGCTATTATCCGATCGGCGCCCAACAAAGAAGTTAGGCAACGTGCCCTTCTGTTGGCAAATCCGACTCTAGATGAAGTCCAATCCATTGCTCAGCCTTTTGAAATTTCTCGCGCCGCTGGAGCGGAAATAGAGGCCTGGGGCGATGTCAGGGAAATACAACCTCTGTGCGATGTTGACGAAGCATGTGGCGTGTCCCCATCGGCCGACGTGGCCGTAGTATGCTCCCAAGCGCAGCCTCGGCCTAACCATAAACAAACCTCTAAGAAACTGCAGCAAGACCCATGGCAACTTCCTTCATGTCTGTGGTGTTTTACGAAACATTCACAAGAAGATTGTCCACAACGTTGGGACGTGTGTCACAAATGCAAAAAAAAAGGGTCATGTGTCATCCATTTGCAAATCCGACTGCATACATGATGTTCATGAACATGACGCTGATTCTGATTCTGTGTTGTCTGTCAATTGTACTTCTTCCCTTTCAGGGAAGTTACTCCTCACTGTCCAAATACTTGATCGAGATGTTCGCATGCAGGTGGATACTGGTTCTGCTGCCACTATCAACAATTCTCAGACGTATCTTCAGTTGGGTTCTCCAATCCTGTCACCTGTCACTAGGCAATTACGGACTTACAATAAACAGAAGATTTCTCTCTTGGGACAATTTGATGCTGAGGTATCTTACAAATCTGCCGTTTGCACTGTTCCCGCTGTTCCGCACTATCAACCATAGTAATGTGGAGAATCTTTTTGGTTTCGATGCCTTTTGCGTTTTTGGGTTCTCCATAGATGACTCTGTCAATATCGTCTCTGATGCTATTCCTTATGCTCAATTGGATTCCTTGTCAACGACATTTTCGTCCCTTTTTTCTCCTGGGTTAGGCCGTGCAAATGACTTTGAAGCTCATATCACGCTCAAACCCACTGCTCGGCCTAAGTTTTTTTGGGCTTGGCCCATTCCTGTGGCCCTTCATGATCAGGTCAAACGGGAGCTGGATCGTCTCACTGCCTCAGGGGTCTTGCTTCCTGTCACTTCCAGTGAGTGGTCCTCTCCTGTCGTCATCGTTGCTAAGCCAAATGGTGATATTCGTCTCTGTGGCAATTTCAAAGCCACTGTAAATGCTCAATGCCTTATCGACACTTACCCTATGCCTCGACCTGAAGAATTGTTCACTAAACTTGCTGGAGGCCAGTATTTTTCTAAACTTGACCTGTCAGAAGATTATCATCAACTTCCTCTCGATGCTGCTTCCCGGCAGTTTCTGGTCCTTAACATGCCTTTCGGCTTCTATCAATACCAACGATTGCCATTTGGGGTTGACAGCACACCTGCTCTCTTTCACCGATTCTTGGAACAATTATTGCTCACTGTCCCTGGGTGTATAAATTACCAGGACGACATTGTTGTCATTGGCTCCACCACTGACGAACATCTCCAAAATCTCCGCACACTTTTTCATGTCTTACAGACTGCCGGTCTTAAGTGTAATCTTCAGAAATCAAAATTTTTTCAGGCATCTATCATGTACTTGGGGTTTCAACTCTCTGGGGATGGTATTCGTCTGCTTCAGCAAACTGTCACTGCGATCGATGACCTTCCTCGCCCAACATCTGTTAAGGAACTGCAGGTATTCTTGGGGGAAATAGCATACAATCACAAGTTTTTACCGTCTGCTGCTTCAGTGGCTCAGCTGTTGCATCGCCTGTTGCATAAAAACGTGCCTTTTAACTGGTCCGCGTCATGCGATGCGGCTTTCCAGAAATTGAAGACTATGCTGAAACAGGCCCCGTGCCTGGCTACTTATCGACCTGGCCAACATCTTGTTCTTGCCATGGACGCCTCTCAATAGGGGGTTGGCGCAGTCCTTGTGAACCGTTTTTTTGACAGTTCTGAACAACCCCTTGCTTATGCCTCCAAAACGCTCACGGATGCCCAACAAAAGTATTCTCAAATTGAAAAAGAAGCATTAGCCATTATTTATGCTCTTCGTAAGTTTGGTGTTTTTCTCTATGGATCCACATTTCATCTTGTTACGGATCACAAACCACTTGTTTCCTTGTTTCATCCATCAATGTCACTTCCCGACAAGGCTGCACACCGCCTCCAGCGTTGGGCTCTTTACTTGTCTTGTTTCAATTATGAGATTCATTTCTGGCCGACGGCTCAACATGCACATGCTGATGCACTGTCTCGCCTTCCCATGGGTCATGATCTGGCATTCGATAGGGACAAACTTTTGTGTTTCCACCTGGATGTTGCCGAGCAGCGGGTTGTGGACGGGTTCCCCATCACCGGGGACCAGCTGGCGGCTGCTACGGGTTCTGACCCTACCCTCTCCCGGGTTTTACGCTGTATTCAGAAAGGTTGGCCAGATCGTCCGTCAGCTAAGACTTCTGATCCGTTGTGGAACTACTATGCTTTGCGTTACTGCCTCACGGCTATGGATGGTGTTATCCTTCTTTCCACCGAAAATGCTTTGCTGCGTGTTGTGGTACCTGTGTCTTTGCGTGCTTCGGTCTTGCGCCTCCTTCACCAAGGGACTGGGGTGTCTCTCGCACAAAATCTCTGGCACGCTGTCATCTGTACTGGCCCGGCATCGACTCTGAAATTGCACACATGGTCGCTGCCTGCGGCCCTTGTGCGTCACAGGCCACCACCCCGAAGTTATCTTTGTCACCGTGGCCTTCGCCTGAGAAGCCCTGGGAGCATATTCATGCTGACTTTGTGGGACCTTTTTTAGGTACTTATTGGCTTCTTGTTATTGACGCCTACTCTAACTTTCCTTTGACTGTCCGTTGCACGTCGCCTACCATCACGGCAACCACCAATGCTCTAGCTCGCATTTTCTCTTTGGAAGGCCTTCCCTCTACTCTTGTAACTGATAATGGTCCACTATTTGCCTCTTCCGATTTTGCGGATTTTTGTGCTCGTCACGGCATCATGCATGTCATGGCCCCTCCGTTTCATCCACAGTCAAACGGTGAGGCTGAACCTGCACATTTAAGGCTCAGATGGGGAAACTCCTGACTACTTCTGCTGATGCAGCCCCGCACGCTACTTCATCTTCTGCGGTCTTCCACCTCACGGCCGCGGGTGCCTTTGCTTGGCCGGTTCACCACCGACGACCTCGTATGGGTATGGGGATATGGCAGGCGGCCAAAATGGAGTCCTTTTCGCATCTTACGACACTGTGGCCAATGCCTGTATGAAATCCAGATGGACATGGGTGTTGCAGTGCGTCATTCGGACCAGCTTCAGCCTCGTGTGCCGGCAACGCCTGTTCTGGATGCCGCTACACCAACTTCGTCTCTACCTGACGCTTGGGATACTGGAATCTCTGACTACTCACAATGCAGTCCTCTCACCATCATATCAGTGCCAGCTCAAGAACTGACGCCACCAGGAGACGTGCCCATGCAGAAACCAGATGACCATCATCTGTCGGAGCAACTCTACTCGCCTCCTTCTCCTACGGACACGAACACATCACCCACATCTCCTGTTATAACAACTGGACTTCCGCAATGGGCAGATTGGTGCAGGGGGCCCCAGCAGATTCGACCCCCACGTCTCCTGTCATCTCGACCCATTATCATCGGGGACACTTCCGTCTGTACGAGAAGCCTCCTCCTCGAGACTTTACGGCCAGTCAAACAACACCTATGGACGTTAGCAATCTACGGGCCACCTTTATCAAGACCTGTGCAAAAACTTCAAAGGGGGGAAAAGTGTTGTGACTCGCCGATCTCTCAAAGTGCCACCGTGCAGTTACATGCGTCCTCTACATGCGGCGCTGTCTGCCAGCCATGCAGCAGCAGCGCCACCTGAGCGGCCAGCCAGCTAGCGGCCGCTAGACTTTGACTCAATTACGATTTGACTGTTAAAGTGTACACACATCTTACTCTAATTACTTGATCTGTGACTTTCATGAGATATACTCTTAAATGGAAGTATACCATGAAGAAATTTTTTAACAATTCTATTGGTATCTTGTGACCTAAAACACTGAAAATCTATCTTAAATTATGAGTTTTAGGTACTCCAAGGAGAATGCAATATACCTGCAGGCTACCTTTTTGGAGCAGCTGGGACTGATGTGTCAACCCAGACAGCACACAGCTGTCTTGACATGATCAATTTGGTGGCCTTATAAACAACAGTAAGACCCCTATAGTGCTACGGCTCATGAAGGTGGACAAGATAATGCCTGGAATGGAACCTGCATCAATGCTACCAGGTTCTATTCATGAGTAAATACAAGATTTGTCTGAAGTCTGATGACAGTCAGAAGAGTGTGGAGGTACCAATGCACATCTTGGGTATGCAGTTCCATGCATGGAAGTCTGATGTCTCTCATAATTATTGAGAATAATTTTTGAGGCCTTTGCAGTATCCGAACAAGGTCCTCCAACCTACTGTCCTGGCCTACAATCGACATCTATTGTTTGCCGTTGAAGACAACTATGCATGAGCACATTACAACTACCTCAAGAACACCTCCTCTAAGAGACAGGTATCTGCTACTATTAAACTGATAGATTATGCTTGGAATCAACTGGAACTTGCAGTGTCTCTTCACAGGAACTCTCCTCACACAACGGACAGCTTCAGAATGGAACTGACTTGTGTAGCAATGCCTCGACTACCTTCTGGATAGCTTGCAAGAAGTGTGCAATGAGGGCAGAGCAACACATTACTCAAAAGTTACCCCAGCAGCAGATTTTGATTTATCAGATGTGTACTTCTGAACAGACTGCTTTCTTTTGGGTCTCACAATAAAGTCATTTTTACTTTAATAAGACTTGTTATTCCATTATCTGTTCCCCTTGAAACTCAACTCCTTCACAAGTACACAAGTGATGCACTACTGAACAGTGTACGTTAATAAAGACTGAGGTCCTAGTCATATCACGGTGGGTTAATATGCATACCCCAATGCAACAATTTCAACCGTTTTCACAAATTTCTTTTACTACACTTTTCTCAAGCCACCAGTAGTATCTTCACCTACAGCTTTTCTTCATCTTTCACTGTTATTTTATTAATGTACCAGTTACTTTTGAGCTTATGTTGGTATATTTTCTGCTGATCTTTACTTTAATGAGCTTTTTCTCTCCCTAAAACACTGTCTCTGTCACCATTTATCTCTCAGCCCTTTTGCTATTTTGATGACAGTTTTGTACCATTGTTGAAGTTTTGGTAATTTCTGTTCCCCAACAACACATTCAGCTTTCTTGTCTCATATATCACTTTTAACTTGTCATTATTTCTTGCCCTACTATTTTTACCTAGCTAAAAACAGTCTTTAAATATTGCATTACTGTCCTGCCACTTCTTCAGACATTCCTTTCTTGCTACACTACACTCTTGATGTTTTATTTCACATTTATTTCACATTGATAGTATATCCCATACATCAATCAATAACTTTCTCTTTGTAAGTTCGTCTAAAATACTTAACAGCCTCAATTTACAATATCTGTAAGGCACTGTTAATTGTGAATTATTTCTTGTAGCTTCTGCCTCTTTAATCATGATTTGAATAACTTTTCCTTACAGCATATTCCTTTCACCCCCTCCAACACCCTCCCACCCCTGTCTCTCTCTTGACAAAATGGCTGCTTTCACAATCTAGAAATAAATAAATAAATACAGAATTGTGCTAACTGCAACCTGAGTTTCCACTTCTGAACACTATAGTATTGTCTTCTGTAACTAACAAACTTTCTTCTAGCTTTCAGCACCTACTACAGTGATAGGTATGGTTAATGAAACTACTCTATAAAAGTCTTTAATGAAATTAAATGAGGTGAAAAAAGTTTTTGTGGACTTACCGGCATCTGCCGATTTTGCATTGACAGTGTCAAAGTGTGAACGGCTATAGTCTGCTTTCATTGCCTCGCTTGGTGACTTTGGCTGGTGATGAGGAGTACCGACAGGTGTGTGACCTGGCATGGGTGATGTGCTTCCTGGGGGCATACCCTGTGTCCCCTAAAGAGACAGAACATGAAATCCTTTACTCCACTTTTTCTAACACCAATATTTTAAATGACTGTAACACACAAAATATGCCATGAAGATTCAAAACAAGCCACATAAAATTTTTTACACTGTACAGCCCTTTTTATACAAATACAGCAACTACATGTTTCTTACAATTATCATGTAATATTTGTATCACTAAAAAATAAAACTCAAATAGTTTATTTTCTGGTAACACTTGGTTACTTCATTCCTACAGTAAACACACAATCAGGAATACTCACTGAGAAGCAAATGAGTAATGTAGTGAATGTATGGATAAGCTGAGAAAGTTTGCAGAATAAACACATGCACAATAAAATAAAATAATGGAAACAATATGATCTGATAATGGGAATACAAATTATAAGCAAATACAATAATTCTAAGAGTTCCGAAAAAATACTTTTCAATGAACTACAAGAAGTTGCTCAACTAAGTCCTTTAATTCATTTTTAGATTTTTTTTTATAATGATAGTATTTTCATTGTACTTGTCTGTAACTCAACATGACATCTTTATGGTGATTAGCATAACATTGTTTTTTATAATAATAATAATAATAATAATAATAATAATAATAATAATATTATAATAATATAATATTATAATTATATTATAATAATAATAATAATTATTATTATTATTATTAACTTTAAGCTATTAATAACAATGGAAATTTCTGGTGGTGGTGGTTGTTCTGGGGAAGGAGACCAGACAGCGAGGTCATCGGTCTCATCGGATTAGGGAAGGACAGGGAAGGAAGTCGGCCGTGCCCTTTGAAAGGAAGCATCCTGGCATTTGCCTGGAGCGATTTAGGGAAATCACGGAAAACCTAAATCAGGATGGCCGGACGCGGGATTGAACCGTCGTCCTCTCGAATGCGAGTCCAGTGTCTAACCACTGTGCCACCTCGCTCGGTGGAAATTTCTGGATGGAGAAACATGTAAAATAAGAGAGAGGCAACCACTCACTTATAGCGGATCAATGCATGGAGCACAGTAACACTTAACAGAAAACAGCTGTTATGTGTTACTGTGTTCAATGCATTGATCTGTTACAGGTCAATGACTGTCTTTCTCTTAAACCATTAAAGGTTTTGTACAGATTTTTCTTTAGTTGTTAAACAATGAGCTCATATGCACTAGATAATGAGCAACAAAAGGAGGCATGGTTTAGTGCAGAGACTGAAGGTGGGGTTGCTTTGAGGTAGGAAACAAGTTGGAGTGAGCCAGGCAGCACTTTCAGTGAGGTGGAAAAAGTTACTCTCTAGTGCTGGTTTTCTCCTAAGGGGTGTAACCAGTTCTTGACCACACAACATTTCAGCTGACAGTTTGGACAAAGCAAAGTACTGCATTAATTGAAAACTCTTTAACTTGTGTTCTATAATAGCTACAGAAAAATCTACACACACCAAACTAAGTGCATTATCTAGTCAAATCTCACGAACCTTTCATACAGTCTGTACAATAAAAACTTTGTAAGTCACAACTGTTTTAGTATTGATCAGTTGAGGAAAAACACTTTACTTCATTAAATGCACTATGCTAAGAAGTCATGCAATGTGCCAAATGGAAAGTACCCTTACATATCATCTCATGCACAATATAAAAGATTAAGGCAAGCATGAGAACAGAGATAAGCCTGTCACAGTTATCACAAATGCTATGAAATACATCACCTCCTTTATTTGGCAACTATCTATGTTCACTACAACAGTCTTACACCTGTGTTTTTTGATGTAGTAATTTATTTTGATTTTGGCCACACCTTACCTCTACAATGGAAACATGGTTTAACCCCCTAACCAACATGCAAGGCATCATAATGTTAACGATTTTTACAAACCTGTGCTGCC
Source organism: Schistocerca cancellata (assembly GCF_023864275.1). Lineage (NCBI taxonomy): Eukaryota > Metazoa > Arthropoda > Insecta > Orthoptera > Acrididae > Schistocerca > Schistocerca cancellata. Next base: position 568,035,222 of record NC_064626.1, read on the forward strand.
CAACTTGCTGGCCTATGTTGTGGTGAAGAAAAGACATTTGTAGGACTACCGGCTCTAGGCGTGCCATTCATTGGTGTAGTGGGTTTGGAACTACCAGCCCACCCTGCACCAAGACCAGCTCCAAGGTTGCCTGCAGAAATGGACAGCTTTAAGTTTGACAAGAATTACAATACCAATGTACTACATATGCTTAATAAAAATAAATAGCAGCAAATAATGGAAACCAGGATGGAATGTAACAATATTATGAAAAGGAAAGTTACTACTCACCATATAGTGGAGATGCTGAGTCGTAGATAAGCATAACAAAAAGACTGTCACAATATAAGCTTTCGGCTGTCAAGGCCTTTGTCGAAAATAGTCGACACACACGCACGCATGCACATGCAAACGCAACTCACACACATATGACTGCAGCCTCTGGCACCTGAAGCCACACTACGAACAGCAGCAGCAGTGCATGTTGGGAGTGGCAACTGGGTGGGGGTAAGGAGGAGGCTGGGACAGGGAGGTGTAGGGATAGAAGGATAGAGGGGTGGTGGAAAGTGAAGGGCTTCTGGGGAGTGTGCAAGGACGAGGTGGAGAGAGGGTAGGGCAGCTAGGTGCAGTTGGGAGGTTACACAGAGGGCAGGGAAGAGGTGGGGGGGCGGTTGCAGAAAAGGAGGGAAGTAAAAAGACTGGATGTATTGGTGAAATGAGGGCTGTAAAGTGCTGGAATGGGAACATGGAAGGGGCTGGATGGGTGAGAAAAATGACTAATGAAGGTTTAGGCCAGGAGGGTTACCAGAATGTACAATATATTGCAAGGAAAGTTCCCATCTGCGCAATTCAGAAAAGCTAGTGTTGGTGAGAAGGATCCATACTGACTGTGCCATATGGATCCTTCCTACCAACACCAGCTTTTCTGAGTTGTACAAGTGAGAATTATCCCTGCAACATATCCTACATTCCTGTAACCTTCCTTGCCTCAACCTTAGTCAGTCATTTTTCTCACCTATCCAGCCCTTTTCCTGTCCCCATTCCAGCAGTACACAGCCCTCATGCCACCAATGCTACCCCCTCTCTCCTGCCCCCCCCCCCACCGTCTAACCTGATTACACCTAGATGCCCTACCCTCTCTCCACCTCGCCCTTGCGCACTCCCCAGCAGCACTTCACTGTCCCCCATCCCTAACCTGCAATCCCTACCCCTCCCAACCCCAGCCACTCCCATCATACACTGCTGCTGTAGCTCGAAGTGTGGTTTCAACTGCCAAAGGTTGCATTCGTGTGTGTGTGTGTGTGTGTGTGTGTGTGTGTGTGTGTGTGTGTGTGTGTGTGTGTGTGTGTCAGTCACCTATTTTCGATAAAGGCCTTAATGGGCAAAAAATTATACTGTGAAAGTCTTTCAGTTATGCCCATCTGCAACTCAGCATCTCCGTTATATGGTGAGTAGCAACTTTCCTTTTCATAATATTGTTACAATAGCAATACGTAATTACTTTCATAGACTGCAGCTTCCAGTACAGCTAATGGATACAAACAAAAATAATGATTGAATTCCCAGTTTTTGGTATCAAAGATTACTTCTTCAGGGCAGATAAGAGAAAATATTTGAGAGAATGAAATGGGCAGCAATCAATAAGAATCCAAGTTAAAAGGGACCCTATCTTTGTAACTTCCCTTACCTCTTTTTTATCCTGATGAGGCAATTTATGGTTCTGAAAGCTGGAAGCAATGTATTTATTTATTTTTGTGTGTATCGGCTGTATTGGGAATTGCCCCTCCTGAAGATAAGACTTGCTGGTCCATCTTTCACTCTGTGAATTTAGTAAGTCAATAAATGGAATTTTACCTTTTATACATTTTAACAATAAATTTGGCATTTATCTACAAGGTGTTCCATTTATCTGATGACCATGCGCACAGTGCAGTAGATGTGCGGCAGCGAGTGCTCCGTTGCCCGGCAAATCATATGTCGTGTTGCCTAGCTACTACCACAGTACTAAATTTAAAATACATGTAAATAAAATTTGTCATGTGTGGAGATGCTGGAACTGCTTGCCATTGTTTTCCATGTATTTCTGACATCTACTCAAGAAATTATTCATCACATGATGTAATTCTCCCTGAGAAATTGAATTAATTGATTTGTGTTCCTGTAATATTTGAGTTTCTGTAATATTTGCACATTCGTTGTGTGCACTTTATCCTTTAGTGCTACTCACAAAAAGGAATCATGCAAGGTTAAACTGGGACTTCAAGCGGGCCAGATATTATTACTAACGAATGTCGTGGAACACATTGTGAATAGCGTGGAAACAAACATTGCCCATATGAGCCCATCCTGAATCCTGTTGAGGAAACATACTTATTTTCTGACTGTAAAAGGGTTTTTCATGAAGAAGAATAGTTCTATTGGTGCTCCAATGTTGACATTTATGGGAACTAACATACCCTGGTAAAAGGAACCAATCCTCACCTGAGCAAAGAATGAGGTAAGGACCCATTTCACTGTCATGCACATGTTTCACAACCCACTTGTAAGGTCTAAACCTATGTGCGGTATCACCAGGTTGAATTTCTTGCATTACTGTTACTTTATAGGGTCTTTGCCCAAGTAATTTGGCAGCTCTTTGTACAAAAAATTACCATTTGCTGTGAAAGACATCAATAGACTCTTTAGGGGAACCTTCCAGGTGTTACGTAATATCATCACGATGAGATTCTGAGAGCACTGTAGATTTTCATTTACGCTTCTCATGAACACTTCCCATTTCACAAAATTTAGTCACTAATTTGTGATTTGCACCATGACTCAGAATTTGAACAACTGGAAACTTTTGTTCAAACAATCTTTGGACGATACGAGTGGCCTCTGTACACACAAACACAAATTGTAAATAAACACTCTTTGTGGAATGGGATGATTTGGTCTTGCCACTGTTGCATTCACAGATTCCACTGTTACACTCATGATGTTTGTTTCACTATTCGAATGTCACAGACCATGAAGGCACATAGTGTGGCATTAAATGGGAGATGCAGGACCCATTCTACCAGCCTGCGTGGCTCCAGTGGCCAGCAAACACAATCCCACAAGTGCAGTAATCAGATAAATGGAACACCCTGTCCAATGAATAGCACAAAACTGGCATATATCTTGGCATTCAGAATGTACATTAAAATTTGTTTGACCGCATTCATGTAATATACTCATCAGCTAGATGTTAACTTACTGCAGAGATTTTGAGGAATTACTTTTGACAACCAAACCTAAAATTTAAAACTCATTGTTGTCTCAGCAAGCATGTTACAAAAGAATGACATCATTTAAGATTTGTTATGGTAATAATATGCACCAAAATCCGTACTGCTAGAAGAAAAGAGTGTTTCTCTAAAGGCAACTACAACAAAGAATGAGTTATCTTCTGAGGACATCAGGATTCTAGTTTAAAGACAATACAATAATCCAGTATTTTCCACTGTTAGTATCTATGGGCTCTCACATGAATTTAGTGTTGCACTGTGTGAACATACCAAAAACGTACTTCTAACTCAATTACCGTCATCGAAATATTCAACATAAAAGATCTTCAGGACTTTTAACACAGATATCTGATTTCCTGAGTTGCAGAGGCAAATCACACATTAGCTTCATCACGACCAAAGTACATTAAACAGTTGTTGGAAATAGCATTACTGTGGCAAATTTCACATGGTGGTTTGGTAGGGGTGCAAGAAGTTTTTTTTTTTTTGCCATTTGCAACCTCATGGAAAAAGCCCTACTTAACAAATGTGCAGTTCTAAGAACACGCCAGTAACCTTGTCTTGTGTGACACCTGTTAGTTACAACTTGGGGGGGAACGACTATACTGTTTCCCTAAACAGCCTCTTGAAAGGATAGTAATCTTCCTGATTGAAAAATGTAGGGTGTATAAAAACATGTCAGGAAATGAGTTATTCTTGACATCAAAGTGTTACAAAAAGCTCATGTAAACATGTTTCTGAAATTCCTTCATTAAGAATGTTTGAAAGGAGTTCCCTATAGCAACTCTTGGCTGTGTAATGTATCTCAAATGAGCACTTTCTTATTTACAGTTGATCATGGCATTTGTTTTGTCTTCTCCGATTGCTATTTGTTCTGTTTTACAACAACTTCCATTACAAGTGTATCTGCAAAGACAAGTATGTTCTATATGTATGGCTTAGCTGATGGGAATGTGGATACAGCACATCAACTTTATGCTGAGTGTTACCATGGGAGGAAGTTACCTAGTGCAAGAATATTTGTACTACATCAATGCTTCCAAGACACAAGCTCATTTGGGAAGAAATTTGCAGCTTGTGGGAGACCACATGATGTACAAATGCCTGAGATCTAAGAATGGGTTCTTTGTCCTGTGGGTGAAACTCGTCAACTAGTACAAGGTGAACTGCTACAGGGAAGTTGTTAGAATCACATGGTAATCTGGAACATTCTGCATGAAACTCATGTATACACTTATCACCTTCAATGGGTGCAAAGATTAGATGAGGCAGACTTTCAGCCAAGAATAAATTTTTTGTAAATGTTTGTTAGGACAATGCACAGTGTTTCTGCAGTTCTTAGCATGTATCTTATTCACTGATGAGGCTGGCTTTCCACATGAGGGGACCTTCATTTATCATAACAGTCACGTCTGGGCTTATGAAAACCCTCATGAAGAATGACAAGACAAACGTCAACTGAGGTTCAGCCTCAACATATGGGGAGGAACCATTCACAATCATTTCACTGACCCCTACTCTGTTCCACATCATCTTACTCGAAAAATATATTTACAGTTTCTCAGGGACGAGTTGATTCATTTACTTGACAGTGTACCTCTAGACATCATCCAACAAATGTGGCTTATGCATAATGGTGCTCCACCTTACTTTACACGCGCCGTTCACCAGTATCTCAATAGTAAGTTTCCCAACAGGTGCATTGCTTGAGGGAGATCCATTCCATGTCCTGCCTGATTGCCAGATTTGAATCCAAGGGATTTTATCCTCTGGGGACATTTAAAATCCTTGGTGTATTCAACTCCCTTACCCAATGCCAACGTGCTGAGGGAGAGTATCCAAAATGAATTTCAGTAAATATGGAACAACACAATGAATTTTCCACAATATACGACAAAAGTACAGAATGGAGGCTCAGGGGATGGATGGAAGCAGGTGGTCACTGAGCATTTTTTAGAAATTTAAGTGTGTTTTGTAAATTTATCATTTTTATGACATTAATAATAAATCCTTTCATCCTTCCCTAACAAAGGCTTTTTGGGCCCATGCTCTTATGACCTTTTTGTAATGCTAAAATCATGAAAATCACCAGCTGGTGATCTACTGCAGACACATTACGAACCACAATACAAGCAGTTGTGTATCCTGTTGCTAAATACTGTTCTCCTGTTTGAAGTAGAAGTAGCCATTTCAACAAAATAGGTAACAATCTAAGTGACACAAAGAGAATCATAACAGAAACTCTTAAATTGATGTCAGTACCATTGCTGTCAGTACACATCAATACAGCCTCTCCAAATGTCTGACAATGACAAGCAATAAGACATGAATGAGCAAAAACAATAAAGATTCAGAGTGTTAGCAATTCATGAAACACTAAATAGTTTACCATATATGCGACTGAAATCTGAAGAACCAATCTGGGTAAACAATGGCCAATTCACGCCAGAAAGCCACGATCTACGAGTAGCATAGAAAATAGGTAAAATAGATCTGAACATCTAATTCCTACGAGCGAACCAATCAAGAAAAATGTGGAGCTCTGTCAACCGTGCCAAAAATGGCCACACTATGATCAAAGTGGCACTACATAAATCAGGAATGATTAATGATTAATGTGATAGTGGAACACTGTCCGCGACCCTGACAGACGTTTCAGATGCAACACCTGCAGCAATCAATTGGCTGGAGTCTTTGGATATACAAATTTGATGAGAAATCTCACCTTCTTCCAGCTACTGCCAGTTCTCCAATATCCTTGGTGTATTAAACTTCTGTACCCAATGTTGGTGTGCTGAGGAAGTGTATCTAAAACAAATTTGACCAAATATGGAGCACACCTGAAGTTTTCCACAATGTACGACAAATTATGGAATGCAGGCTCATGGCTTTTACTGTTTCACATTATTTTATCCTACCTTCTATAAATTTAAAGTATGTACTTGTAAAATATAAATTTGTACATCTACATCTACATCTACATGGTTACTCTGCAATTCACACTTAAGTGCCTGGCAGAGGGTTCATCAAATCATTTTCATACTACTTATCTACCATTCCACTCTCGAATGGCGCATGGGAAATAGGAACACCTAAATCTTTTTGTTTGAGCTCCAGTTTCTCTTATTTTATTATGATCATCATTTCTCCCTACGTAGGTGGGCATCAACAAAATATTTACGCATTCGGAAGAGAACGTTGGTGATTGAAATTTCGTAAATAGATATTGCTGCAAAGAAAACCACCTTTGTTTCAGTGACTGCCACCCCAAGTCATGTATCATATTAGTGACACTCTCACCCCTATTGCGCGATAACACGAAATGAGCTGCCCTCCTTTGCACTTTTTCGATGTCCTCCGTCAATCCTACCTGGTAAGGATCCCATACTGCATAGAAATATTCTAGCAGAGGACAGACAAGTGTAATGTAGGCTGTCTCTTTAGTGGGTTTGTTGTATCTTCCAAGTGTTCTGCCATCAAAGTGCAGTCTTTGTTTCATCTTCCCCACAATATTGTTTATGTGGTCTTTCCAATTTAAGTTGCTCGTAATTGTAATTCCCAGGTATTTAGTTGAACTGACAGCCCTTAGATTTGTGCGATTTATCATATACCCAAAATTTATCTGATTTCTTTTAGTACCCATGTAGACCTCGCACTTTTCTTTGTTTAGTGCTACTTGCCACTTTTCGCACCATACAGAAATTCTATCTAGATCATTTTGTAATTGGAATTGATTGTCTGATGATTTTACTAGACGGTAAATTACAGCATATGTCAAACACTAAATCAATAAATTTTTTGATGTCAAGAATAAATCCGTAAGGTTTCTGACTTGTTTTCATACACCATGTATACTATAATGCTTTTGCCGTATCTAATGAAGACCAAGACTGGAGATTTGTAGGTCCATTAATGACACTTAGACTTTTTAATGAGTAATCAGAACCACACTGTGTATAAACCACAAGGAGCCTGATGTGATAGACATTACACATCTAACTATGCCCAAAGTGATTGTATTCCTATTTCATGTAAAGGGGTGGATGTATCTGGGGAGTTAACAAGCTTAACTATATTAATGGTACCACCAACGCTTATCTCTCATCATGAAACATGTAGCAGGATGAGAAGAAAAATCCTCAGCCTATCAGTGAAAGAACAGTTTTTAGATAAAAATGAACTCTTTTCCACATAGCCCTCTTTTAGGTGGATGCACTTTATCCAGTTACCCACTGAGTAAACTCTACCAGTTACCAAATGAGTAAACTCTATCCCTGAAGTGTTATTCTGGAAGGGCTGCCAACACTCATCCACAGCAACTAAAGCTCTTCATTAGATCTTGAAAATTTTCCAGACATAAATTTTCTTTCTGAAGAAAGTGAGTTTCATAAGCTGAGGGATTATGCTCGAATTCTTGTTTAGATGCACGCCCATTGCTCAGCATCTCCACCGTGTGGTAAGTGGTTAACTTTACTCATTACAATTTTGGCAGTTAAAATGGGCCATTGTGCTGTGTTCCTTCTGTGGAAATGTTTTATGGCTGCATGTGATGGAGCTACCTCACTGGCACAGTCTGTTCACAAGGTAGCTACTGCTGGCAATCAAGACAATCTCAGCTTGAAAATATCATTGCAGTTGGTTAGCCATTTGACTGTCTTTACCATCTATTGTCTCTTCCTTTTGAAGCTAAGTGGCTATCTAGTAAGCACACAAGCCACCTCAAATTGTGTATGTCTACTGCAGTAAGTTTTGTGCCCTGCCACTGCCAATTTATTATGTTGTCTGAACTGTATAGAACTCGTGCTCTTTTAGCAACATTCAGATAAATTGCCCTGTCACTCTGATGTAGACTAATGTATGTTCATAGCTGATCTCAAACTTCCAGCATTTGCAGTACAGTCAAGCCTCGATATATCAAAGACAGGTCTATATCGAATTTTTTCTTCATTCCCTTCCCTTGGAAGCAAAAAACCTTAATATTTCGAAGAAAGCCCAGCATTACTTCAAAGTTTTTGGAAGGCTCTATATATCTAAGTTCAGTGGACAAAAACTCTTTATATCGAAGTCCCCTCTATACGATGAAGTCTTTCATATGGCACCTCTGTAAATCGAAATGCGTGCAAATAGGGGAATCCCAGTCCCTCTCCACCCTGCATTGAGGCATCAATGAGATCTGCATGCAGGTGCAATTTTATGCAGCTTTTGTTTTGGTTGCGTGTGAGCTGTGTCAGCCTGTAAGTGTCAGCCATGGGCTGTAAGCAGAAATGTCTGACAATCTCTGAAAAGCAAAAAAAGAAGTTAATTGCCGAAGTGAAAGCAGGAGAGAAGAAAAAGAAAGACATAGCTGCCGAGTTTGGGATTCCGGCAAGCACACTATCAACAATCAAGAATGAAGACAACGTGATTATCATAGATGAAGAGATAAATCAGAAATAACAATGAAAGGATGAGTTTTCAGATTTACAAGAGTGTTAAGTGCAGTGGTTCTGACAACAGAGGAACAATAATGTGAATGTTGGTGAACATATTTTGAAAGTAAAGGCAGATTATTTTGCAGCAGCGTTGGTATACGATGCGTTCCGTATGAGTAATGGGTTGTTTGAAAATTTCAGGAAAAGACATGGGATTGTTTTTCAAAAAGTGGGTGGGGAAAGTGTCAGTGTGGATAACAAAATTTGTTATGAGTAAAAATTAGAATTGCAGAAGATCCTTGAAGACTGTAAACAGGGTGATGCTTTTAACACAGATGAACTTCGACTTTTTTACAAATGTATTCCAGACAAAACTAGAACTTTCTGAGGAGAATAATGTATGGGGGCAAGCTATGCAAAGATCATGTTGCCATTCTATTAGCAGCAAATATGACCAGCACTAAAAACTCAAGCCACTTATAATTGGAAAATCTAAGGAAAGGTGATGTTTTTCCAGGTGTCAGTCATTCCCTGTGAAATACACCGTGAACAATAAAGCACGGATGACATCAAAAGTGTTTTTCAATTGGTTAAAGGATTTTGGTAGGAAAATGACTTGTGAAAATCAAAATATTCTGTCTTTGTGGACAACTGAAGTGCACAAAATGCTATTCCTCCATTAAAATCCGTGACAGTACATCCGTGACACTACATCGAAATTGCAGCCCTTAGATCAAGGAATAATCGAGAATGTCAAAGAGAACTATAGATACGAAGTGGTTCGAATGACAGTCTGTAATACTGAAGAATACAACCCTACAACAATCAACTTTTCAGATGCTAAATGAGAATACTGGACAAAGCATGGATAAATGTGAAGGAGCAAATGATCGTCAGTTGTTTCCGGACATGTGGATTTTTGATGACAGAAAATGAGCAACTGGTGGATCTAATGTGTATTTAAACGTGTAAAATCTCAGTTTGATTCTGACACTGGTTATGTCAGTATCCTCGAGTCTGAATGGGTGAAAGCGGTGATGTACTTTAACACCGCTTACATTCGTTTTGAAGATTTCACGGATGTGGACAGTGATGTCACAGTAGCAGGATCACTCACATCCACATCTACATACATACTCCGCAATCCACCATACGGTGCGTGGCGGAGGGTACCTCGTACCGCAACTACCATCTTCTCTCCCTGTTCCACTCCCAAACAGAACGAGGAAAAAATGACTGCCTATGCACCTCTGTACGAGCTCTAATCTCTCTCATCTTATCTTATCTTTGTGTTCTTTCCGCGAAATATAAGTTGGCGGCAGTAAAATTGTACTGCAGTCAGCCCCAAATACTGGTTCTCTAAATGTCCTCAGTAGGGATTCATGAAAAGAACGCCTCCTTTCCTCCAGAGACTCTCACCCGAGTTCCTGAAGCATTTCCGTAACACTCGCGTGATGATCAAACCTACCAGTAGCAAATCTAGCAGCCCACCTCTAAATTGCTTCTATGTGCTCCCTCAATCTGACCTGATAGGGATCCCAAACACTCAAGCAGTACTCAAGAATAGGTCGTATTAGTGTTTTATAAGCGGTCTCCTTTACAGATGAACCCCATCTTCCCAAAATTCTACCAATGAACCGAAGATGACTATCCGCCTTCCCCACAACTGCCATTACATGCTTGTCCCACTTCATATCGCTCTGCAATGTTACATCCAAATATTTAATCGACGTCACTGTGTCAAGCACTACACTACTAATGGAGTATTCAAACACTACGGGATTCTTTTTCCTATTCATCTGCATTAATTTACATTTATCTATATTTAGAGTTAGCTGCCATTCTTTACACCAATCACAAATCCTGTCCAAGTCATCTTGTTCCTCCTACAGTCACTCAACGACGACATCTTCCCGTACACCACAGCATCATCAGCAAACAGCTGCACATTGCTATCAACCCTATCCAAAAGATCATTTATGTAGATAGAAAACAACAGCGGACCTACCACACTTCCCTGGGGCACTCCTGATGATACCCTCACCTCCGATGAACACTCACAATCGAGGACAACGTATTGGGTTCTACAGAAGCCGAGACTGTTGACTCCATGAACACAGGGAATGAAAAAGGCAGCAACAATAATGAAGAGGAAGAGGAAAAGGGGAGGTCAAAGAAGCAGTGCCAGTGATGGTCAGGCAAGCCAAAGCAGCTCTCGACACAATCAGAGCATATTTAGAGAAGTATGAGCAGACAGACTGACAATAAAACTGACTGATGATGGATCAAAAGTTTAAAGCAAGCAAAAATTACAGATTACTTTCAAAACCAATGATTTGTGAAAAATTTTATGTACATACTGGTATTCTTTTACTGAATTTAATTTTTTTATAATGAAAGTATTTTATTTTAAACTTACAATTTTTTCTATTTCAGAAGAAATAAAACAATATGCATAACAATCTATCTTGATTTCTTTCTTATATTACCAAAACTAAACATAGGCCTGTATCACAAACAAATGCGAGGAAAATCACTGTACAGTAACAAAAAAATTGTGGGTTGTAATTTTTTTGATTCCTCGTTATAACGAACCCTCGATATATCGAATGTATTTTACATACTCAAGAGATTTGATATATCAAAGTCTGACTGTGTATTGATGACACCTAGGTGGAACCCACGATGTTTATTGTTAATATATTTAATGTCAAGAATTTTCTCCACATAATCAGTGAATCCACGGTTGTGCGGTAGCAGAATGTGTGTACAGTTGTCCATCTTTCCCTCTCTTTTGCTCTTATAGAGAATAATTTGTTACTGTCTCTTTGCTGTAACCAGCAGCTCTGAAGGTGGTGCACAAGTTCTTGGGTCCCTACTTTACGTTGTGTGCATTGTAGATTCAAGTAGCCCTCAGGGCTAGCATATGTCATTTCAAATTCTTATGCATTGAGTGGTGGGATACAGAATGCTGATATCTATTGGTGTTGGTGGGTTCCAGCAGACTGTATGTCCAAGTATACTGTCTTGTGGCCGGTACAATTCTAGCTTGAGAAATGACAGCAATCTGGTGTTTTTTTGTCCACATGCTTGGAAGTGCAAAGGTCACAAAAGCCTACAAAGTGTACCAGTCACTGATGATTGCACAGCTTTCATTGTTGATACTTCAATAGTGATGTGACTACATACATTTTCGTAAATGATGGGAAAATCATTTGAATACGCTTCAAACATTTCAAAGATCAGACATTTGCATTCAGTTTCACAGAATAGTAGCAGATTATTCAGTGGCTTAGTGTTAATTCGTAGCTACACAAGAATGTAGCAATGGGTACACAACCTATGAGACTACCTACAGCTGTTACAAGCTGTCCTAAATTTACTACAATGGCAAAGTTATTTAAAATTATGCACAGAGGTATTTCAGTTACCCAAATCCGCGAAAGGATCCCGAGCCTTGCTCTCAAGATTCGGTGTGCTGGCATTTCTTGGTATACTGGGTGATGTTGGCATTAAGCCTGGACCTAATGGCTGTGATCCTTGGCCAATACCGTATGTGGGAGCACTCTGGAAGTTATCCCAACTTCCAAGAAGATTAGGTGCTGTTGGGCGAGGTGTCACTCCAGGTACAGGGACATTAGGGATGTTACCCACACTATCTCCCTGAAATAAACAAAGTGTAGCAATGATAATGAGTCATATATATATATAACAGGAAAGCAACTGGAAAGCAGTTTATAAAAATCTTTTAGAATGAGCACATTACTGCATGTGTGAAAAATAAGGTGTCTGCAGCTGCAACACCAATTCTTACTCTAAAAAAGAGGGGCACAGTGAATAATGGAAATGACACTTGTATGAAAATAGTATATCGTCAACCGTGATCTTGACAGTTGGTGTTGCCACTGAACACTCATGAAATACTGGTACTTCAAATATAGTAATTTCTATATAGACAATAAAATGTTTAGAAATTATTTATAAATGTACCTAAAAGTAAATAAAGGACAAGACAATAGCACTGGGGGAGGGGTGGGGGAGGGGGAAGGAGGCGAGGGAACGAGTGAGGGGGATGGTGTGCAGAAGGTCAGAGCATCGGTTATATCTATCCTGAAATACCTGTTACCAGGTTTAAGTCAAGTTACAACTGGATCATAAAGTTTAAATCATCATAGTAGTTCACAAGTTTTCTCAGACTCAAATCAATATTTATTTCTCTTCCACAGAAAATAAGTCACTACTTAAAACCATTTTGTATTTCTGTAAATTTAGCTGTGGTGTCACCTATCTCCATTCTTTGATGTACAAGATGCCCTGAAACTTATTTGAATAACTTCAACTTCTGGTCAAACATCTTAAACCTTGGAGTCATTCTTCAAATTATTTACATTATCAGTTAAGTAGTTTAGATAAATACATAATGTCCAAATTTTGTTTTGTTTTGGATCTTTCAAAGTTAATTTCAGAAAGAAAAAACAACACTCAAATGGGATTGCTGATAGTTAAAGCAAGTAAGACAGTAGCTGTGTGCAAGTACGTTCAATTAATCTGTTGTCTTTAGTTCAGTTGGGCACACTAGTGAGTATGCCAGAATTAGACACAATGTGACTTTGTTGAGTAAGTTTTTGTCTGAGCAAGGTAATCATCAAAATTTGATAATGAAGTTGAAGTGCGAAGATAACTGAACACATTATTTCATATTGTACCACCAATAAATAACAAGACTGCAAAAAATAAAATAAAATAACAGCAGTGAGAGATAAATGGTATATGTACATTGTGGAAAAAGGACAATTCAGCAGGAAGAAAACTAACGCAGATGAAGAAAGTATGGAGGTAGGATTGCAGCCTTTCACAAGTTTACTGAATAAAAGAAATTCCTATTGTCAGCTTTAAGAGTCTGAAACAAGCTGGTTAACACAAGCAAACACCTTACATAAAACAGTTCTCTCATGTATTCTGTTGTCAATACAATGCACCTCTGTGGAGTTAGAAGCAGTCATGTCAACCAAAATTGTTGTTTAGTTAATTGACACAAACAGAACTGTTACCTGCAAGCTGTCTTATCTAACATAGAATCACTACCTTAACACAAGAGGTAGTGGACTGAGAAAGGAGAATGATGTGCAACAAATCAGTTCCTAGAAACTCTCCAATCAACAAAATTCTCTCTGACCTTCCAGAAACCAGACTTACATTTATAAAGGGGCAATGAAATGAAAATGAGACAGATGGGGGAAAAAAGTAAGTAAATTATTTATTATTGCAAAAGTAATTGCAACAACTGCTGACTGTGAGAGAAAATGGTCAATGTCTTCAAGCAAAAATGTTTGCTGTAGCCTACGGAACCACAATTGTACCCAGGCATGTACTACTTTGTCCAAAGCAAATCAATGGCCACCAACGTGTTACTGCTGTTTTGTTGAAAACTGACATTTTGTGTCAGTGGCACGAGCAAAATACGGGATGATTTTCGGAAAAAAAAAACAACGCTAGTTGCTACTGATAATTCTACTCATGTACACAAATAGTGCTGTTACCAGTTTTGAACTGACAGGTTCATCTCCAGATGGCTGTTTACATCTAGATACATATGTATTGATGTTTAGACAGGTTTTCGATTATTTATTCCCCTGGGATGTTGGTACTACTGAAAATCCTGCGACTTTTGTTGCAAAGTTGTTTGCACGGCTGACTGAGTTTCCTCCAGACTCAGTATGTGGTGGGAGACACTTCAACCTCTATCACCCTGGCCAGCCCTGAAAGTAATTAAAAATATCGTAGCTAAGAGTAAAACCTTTTTCTCAGAGAAAACAAAGATCCATTTCAGCTATCCATATGTTGTCTTGTGATATCAGAGACAAAGAATCTGTGGAGGCAAAGAATCTGCAAGACTATGCCTGACATGGAAACTCAGAAGGTGGGGGGAGACACTTCACCAGGATGTGAGATACTGACTAAGCCAACACAACCATAGTGCGGGCATGCTTCAATACATAGGATGAAATTCCCGGTTAATCTGGTATGAGCTACGTGGAGTGCCATGTAGCACTAATTTCCTTGCTACTGTACAGTTTATTAGAGGGGGCAATGCCCTACCAGATGATGTTTCATCTCCCAATGAGGAGAGATCTTATTTGCACCTGCAAATCTGCACCTGGGATCATCAAAGTGAACATTATGTGAGCAATCGCTTCTCTAACCAAACCATCAGCCAATTAATTCCCTGAGATACCCAAATGACTTGTTTCTTGTCTGTAAAAAGAATTTTATAAGTTAGCTTATTATGAAATTGTTGAATGATAATTGAATACATAAGCAAGATGTGAAATGCCTTAATTGAAGAAGTAGGATCTCTACCTCGGCAAGGAGACTGTTTATGAGACTAGTCGGGAAGGTGCCAGGCCAGTCTTACTTCATAATGATGGACTGAGTCCAATAATTTCAAAGCTGAAGGTGCCACTGAGCCATAAACCTGTCAAACATAGTTTAATCAGTATGAGACCAGACTCTGGTAAAATGGAGTAGAGAAGTGCAATCATCATACCAAGAGGTGTGGGCAAGGAAGCGTATATCATTAAGCTTTCACATACAGCTAGTCTTTAGTTGACAAATACAGAGCATCTGTGTCAGCTTTTTAACAAAGTGAAGTGCCAAAAATCACGACTCTGCAAAAACATCACCGTGCTGGGTAGCTAAGAGTTCTGGGTCTGGATGGACAATAGTATGACTACACAAACACATTATTCGCATTTTTGTGAGAGAGAACTGGAAGCCATGGAAGGCCGTTCAGATGGCGCCTTGCAGGTGGTATTCAGCCAATGCTACAGATTAAAAGTTGTCAACATATGGCATGGGGCTGACCACTGGTGCCTCAGAGGCCACTAGCCCATTGATGGTGGTGAAGAGTATGACACATAGCTCACCACACATCCAAGGGAATGGCAATTGTTATGGCTCAGTCTTGAGCGATGTATGAACTAACACCAAAGAACTGGTGGGATACAAATTGAGGACTAAAATCAATAAGAGCCTCAAAAGCCTGTCAGAGTAAATAATATTATGATGGTGCCAAGTGGTGTCATATTCCTTACGTAGGTCAAAAAATACTGCAAGGAGATGGTGGCATTTAAAAAAATGCCTGTTGTATTGCCAATTCCAACCTAACCAAATGGCCAATTTTGGATCATCTCTCCTGGAAACAGCACAGATAGGTGGGGTAAAAAGTCCCCCCCCCCCCCCCCCCCCCAATTTGAGAACTTGGCATAATTGCCTGGCTACTACCTTTCAAGTAGTCTACAGAGCAAGATGGTGAGGCTAATCATTCTGTAGCTGATGGACATTGGGTTTTTGTCATGTTTAAGGATAAGGATTGCAACAATGATACTGTCTCACCACTGTTAAGGGAAAACACCTTAAGCCAAATACACTTGAATACCCAGAATAGATAGAGTTTTCAAATCACGGCTTGGGGCAGACCATGTGATGAGTCAAGAGCCTGAAGCATTTCCCAGTCAACAAAAGGTTCATAGGTCCATTGTGCACTGAGGTGACCAAAGTCATGGGATAGCAATATGTACATATAGAGATGGCAGTAGTACCACATACACAAGGCATAAAATGGCAGTTCAGTGGCGGAGCTGTCATTTGTACTCAAGGTGAGTCATGTGAACGGTTTCCAATGTGACTATGGCCACATGACAGGAATTAACAGACTTTGAATGGAGAATGGCAGTTGGAGCTGGATGCATGGGACATTCCATTTCAGAAATTGTTAGGGACTTCAATATTCCAAGATCCACACATCAAGTGTGTGTTGAGAATATCAAATTTCAGGCATTACCTCTCACCACAGACAACGCAATTGCTGACAGAGGAGTGGTATCTGTGTAGAGTTGTCAGTGCTAACAGACAAGAAACACTGTGTGAAATACCGCAGAAATCGATGCGGGACATACAATGAATGTATCTGTTAGGACAGTGCAGCAAAATTTGGTGCTAATGATTTAAGAAAGTTTTAATAATGGGCTTGTAATTGTACAATAGTGGTACTTACATGCTACTGTGACGCATCTCCTTCAAAATAGCCTCCTTCTGACTGAACACACCGACTCCAATGGTGTTTCCACTTTTGGAAACATTCCTGGAATTCGTTTTCCTGAAATGTGTTAAGGACGCTCTCCATATTTGCCTGGATGTCTTCATGTCTTCAATCGAGTCAAATCACTTCCCTTTCAGTGAACATTTTAGTTTAGGAAACAGGTAGAAGACCGCAGGGGTCAAATCAGGCGAAGTCAAATCAGGCGAAGTCAAATCAGGCGAAGTCAAATCAGGCGAAGTCAAATCAGGCGAAGTCAAATCAGGCGAAGTCAAATCAGGCGAAGTCAAATCAGGCGAAGTCAAATCAGGCGAAGTCAAATCAGGCGAAGTCAAATCAGGCGAATATGGCAGTTGTGGAAGCACAGAAATTTTGAATTTGGTCAAAAATTCAATGATGGAGAAGGCACAATGAGCCGGAGTATTGTCATGGTGTAGCACCCAACTCCTGTCTTTCCACAATGCAGGCCTTTCCTTCCACACCTTTTCGCAGAAATGCTCAAGGACACATTTGTAGTATTCCTGGTTAATGACAATTAAACAATAAAATCATGAACATTGTCTTCACCTTTGATCGACTTTGCCATGCTTTTTGCGGTCGTGGTGAACCTGGAGTCTTCCACTGTGAAGACTGCACTTCGGTTTCAGGATCATATCCATATACCTACAGTTTGCCACCTGTAATTACCATATTTAACAAATCTGGGTCATTTTTAGTCTGATTAATGAGTTCTTGCATACTTCAAGTTGGTATTGTCTCTGGTCATTGAAAACACTTCTGGAATGAATTTTGTGGACACTCGACATATGTTCAGATCTTCAGTTAAAACTGACTGAACTGCATAGAAACTTAAGTTCATCAGCAATCTCTGTAATTGTAAGTCTAAGATCAGAGCACACTAAGTCGTGAAGTTTCACAACATTTTCGTTCATTTTTGAGGTGGCAGGACGACCGGACTGTGGTTCATCTTCAAATGATTCATGGCCATTTTTATATCTGTTGAACCAGACAAAAACACTTTACTGGGTCCTACAATTATCTCCAAAAGCAGTTTTTAATAGTTCGTAAGTCTCAGAAGCTGATTTCCCAGTTTTAAAACAAAATTTAACGCAAACTCGTTGCTTCATTTTTTCATCCATTTTCACACAGTCAGAATCCAGCAACAAACCCTATCAGACCCGCACTCAACCACCTGCCACAATGAACTGAATAAAGGAAATGCAATTTTCTGTCAGAGGACATTCAAGAACAAGGCAATGACTCACTCCCCACTCTCCGTGTACCTGCCCGCCAAACCAGTAAGCAGCGGACCCATTGGCAACAGACGACTGATGCAAGTACCTTTGCTAAAAGCACAACGCCCTCTGCAGCACCTCTCCTGGGCTAGTGAGCACATTAGTTGGATCCTAGACATTAGGAAAATCATGGCCTGGTTGGCAGCGTCTGAGTCTGGTGCAGACCCCACAAAGCCAAGGACTCAAGTTGTCAACAAGTCACTGTGCACGCAGATGGTGGCTCCGTAATGGTGTGGACCATGTTTACATGGAGTACTGTGTCCTCTGATCCAACTGAATGATTACTGACTGGAAATGGTTATGTTCAGCTACTTGGAGAGCACTTGCAGCCATTTGTGGACTTTTCATGTTCCCAAACAAAAATGGAATTTTTATGAATGATAATGCACCTTGTCACTGGGCCACAATTGCTCACAACTGGTTCAAGGAACATTCTGGGCGAATGATTTGGCCACCTATCGAACATTCATGGAACATAATCGAGAGGTAGGAAAAGATCTCCAACTCTGGAAATGAATAGCAGGAAACAACCACCACTCAGACACTGTAATGGCATCCCACATTTAAGTTAAAAAATGGCGGAAAAATAAATATTTCTACATGCAGTATGTGACATACAGAACATATACAAACCTGTAGGTTGTTGCCAAAAGGGTCAAATAGCATGTTTTGTGGCACTGATTGTGCAACTGAAGGGCCCTGTAGTAAGTCCTCCAGTCCACTAGATGTTTTCCCTAAACCACCCAGCAAATCAGCTGTTTGATCACTGCTATTTATCTTCTCTCCACCCATACTGGCAGTAATGTTAAGCAGATCCACACCATCTCCTGCTCCTCCAATGTCCAACAAATTTGCCTCAACAGTTGGCTGTTGTGGCAATTCTGATGTAGGTTTTGGAGAACTTGAAAAGCCATCAGGAACTCCCCTCTGGTCTTCCTCGTGTTCCTGTTTAATGCATAAAATCATGATTTAATATTTGATATATTTACAATGTTACAACAATAAATAACATACATCATTAATAAAAATAAGTTAAACTGAAGAAATGTAAGAACTGTCAAAAGACGTTTCATTCCAACCACTTGACAGTCCTGCAGAAAAAATATGTCCAATATAAACATGGAACATCCGGGGTGGAACAACAACAGTATTATGAAAAGCACAAATCATTACTCACTACACAGAGAAGGCATTGAGTTGCAGACAAGCACAATGAAAAGACTACTAAACATTCACTTTTGGCCAGAAGGCCATTTTCCAAAATAGAAAGCACATACACATTCACACAAGCACAGCTCACACACACACACACACACACACACACACACACACACACACGGTCAATGTCTCTGGTCGCTGTGGCCTGTCTGCGGATTCAGTCAGGCCATAGTGGCTGGAAACAGTGGCCATTGGGTGTGGTGGTGGTGTTTCTTTTTTTTTTTTTTTTTTTTTTTGGCTGAAAGCTAAAATGTTTAGTGGTCTTTGCATTGTACCTGCCTGCAAGTCAACACATTCTCTATGTTCAATATAAAGCTTTTGAAATTGGTAATTCATCAGGAGCAGAATAGTTGAGAAAATGGACGTTTGGAAAAGTGGTACAAGTGGCAAAGAAAAGTAACTCATAATCCTGTGCAAAGGGAAACAATTGATAGGAATTAGAGTTATGAATAGAATATAATATGTAACATTGAAGTTCCAGGCAACCAATAGGCCAAAAGTAAGAGGCATGAACAAAAATGTTACATAATCTTATAATCCACAAATCCAGAAAGTGAACAGAAAAGGGAGAGGCACGAAGAGCATTTACAAAATAAAAGTGAGAAGGAGAAACTTTAAAAAAGGGGAGTGTGTGTGTTTGTGGATGAACAAGTCATAAAAATATTGAGATATCTGGTATTAAGCTGGTTTCTATATGAAAGAGAACCAGCAATTGACAAAAGAACTGAGTAGAACTAGGACCGCCAACGGCCTTGCCGCAGTGGTAACACCGGTTCCCGTCAGATCACCGAAGTTAAGCGCTGTCGGGATGGGCTAGCACTTGGATGGGTGACCATCTGGTCTGTTGAGCACTGTTGGCAAGTGGGGTGCACTCAGCCCTTGTGAGGCAAATTGAGGAGCTGCTTGATTGAGAAGTGGCGGCTTCGGTCTCGGAAACTCACATACGGCTGGGAGAGCGGAGTGCTGACCACATGCCCCTGCATCCAGTGACGCCTATGACAAGGCGGCCAATCGGCACCGTTGGGCCTTCATGGCTTGTTTGGGAGGAGGAGAAGTAGAACCTGTTATACGCAGATTCATTATTTGTGTTTTTGCGCACATGCGATTTTAGTTATAAGCGCAGCTATTAACAATACACGGAAGCAGTAATGCAATAGCACATCTCAAAATGAATCTTCTATCGTGCTTATTGAGATGTCAATCTTCAGTTCAGGCCAGTAGAGATGTGAAGTTGCACTTGACAGAGTCTATATTTAAAATGTTGGGTAAAAGGAAAGAAAGTGAGGGAAACAAGAATGTATGAATGTCATGTATACTAGAAACAGAGGTGAAGTTTTGGACAGCTTTGAGAAAGGCAAACGTATTGTTGACATTCATCATGCCTTGGTACTTAGTGAATACACTTTGAGAGCTATTTGTTACAATGCAGAAAAAATTAAAAAATCTTCTCGAACCTGAAGTGACTTAAGTGAGACAAGAGTGACCAATCTCGCTTGGAGGTGACAGAGAATGGAAAAGGTACTATGCCACTGGACTGAATACCACAACTAATAGCACATGCTTCTCTCCGGAGCTGCTATTCAAGTTAAAACCAAGAACTCGTTTTCAGACTTTACAAACGAAGAAGATTATCCAGCACCTTTCTCAGCCAATTCAGATTGATTTGATCATTTAAAGCATTGTTTTGGCTTTCAAGACATTAAAATGACAGGAGAGGCAGCTGTGGCACATGAAGTTAGAGCCAAAGATTTTAAAAGAGAATAAAAAAAACTGTGAAAGAAAAAGGCTATACTGTGGAGCAGGTTTCTGACTTTGATGAAGCAGGATTATTTTGGAAAAGAGTATCTACCCACATGTTTATCACTATTGGAGGAAAAAACAGTACCTGGATTTAAGGCTGCAAAGGACTGATGTACCCTTCTTTTGAGAGGAAATGCTGCAGGCAATTTAATATTAAAACTCATTATGATCTAACACACTCAAAATCCTAGAGCACTAAAGGGCTGTGAAGAATAGGCTCAGAGTTCATTGGAGAGGGAATAAAAAATGTTGGACGACTTCTGCTGTTTTCAGTGACTATTTTGTTAATGAACTGAATAGAGAACTTAAGGCTTAATGTGAGAAAGAACAAACCCCTTTTAAAATTCTCTTCCCCTCTGATAATGTTCACAGCCATCCACTTTCCATTACTGATTCAAATAAAAACCCTGAAGTCCTTTTTCTGTCACCAAACACCATATGTATCCTGTCACACATTCTGAACACAACACTTCAGTGAGAAAGGATTTGCATTAAGGAAACTGAATTCACTATGGCAGTGTCTTATTCTACCTATGTACATAACCCAGACACTATTTAGGGTGTAGATGAACTTTATGAAAACTATTTTACTGTATTATTGTGTGTTTCGGTGTTAAATTTTAATGTGTATAAATTTTGCATTAACATGCATTTCAGAAAGATAATAATAGTTATTTTTGGTAAAAATATTAAGAAACTCTGCTATTTTAAACTTAATATGTGAGTAAACAAGAACCTAACCTCATATTTTACATATAAAATGAATCTTGAACAAAACAGAGGTTCAATTAACTAACTAAAATGAAATGGAGGACCATTGGCAAAGTGGAGCCAGGTAAAGCTGAGACAGATATGATCCGGAGCTTGAACATTCATCCTCCAGTTCTCTATGCACCATGGCAACAATTTTTAACAAAAGAGTACAACTGAGGACAGCTATGATGTGCACAAATAACTGATATTTACTATTTTGTAGTGAAGAAATAGGACCACAATTACAGCCAATCTGCATTAGCTGAAGATGAATTCCATGTGTCCAAATCTTCAGAGCTCTTCCATGTAAAATCTATTACTGAAAAACTTTTGTTTTTAATAACTGTGTATGCAGATCAACACAAAGTCAACAGAACTGCATATTCATGGGTATGTCTAGAATACTCTGAACTGAAAGATGAACAATTCCTTGACTTTATTGTCACTGGCTACGAAATGGGCATGACCCACTATACCCCGGAATTGAAAGGACGATCAGTGCAGTGGTGACATCTCTCCTCACCACAGAGAAATTCAGAACAGTTGTTTCACCCTTAAAAATCTTGGCCTGTGTATTTTAGGACCAGAAAGGGATTTTGCTCATTGAATTTTTACCTCATGAGGGAACAATGCTGTGAAGTAATTAGAAAAACTAAAAGAGTATGGGCGATGATACAGAACAAAAGAATGGGAATGTTAATGAAGGGAGTGTGCATAGTGCATGACACTGTATGTATCCACACTGCCAATATCACAAATCAGCTCTTGGATTCATTCTGTTGGCACATCAACTACCCCAGGTATGGCACCTTCAAGATTTTTAACTTTCCACTTCTCTAAGTTATTTACATGTGCAAACAGATTTTCTACCAGCAATGATACTGAGATTGCTGTCAAACAATGCGCCAAAGAGGTGATTAATGATTTTTTTTTTGACAAAGGATCAGGAAGCTGATTCCACAGCTCATAAAGTGCACTGAGAACAAAGGTGACCATGCAAAAAGAAGTAGTTGAGGTACAGCAGTGAATCTGTAAATTTTTCATAATTATATTGCCTTATAATGTATGTATGTGCCATATCTCCTCGTAAACCATTGGACTGATCTATAAAACTTGGCACACTTATCACAAAGTATCTGGAAAGAAGCACCTGCCTCCTGTACAGGTGGGGTGCGTATGAAAAGGTAACGGAAATGTAATCGGGGCGTGTCCACAGCAATCTCAACCAAATTTTATTGATACAAGACTCATCATTTGTATGATTTGTTTAAAAATACTGTGGGCCTAATACATTGCTATCACCCCAATGACTGAGGGTGGGGGTGAGAAGCAAAGTCACATAAAAATATATGATAACGACAGATATCAGTATTAATTTCATAGTTTTTGGGATTGCTAGGCTCATTACTGACAGCTGCAATGATGTTTTCCCATAAGAATGATGGAGGAGGCAGGGGATTCCAAAGATAGTGACAAGTTTCAATCCCTAGAGTTTAGGGTAGCTATTATCAAGCAGAATGAGCCAAATGGCCTGTGTGGTGTAGCAGGCACTTACGTCGTTTGAGTCAAGCAAGAAGCATGTTCAGCAACTGGTTACTGGGTGTCTCCCTTGGTGAACAATTTGTATTTTCATTTATGCACTCAGCAAGTTTGGTGGTGGTCATTATTATATATAACTACTGACCCACCCTGGCTTCACATGGGTAGCAATAGAAGGAGAGGTTGCCCGGAGATGGGATTGACATTTTGAAACCATCTATACAGTGAGGTAGTTTAGGGTCCCATTTATCATACTATGCAGCCATTCACTCTGGTGGGCCATTGTTTGCAAGCAATCGACAAAAACATCAGAATTTCATGTAATTTTCTAGAGTCATTAGAAATTATAACTATACACAGAGCAGTACTGTGGTTTAATAGTTGAGGTACATTCCTCATGTACAGGAGGTTCTGGGATCAAATCTCATTAGGTGCTTTAAAATTTTTTATTTTCAAATCAAAGCTAAACAACTGATCATTATTGTTTTCAATTAATTGGTTTAAATGTAATTTTTTTAATATCTAACTCTTTGTCATATCACTTTAATCATCATATTAATTATTTCATTTGCTCTTATATTGTCTTCCAACCATTCTTTTTTAATTTCGAATCTTTGTGCATGTGATTTTACTTATTTTTATGTATTAACTTTGGTTTTATTTCTTCTGTTTTACATTTTAAATTTTTGTCCATGTTACTGCATTCATTGGTTCTATTCCTCATGTTGCCTGAATTTTGTTTTATTTATGACCTCTTCTTTCATTTAAATCTTCAACGCATTACTTTGTCTACAGTGTAAGAAGAATTTACGATTTCAACTTTTGCACGATAATTAAGTGTTTGCATGACAACTGCCTTCCAAAAAATGCACATTGCATAAAAAATATATATATTTTTGATACCACTGCACAGCCAGTACAAATAGATTAGTCTGTCTTTTTTTTTTAAACAATAGACTGTCATTTTTAGACATTTAACTGTCATGACATAAATAAAAATAATTAAAATCACATGCACAAGGATTTCAATCTTTCCTTTTTGAAGTCAAAACAAGAGCAAATGAAATAGCTAAAATGATGTGACAAAGGATTAGAAATTTAAAAAAAAGATACATTTAAACCAGTTAATTGAATAAAAATAATGGTCTAAGTAATTTTGAAAAATTATCTGAAAATAAAAAATTTTAAAGCACCTGATGAGTTTTGAGTCCAGAACCTTCTGTACGTCAGAAAGATACCTTAATCACTATGCTACAATGCTGCTCCGTATACTGTTATTTTTAACATTTTAGGGCAGTGTAGAGAACCTATTTTCTCCACTGTCCACTTTTGTATCAGTGTTAGTAGTAAAATTTTGTAACATCTCCCTCCTGTCTGGCTTCTCAGTGATGGTGATTTATAAAGTAGGAAAGTACTTTACAAAATCGATAATGCAGAGTTACAGCAACTTAAACCACAATAATAGTAACAATAAATTAACAAATATTTTACGTCAAAATTTAATGAAAACTTAGTACAAATGTTTTTAAAACCTCTACTGCTTACCACGAAAGATGGAACACCAACTAGTGAGCAATAGGGGCAGGATGATTACCATTGCTCCACACTATCAGACAAAATTAAGATTTCTTTTTCTCTTTTTTGAATTATTTTCAAACAAGGGCCTTCAGAGAAAATGATTGCAGGGTGTGACAACTTGTACCTAGTTCCCGAGTCTAGCCTTCATATGCTGACAGAAAAACGTGGTGGGTGTGTCTAATTTAAAATATTTATGTAGAGTTGCATTTCCACAAGCAAACTATACTGTCAGTGGCAGGGATGCTCTATGGCAGGCTGTTCCAACCGAGCTCCAGGGAGCCAGAGTGCTCCGGAGCGCTCACTGCGGCAGCTCGGAGCCCGCGTGGAGGGGGAAAGCGAACCCACTGCACCCTGGCCGCATGCATCCGCAACTGACGCAATAATCCGTGTTCAATGATGGCTATGACTAGCCGCAGGAGCCCTGTACTTCTATTGGAGGATACCTTTCTATTCACTGAGAGGGATGGTCGTCCGCAGTGTCTTGTATGTCAAAGTATTTAATTCTGCGAAGAGGTACAATATATGACATTATACACGTCTTCACGCAGTGCACTACGATCAGGTAGAAGGCGTTGCATGCAGAGAACTAGTAGCCAGGCTTAGAACAACATACCAGGAGACGTAAGATTAAAAACGGTTTCGTAATACGGATTGTATCAAAATATACAACATAGTTCGTGTTCTGTAATGTGTTTATAAATTTCAGGTGAATGAGAGCGGAAAAACACTATTGAATCTGCAATTCGAGCAAGCTACAGGGTCGTTCACATAATTGCAATGAGTGGCAAGCCGTTTTCGGTCGGACCACTCGTAAAATCGTGCATGGTAGCAGTTGCAGAATGTTTGTTTCCAAGGGAGGTGTAGGCAATTGAAGGGGTTTGCCTGTCGAAGCAAACAATGTCTCGTCGAATCCTGGACACGGCAGCGGGTTTAGAGACATAGCTCAGGAAAAAGGCGGAGAGCTTTGTTGCATTTTTGCTAGCAGTTGACGAAAGCACCGACATATCGGACTGTACTCAGCTTGCAGTCTTTGTGCGTGGTGTCGACGTGGAGCTGCAAATAATTGAAGAACTCTTTGATGTGGTACCCATCAATTACACCGCAACAGGACATGACATTTTTGAAGCTGTTTGTGAATCAATGGACAATATGAATTTTGCCGTGGGATAATCTCCATTCTGCAGCGACAGACGGTGCACCACAAATGATCGGGCGTCACCAAGGTTTTGCTTCTCGTTTGAATAATAAACTCAGGGACAAATTCGGGAAAGACATTTTGACTCTTCATTGTTTTATTCACCAAGAGGCACTGTGTGCTGAAACAGTAGAGCTAGGTGGCGTAATGAAAGATGTCGTGAAGTGTGTGACTTTTGTGCGGCGTCACGGTACGAATCATCGCCAATTCAGAGGATTCCTGAAAGATATGGAAGTGGAGTATGGGGATATACCTTACCACAGTACAGTTCTTTGGCTGAGTCGGGGAAAATTTCTTGATGTTTTCTTTGCCATTCGTGAGGAAATATCCCTTTTTCTCGAAATGAAAGGGGAAGAAATGCGTTGTCTGAAAGATATAAAATGGATATCAGATCTGGCGTTCCTAGCTGACATAACTATGCATCTGAATAATTTAAATCTGTCATTACAGGGCAAAGGGCAGCTAATCATTGACATGCACGACCATATCAAAGCGTTCGTGGAAAAGTTACGTTTATTTGAGAGGCAGATGAGTAATGGACATTTAACGTTCTTCAATCATCTTGCTTCTTTAAAACTACCTGAAGGTACTACTTTCGGCAATTACCAAGCAAAGTAAAAGCAGCTGATCACGTCGTTCGAAACACGATTCCGAGACCTCACTAGTTTGGAAATGGAACTTAAGGTGTTCAGCACTCCTTTTTCAGTTTCCCCCAATGACTTGTCATCGTCACTTCAATTGGAGATTATTGATTTGCAGAATTCAACTTTGTTGAAAGAGAGGTACTACAACATGTTGGATTTGTCACAATGGTATCGTTCATTACAGCAAAACACATTTCCCAAGCTTCACAACAATGCCGCTCAGATCATGTGCATGTTTGGATCTACGTATTTTTGTAAGCAGCTTTTCTCAGCAATGAAAAGAGTAAGAAGTAAGGAACGATCATTTCTTCAGGATGCAACAATGCAGGCCATCCTCCGCATTAACGCTGCGAACACTTTGATGCCTAATATTTCCGATCTAGCAATGAAAAGAAAATGTCGAGCTACAGAGGCCCAATAAATTCAGTATGCAATTTCTTGTAAAACAGTTGTTTCTTATTTATTTCCAGAACATCGTATTTCCTGGTGTAGCACGTCACTACATCTTAGCAGCTAAGAGTACGAGGTTGTCGATCTTGTAAGACGCAGCTGGCACATCCAAACGCTTGCCTTGCCGCCTGCCTCAGCCAGCCGTGCCACGTGCCGGCCCACTTGAATTGCCACAGCGAGCGACCCGACTCCCTGGAGCAGGGACTCCTCCGCGGCTCACAACGGAGCCGACGAGCTGGAAGACCCTGCTCTAGGGGCACAGGAGAAAGGTGCAAGGCCGCCTGACTGCAGTGTAGGTTGGCACGCTGCTGCTGTAAGGAGGCCAGTGCAAACTAAACAAACTGTGATGTAGGATGTATCAGATATAAAGTTCATAAGACCAGATGTTTTGGTATACAGTTAATGTGTAAGTGGTATGTCCAGAATCACTGGTCATTTGATTCATGAAGTCGATGGTAGCTTGCATCAGCCTTCTGGTAGCTGTAGTTCGCAATCTTCGTTGATCCATTATGGATCGTGGGACAACGGCTGGCATGAACTTCTTGATGCAATAATTTACCAACAGCCGCATGATTTGTAGAAGTTTATTTTAATTTATGAACTTCTATAAAACAAAATAAATTTCTACAAATCAAACTACTGACGGTCTTGCGAGAGCCAGTCATGACAAAACTCTACCATCTGGTGAGCAAGATGTATGAGACAGGCGAAACTCCCTCAGACTTCAAGAAGAATATAATAATTCCAATCCCAAAGAAGGCAGGTGTTGACAGATGTGAAAATTGCCGAACTATCAGTTTAATAAGTCACAGCTGCAAAATACTAACGCAAATTCTTTACAGAAGAATGGAAAAACTAGTAGAAGTCGACCTCGGGGAAGATCAGTTTGGATTCCATAGAAATGTTGGAACACGTGAGGCAATACTGACCTTACACCTTATCTTAGAAGAAAGATTAAGGAAAGGCAATCTTACGTTTCTAGCATTTGTAGACTTAGAGAAAGCTTTTGACAATGTTGACTGGAATACTCTCTTTCAAATTCTAAAGGAGGCAGTGGTAAAATACAGGGAGCGAAAGGCTATTTACAATTTGTACAGAAACCAGACGGCAGTTATAAGAGTCGAGGGACATGAAAGGGAAACAGTGGTTGGGAAGGGAGATTATTCAATCTGTATACTGAGCAAGCAGTAAAGGAAACAAAAGAAAAATTCGGAGTAGGTATGAAAATCCATGGAGAAGAAATAAAAACTTTGAGGTTCGCCGATGACATTGTAATTCTGTCAGAGACAGTAAAGGACTTGGAAGAGCAGTTGAACGGAATGGATAGTGTCTTGAGAGGAGGATATAAGATGAACATCAACAAAAGCAAAACAAGGATAATGGAATGTAGTTGAATTAAGTCGGGTGATGCTGAGGGAATTGGATTAGGAAATGAGACACTTAAAAAAGTAGTAAAGGAGTTTTGCTATTTGGGGAGCAAAATAACTGATGATGGTCGAAGTAGAGAGGATATAAAATGTAGACTGGCAATGGCAAGGGAAGTTTCTGAAGAAGAGAAATTTGTTAACATCGAATATAGATTTAAGTGTCAGGAAGTCATTTCTGAAAGTATTTGTATGGAGTGTAGCCATGTATGGAAGTGAAACATGGACGATAAATAGTATGGACAAGAAGAGAATAGAAGCTTTCGAAATGTGGTGCTACAGAAGAATGCTGAAGATTAGATGGGCAGATCACATAACTAATGAGGAGGTATTGAATAGAATTGGGGAGAAGAAGAGTTTGTGGCACAACTTGACTAGAAGAAGGGATCGGTTGGTAGGACGTGTCCTGAGGCATCAAGGGATCACAAATTTAGCATTGGAGGGCAACGCGAAGGATAAAAATCTTAGAGGGAGACCAAGAGATGAATACACTAAGCAGATTCAGAAGGATGTAGGTTGCAGTAAGTACTGGGAGATGAAGAAGCTTGCACAGGATAGAGTAGCATGGAGAGCTGCATCAAACCAGTCTCAGGACTGAAGACCACCACAACAACAACAACAACAACAACAACAACAACAAATCATACGGCTGTTGGTAAATTATTGCAATCAAGTAGTTCACAATGGTCTGGTGCTGTAGTTGGGCGGCGTTAAGGGATTCCAATGAGTTGTTCCATTCACCGTTACATGGCCATGACATGTATTTCACAGGGGCAGGGACTTTAGTTCATCATAGTTCAGCATGAAATATTTATAAATTACGTAGACAAACCTTCCCTGTAAATCAGTCTATCTATTAGTTATTTATCAAAATCCCTTAAGTAGTTCCTGAGATTAGTCCAAACATACAGATAGAAACCATGGTGGGGGACTTCAATTTATTTATGTGTAGAAGATAGACAAAAGCTGTGAAATGAACACATGTTAGTTGGTAAACATCACGTACAGTTCCACATGTTGCTTTGCATTTGATACTGGATTCTTATAATTAAACTGGTGGTGTTCCGAGTGTTGCAGTGCATGCAGTATACACCACAGGATGCTGAAGCACTGTAGGTATGTTCACTATTTGGTGTGCTCATGGAGTATGGTAGAAAAAAAAATTATAATAGTTTTACTTTCTGCCACCAGGTGAAAATATGGCTTGGTAAGCACTCAGTCTGTAGTGTGGGTGAGGAAAGGGGAGGTGCAATCAAACACATGATAATGATGGTTCCGACATGTTTGTTACAATGTGGTAACAAGATACAACATGTGTTCCATATGGTCTCTCGACTTGGTGACATGGCATGGTTGAAAGCTGCTTGCAGAATATTCAGTGTAATCAGACCAAAATGTTGTCATATATTATCCTACAGATCAGAAAGGGTCCAAATACATCCTGAATGGACACAAGCTTTCAGATATTGCCACAACCAGAAGTCACATGGATTTACGTTGGGTGATCTGGAAGTTTTGAAATTGCCGAAAGATGAATATTCATTACTGAAGGTTTCTTGAAGCAAATCTTTCACCTGGCAAGCCACAGGTGGTGTCTCTCCATCTTGCATGAAAAGAGTGGTGTGGGCACAGTTGCTTTCTTGCAAAGCTGGATTCTCATGTGCACAAGGTGGTTCCTGCAGCATGCATGTGTCACTGTACATCTAACAGGCCTGTGAGGTGTCTTCTCTTTGATTAAAAATGAACTGAGAATGAGTGAGCTTGTGAAACCACACCACACAGTCACATAAACAGAGTGCAGTGGATGTTCCTGCACAAAATGTGGTGGACCACAAACCTATATGCGAAATATCTGCCCGTTTATGGCACCATGCAGAGTAAAATGTGCCTTGTCTGTCTAAAGAATATACTGTAGCCACATGTCATCCATTTCCATACATGCCAAAAAACAAAGGACAAAGCCACAGTGTTGTAGCCTATCTTGGGGCTTCATCTGGTGTACATTCTGAATCTTGTAGGGATATTTGTGTAAAATGTGCAGCAAAATACTTTGCACCTTTGACCAGGGAAGAGCCAATTTCCATAAAGCATTTTGAGCGCTGGCTGCAGAATTTGAGGCTTGTCTACGCTGTCTGCTACAGCCGCAATAACTTCTTTAACAACTGCCATGGGAATGGGCCACCTCCCTGTCCCTGCTGCACCATCTACTTCACCTGTTCCTTCAAATATCTTAATCACATTCTTTAATCCCTTTATGGACATGAGGCCTCTTCGTAATTGTTTCTGTCAACAATATTCTTGCAAGGCAGCACTACTATTGCTGCTGTATGACAAAACAACTTTACTGGCAATTCATGATCTTTCTTCACAGTAGCCATTATGTTTTGTGTCGAAAACTTCAACCTCGCCATCGATGCACAAGTCGCCGAAGTGGCATCAAATTGGAAGACTTGCACCAGGCGAACAGTCTACCTGATGGGAGGCCCTCGTCACATGACATACAGGGTGTTACAAAAAGGTACGGCCAAACTTTCAGGAAACATTCCTCACACACAAAGAAAGAAAATATGTTATGTGGACATGTGTCCGGAAACGCTTACTTTCCATGTTAGAGCTCATTTTATTACTTCTCTTCAAATCACATTAATCATGGAATGGAAACACACAGCAACAGAACGTACCAGCGTGACTTCAAACACTTTGTTACAGGAAATGTTCAAAATGTCCTCTGTTAGCGAGGAAACATACATCCACCCTCCGTCGCATGGAATCCCTGATGCGATGATGCAGCCCTGGAGAATGGCGTATTGTATCACAGCCGTCCACAATACGAGCACGAAGAGTCTCTACATTTGGTATCGGGGTTGCGTAGACAAGAGTTTTCAAATGCCCCCATAAATGAAAGTCAAGAGGGTTGAGGTCAGGAGAGCGTGGAGGCCATGGAATTGGTCCGCCTCTACCAATCCATCGGTTACCGAAGCTGTTGTTGAGAAGCGTACGAACACTTCGACTGAAATGTGCAGGAGCTCCATCGTGCATGGACCACATGTTGTGTCGTACTTGTAATGGCACATGTGCTAGCAGCACAGGTAGAGTATCCCGTATGAAATCATGATAACGTGCTCTATTGAGTGTAGGTGGAAGAACATGGGGCCCAATCAAGATATCACCAACAATGCCTGCCCAAACGTTCACAGAAAATCTGTGTTGATGACGTGATTGCAAAATTGCGTGCGATTCTCGTCAGCCCACATATGTTGACTGTGAAAATTTACAATTTGATCACGTTGGAATGAAGCCTCATCCGTAAAGAGAACATTTGCACTGAAATGAGGATTGACACTTTGTTGGATGAACCATTCGCAGAAGTGTACCCGTGGAGGCCAATCAGCTGCTGGTAGTGCCTGCACACGCTGTACGTGGTACGGAAACAACTGGTTCTCCCGTAGCACTCTTCATACAGTGACGTGGTCAACGTTACCTTGTACAGCAGCATCTTCTCTGACGCTGACATTAGGGTTATCGTCAACTGAACGAAGAATTGTCTCGTCCATTGCAGGTGTCCTCGTCGTTCTAGGTCTTCCCCAGTCGCGAGTCATAGGCTGGAATGTTCCGTGCTCCCTAAGACGCCAATCAATTGCTTCGAATGTCTTCCTGTCGGGACACCTTCGTTCTGGAAATCTGTCTCGATACAAACGTACCGCGCCACGGCTATTGCCCCGTGCTAATCCATACATTGAATGGGCATCTGCCAACTCTGCGTTTGTAAACATTGCACTGACTGCAAAACCACGTTCGTGATGAACACTAACCTGATGATACTACGTACTGATGTGCTTGATGCTAGTACTGTAGAGCAATGAGTCGCATATCAACACAAGCACCGAAGTCAACATTACCTTCCTTCAATTGGGCCAACTGCCGTGAATCGAGGAAGTACAATACATACTGACGAAACTAAAATGAGCTCTAACATGGAAATTAAGCGTTTCCGGACACATGTCCACATAACATCTTTTCTTTATTTGTATAAGAGGAATGTTTCCTGAAAGTTTGGCCGTACCTTTTTGTAACACCCTGTATAATATACTGGTGGCAAAAAGGGGAACTATAATTTTTTTCAGCATGCTCCATGAGCATACTGATTAACGAACATACCTACGATGTTCCAGCATCCTGCTATCTAAATAGTCCACACTGCAGCACTCAGAACATCATCAGTTTATTTATAACCACTAGGTATTGTAGGACTTACCAGGGGTGGGGCTAGAGTAGGTTGTAGTGGATGGGTGCATGGGGCAGGTTTTACACAGGAATGAGTGCAGGGTTAGGAACTTTGGGGCAGAGATAATGCTTCTGATTATACCATGATCTATAGCATGCAGAAGGTATTAATGAAGTGTGTGACTCTAAGCTTTCTGTTCTTCAGCTGCAGTAGGTTTTGACTTATGTTAGTCGCACTAGTCTCCTATGGCAGAGCCACATTAACAATCATTAACGCTAGAACTGTGTAACCAGAGCACATCATACAGTTCTAAAGTAGTAGCTGAGAGAGTATTATTGAAATACTGTATGGGCACAGTTTTTGCTGCATGACCTACAGAACCTATACTTCACATCTAATGATGTCTGTTACAAACAGGAAAGACAACTGACAACTGTATTATATATACTTATCCGTTGTGGTAATGTGTTTCGTACTGGGCAGATGCTTAAGACATGTCACACATATTGAAACAGCAAAATAGAACAACACAACTGATATGGGATTATTTGCTTATTTCACACATGTTCTGGTTTAACACTATCCATGTGTTTGGTGAGGGAGGCCTTAATACATTTTTCGTGCATGTACATACCTATATTGTTACGTCTCTGTAGGTGGAATTTTAGCTGGGCATGTTTACAGAAATGAAATCTTTGACAGTTATAAATGTGACAATTTGATACAACAAAGTTTGACAGGGCTCATATCATGGATTCATACTTTAAACGAGTAAATAAGCACACACACACACACACACACACACACACACACACACAAAATCATAACTAACACAAATAACAGTTTTTCCTACGGAAGTCGTAGCGACATTATTAACAGTTTTTTAAAAATTATGTTACGTACTGTGATGTTGCATTATATGGACATTGTGATGCACCAAACAGTTCTGATCCCATATTTAAGCTCTGTCAAGCACTCTACACTGTCCAGGTTCTACCACATGTGACTTATAACTTTTTGTGATAATGTTAATTTGGATATTTTTTTCTTGATCAATGTATAAAATTGAACGTTTGAAACTACACTGAGAAAGAGAAATCCAAGGTCTGTAAGCATTAAGTATGTCTATGACCACATGCCAACAGTGACTTCAGCTGAAGGTCTTGCTAATACAGAATACAAGCTATAGACAATTTTCATGCCATCAATCAATAGAGAACATGCATAATTCCACTTCTCTTTGTGGAAAAGGAACACGCGATACAAAAGCATTTAATAAACAAATTTTACAGAGGACTCAGTCAAACAGATGTAAGTCACGAAGTATAAATGACTGAGTACAGAATTCATTTGGGATGTCATATGGCCTGGTAATTGTATTATCAAGTCGAAGTTAACCAAGGAAAATGTATAAAATATTCAGTGAATTTTGGGCCTAATTGTACTGATTAGAAGACGATTAGTAGATTCTAAATATAGATGAAACAGTGTGCTCTATACTTCATAGGGTGAAAGTAGAGCCCAGAGAGCTCCCACCACTGTTGTCAGTTTTCAAGTGCGAGATACAAAAGGCTGCTGTCAATGTGACTTGTCCACAACTCTGGAAACACTGAGTCATTTCCACATAAACATAAACAAATTTGCATTATGAGATTGGTCATAGTAGGCTATGAAGCAGCCACCCCATGCCCACTTCCAGTGTAAGATATCTTCTTTTACCGTATGGACTAAAGTTAGCATAATTAATAAGGGACAAACACATGTTGCAGAAGCAACAGCACAGATAGATTAGCTAGCAACAGAATCTACACCTGAAATGATTTATCTCTTGAAAGTTACTGGCTGTATTGGACTGAATTTTTTTATTAGTTGAGCTAAATGTGGACATAAACTGTGAATGGATCTTAGAGAGACAATAAGAAGCACGTAGTCATTGACACCCGAAACACAAATTTTAATAACAGAATATGTTTAAAAGATGCCTCAAAAATTAATGTTTAACACATGTAAACTAATGAAAAGTCCAAACTCTATCTTACCAGGCACAATCCAAGTGACAGAGAAACATACCTATGACTGATTGAGCAACTTAAAAGTCTTAATCTCAGAAACATTTACATTAAGCACTTTCAAATGAGCAAATATAATCTGTAACCCCCAGAGGTAGACATTAATCATCATACACTAAATTATGCACTGTATGTAAAGTTCCATGGGAGAGAGCTGGACAATAAGTTGAAATGAAGTTGACACAAACTAATCGCAGATTTCAGTTCAGTATATTGGTCTCCCACATTTATGGGAGAATGGACTACGGGAATTTGCTGATAAGAGCAAAACTACTTTCCTGCTTTCCTTAGGTATTTGCATTTGTACCTCTAATTTTCTAAGTTTTACATTTCTAAATAGTTTTCACTCTCAGATGATGGGCCAAAGCTGTTCTTATAGGAGACTCTAACCAAATCAAGTTCCCAGTTGTGGATCAGTCCTCTGTAAAACCATGATGGCTGTTGGAAAGACGACCCCTTTTCTCAAGAGTCCAACAAAGTCAATGTTTACCACTTGTTCAAGCAACATAAACAGAAGATTCAGGAGGCTGATGGGTCTACAGCTATCCATTCTCTATGGTATTTTATCCAGTTTCAAAACTGGGACAACCGTGCTTTTCGTCCACCCTCACTTCAGGTATGGTTGAAGAATAAAAGTGTATGGTGTTCCTAATCTACGGTTATACGTTGCAGCATTTGACTGTGGATTCCATCAGATTCCGACACTGTTTTGGGATCGTGGGCCAGAGTGCTGAGGAGTTTTCATTCACTGAACGGATCATCTGTAAGGACTGAAGCTAGCGCAAGGGGTATAGCATCAAGTTTATTGTTCCTGAGTCACACAATAGTGCCCTCGGTGTGTGCAGTGATGAATACTAAAGCTGTTTCTATCAAAGAACATTGCACGGTAGGGACAGACTAAATAAGAAAGTGTGGTGGTTAAGACACTGACCTGATATTTGAGAGGATGGAGTTTGTTCTGCCCAGCTGTTCTGATTTAGGTTTTCTGTGATTTTCGTAAATCATTTCAGGCAAATGCCAGGATGCTTCCTCCACCAAGGCCACAACTAACCACCTTTTCTATCCTCATAAAGCATACATAAATAGCCTATGTGAAGGATACAACTGTATAAACACAGCATTTGCCTTCTTTGTGTGGTTCTTCACACCTTCTCCAGGTCCACCAACTTCAGTCACTACACCACCGAGATAATGACAGTCTGCACCTGGATCTTTAACTGGTTTAGTGACTTTCTGTGCCCATCATGGGACTGAGTTCCAATGAGATGTTCCCGAAGAAAGGGAAATAATCAATTATTCTACTTTTATAGTGGTGTGCACATATGAAGGCCGCAGAGCAATACTTTCTGCACAGACAGACAGAATACTTTGCAGTTTCACCAGTGTGCTCTGTGTCTCTGTCCAATTCCTTAAGCTCCAGCCATTTCCTACTCTGGTAACCCACAATGCAGAGGACAGTGCTACACCTGGCCACTGTTTCAGCTTCTGACTGCCTAGGAGAGTTTGTAAGCTCAGAAAAATATTGCTGTCATTTCATAACATAATATTGGTTGTGTTTGATTTATGCTACCCTTAATGATTACTACAGTTGCTCACTATACCTAAACTAGCATGAAAATTAATGCTAAATCTTCGAGGCACACCATCTCGTGCATGCTGCAGGGAGATGGATGCTATTGGTTGGAGCGTCATGTGGTATACTGCTTCTTGTCACTGTGCATTGCCCACCAAGCCTTCTTACGTCCACACCTCTGTGGTGATGAAGTAGTTGTGCCCTATGTTGAATT
Organism: Schistocerca cancellata; assembly: GCF_023864275.1. Lineage (NCBI taxonomy): Eukaryota > Metazoa > Arthropoda > Insecta > Orthoptera > Acrididae > Schistocerca > Schistocerca cancellata. The sequence goes on from NC_064626.1 coordinate 568,071,956, forward strand.
CTCAATATTCCCTTTTACAGTAGCATTGAATGGTGGAAAGCATGCCATTCAGCTTTCTTAAGGATGGACCTTTCCGAGTGCACGATTGGGTAAATGCCATGCTAAGTGGAAAACGATCACTCTCGCAGAGCTCTAAATACACCCTCCACTGCATTGAGGGGATGATTGGTTGGTTGGTTGATGGGTAGGGCCATGGGGTGAGGATGTCCAGGTCATCAGGCTCTCATTCAAAAGGTAGTTCATCTGGAGTTAGAAGCATCAGCCAGAAATTTGATTGAACTGGTAAAATTAAGGCATTGAAAGTAGTACTGACACCAGAGACGAGAAAATTTAAAGAGAGATAAAAGTACATAGGTCAAGGTCAGTATGCAGGTCAGACAGCAGACAAAGTGTCTACCAGGGCTCATCTGTGGTAAGAGAAACCTCATCCACATCAAACTCCCTACTAACCTGATGAAGGTTAAGACACTAGTGGAATAAAGGTGCCTTCTAGCCACAATATTCATAATAGTAAAAATCAGAAGGCTAAAAAGAAGAAGTAAACACAAGGTAAACCAACAATCTGTCACAGATGGAAAACTACTTGGAATATCGTTTGAATAAAATAGATAGTGCCTTGGAAAGCAATTACAAGATGAATGTCACAAAAAGTAAAACAAAGGTAACACAACGTAGTCAAATACAATAAGATGATGATGAGGGAATTAGATTGGGAAAGGAGACGCTAATCAGAGTTTATAAGTTTTGTTGTTTGGGGAGCAAAATAACTGAGAATGGAAGAAATAGATAGGATATAAAATGCAGACTGGCAACAGCAAGAAAAACACCTACAAAAGAAACAATTAAACATTCGTTGTCTGACAGAATTCAATTAAGTAATCTCACTGGCAGTCTCAGTGCTTTTAGTAGCTTGCATTTGTGATCTTAAGTAGTTTGATAGTGCAAATGCATGTGTAAAAGACAACTGGGCTCTTTTTACTTCTTGTTTTTATTCTTTGCAACTTGCAGTTTATGTAGTATACCTTGACAGCACCTACAACACCTCAGTCTTGTAGTTTTGGATATAGTAATGTAATTGCCCACACGTGCATTTCCTTGCCAGGTGCCAGCCTCCATTTGTGAACCACCAGGAGAGTACATCTTTCTTTGTGTCTGCCAGCATCCAATGAACAAGTGTCAATGGTAGTTTTACTGTTCTCGAGTGGATAGTGTGCGTTTTTAACAAATTTAATATGACAAATCATTGTCTGAAAGACAGAAAGATTCATTTTTATCTTTTTTTTTGTAACTAGTGCTTTCATTCAAATTTTAGCAGTAGGATGAACAGAGGGGGTGTGCTGTGTCAGACTAAGGAACAGTTGGTCACTATTCATGAACTGTTAAGGACACCTTAAGTAGCACTCAATTCTCCTGTCACGGCACCTTCCAGCTTTACCAATATGGGTTAACTGTGCGCACAACAGAGTGAGTGGCAGGTTGTACAACTTTCGTGTTGCCTGAGGCAGAGTGTCAATGTGGGGACTGGCCGTCTGGCTTTGCCCATTCACCCTTGGAGTGGACAGGTGACAGCTTCTTCAGCAGGATCTGAGCAGACACATAGGGAAGGGTGAAGAGGGGGATTGCAAGTTATCGGGAGCTCCAATGTTACAAATGTTATGGGTCCCCTTGGGAGAATAGTATACAGGATGGCAAAGCATATCAATGTGTGCTCAGTATGTCTGCTGTGGGAGCCTCATCATAGATATGGAGGAGGTCCTGCCTGCCACTGTTGAGGGTACAGGGTGTTGTCAACTTCAAGTTGTGGTTTATGTCAGCACTAATGATGCCAGTCACTTCTGTTCTGTGGCTATCCTCAGTTCATACGGGTGTCTGGTGAAAATGGTGATGAGTGCTGGCCTCAATCACAGGGTGCATGAAGAGCTCGTAATTTCCAGTATAGCACCCGGAGTTGATCAGGTTCTCTTGGTTTGTTGCTGAGTGGAGGGGGTATGTATTTTCTGTGACAATCTTGACTGCAGATATCTGTACATGTATTATGGTGGAGAATTTTGGAACTCCCCTTGATAGGTAAGAGGTGCACTACACACAGAAAGCAGCTACTCTGGTAGCAGAGTACTTGTGAAGACTTTTTTTAGGCTAGGCGATAGTTTGATGTTCTCTGACGAGTTCTTGCCGCCCATTACACAAAGAGAAAAATCTGATCATGTACAAAGTAAAGACACTTTGAATGTCAAAATTTTAACATAAAATTGCCAAAGCATTTGTAACAAATTTCCTGACTTTATCGCCTTCCAAGAAAGCTGTCACACTTAATTGTATTCTAAACTGAGAGCTCTATGAAACCTGAAATAGAAAGCTTTCAAATATTTAACAAGGCATGGAAGATACATCAAAATGTGAGATTAGATGCCACAGGAGGGGCGACGTTCACAGCAACTGACAAAAACATTGTGAACTTGAGTTAATCATTGGATGTTTTTACTGACAACTTGACTGCATACAAAAATTTCCACCGTCATATGTTAGTGAAAGATCTTGCCGAGAACCCATAAAAATTGTTGTCCTATGTAAAACAGCTAAGACATACCTCATTTTTCTGTCTCATAGACTCTCATATGGAGGATATAGAAATAGACATCCTTTGTGTTGTGAAGCAACTTTAAGAGCTGGAAACAAATAAGTTACCAGGTCGGGATGGAATCCCAGTTAGGTTTCACAAGGAGTAATCTTTGGCATTTGCCCTTACTTAGCATGCATTTGTTGTGGATCACTCATCCAGCAAGCCACTGCAAAAAAGCGCAGGTGACTCCCGTATAGGGTAAAACAATGCACTCACAAAATTATACACCAATATCCTTAACAATGTTTGCTGTAAAATGCCTGGCTATATTCTAAGTTTGAATATAATAAATATCCTTGGGGCAGAAAATATTCTGTCCACATACCGGCATGGATTTAGAAAGCAATGCTAGTGCAAAACTCAGCTTGTCCTATTCTCACATGATATCCTGCAATCCGTGAATGAAGAGCAACAGGCAGATTCCATATTCTTAGATTTCTGGAAAGCATTTCACACAGTGGCCCGCTATAGATTGTTAATGAAGGTTCAAGGATATGGAATAGGTTCCAATATGTGTGAGTCACTAAGACTTCTTAAGTAGTAGAACTCAGTACATTGCCCTGAATGGTGAGTCTTCATCAGAGACACGGCTATCATCAGAAGTGCTTCAAAGAAGTGTGATAGGACTGTTCTTGTTCTCTACATACATAGGACCCTTCTTGTTCTCTACATACATAGGGCCCTTCTTTTTCTCTACATACATAAACAATCTGACAGATAAGGTGACAAGCAATCTGCAAAACTTTGATAATGAAGTTTTAGTGTATTGGAAAGTGTAATTGCTGCATGACTGTAGGAGAATTTCTATGTGGTGTAATAAATGGTTTCTTGATCTAAATGTAGAAAAATGTAAGTTAATACAAATGAGTAGGAAAAGCAATCCTGTACCTGTAATGTTCAAATACAGTACTGGTGGTCACAAAGATTAAATATCCAAGCATAAAGTGCAAAACAATATAAAACGGAACAAGCAAGTAAGCTCATTAGCAGGGAAAGCAAATGGTTGACTTTCATTTATTAGGAGAATTTAGGAAACCATAAAATGTGTACGATGTTGCAAATGGAACACTAGGCTGACCCATTCTTAAGCACGGCTCATGTGTTGGGGATTGGATCAAAGGGAAACACTGAACCAATTCAGAGGCAAGCTGCTGGATTTCATACTGGTATATTTAACATACACCTGATTATTACAGAGATGCTCCACAATTTCAAAAGGGAGTCCAGGGAGTCCCTGGGGGGCAGATGACCTTCTTTTCACAAAATTCTACAGAGAAAATTTAGAAAACCAGTATTTGCATCTGACTGTAGAATGATCCTACTTCTGCCAATGTACAGTTCACGTAAGGATGGTGAAGAGAGGATTAAAGAAATAAGGGCTTGTATGCAGGTGCACAGCCAGCCATTTTTCCCTTGTTCTATTTGCTAGCTGACCAGGAAGGGGGAATGATTAATAGTTAGGGACAGGAAAAATTTTGCAAAAATGATAACACAAAAATAATTTGAAATTGGCAGTTTTTTGCAAAATAATGTGAAACTGGAGATTTTTATGAAATATTGTGAAATTTATCATTTTACCATATAGAAAATGTAATAAGCCTGAGGATAACAGTTTAGTAATATTTGTAACTCATAGTTATTGAATGCTGAAAATGCATTTTGCCTTAATTTTTCCTTCATGGTGAAGTTCTTGTACTCGTATAATTTTAAAATGATGATTCATTTCCTACACAGCCAACTATGAAGTAACATCAAAAATAGCATCAAAACTGACAAAAAAACACCACAAAACTGGAAAAAACTCCAACTTTGGCAAAAAATAAAACGATATTTTCCTGTCCCTACTAACAGTGGTACAAGGTCCATGCACCATGTGAGGGCTTGTGGTTCATTAGTAAGTCTTTTCTGAAAGTATTTGCATGGAATGTAGCCTTGTAACGAAGGAATACATGGATGCCAAACAATTCAGACGAGAAGAGAAGAGAAGAGAAGAGAAGAGAAGAGAAGAGAAGAGAAGAGAAGAGAAGAGAAGAGAAGAGAAGAGAAGAGAAGGTATTGAAGTGTGGTGCTACAGGAGCAGACTGAAGATAGGATGGGAATTTCGGATAACTAATGAAGAGGTGACTGAACCATAAAGAAGAAGAATTTGTAAATTTGTGTAAAAGAAGGGATCAGTTGATAGCATACATTCTACGGGGAGAGTGGTGGAAGAGGGAAGGAAGGAAGGAAGGAAAATTAGTGTTTAACGACCCTTCAACATCGGGGTCACTAGAGATGGAGCACAAGCTCAGATTAATGAAGGGTGGGAAGAAACCCTCTATGGTATACAGTCACTGTAAAGAAACTTCTGAAGGTGAAATGCTTAACTCGCTTTTCAACTGTTCCTTTACACAGGAAAACCCTGGAGAATTGCCACAATTTAATCCTTGTGCCACTGGAAAGATCAGTGAAATGAGTATTAGTGTCAATTGTGTTGATAAACAGCAAAAATCAATAAAACTGAGCAAAGCTCCAGGGCCCAATAGAATCCCTATCAGATTTTACCCTAAATTTGTGTCCAAGTTAGCCTCTCTTCTATGATCTATCATAGATCTCTTGGGAAAAAAGAGAACTGGTCGCACCCATCTACAAAAAGGGTAGTACAAGTGATCCACAAAACTAATGTCTGATACCCTTGACATCAATGTGTTGTAGAATCTTAGAACATATTCTGAGCTCAAACATAATGAGGTATCTTGAACAGGATGACCACCTCAATGCCAACCCACATGGGTTCTGAAACCATCGACTATGTGAAACCCAACTTGCACTTTTCTCACATGGCATACTGAAAGCTTTGGATCAAGGCAGTCAAGTAAATGCAGCATTTCTCAATTTTTGAAAAGCATTTGAGTCTGTACCACACCTATGCTTAGTGTCAAAAGTTTGATCATATGGGGTATCAAGCTAAATTTGTAACTGGATTGAGGACTTTTTGGTACGGAGGACACAGCATGTTATCTTGGATGGAGAGTCATCATCAGATATAGAAGCAACTTTGGGTGTGCTCTAGAAAAGTGTGCTGGGACACTTGCTTTTCATGTTGTATATTAATGATATTACTGACAATATTAACAGTAACCTAAGACATTTTGCAGATGATGCATTTATCAATGATGAAGTATTATCTGAAAGAAATTCCATAAATATTCAGTTAGATCTTGATACGATTTCAAACCGGTGTACAGATTAGCAATTTGCTTTAAATTTTCTTAAATGTAAAATTGTGCACTTCACAAAAGACATAGTGTCCTATGACTATAATATCAACAAATCACCGTTCGCATCAGCCAACTCGTACAAATACCTGGGTGTGACACTTTATAGTGATATGAAATTTAATGATCATATAGGGTCAGTTGTGGGTAAAGCAAGTGACAGACTTTAGTTCATTGGCAAATATTGGGACAGTGCAATCAGTCTACAAAGGAGACTGCTTAGAAATCACTCGTGCGACCAGTTCTAGAATACTGCTCAGGTGTGTGGGACCTGTGTACCAAATAGGGCTAAGAGGGCGTATTGAATGTGTACAAAGAAGGGAAGCAAGGTCATAGATTAATTTGCTCCATGGGAAGGTGTCACAGAGATACTGAAGGAATTGAACTGGCAGACTCTTGAAGGTAGACTATCTCAAGAAAGTCTATTAACAAAGTTTCCAGAATCAGCTTAAATGATGACTCTAGGAATATACTACAACCCCCTATGTATCATTCACATAGGTATCATGATGATAAGATAAGGATAATTACTGCAGGCACAGAGACATTCATTCCTCCTCCTTGCACTCCATCCGTGAATTAAATGCGAAGAAACTGTCGTAACTGGTACAATGGAATGTACCCTCTGCGATGCACCTCACCAGGGTTTGCAGAGTATAAATATAAATATAAATGGAGGGGGAGGGAAGGAAGGAGGGAGATCAATGCTCTCTCTCTCTCTCTCTCTCTCTCTCTCTCTCTCTCTCTCTCTGTATAGGGAGATCAATGCTTGACTACAGTAAGCAGATTCATATGGGTGTGAAGTGCAGTAATTAAGCAGATATCTGCATAGAATAGACCTGCACAGAGAGCTGCATCAAACCATTCTTTGAGCTGAAGAAGACAACAAATTGAGACAGGGGAGGGGGTGGGGGGCAGGCCTTATTAAAAATGAGTAAGCAAAAATAACAAGAATAAAAACAATGGAATAAACAAAAGAACTACTTACCACAAAGTGGAGATATTCATTGATACCAGGTGGTTATACTTTGAATGCAGCTACTCATGGAGGTGCGGTGGTGGGCTGTAATTATTGTATTGCGCAAGACTTGATAAATATTCTAAAGCATTAATGGGAAACTTGTTTATGCAGGAAAAAAATTAGTTGCAATTTTGGCCATCAGATGCAAATCTGGTACTGTGAATGCAAGAAAGACGTACAAAAATGTTTCCGTATGTAATGGATTAGGAACAGGTTGTGGGCAGAAAAGGTCAAATAAGTGAGAAAGGCATAATGCTGATTATACTATTAACCACTACTTACACAATTTGTTCAATATGAGCATTGAAGATGACAATATGCTGTACAGCGCCAGATTTATAAATTGCACCTAGTGTCAAAAATAATTTCTCCAAAGTAAATTGGTTCCATATTAACTCATTAGCATATCTGTCAAATTTAACTGCCATACGATAATTACAGTAAACACTGGACGTCTGTGAGTAGTGCACTTTAATTACAGCCATCTGGTAGATATGAACATGCAATGTCAGAATATGAATTTGGCTCTTACTCGTAACTAGCAGACTAACATAGCTACATTCACCCAGCATGGCAGCCCAAGTAAGGCCAAGTCAGACTACACAGCCAGGAAGACTAAGTGTGTGCTCTGCAGAATGACAGATGTTTATAAGCCAAGATACCATGTTCCATTTTCATTACTCTTCCAATATTTGTATTCCATCTGGAATTCTCCAGTATCATGATAACACAAGAACAATGTGTGATAATGGATCATCTGTAAAAGCCTGTCAAAGCTAAGACTGCACAAACTAACAAGAATATGATCAAGCATGCCTGCTGCTTCTCTGCTCATTGTCCTCCACGTCTTCTGTCACCGAGAGACATGTTACCACAGCGCAATGACATTTTTCCTGATGCCATGGGTGCGTTTTGACATGCTATGTTTGTTCACCTATTTCCTGCTGGTGTTGTGTAACATTCATTGATGGGACATCTTTCTAACATTAGTTTTGTGATTTCTCTTCTAATTGACATTAATGAAACTTGACAGCCCTGACAAGTATATGCATTTTTCATATGACTCTGTACTCTGACTGGATAATTTGTGGCTGAAAAAGTAAGGCACCATAATACAGAAAAAAATATTTTTTTAAAATATTTGTGAAAAATAAATCAATGGTTATAGCAACACTGTTCAGACCTTTCTTTGCAGTTCTGGGCTGGCATCTCTATACTCTCTCACTTGTGGTGGAGGTGCAGGTCTCTGCGGTGGTTTTACTCTTGAGGCAGTGGCAGGTGAGCCCTGAGGTGGCTGATTAACTGGAAAAACATGGAATATCACTTCACTCAAAAAAGCACCAACAGGAGAGGCTGTATCGTTGTAGGGTGAAAGAGAAAATGTTGTCTGCATGTTGACATTTGAACTACTTTTATTTACACGAGGAAATGCTATTATTTACATGAAGAATTGAATCATATGTGCAGAGCACCACAATCAGCTATACTTTCAACTTCCCTCTTGGTGGGGGGAGTAACACTATAGCGAGTAAAACACAGTCAGAAACTGGATGTGAGATAAAAAAAGGTGAATTACGTTATTTATTATGTCTTATACATCGACCAGACAATCAACTTAATAGATTCCTACACCTATAAGAAGATGGGTCACTTTTTCGTGCTTATTGTAATTACCTATCTTTTTACCTACCAAATGTTTCAAAGTTTTCTTCTTTTTCAATTTTTGTAGAGAATAGAATATCTGGTGTAAAGTTCTTTGAGGAGTGGCCAACCCAAGGTGGTTGCTGACTAGGAGTTCGTTCCTCATCCATGACAAAAATGTTCACTACGGCAGTGAACCTTTCCTGATAATGTTCTGGATCACCCAAATCATCCAGTTCACTCCTAGAACAAACATCAGTATTTAGAACAGCCAGTAAGATGGGATTTTAGTGAATGCTCAGAAGTAAACAACACTTTTTAGAATTGAATGCCTGTTTTCCATGAAGTAAGTTCCACTGCTGAAACATAGGATCATTCTGAATCATAATTTGAACAATATGCTAATTTGCTATGAAGAAAGAGAGCACTGTTTTACTACTACATTGCTTTCTGTGTTATTTTTATTGTATGAGCATCATACGGAACACCCCAAACAAATTAACTTCATCTCTGTGTGAAATGGTACAAATTTGTTACATCACAGTAGGTTGGACAAAGACGACAATGATAAATAATGCAGTTTCAGATTTAACAGTAGCATCACAGGTATAACTGACGCTATGCTTTTTTTTTTTATTAATTGCTCCACACCTGCTACATGACTATACAGAAGATGAGAGTGAATGACATTAGTTTAGAAAAATTTCTGCATCATCCTCATATTATCTATGTAACTAAAACACTGTCTTGGATCCCGGTACCAGTTGTAGGTTGCCTACCTAATGATTTCCAGGAGCAACGAACATTTGGTTTTCAATGTTTCATGTTATTATCATTCAAATTAAATAATTTAAAATGCCGTCATAATTTGCTCATTTAGAAATATAATTGTTCGTCGAAAGTTTAACACAACAAGGTAAGTATTAAATTAGAAGTAGTGTGTGTGTGTGTGTGTGTGTGTGTGTGTGTGTGTGTGTCTTGAGGCAGCATAACAAATGATGCACAAATATCCAGACTTTATTCATCCAGTATTTGAGAATGAGAGCATTTAGTGTCTTCCAGTGAACTTCACAAGTAATTTGTGAAATTTTTTCTCACTAACATCCACCGGAAAAAGAAAGGAAAGAAGTTTATCAATAACTACATTTTCATTGTTAATGCAGAAGAACTTCCGTGTCAATCATCACATATTTTTTTATTATTTTTTTTTACTACTAGCTTTATTTGCAACAAACTTAGCAGACAGTATCTACATATATCACTGAATGTACCTGCAAAATTGTAACATCGTGCGACAGATAGTTCCGGAGATATGATGTCATAAAAAATTATATGCAAGAAAAACTAACTTTTGCTTAAAATGGAACACACATTAACCGGATTATATTACTTCAATGTTTTATATCAAGAGAACTTTGGGATTTTAAGCATAATTTCGAACTTCTGTTCACTACCTTGCTTAAAAAAACAGTTCACATGTTAATTCATTTGCACAGTAATTAGGCATTGCAAACAGTTTTATATGTTAGGTTTGATTCTTTAAAAAAATCAAGGATTTACTCATATTATACTCCACTAAATATCAACAAAAATAAGATTATGGATGTAGTTACATTTAACTTAAAGATCAAAAAGATGAGATTCAAATAGCAACTGCTAGAAAGGTATCTGTGAATTCTCAAAACTGTTACAGTAAATGATGTTTACTAAAATATATATATATATATATATATATATATATATATATATATATATATATATATAATTAAAAAGAAAGATGATGAGACTTACCAAACAAAAGCGCTGGCAGGTCGATAGACACACAAACAAACACAAACATACACACAAAAATCTAGCTTTCGCAACCAACGGTTGCCTCGTTGCCTCGTCAGGAAAGAGGGAAGGAGAAGGGAAGACAAAAGGATATGGGTTTTAAGGGAGAGGGTAAGGAGTCATTCCAATCCCGGGAGCGGAAAGACTTACCTTAGGGGGAAAAAAGGACAGGTCCTGTCCTTTTTTCCCCCTAAGGTAAGTCTTTCCGCTCCCGGGATTGGAATGACTCCTTACCCTCTCCCTTAAAACCCATATCCTTTTGTCTTCCCTTCTCCTTCCCTCTTTCCTGACGAGGCAACCGTTGGTTGCGAAAGCTAGATTTTTGTGTGTATGTTTGTGTGTCTATCGACCTGCCAGCGCTTTTGTTTGGTAAGTCTCATCATCTTTCTTTTTATATATATATATATATATATATATATATTTATTTTTATATATATATATATATATATATATATATATATATATATATATATATATATATATAACACACACACAGGCCTAATCCCTTCCTCCATACTTTTAAGTCCCCTGCTAAGACATGGGAAGTATTTTAAATTTGTTATTCATTAAAAATTTTCAAATTGATTCCTGTGTATCTACAGCACTCAAGGGAGTCCTAGTGACTTAGTTACACTGATGTTAATACAACTGTGTGATAATTTTACTAGCATTTAAAGCCTTCCAGGTTGCTACAATATTGTGAAATCGTCACATTCAACACAGATTATTTGCATGGAGCACATGAGCAGAATTTTCAGCCCTGTAATTTTAATGTGAAGAGGAAATGAGTATGAAACATGACACTCTTGATACCCAAACACTGTACAAACATCCTACTTTAAGCCTCTATTGCACAATGTTGCCATTCAGCAACAACCTGTAAATTTATGAATAATTTTTAGAAAATCACTCGTATATCCAAGGTATTGCCCTGTGGCAATGCATGCAGTCTGACTGCATGGAGCTAGATTGTGTTTAGCATTATTACGTTGACGGAAAAGTCTAAAACTGATAATCTTTGTTGAATGTCTGTTGTACATAGAAGCACACAGAAGCAGATGAAAGAGTGAATTATTCATGACACTTAGATCAGATCTAAAGACAACAGATACATAAAATATTTAAAATGATGCTTAATAGCAGAACTGATAATGTTTTGTATTTTTTCAGGTTTTCCTGGTGAGGCATTGTCAGGTTGAACAATCATGTTTCTGCCAGTTACTCATGTTTTTCTTGCATGATATTTCAACTGCATGACTCGCAGTGTGGAATGAGTCCGGTATTTATGCCTATGTTGTTATAGGCGATCTGTCTGCAGTCCGTGCCACATCAGGTGATCTGTCTGTGCTATGCGCCGACCAGTAGCAGCAACTGTAGAGTTTTCTTCAAGTAGCACCTGTTCCGAATGCTGTGCGCATACTTTGTGGTTATTATCCATTGCCAGTCTTGGTGTATGAAGTTCTGAATGACATCAAACTCATGCAAGACATTTTTTCTTCCGATTGTCATCACTTAAGCCCTCCGGTGATTTAGGACATTCTGTTATTGCGGTGTGCCCTCTCAGGCATTTCTGGCCCACCGGGAGTGGCCGCAGTGTTATTTTCAGGCTGCTGGTGTTCATATTGCCTCCAAAGACTTGGTAGATAATCCTCAGGTATAGGGTCTGTTGTCTGAGGTACCATTTCATGTGCATCCTTTGTTACATATACTGGACTGTTTTCTCTAACTCCAGATTCAGAAGACTGAGTGCCCAGTTCCAGACAGAACTTAGCTGGAAACTGTTGTCATGGCTAAAGAGATTCTCTGTGACCTTAAACTCAACAGGTTCTTTGATGATTCTGTCCCAGTACTTCAATGTTTGAGTTAGGATCTTGGCATCATTATACACACATCAAAAAATGTTTTTCATCACCTTGGTTCCAAGTGTTCTGGAACCTGTACAGAAAATTGGAATAGAGATCAACATAAACATAACTTCTGCCCTTTTTATTGCTCATGAAAACCACACATTGCATGTTGTACCACCATGTGAGACCTTCAGAGGTCATAGTCCAGATTGCTCTACACAACAGTACCTCTAATACCCAGCAGCTCGTCATCTTGCATTGATGCATGCCTTTATTCATCGTGGCACACAATCCACACGTTCATCAAGGTACTATCAGTCCAGATTGTCCCACTCCTCAATGGCATAGATCCCTCAGAGTGGTTGATGGGTCATTTCCTCCATAAACAGCCCTTTTTAATCTATTCCAGGCATATATGATAGGGTTCATGTCTGGAGAAGATGTTGGCCGCTCTAGTCAAGCGATGTCATTATCCCAAAGGAAGTCATTCACAGGATGTGCATGATAGAGGCACAAATTCTCGTCCATCAAGACGAATGCCTCACCAGCATGCTGCCAATACGGTTGCACTATCAGTTGGAGGATGGCTTTCACGTATCGTACAGCCGTTATGGCGCCTTCTGTGGCCACCAGTGGAGTACGTCGGCCCCACATAACGCCACCTCAAAACAGCAGGGAACATACTTTTTGCTGCACTTGCAGGACAATGTGTCTAAGGCGTTCAGCCTGACTAGGTTGCCTCCAAACACGTCTCCGATGATGTCTGGTCGAAGGCATATGTGACACTCATCGGTGAAGAGAATGTGATGCCAATCCTGAGTGGTCCAATCGGCAGGCCCATCTGTACCAAGCTGCATGGTGGTGTGATTTCAAAGATGGACCTCACCATGGATGTTGGGAGTGAAGCTGCACATCATGCAGGGTACTGCGAACAGTTTGAGTCATAACATGACGTCCTGTGGCTGCACGAAAAGCATTGTTCTACACTGTGGCATTGCTGTCAGGGTTCCTTCGAGCCATAATCCATAGGTAGCGGTCATTCACTGCAATAGTAGGCCTTCAGTGGCCCGAGCGAGGCATGTCATTGACAGTTCCTGTCTCTCTGTATCTCCTCCACATCCGAACAACATCGCTTTGGTTCATTCTGAGACGCCTGGACACTTCCCTTGTTAAGAGCCCTTCCTGGCACTAAGTAACAATGCGGATGCGATCGAACTGTGGTATTGACCGTCTAGGCATGGTTGAACTACAGACAACACAAGCTGTGTACCGCCTTCCTGGTGGAATGACTGGAACTGATAGGCTGTCAGACCCCCTCTGTCAAACAGGCGCTGCTCATGCATGATTGTTTACATCTTTGGGTGGGTTTAGTGACATCTCTGAACAGTCAAAGGGACTGTGTCTGTGATACAATATCCACAGTAAATGTTTATCTTCAGGAGTTCTCGGAAGTGGGGTGATGCAAAACTTATTTTGATTATTTTGATGTGTGTAGTTCATAGAATGACTGAGTACTAAACAATGCTCAACAATCACTGACTTGGATGACTGTCTGAGTCTGGAGTACCTTTGGTGTTCTTCACACCTGATGTCTAATGTCCTAGTCATCTCCTAATGTAAGCCATACCACATTCAAATGGCATGTGATAAATGTCCAGTTTCTCTGGACCCAGGTCATTCTCCAAACTCCCTAACAGAGCTTTAATCTTCATGGGTGGCTGTAACACGCTCTTAATGTTCTTTTTGAGGAGAATTCTGCTGATTTTGGCAGATATCGGCCTGACATATGGTAAATGTGCAACCTCCTCCACTTCTTCTTGTTCCTCTTCAGGAACCTCCGATGGGAAACAGTGTGCAGTGCCTTTTGAACATCTTGAGAAGAGTATCCATTTTTGTAGAACCCAGATTGTAGGTGTTCTATATTCATTGCCAAATTATCAGGATATGACAGAATTTGTGCCCAGTGAACCAGAGTTCGAAATACACCAATTTTCTGTGCTGGATGGTGACAAATGCTGGCTTGCAGGTACAAGTCAGTGTGAGTGGGTTTGTGGTACACACTGACACTGAAGTGTCATCTGCCTTCCTCTTAACTCTTACATCTGAGAATGGGAGTGGACCATCCTTCTCCAGTTCCATGGTGAATTTAATGTTAGGGTGGCATGAGTTTATGGGTCCAAGAAAACATCAAGCTTTTCTCTCTCATGGGGCCATATAACAAAGACGTCACTCAGATACCTAAAAATGTATTTCAGTTGATCCGGGGTCGATGTAAGTGCCTCATTTCCAAATATCTCCATAAAGAAATTGCTCACCACCGGTAAGAGAGGGCTGTCCATTACCACCACTTCTGTTTGCTCACAGAATAGTGCCCCATACATTGAGGTCAATATGTGCCTCAATAAGTCTAAGAGGGCACTGTTGAACTTTTATCCAATCAGATCAAGTGAATCTTTTAGTGATATGCAGGTGAACAGGAAGATGACATTGAAGCTGACCATGATGTCAGAGTCCATCACCTGTAGCTGCCTGAGGCATTGTAGGAAATCCTTGAGTTGAGAACGTGATGGGCACACTTCCCTACATATGGCATGAGCACCTACTTAAGGTGTTGAGCAGTAAGGTGTGCCAGCATTGCTGACAACTGGATGTAGAGGCACGCCATGAAGTCTGGGTTGTACTGTGGTTTTGCCCTTAGCTGCTTAATGATCTTCTCTGGAAGGCCGGTTTCCTTTAGAATAGCCCTGTCTTCCTGTTCATCATCTCTGTGGAGTCCGTTTCTACTGGTCTGTATGCCAGCTAATCCGCAAGTTGTCACACCTTACTGTCATAATCTGCCTTTTGTAGGACAGTAGCATTCCCCTTTTGTGCTGGTACCCTCACAATGCTATCAGCTTCATGGAGTTGTTTAAACGCCAACCTCTCATCATCAGAGATGTTTGGTTTGGGTAGCACGGTTTTAGTGAGTACACTACATATCTCTAGTTGGATTACTTTGGTCTCACTAGCAGGAAGTTTCAGAGCCATCTGCTCCACTGCACTGACAAAGTCTGCTACAGGAATATTTTTGGGGATAACTGCAAAATTAAGACCCTTGCTCAGTACTTTCAGGGTGGTTGCATTGAATTCCTTCTTTCTCATGTTGACGGCCATATGAGCAACCTCATTCTGCTGGACCTTGTTGTTAAGACGTTCAAACTTGACTAGTTGACAGGATCCTGATTTCTTCCTCATGCACTCTGCTAGGAACCAGGAGGTGCCATCAACTCCGTCCCAGTCTTGTCTGGGTGGAGAGCTTGCTATAAAAAAGTTTAGAGGCAGCAACTCTCTGAATGTTACATCAAGTCAGTGGTGCATGTCATGCACTCTCTCCCTGACCAATGCTAACCTCGCTCGATGTTTAATTCTGTTGGCCACTCTGGAACTGATATGTTTTAATTCTAGCAAATACTGGGACCACATCCAGTTCTTGGCATCACAGCAGGAAACAGAGAGAACTGAATGTTCTCCTCTTCTTTTGTCGAAGCTTATCCAGTTTTCTAATATTTAAATACATTTCTTCCACGTGGTGTCATTTAATGCAACTCTTCAGGCTTTCCTCACAAGGCGTGGTCATGTTGAACAATCAGGTTTCTGCTGGTTATTCACATCTTTCTTGCACAATTTTTCAACTGCGTGACTTGCAGTCTTCTTCAGATGCTGTCAGTACTGATTCCAGTGTGGACCAAGTCCAGTGTTTATATGCCTATGTTGTGCTTAGTGCTCCATCTGCTGTCCACACCACTTCATGTGCTCTGTCCTTGCTATGCACCGACCAATAGCAGTGACTGTATTTTTTTTTTTCTAGCTGCGGCTGTTCCAAACATTATGCAGATACTTTATGGTTATTACCTGTTGTCAATATTGCTGTGTGAAGTTCTGAATGACATCCAAGTTGTGCTAGACATTTTATCTTCAGACTATCATTTAAGCCCTCCTGTGATCTAGGGCCTTCTGTTGCTATGGTTTGCCATATCAGGTATTCTGTCCGAGGTCCATGCCCATCAGGAGCAGGTGTAGTATTATTTTCTGGTCACTAGTGTTCAAATTGTAGTTTGAGACTTGGTAAAATGTTTTCATGTATTGAGTTTATTGCAGGGTTGCCACAAGTTCTGGAAATCAGGGAGTTTCAGACATGTCAGGGGAATCAGGGAAATTTGGATAAAAAACCCACACTGGAAAAATCTCGTTTTTGTCTCAGTAGATGAAATGGTTTGTTTACTGAGATGTCATGCATCGTGACCAGCTGGGGACAGCTGAGTATGTGCACTGCTTCCCTACTACCCCATTCCTACTGCTTCACTCCTTCTTTCCACTCCCCTCAGCTTGCAGTCAGTGCTGCCACCACTATATGCCGCTAGCTAGCAGCTGCTGATGATGAGAGGCAGGGAGGTGTGAGGCGTGGTTTGTTTGGATCTGATTCTCAGAGGTTGTTAACACAGTGACCAGAGACAGCATTCATGTGTCCATGAGTTGTCTGAGTGATTGTGTGAATGTGTGTGTGCTCTCATTTTCTGACAAAGGCTAGGACCAAAAATGTAGTTCTGAGAGTGTGATTATCTTTTCTATGTGCCTGTCTGCAGCTCATCAATCATCTTTACGTTGAATTGCTACCTATCCTCTTAAGTATTGATTCTCAGAGTATTTGCACAAGTTATCTGTTGCATGGATTGATCACCATGGTTTCAACTCATTGACATGGTGTCTGTGACACCTGGCCAAACAAGTGGATTTTTGCAGCAGGCTGAAACCACAGGCCATTTCTGCGGGTATATCTAATGGATAGGGTCTAACGATCTGAAGCCTGTCGTTCCCACAAGTGTGCAGATCCTGCCAATAGAATCTAGTCTCACCGATTTGTCCACAGGCCGGGTCTGTCTGTGTGTGGGACAATGTGGCGGATTTTCGTGGTCTATCCATGGACCCAGACTGCAGTATTCCTAGCAGGCCAGATGCCACAGGGGATAGATTTCAGGAGTTGTGACTCTTACTACAAATACATTGTATGATGCAGCATTTTATAAACATTTCATGTACTGCAGTACAGTTTGCCACTACGAAAGTAGTTTGTATATTAGGAAGTATACACGATAAGAAGAAGGAAATTGTGGCAGTCGCTGGCTGTTTGTATGCTATGTACTCGTATATTTCTTGAAAGAAAAAACACGCAATACCTGTAAAATAATAGACATAAAACAGTGGGTTATAATCGACAATAACGAACACAGTACAACCAACATTTTATTGCCTATTGTGTTGGTTTACACAACTTTTCTCTGCGTTATAAGCTTTCAAGAGGCCTACTTCTTTCTAAGGTGATTTCTGAAAACAGTGAAGGTATTTTAAATCTGTGTTGCGACTTCAAGGAAATGTGTATTTTTGCCACCAAATGTATTTCATTTTACTGAAGTAAAATAACGACAGTTGTCTTAATGAAACACATATGTCATTTGACTTGATTTCTCCGTCTAAAAACAGTTCATTACAAAAGATGTTGATGTTAAATACTTAAGATTTTTACTTACATGGAGAAGAAATACAGAAGTACTTACATATTTTTGAGATCTCAAAATTTGCCAGGAAAAATGCTAAAACTTGTTTGGAAATCAGGGAAATTCACTTGAGGAAACTTGTTGCAACCCTGTATTGTCTGAGGTATCATTTCATGTGCATCCTTTGTTACGTGTAATGGGCTGTTTTCTCTAACTACACCTCCTGACACGTTCCGCATCATACGAAGTGTCGTATTCATGATCTATGGAACAAGTACTAATCTAATCTAATCTGTCCCCTCGCATCTTTATGTTGTCTCCGTTGTGTTATTCTAGGAATTATAATGACACCAACATTCCAAAACAAACACTGGTACTGGGACAGCGTCACCAAACACTCTATTGAGATTAAGGTCACTGACAATCTCATTAACCATGACACCAGTTTCCAGCTGAGCTCTACCTGAAACCTGGCATGGCACTCGTTGTGAAGTTGTTGGGAGAGTTAATTTGGAGTAGGAACGGCTGCTTGGGTCGGGTGCGGGGGCTCATATTGGTGTGGTTCCTGTTGATTCTCTCAGTAGGTGGGACTATACCAGGCATGGCCTACATCTCAACAGGAAAGGGAAGGGGAAACTGGCTGGGGTAATAGCAGGAAATTTAAGGGGGGGAGGCACTGCCATGAATGGTAAAATACCAGTGGTTACAGGTGTTGGAGCAGCACCTTTTTTAGGATAGGTAAGACAGAAAGATGTCAAGTTCTACGAGAGGTCAGGATTGAAACAAATCTTCAGTTTAGGAAAGAAAAACAGCACAATTCTAGCACATTGGATCACCAATCACAGCTGTCAATTATAAATTTTCACCAATCACCAGAAATTTTATCTCCACCAAGTTGTATCTCAGTCCTAGGTAATTGCATTGATGAATTAAAGTCACCCAACCCAGTTGACATAATCTGCCTCTCTGAACACCATGTGACCACTGGTATAGCAACCAGGCCTAAGCACAATGAGAAACTCAGACAGGAGAGTACTGCAAATGATAGAATAAGGAAAGGTTCTCATGAAAGTATAATTAAAAATAATGTAAGTATATTTCATCAAAATATCGGGAGTTTAAAGAATAAAATAGATGAGCTTCTGGTTTGTTTAGAAGATTTAGAAGCTGAGGATGAAATAGATATACTATGCCTGTCTGAGCATCACATTGTTACTGATATGGATAAGGTAAATGTAAGCGGATATAAGCTCTCTGCACATGTAATGAGAGAAAATATGGAGAAAGGAGGAGTTGCCATATATGCCAAAAGTTATCATTGTGCAAAAAGTATAGAAACAAAAAAGTTTTGTGTAGAGAAACATACAGAAGCATGTGCCTGTGAGCTTAAATTAAATAAAGGCACATTTATAATTGTAACTGTATATAGGTCCCCATCAGGAAATTTTCATCTATTTCTGAAAAATTTGGACTCCTTGTTGTGCTATCTGTCAGACAGGGGGAAGCAAATTATTATTTGTGGGGACTTCAATGTAGATTCTATGAAAGAGGGTAATAGGAAAAATGACCTCGAAGTATTACTCGGTTCTTTCAATTTGACACCCGTTATTGATTTTCCTACTCGGGTGGTAAAGGATAGCAGCTCACTGATAGATAACTTCTTTATAGACCAAGATAAGTTTAACCAGATAAATGCTCAGCCTGTTGAGAATGGTCTTTCTGATCATGGTGCACAGCTAGTTACAATATATGACATAGCTCCATTCAGCAATACTAAACAGTCCTCCAAAGTAGTACGTTCAGTCAACGATTTAACAATTGCAAATTTCAGGGAAAGCCTACAGCAGTTAGACTGGGATGAGGTGTACTGTGAACCTGATGCCAATTTAAAATAAAATTTATTTCATGACATTTTTGTAAATGCATTTGAAAACTGCTTCCCCAAGAAAATAGTTAAATATACTCGTAAGAAACCTCGTAACAAACCATGGCTTACTAAGGGTATAAAAATATCTTGTAACCGGAAAAGGGAAATGTATCTGACAGCAAGAAAGAGTAGTGACCCAGAAACTATCAAACATTATAAAAAATACTGTGTTATATTAAGAAAAGTTATTAAAAAATCCAGAAGTATGTGTATCATGTCTGAAATCAGCAACTCTGATAATAAAATTAAAACAATTTGGAATATTATTAAAAGAGAAACAGGTCAACCAAGAGCACAGGAAGACAGTATTACCATCAAATTGAATGAAAACTTTATGAACAAAAAGTCAGAAGTTGAAAATATTTTTAATAATCATTTTCTAAATGTTGTGTATATAGTAGGATCCAGGTGTTCATTAGAAGATGCTAGGCTGTTAATGGAAGAGGCCATACCTATGCAACTTGATACAATTGAAATCTCACCCACTTCTCCCTCTGAAATTAGGAAAATAATAAATTTGCTTAAAAGCAAAAACTCACATGGAATTGATGGCATTTCCAGCAAAATACTAAAAGCTTGTTCTCAACAGATAAGTAAGATTCTCAGCCACCTGTGTAATAGCTCTCTGGAACAGGGCATTTTCCCTGATAGACTGAAATATGCTATTGTTATACCTTTGCATAAAAAGGGGGATAGTTCTGATGTCAACAATTACCGTCCAATCTCCCTTCTAACAGCTTTATCCAAAATTTTTGAGAAAGTAATGTATTCAAGAGTAGCTTCACATATCTGTAACAATGAAGTACTAACAAAATGTCAGTTTGGTTTCCAGAAAGGTTTTTCCAACAGAAAATGCCATATATGCTTTCACCAATCAAATTTTGAATGATCTGAATAACCGAACACCACCCATTGGGATTTTTTGTGACCTCTCAAAGGCTTTTGATTGTGTAAATCATGAAATTCTGCTAGACAAGCTCAAGTATTGTGGCATGAGTGGGACAGTGCACAAATGGTTTAATTCGTACCTAACTGGAAGAGTGCAGAAAGTTGAAATAAGTAATTCTCATAATATGCAAAGATCAGCACATTCCTCAAACTGGGGAACTATCAAGAATGGGGTTCCACAAGGGTCAGTCTTGGGTCCTTTGTTGTTCTTAATATATATTAATGACTTGCCATTCTATATTCATGAAGAGGCAAAGTTAGTTCTCTTTGCTGATGATACAAGTATAGTAATCACACCTGACAAACAAGAATTAACTGATGAAATTGTCAATACTGTCTTTCAGAAAATTACTAAGTGGTTCCTTGTAAACGGACTCTCACTGAATTTTGATAAGACACAGTACATACAGTTCCGTACAGTGAATGGTATGACGCCATTAATAAATATAGACCTTAATCAGAAGCATATAGCTAAGGTAGAATATTCCAAATTTTTAGGTGTGTCCATTGATGAGAGATTAAATTGGAAGAAACACATTGATGATCTGCTGAAACGTTTGAGTTCAGCTACTTATGCAATAAGGGTCATTGCAAATTTTGGTGATAAACATCTTAGTAAATTAGCTTACTACGCCTATTTTCACTCGTTGCTTTCATATGGCATCATATTTTGGGGTAATTCATCACTGAGGAATAAAGTATTTATTGCACAAAAGCGTGTAATCAGAATAATAGCTGGAGTCCACCCAAGATCATCCTGCAGACATTTATTTAAGGATCTAGGGATATTCACAGTAGCTTCTCAGTATATATACTCTCTTATGAAATTTGTTATTAACAACCAAACCCAATTCAAAAGTAATAGCAGTGTGCATAACTACGATACTAGGAGAAAGGATGATCTTCACTATTCAAGATTAAATCTAACTTTGGCGCAGAAAGGGGTGAATTATACTGGCACTAAAGTTTTTGGTCACTTACCAAATAGTATCAAAAGTCTGACAGATAACCAACAAGTATTTAAGAAGAAATTAAAAGAATTTCTGAATGACAACTCCTTCTACTCCATAGAGGAATTTTTAGATATAAATTTAAAAAATTAAAAAAAATAAAAAACACAAAAAAATGAAAGAGTTGTTATATTAACTTAAGTATGTTGTTAAATTAACTTAATTATGTCATGTATTGGAAAATTTGACTCGTTCCACATCATTACGAAATATCGTATTCATGATCCATGGAACTAGTATTAATCTAATCTAATCTCTAATCTAATCAATGGAAGCAACATCAAGACATAAGGGGACACAAGTTTGAAGATGGAGTTACAGAAAACAGCCCAGTACATGTAACAAAGGATGCACATGAAATGGTACATCAGACCCAATACCTGAGGACATTCTATCAAGACTCGAGCGGTAATTTGAACACAGACAGCCTGAAAATAACACTGCAACCACTCCTGGTGGGTACGGACCTCAGACAGAATGCCTGACATGGCACATCATGGTTACAGAATGTCCTAGATCACAGGAGGGCTTAAATGGTGACAACTGTAAGATAAAATGTCTAGCACAAATTGGACATCTTTCGGAACTTCATACAGCAAGACTGGCAAGTCTACAAAGTACGTGCACAGCATTCAGAAAATCACTGCTACTGGTCAGTGCATACTATGGATAGAGCATCTGATGCAGTGCAGACTGCAGATGGAGTGCCTAGCACAACATAGGCATAAATATTGGACTCATTCCATACTCTGGAATTAGTCTCCTGAAGGAGACTACGAGTTACCGAGTCTAAATGTTGTGCAAGAAAGAGGTGAATAACTGACAGCAACCTGATTGTTCAACATGATTATGTTTGTATGTTTCTGGAACCAAATGATAAAAAACTAATCAGTACTTTCAGTTTGTTGCCATATGGCATATGGCAACAGTATGATGTTGCTGCCATTAACCTAACCTTTTCCAATGTGGACAGATTCAGTATAATTACCTTTATATTGTTGATGTATCTATCAGATTCATTTTTTTATGGTGGCAGATGTTACGCACCAATTAGGAATGGTCTGGGAGAAAATAATTATTCATAATTAGATGACACTGACAGTGAAGACATTTTTGCAATGACTAAGAGGAAAAGAGTGCTGGACCTGATACTTCCAGTATAGATGTTTCTGAGACTGATGGTGATAATGGAGAAGAACAAGAAGTAGAAGTAGAAGAAGAAGAAGAAGAAAATGACGATGATGAAAACTAGGTATTTCATTGCAATATAATTGTTACCACGGAGCAAAGGAATGTTCCAAAGCTAAATAAAAAGCCTAAAATCTTATCAATTGGAAGTAATATTGGAAAGTGATCCATGCCAAGATGGACTGGTATACTAGATACACACTCACACATAAGCTGTCCAAAAAGGTATTTTCATGTGCTTTTCGGAACGAAATATTGGACTTCGTTATCTTGGAATCCAACAGCCTACCTGTTTGAAACAAATCCGTGATTAACAGACTATACTGTTCAAATGGCTTCATTGAATGAAAAAATATAGTAAAAAAATAAAAAATAAAAATATATAAACCAAAGAGATTGGCTTACAAAAAATGTCTGTACTATCTGATGTGACTTTCTTAGTATACAACTTTGAACTATTTACTGGTAGTAGTAGTAGTAGTAGTAGTAGTAGTAGCTGCCAAAATAAATATCTTCCTGATACATATGTCAAAAGAAATGGTGTACTAAAACTCGCTATTGTAATACTAAGAGTGCAAACATTGTAGAATAGCTTAGAGTTACAACTGGATCCCAAGTACTGTCTGATCCAATTGTCTAAAGGGATGTTTATCTGACTATGTCAATAAGATGAAGAGATCTGGAAGAGTTGCAAGATGAAAGACAGTGCCACAAAAAATATATGTTACTCTGCTGTAAAGTGGAATGACAACAGATCTGTGACAATACACAGAAATTTTGGGGTAGCAAACTCAATAACTTCCGGTGACGAAAACTAACACTGGTTGACTTCACCCCCTTCCATATCCACATCCAGTGACGCCTACAACTGAGGAAGACATTGCAGTTGGTCAGTTCTGTTGGGTTATCCAAGACCTGTTCGGATGGAGTTTTGTCAAAGGCTGCAAAGTAGCTATTAGTTGCTGCAATCACCTCTTCATTTGAATAAAATCTTTGTCCCACCAGCCACTTCTTCAAATTGGGGGACAAATAGTAGTCTGGGGGAGCCAAGTCAAGAGAATAGGCGTGTGTGTGTGTGTGTGTGTGTGTGTGTGTGTGTTGTGAAACGAGTTTGAATCCTAGTCCCATTAATTTTGCGACCACAACTAATGAGGTGTGTGCTGGTGCAGTGCCGTGAGGGAAAAGGACATTCTTGCAGTCCAATCACCGGCATTTTTCTTGCACCTTGGTTCTGAAACGGTCCAATAACAATGAATAATATGCACCTGTAATAGTTTTCCCTTTTCCAGATAGTTGATGAGGATTATCTCTTGCGAATCCCAAAAGACATTCGCCATAACCTTTCTGGCCGAAGGATTGGTCTTCGCATTTTTTGGTAGATTCTCCCTTGGTAATCCATTGTTTAGATTGTTGTTTGGTCTCAGGAGTATAGTGATGTATCCATGTTTCATCCACAGTGACGAAATGACGCTTAAAGTCCAGTGGATAATTTCTGAACAGCTGCAAACCGTCACTGCAACACTTCACATTCCGTTTTTGGTCAAGCATGAGCAACCGCGGAACCCATCTTGCGGATAGCTTTCTCGTGTCCAAATGTTTACGTAAAATGTTATGTACCCATTCATTCGAGATGCCCACAGCAAACTGGCAGTCTCACACACCTTAACTCTTCTGTCATCCATCACCATATCATGGATTTTATCAATGATTTCTGGAGTTGTAACTGTCCAGAATGTTCAGCATCACTTGTGCCTATACGGCCACTCCAAAAATTTTGAAACCACTAATAAACTGTTATAATCGAAGGTGCATTGTCACCGTAATGTTTATCAAGTTTAGTCTCCTGAGGCATTTTGCTTTTCATAAAGTAATGTTTAATCACCACACGAAATTCTTTTTCATCCATTTTTTGACAATTACTCAAGTTCCTTGATTCATACGAATGTCAAACACAAAGAAATAGACCAATATGGCTGAAACTTGGTGTGTGTTCTTTCCAAAAATACTACTAACTAAACACGACCTCGATATGCGTTGGTGGTGCCATCTCTCTGATTTTGCAAGGACTTTTCAAACGCCCCTCGTAGATGGTTCACCCTATGGTGATTGTACTCATACAATATAATCAATTGATGAGAGGTGTACATCCTGAGGAATCAGTGACAACCTCAAAGAGTCTGCAGCATGTGGTCTAGTGGCTAGCGTTGCTGCCTCTGGATCAGGGGTTCCCGGTTTTGATTCCCGGCCAGTTTGGGGATTTTCTCTGCTCAGGGACTAGGTGTTTGTGTTGTCTTCATCATCATCATCATCATCATCATCATCATCATCATCATCATCATCTGTAACAGTTGCTAGATTAGACTGTGAAAAAAAAAATTGGACTGTGTAAAAATTGGGACTTTGTACAGGTGCTGATGACCACACAGTTGAGTGCCCCACAAACCAAACGTCATCATCATCATAACCTCGTACAGGACCTAGATACATTCCCAAAAAGTGTAACACAGAATATTTTTCATATATTTGATCTAATAGTAGTGAATGCTTGGTTTCTTAATAAAACAGATGCATTATTTAGTGAAATGCAGTGGAAAATCACACTCACGTCTCAGCCATGTTCAAGAAGCCCAGAAGTATACGATTACTGCTCCAGAGGAAAATTGAGGCAAGAAAGCAAAAAGAATTTACAAGTAGTTCTGCTGAGAGCTCCTATACTGCAAAAAGGGAGAATGGACCAGCTGCTGTACTGCCTGAAAGAGACAGGCAGCTGGGCGGCACAGGACATTTGCCAATTATAGGCATGAAAAGTTGGTGCTAGGTTCCAGCATGCTATTAAACCGTCACACTAAAGTTGGTCAAATGCAATGGGCATTTATGTTTCACTAAAGACATTTTTTCCAAAACTTTACATTTATTACACATTTACATCCACATACAGATAATATTTGTACATTCAATACTTTGTATTATTGCCTTTGTTCTTAATCAACGTTTTTATCCTGTTTGGCATAGTTTTTATCAACTTTTCACTTGGCATTTTAATATCATTGTCATGGTACCAGATTTCCTCTAGTTTCTCCATGAGATATTGTTTGGTAATTATTTTTCCTTATCCTCTGTTTCACAATACCCCATAAATTTTCAATTGTGTTCATATCACGGCTATTCCCTGGCCAGGCAACACTTTCAGTTGCTTTTCTTCCAAGTACTTGGAAACACTTTTGGCTTTGTGGCATTTATTTGGGGGAAAGGTTCCTTTTCAAAAATTTCTTTATATTGTTCTTGTCTCATTGTCGCTTCAACAATGTGTAATCTGCCAGGACCATTCACTGACATCACACTACAGACCATAATGGAAGATGGATGCTTCACACAATGCTGCACACACCCAACTTCGAACTGTTCTCCAGGTCTGCGATGAACACACTGGCTGCTTTCTTCCATCACAGTGAACACAGATTCATCACTGAAGCATGTGTACAAAGCTGAAAGCTAGAAAAAGTTGGGAATAGTTGCATAGGAGATCTCAACAGTCCCAAAATTCAAATGTGTCACAGGTGAAACTTCAACACCAAAACCTTTCAGCTGATGGCTTATGTATGTAGAAGCAAATTTATGGTTCATTGTTGCCATGTTTGTAAGTCTTCTCATTGTTCTAGGACTGATTTTTCTTTTATGTCCACATTTTGCTTTCCTGCTTGGCTTGTATTCACCACCTTTCTGCACTGAAAGTTTGATTCCGCTGATAGTTTTCTGTGATATTCTCATTCTGTCAGCAATTTCTTGCTGTGTATAATTATTTTTAGCAAAAAGTGCTACTACTGCCGAAACTTTCTGAGGTGAAACATCTTTTGTCTTCCCCATAACCTCACTTTCTTTGGAAACTCTACGATTTATTCCTATAGCTAAAAACATGCAAGTTCACAAGCTATAGAATGTCTTGGTAATGTAGCAAGAAGCCGATAGAATAAATAACAAGCTGAAGTACACCACAGAAACATAAAACATTACTGTAAACACAGTCTCAAAGCATGTACACAGAAAACTAACACCAACACAATTTGGAAGGAAAATGACAGAAGTTACTAACTGTGAAAAATTCAGTGATCTGCTAGTTGCTTGGAAGGGAAATTTCGTGGCATCAATCAAACCATCAAAACAAATAAGCTATTACACTTTTCTCTCCTATTTTTACAGCAGAAAAATTAAGAGTATAAAAATAATCATTTAGTCTAATGACAGTCATGTCTGTGTGTGTGTGTGTGTGTGTGTGTGTGTGTGTGTGTGTGTGTGTGTGTTTTCAAATATGAGTGATATGAGGCATCAAATAGTCCAAGAGCAGAACTAAAAGAAAACCCACATATAATTTTTTTATTGCTGAATCAAGAAGCTCATTTATGTCTTCCATAAAGTAGATTACACATGTATGTAAATAAAAGTATTGCGAGTCCCCAGGCAAATAGGTTGCCATAGGCATGATGTTGCCATTTGGCAACAAACCTAAACTAATCAATAAATAAAAATTAAATCAATATTCCTGTGTTCAAATTGTTACACAGTAGGTGTATCAGACGCTCCTCCTAAATGTCTTTGCATTAAAACTGGTTCCCCCTCCCCCTTAAAAAAACTGTTGACAATTAAGAAGGTGTTCTCCTGCCACAAACTACTTGCTTCATTCATTCAAATGTACAAGAAGGATCAAATATGAACTAGAATAGTTTTTTTATGAACTTTACTGAATAAAATGAAAAAACAATACACCCACTTCATTTTTCTACACAGTCTCCTGGCTTTGCTACACATTTTCCCATCAAACTGGCAACTTTCTGATGCCATTTTCTAAGAAAGAAGAGGGACATGTGCACAGCCATTCACACATGAATGCCTCTACCGCTGTGTTGTCATCAAACCAGTGTCCTCCAAGTTGGTCTTTCAGCAGTCCAAAAATCTGGTAGTCACACAGGATGGGACTGTAAGGATGATGCTCCAGAGTTGCGAAATGAATTTCCTCCAGTTTTTCCCTCATTTATGAAGCAGAGTATGGTCTTGCACTATCGTACAGAAGAACCATGTTTGTGATCTGTTGCCAGCACTGTATGTTGTGGTAAGTGGATTTTGACTGAACCAAAAGCTAGCAGTACAGTTTATGTGCCAATCTTCTGGTCCTGTATGGCATCAATATTACCTGGTGTGATTCTTGTCCATGGCCATCTTTGATGGGCTAAGTTTTCCATAGTCTCCCCGGCCTGACATAAATGTTTGAAGCCATTCCTACACTTTAGTCTTCTAAAGATCTGCTTCTACAAATTGCACAGAGAGATGCTTAAAATTTTACACAGGTATCGTGCCTTCTTTCATGAGAAACTTGATCATTATGTGCTGCACAACACACTTGTTGACCTCTTGCTCACACACGGTGGCCTGCGAAAGTCACATCACACTAACTGCACCATCACATTCACAATGCTATTCCAGATGTCATCACCAATATCCTGTAAGGCCATACCCATTTATGTCCACTACCACTGTTGTCAGATTTAAATTTCTGTTTCACATTTGATACGCCCTCATAAAAGCTAGGTAGCTTTTCAGTGAATTATTCATTACAAAGAAAAAATAATTGGAAAAGTAAATTTATTTCTAAATTGGTAAAAAAAAACCACACCAGTTAATAGCCCAAACATTTGCACACTACTCACTTTGTAAATCTTAAGCTGGTTTCTTCTTCTCCAATGAATCCAGTATGGAACTGTAGCTGTGCCATTTTAATTCCGGTTGGACGGCCTTGAGACATCACACCTCCAAGAGTATGCCTTGCATGATATGCAACAACTGTAATATCACCCAGCACAGTGACATTGAGGGGAAGTGTGACCTGAAAAACAGCGCCCTGACACTTGGACTGCAGCAGCATCGTTCACACATACATATGTCATATTTTGATTCAGGGAGTGCAATTAGACCAGAGGAGATTTGTAATACAGAAAATAAGCAATACAGTTACCCCATATAAATAGGCATCACTTTATATCTGCAATTAAGTACTTACCTTGCCTTCAGTGATGTTAAACAGCCGCATCCGCTCATATTCTTGCAATGTAGACAAAACTCTCTCTTCTCCCTGGTACACTTCTACGTAAGGTCTGCAACCATCTCTGCCAAAACCAAAGGGAAAATAAAAAATCTGAATATCACTGCCTACAAAATTTTTGTGTAACTTTCAGTTAATGTTTAACTTACTTTCTTCACTCAAGCAAGAGGATGGAGGGGAGGGGGAAGACACTTTCCTGGATGAAGCTGCACATGACTATGAGCTGATGACATACCACTCATTGTTTCACCTTTAAAAATAGCATGGTAACTGCAGATTTGAGGGTCAGTTCTGTTTTGCGTCGGGGGCAATGTTTCCCTATACTAACATCTGATGATCAATAAGAAAGCTTTTCCATTTTCCACTCTCTCTTACTTAGCTTTTTGTAAGAAAGAGTGGAGAGCAGATGTACAATTTTTTTGCCTTAGGAATATTATGTTCCCCCCCACACACACACACACACACACACACACACACACACACACACTTTATTTAAACTACGCACTTTCATTATTCTTTCTTTTATCCTCAAACTATAGAGGTAGGCAAATAGTATTGTAGTGTATTAACAGTATTCGGTCAAAAAATACGCGAGAGCGGAAGTGAGTTGTAACAGAGCCAGCCACAGTTGGGCGAGAGTATTATGCACTGCAAAGCAAAACACGACCAACTGGTGTTGCAAAGTGGAGCCCGCTGAGCACGGTATAACAACAGTCAACACTGCAATATGCTAGAGGTAAGATGAAAGCCTTTCCTCACTTGTCACCATGGAGGTGTTTGCAGTATGTGCCTTGAGCCCTAAACGAACATAGTCTGGAGCATATAAGTACTGAGATATTCATGTACTAGACGATTTGCATGTCAGTATCACAGCCTACACTACAAACCTGTGACACCTCCAGCAACATCCTGCAATGCCGTACCGGGTCTGCTATTTGACTGTGAGACAGGGCAGCCTGCCCTGAGTCACAAGGGAGCTGCCAACTCACTGGAGGAAGTTAACAGCCATTGTAAGCTGCACTGGTCACAGCTGGAGACATCACTGACAGTGGCATTTGAGTGACGCCATGCTTGGTTCCACTCTTTGTGATGTCAGCAATGCCGGATGTCTATTGTTTCGCCCCGGGTTCGATTCCCGGCGGGGTCAGAGATTTTCACCTGCCTCGAGATGACTGGGTGTTTGTATTGTCCTCAACATTTCATCATCAATCATGTGCGTGTCGAAACTGGACTGAGGAAAGGTTGGAAATTTGTATGGGTGCTGACAACTGCACAGTTGAGTGCCCCACAAACCAGTCATCATCATCATCATCATCATCATCATCATCATCATCATCATCATCATCATCTATTGTTTCGCATGAGAGGCAACTGGACACCTTCACCAAACTGTTTATGGTGTACTACGGCCGAGGGCCAGAATAAAGAAATTAATTGAACAAATCTACCGTCGTCCTGACATCTCACTCGGACAATGACACACACAGTTTGTGAATGAACTTTTTAGCCTGTTCTTAAGTCCCCCATCTGGTATCACAGATTTAGGTTTTCTGTGATTTGCCTAAGCCACCTAAAATGAACACCAGGCTGGTTCCTTTGAAAGAGCACAACTGATTTCCTTGCTCTGCCTTCCACAATCCAAGCTTGTGCTCTGTCTCTAATGATTTCATCAACAGGGCTTTAAACCCTGAAACATATCTCTCCCTTCCTTCTACTCTTATGTCAATAATTATATTGTTTAACTAAATTTTGTACCTAAAACAATTTTTATTAATACATTTAACTTCCACAGTCCTTGATGAATAACAGATTTCAAAATATACCTTATGTTAAAACTTTTACAGTAAATCAATCTTTAATTGTCCATAGAACAGTTTTTCAACATCTCCATTGAGAGTTCCAAAAAAGTTTCTAAGCAACAGTTGAAAGATATTTATCTTTACCTCTTAACAATTTTTCATCTTTTTTTGATCAGGACATATGTTCTGGTCCCTCCCTGAAATGATAAATAGATCTTTCTCAATTTTCTCTCACAGCTATTTCCAAAGATTTGCTGTTGAGGAATATTTTTTCACATTTCGTCTCCCCACCCCCTAGTCTTTATAGAGCAATTAGTATTTTTCTTCAATTACCAATGGCTGCTTTTCTTGCATGTTACCATAGGTTATGCAAGGATATCACAATTTCTAGAAAGGTTTATGGCAAGCCTATTAACTGTCTGCACTGAGACTTCTGCCATGGAGGCTGATGAGAGTAGTAGTTTTGACTGAAGTAGAATGACTTCATTCGATATCTACAGCTCTCTTGGCACAGCCAACCTGAATTAGCACACAACACTGAGCTCCGTGCTTCTATGCACTCATGTTGTTGTTGTTGTGGTCTTCAGTCCTGAGACTGGTTTGATGCAGCTCTCCCTACTACTATATCCTGTGCAAGCTTCTTCATCTCCCAGTACCTACCACAGCCTACATCCTTCTGAATCTGCTTAGTGTATTCATCTCTTGGTCTCCCTCTACGATTTTTACCCTCCACGCTGCCCTCCAGAACTAAACTGGTGATCCCTTGATGCCTCAGAACATGTCCTACCAACCGATCCCTTCTTCTTGTCAAGTTGTGCCACAAATTTCTCTTCTCTCCAATTCTATTCAATACCTCCTCATTAGTTATGTGATCTACCCATCTAATCTTCAGCATTCTTCTGTAGCACCACATTTCGAAAGCTTCTATTCTCTTCTTGTCCAAACTATTTACCGTCCATGTTTCGCTTCCATACATGGCTACACTCCATACAAATACTTTCAGAAATGACTTCCTGACAGTTAAAGCAATACTCGGTGTTAACAAATTTCTCTTCTTCAGAAATGCTTTCCTTGCCATTGCCAGTCTACATTTTATATCCTCTCTACTTCGACCATTGTCAGTTATTTTGCTCCCCAAATAGCAAAACTCCTTTTCTACTGTAAGTGTCTCATTTCCTAATCTAATTCCCTCTGCATCACCCGAATTAATTCGACTACATTCCATTATCCTCGTTTTGCTTTTGTTGATGTTCATCTTATATCCTCCTTTCAAGACACCATCCATTCCGTTCAACTGCTCTTCCAAGTCCTTTGCTATCTCTGACAGAATTACAATGTCATCAGCGAACCTCAAAGTTTTTATTTCTTCTCCATGGATTTTAATGCCTACTCCAAAATTTTCTTTTGTTTCCTTTACTGCTTGCTCAATATACAGATTGAATAACATCGGGGAGAGGCTACAACCCTGTCTTACTCCCTTCCCAACCACTGCTTCCCTTTCATGTCCCTCGACTCTTATAACTGCCATCTGGTTTCTGTACAAATTGTAAATAGCCGTTCGCTCCCTGTATTTTACCACTGCCACCTTCAGAATTTGAAAGAGAGTATTCCAGTCAACACTGTCAAAAGCTTTCTCTAAGTCTACAAATGCTAGAAATGTAGGTTTGTCTTTCCTTAATCTTTCTTCTAAGATAAGGCGTAAGGTCAGTATTGCCTCACGTGTTCTGAAATTTCTACGGAATCCAAACTGATCTTCCCCGAGGTCGGCTTCTACCAGTTTTTCCATTCGTCTGTAAAGAATTCACATTAGTATTTTGCAGCTGTGACTTATCAAACTGATAGTCCGGTAATTTTCACATCTGTCAACACCTGCTTTCCTTGGGACTGGAATTATTATATTCTTCTTGAAGTCTGAGGGAATTTAGCCTGTCTCATACATCTTGCTCACCAGATGGTAGAGTTTTGTCAGGACTGGCTCTCCAAAGGCTGTCAGTAGTTCTAATGGAATGTTGTCTACTCCCGGGGCCTTGTTTCAACTTAGGTCTTTCAGTGCTCTGTCAAACTCTTCACGCAGTATCATATCTCCCGTTTCATCTTCATCTGCATCCTCATCCATTTCCATAATATTGTCCTCAAGAACATCACTCCTGTATAGACTCTCTATATACTCCTTCCACCTTTCTGCTTTCACTTCTTTGCTTAGGACTGGGTTTCCATCAAAGCTCTTGATATTCATGCAAGTGGTTCTCTTTTCTCCAAAGGTCTCTAATTTTCCTCGTGAGATAAGCCTCTACGTCCTTACATTTGTCCTCTAGCCATCCCTGCTTAGCCATTTTGCACTTCCTGTTGATCTCATTTGAGACGTTTGTATTCCTTTTTGCGTGCTTCATTTACTGCATTTTTGTATTTTCTCCTTTCATCTACTAAATTCAGTATCTCTTCTGTTACCCAAGGATTTCTACTAGCCCTCATCTTTTTACCTACTTCACTATTTCATCCCTCAAAGCTACCCATTCTTCTTCTACTGTATTTCTTTCCCCCATTGTTCCCTTATGCTCTCCCTGAAACTCTGTACAACCTCCGGTTCTTTCAGTTTATCCAGGCCTCATCTCCTTAAATTCCCACCTTTTTGCAGTTTCTTCAGTTTTAATCTACAGTTCATAACCAATAGATTGTGGTCAGAGCCCACATCTGGCCCTGGAAATGTCTTACAATTTAAAACTTGGTTCCTAAATCTCTGTCTTACCATTGTATCATCTGTCTGAAACCTCTTAGTGTCTCCAGAGTTCTTCCATGTATACATCATTCTTTTATGATTCTTGAACCAAGTGTTAGCTATGATTAGGTTGTGCTCTGTGCGAAATTCTACCAGGCGGCTTCCTCTTTCATTTCTTAGCCCTAATCCATATTCACCTACTACGTTTCCTTCTCTTCCGTTTCCTACTGTTGAATTCCAGTCACCCATGACTATTAAATTTTCGTCTCCCTTCACTACCTGAATAATTTCTTTTATCTCATCATCCATTTCATCAATTTCTTCATCATCTGCAGAGCTTGTTGGCATATAAACTTGTACTACTGTAGTAGACATGGGCTTCGTGTCTATCTTGGCCACAATAATGCGTTCACTATGCTGTTTGTAGTAGCTTACCCGCACTCCTATTTTTTATTCTCCTATTTTTTATTCATTACTAAACCTATTCCTGCATTACCCCTATTTGATTTTGTATTTATAACCCTGTAATCACCTGACCAAAAGTCTTGTTCCTCCTGCCACCGAACTTCACTAATTCCCACAATATCTAACGTTAACCTATCTATTAACCTTTTTAAATTTTCTAACCTAGCTGCCCAATTAAGGGATCTGACATTCCACGCTCCGATTCATAGAACGCCAGTTTTCTTTCTCCTGATAATAATGTCCTCCTGAGTAGTCCCCGCCTGGAGATCCGAATGGGTGACTATTTTACCTCCGGAATATTTTACCCAAGAGGACACCATCAACATTTAACCATACAGTAAAGCTGCATGCCCTCGGGAAAAATTATGGCTGTAGTTTCCCCTTGCTTTCAGCCGTTCGCAGTACCGCAACAGCAAGGCCGTTTTGGTAAGTGTTACAAGGCCAGATCAGTCAATCATCCAGACTGTTGCCCCTGCAACTACTGAAAAGCTGCTGTCCCTCTTCAGGAACCACACGTTTGTCTGGCCTCTCAACAATACCCCTCCGTTGTGGTTGCACCTACGGTATGGCTATCTGTATCGTTCAGGCACACAAGCCTCCCCACCAACGGCAAGGTCTATGGTTCATGGGGGGGGGGATGTACTCATGAGTATAGTTTTGTTTATGTACTCATAAACAAAACTATATCATGGGTTAAAATACTGAGAAGGGGATGGCTTCTGTACGTTATCACAAGGTGTTGTTAACACACGAACAGTATAGCTACAAAAATATTAGTGTACTAGCACACAGTATTGAAAGCTAATGTCAGCAGCAAGCAGAAACAAGTGAAGATTGGTCCAAAGTCATACACCATCTTCCTTCTGTCAAAATAAGTACTTCCATCTGCCATGGTGCCAAGAATCTTTGTAGAATGAACTATTGATATCTTTTTAAAGTCTTTTATTTGTACTTGCCACCAAATTTTCTTCAATTTTTTTTTTAACTTTAGCATCACTAATTTCTTTCACACAATTTTTGTTTTTTCCAATCGTACTGTTGTTTTTCTACTTTTTTCCGGGCACCTACTCATATTTCCGTATTAATTTTGGCTAATCCAGGGGTTTCCTTCTTTTCAGCATTGATGTTTTCACATAGCTGTTACCAATAGCCATTTTTAAAAACCTGATGTGTTCCTTTTTATGCCGCTTCAGTCTTTCTTACACTGTGGATTTTTTATTTGACCACACTTACTATTTTACTTTATGCATAATAAAACTGGTCTTTTTCACTGATATTTGTGACTACTGCAATATCCAGAAAGAATGGCTTTAATATATTTAAACTATCAGGATATATAGAACAGTGTATCAGTAATATGTAAATAAGTTTGCAAAGATTTGATTCCAGTGTAGGCCAAGCACTATCCTCTTGGATGACTAGAAATGGTAGTAATGAGTCAACTTCAGTCATCGAAGAGATGTCAAACATTGTGGGAGCATGAAACTGTTCACCAGTATGTTTTGCTATTATCAAACGGCACAATACCAAAATTTGAGTGTGAACAGGACAGAATGATAAGACCTCTAGGAGAGAATTTGTCATATTCTGGCATTGTAGCTTTTAGAGTGCATGCTACTATGACATTAGTGGTGGTATGCCATTTTCTATGCATACCCACAATATCCCATGCAACTTCACCTACAGCTTTAGTTTTATGCTGCTGGAGCACTGGAATGGTTGTGTACTTTTGTGTTGACACCTGTGCCCAAGTGTTACAAGCTAGACTAAAGGTATGCATGCCACTGTGCCTGCTTCTATTGTTTTAAAATTACTAACACGTTGCACTGTAATTAGCTTGTGAATCACACTATAGATGTGCTGAGTGGCAAAAATGCGGAGTTCCTTGTCGAGTTCCTGTTCGACTTGCTCTACAGTGATGGTGCCATTTTGTGGGATGACACTGTAACAACCAGAATCTGCAGCTTGCTATGTT
This sequence comes from Schistocerca cancellata, assembly GCF_023864275.1. Taxonomy (NCBI): domain Eukaryota; kingdom Metazoa; phylum Arthropoda; class Insecta; order Orthoptera; family Acrididae; genus Schistocerca; species Schistocerca cancellata. The sequence goes on from NC_064626.1 coordinate 568,107,825, forward strand.
GAGTGACAGAGGACAAAAACTTAGTGCAGTGGTTTGGTTCACCATCAGCTATAGCATGCAACCTCAACTCCTATGAATTTAGGACAATATTAACAGCAACTGCTACAGCAGTAAGGTTTCACTGTGAAAGGCACTTCAGACAGAGCCACATGTGATATTTCACCAGCAATTTTTATGTGTAAGGAAGAGCAAGCTGTTTGAAGAGTGATGGGCACACTGCTTTCATGGTCCAATGCTCATCTAACACTTCATCCAATGAATGTGCTTGGCATATGGTTGCTTGACCATTTCTTAGTAATGCTCCTCCAGGAACAACTGTTCATATATTTTGTGCCCACTCAACGTATGAGATATCCTTGTCCATCCTGACTCACAACAAGCTATGTCAAAGGCAATTCCTCAAGAACAAACCTATTCTTGGATGTTAAGAGGGTCTGACTGCAGCACACTGATGTTGCACAGTGTACTGATTTCTCAATGTCAACAACTATGAGCACTTCCATAATCTCAATCATTTGGATATTATCACATTCCAAATTATCGTATGTCACATGTAACTCTCCTAGTACTGCAATTTTCACAAACATAAGCATAGTATACTTTTTAAGCAAGAATGACTGCCTGAGAATTTTGTGTAATAAAATGTCCTACCATGCTGAATTTATACTTTACCCCCACCACTTATAAAAAAGTGAAATTTTAAATTGTCTACATATAAATTATGTGAATCTCTATATCAATTGTGATAAAGTGGTAGCCATTCTTAAGAAAGTGAAAATATTAAATTAACAGGATACAATTCATGACCCACAATATTCCCATATCTCCCAAAGTGGTATTCCACAGCCCACACAACCTATGAAATATACTGGTTCATCCTTATGGCACACCTACTTCCAAACCCTTGTCACACAGGCCATAACCCTCTGGAAGAATTAGGTACAGGAACTCTCCTATGTACAGTGCATCCTATTCCAGTAATATCATTGAGATATTCTGCCCTATCACAGGGAGAGCCACTGGTGAAAACAGTTGTGTCATGTATCAACTCTGCTGTCCACCTGAATGAAGGCCAATGCTAAACTGTGGCCTAGAGCAAAGTTTTCTACCCAATGTCAGAAAATGCACTGAGGTTTGAGAATATTCATCACAAGTAGTATGCTTTAATTCTGGTAATAACTTCCTGGTCCACTGCCTACAGTATAGAAATAGTTTTAGTAAGCACAAAAGTAAAGTTGATATTCTCAATTGATTCAATAAAGAAAGGTGGATGGCTGGGAAAATTACAGAGGAGGTAGAATTTTGAATTTTGTAACAATTTGCTTCAGTTTTATGTCAAATTATTTGGCTTTCAGTTCAGTTGTTGCAGCTGTATCATCTTGTCAGATTTATATTATAGAAACTAAACCAATGCATGAAATGATCAACACAATTTGAATCAGCAGAATAAGACAGTAAATTTGTGCAACTTATAAATCTTATTACACGACTACTAACTGTGTAATGCTTACCTGACCTTAGTGAATAAGGGAACAGGCTGTAATGTAACAGACACCAGGGTAATAGGTTTGAAATGAGGATGTGTGGATGGCTCCTTAAGTACATGGCTCATGTAGTAGAGATACCTGCAAACAAAATTGCCACACACTTAATCCCTTTGCCATACAGCTTCACATCAGAAATAATTATTGTTCTTTGTGGTTATTTTACATCTGTCCTGCCCTCTTGTTCACAAATATAATCTTTTATATTCATATGTTAAAGTGAAGTCAGTCAATAATGATATACACAGACAAATATCAACAGACACAGTGATATATTTCAATGCTCTAATGATGCACCAACTGACTACATACTGGTATTATCTTGTTCACTGATATTAAAATATTCTTAATTTGAAAGGTACATAATTTTTATTGTAAACATACACTTTTTATTACCAACACAAAGCAAACACATTGATTATACATTAAAAGGCTCCATAAACAAACTTCTGTTTTCTATGCTATCATAGCAATAGCTAGTGTTTCATAATACACACTACAAAGTATTATGCTGCAAGAGCATGTTTTGAAAGCTTGGTACAAAATATTTAAACTGTGCTCATGCATGTTCAAAACACTTGTTTATCCATTACTGAATTACAATAGTCAGAGCTCTACAAATTTCCAATGTGAAACAGTGTCAGATCAAGAAAATTAAATCGTGTGAACTAGAGATAACTTGATAATTATTGGTTACAAAGCAAGAAATTTTATAAAAATGTATCTTCAATCACACTAGAATAATAAATTATAAAAATCCTACATAAAAAACAACACAATACGCATAACAAATTTATGTATACATTTACAAAACCAGTATGTCATGATATTTTCAAAAGTTGTAGGTCTTTGCTATCTTGAGTTGTTGACCAACCACTTATCACGTACTAGACCTTTAAGAGTTGAAAGTTTTCCTCATGCTGAATATTTATGGAGCACTAGCAATTTTGTCTTACCATTCCTGTTTTGTCATTGCCATGGTATAATAATTACAATGACTACAAAATTATTCAGGCAGTTGATTTCTAACAATGAAGTTTGACACACACACACACACACACACACACACACACACACACACACACCTCCTGGATTGGAATTTGGCAAGTGGACTTGGTTGGTGTTGCTTCGTGTGGGGTGAGTAGGGGGAGAAATAAGAGTGAAGCAGGAGGAGAAGTTGTGGACAGGTAGCTAGCAGCTCGGAGGGACGCAACAAGTGTGCAGGCTATAAATATGGAAGAGATGGGTGGTAGGTGCACAGGCCACGCATGTGACACACAGGTACCAGAGCTGCTGAGTGTGGCACACAATGGAGATGAAGTGGAGAGGGGGAAACTGTTGGGCAGAGGTGTGGAGACAGTATGTTAGAGGGGACTGATGCCAGGAGGATTATGAAAGTGAAGAATGTGTTGCAAGATTAAATCCCATCAAAGTATGATGATGATGTTTGGTTTGTGGGGCGCTTAACTATGAGGTCATCAAAGTCCAATTTTTTACACAATCCAATTTTTTTTTACACAGTCCAATCTAGCCACAGTCACAAATGATGATGATGAAATTATGAGGGCAACAGCAACACCCAGTCCCCAGGCAGAGAAAAAATCCCAACCTGGCCAGGAATCGAACCCGGGAACCTGTGATCCAGAGGCAGCAATGCTAGCCATTAGACCATGAGCTGCAAACTCCATCAATGTAGTTTAAGAAAGATGGTACTAATGGGAAGGATCTAAGTGGCACAGATTACGAAGTAGCCACTGAACTCCAGCATATTTTGCCCAGCAGTGTATTGTGGTGTTGTGCCACTGGTGGTCAGTGGTCATTCATTCTAATGGACAGATGCTTGCTGGGCATGCCCACACAAAATGCTGTGCAGTGACTGCAGCAGAGCTGATATATGACATGGCTCCTTTACAGGTGGCCCTGCCTCTGATGGGACAGGATAAGCCTGTGAAAGGATTGGAGTAGAATGTGCCGGGTGGGTGAATGGGGCAAGTCTTGCATCTGGGTCTCCAACAAGAATATGTCCCTATGGCATGGGGTTGGGAATGAGGGTACCATAGGGATGCACCAATATGTTATGTACCTCATTACCAGGTATTATGATAGTTATTCTAAGCCTGGCCAAAGATATGGTTCAGTTGCTTCAGTCCAAGATGATATTGGGTCATGAGGGTGAGGGGAGGGAACATTTTTGCAACTGATTCTTGCAGGTGAAGGGACACTTAAGGGTGTGTGAAGAAAGAGTGTGGGAAGTCTGTTTGTGTACCAGATTCTTTTTTTGGGGGGGGGGGGGGGGGGTGGCTGGGGGTAGTGCTTGTCTGTGGAGGCCTTTGTGAGACATTCAGGTTACTGGGCAAGGGGATTCTTGTCACTGCAAATACACTATCACTGGTTGGCCAGGCCATATGGGAGTAAGATTTTTTGTTGTGGGAGGGGTGACAGCTGTCAAAATGCAAGTAATGTTGGTGGTTAATCAGTTTAATACGGACAGAGGTGTGGATGGAGTCATCAGGGAGTTGGAGGTCAACATCTAGGACAGTGGCATATTAGGTTGAGCAGGACGAGGTGAAGTGAATGGGAGAGAAGGTGTTGAGGTTGTGGAGGAATGAGATCTTTAGATCTTTATTATTGGGCACCACATCTCATCAGCTTTTTTGAGTCATCACTGTTCTGACTGGTTTGACGCAGCACGCCACAAATTCCTCTCCTGTGCAACCTCTTCATCTCAGAGTAGCACTTGCAACCTACATCCTCAATTATATGCTGGATGTATTCCAATCTTTATCTTCCCATGCAGTTTTTGCCCTCTACAGCTCCCTCTAGTACCATGGAAATCATTCCCTGATGCCGTAACAGATGTCCTATGATCCTATCCCTTCTCCTTGTCAGTATTTTCCACATATTCCTTTCTTCTCTGATTCTGTGTAGAACTTCCTCATTCCTTACCTTATCAGTCCACCTAATTCTCAACATTTTTCTGTAACACCACATCTCAAATGCTTCGAATCTCTTCTGTTCTGGTTTCCCCACAGTCCTTGTTTCACTGCCATACAAAGCTGTGCTCCGAATATACATTCTCAGAAATTTCTTCCTCAAATTAAGGCCTATGTTTGATACTAGTAGACTTCTCTTTGCCAGTGCTAGTCTGCTTTAGATGTCCTCCTTGCTCCATCCATCATTGGTTATTTTGCTGTCCAGGTAGCATAATTCCTTAACTATTTCTACTTTGTGACCATCAATCCTGATGTCAAGTTCCTCGCTGCTCTTATTTCTGCTACTTCTCATTACTTTCATCTTTCTTTGATTTATTCTCAATCCATATTCTGTACTTATTATGCTGTTCATTCCATTTAGCAGATCCTGTAATTCTTCTTTGCTTTCACTCAGGATAGCAATGTCATCAGTAAATAGTATCACTGATATCCTTTCACCTTAAATTTTAATTCCACTCCTAAACCTTTCTTTTATTTCCATAATTGCTTCTTCAATGTACAGATTGAACAGTAGGGATGACAGACTACATTCCTGTCTTAGACCCTTTTTAATCCAAGCACTTCACTTCAGTCTTAGTTTTCCACTCTTATTATTCCCTTGTGGCTCTTGTACATACTGTATATTACCCTTCTCTCCCTATAGCTTAACCCTATTTTCCTCAGAATTTCAAACATCTTCCACCATTTTACATTGTCAAACGCCTTTTCCAGGTTGACAAATCCTACTAACATGTCTTGATTTTTCTTTAGTCTTGCTTCCATTATCAATCACAACATCAGAATTCCTTCTCTGGTGCCTTTACCTTTCCCAAAGTCAAACTGATCTTCATCTAGCACATCCTAAATTTTCTTTTTCAGTCTTCTATATATTATTCTTGCCAGCAACTTGGATCCATGAGCTATTAAGCTGATTGTGTGATTGTTTTTGCACTTGTCAGCTCTTGCAGTTTTCGGAATTGTGAGTAATTTTTTTAAAGTCAGGTTGTATGTCACCAGACTCATACATTCAGACATGCTAAAGGTAGTATCAGGGGAATAAAGTAAAATACCAAGAGAATAAAAAATTAAGTAGATGATGTCAAAAATAAGAATGAGATTGATATACTTTGTCTATCTGAACACCATGTAACCCTGTGGGGATGGAAAGTGTCAGTATAAATGGGTGTAATTTAGCATCTTACACTTTTAGATCTAGCATGGATAAAGGAGGAGTTACCATTTGTACAATACAAGGGTATAAGCACAAAACTGTAGAACTAAGTAAATTTTGTGTCGCTCAGCACTTTGAAAATTGTGCACACGAACTACAGGCTAGATAATGTAATGTACAGGCTAGATAATGTACTCTTTTAAGCAACAGTGTACAGGTCCCCATTAGGAGATTGAGAGCTAGTCATAAAAAAGTTTGACTCCCTATTAAAATGTCTGTCAGACAAAAAGAACTAGTTACTACTATGTGATGAATACAATGTAAATTCTCTAACCAATTCTGATAGGAAAAGTGAACTAGAAGTGTTATTAATGATATATAATTTAGATGAAGTGATCAAATTCCCTACATGTATAGCTCAAGACAGTAGCATGCTAACAGATAATGTATTTATACAGAAAGAGAATGTAAAACTAACACATGCCTTCCCTGTGATAAATGGATTATCAGACCATGATGCACAATTGATTAACCTGCAACCCTAGCAGCATGTACAGTTCAGAAAACATTAAGTAAAACTGTAAGGCTGGTCAACCCAATATCTATAGAGCACTTCAGAGAAAGTTTAAGAAATGTTAATTGGGGAGATGCATAAGATGAGCAAAATCCTAGTGATAAATACAACATATTTCTTGATAACTTTATATCCCCTTTTGAACATTGTTGCCCCAAAAAAATTACAAAATGTAACACCAAACAGTTTTTGAAGTAACCTTGGATTACTATAGGTATTAAAGAGTCTTTGGAAAGAAAAAGAAAATTGTATGAGACAGCACGAATTAGTAAAGATCCAGAAATAATTTTACACTATGAAAACTCTTGCAATGGACTGAGAAAAGCTGTCAGAACATAAAAAAATATGTATATTGGAGATGAAATTAACAACTTGGGCAATAAAATAAAATCAATATGGAATATTGTTAGAAGAGAGACACGAAAAGTAATCCCAGGGGTGGGTAGTATGACTATTAAAGAGAATGAGGACATACTAATCTACAGTACACAAGTAGCTAATGTATTTAACAACCATTTCTTAAGTGTAGGTGGAAAAAAATTGATGAGAATAGTTAAAAAAAGGGTCGAGCAGTACATGGAAGAGTCAGTTTTGAGAAATCCTTGTCAGATTAATTTTCATCTAACAACCTCTAGTGATGTAAGGAAAATCATTAAATCTTTGAAAAATAAACGTTCTGCTGGAATAGATGACATCTCTAACAAGATATTAAAATAATGTGGAGCAGTTACAGCTGATGTTCCGAATCACAGATTAGATTAGATTAGATTAGATTTACTTTCATTCCAATTGATCCGTAGTGAGGAGGTCCTCCAGGATGTGGAACATGTCAGAAAAACAACAATACATGGCAAATATTTACAACTAAAACAAATAAGCTAATGTACCATTCCACAGGTCCCAAGTGGAATGATCGTCATTTTTTAATGAACACTAAGAGTCATTTTACAAATACTAATGCACTGAATTTAAAATAAAAGTTTTTATTTATTTATAAGGTAATAAACAAACATGTAATACAACTACTGTAATACTTATTTACAATGAACACATTACTGCACTGAAATGGTGCAGAAGTTAGATTATACTTACACACACACACACACACACACACACACACACACACACACACACACACACAAATTTTCAATGAACACATTACTGCACTGAAATTGTGCAGAAGTTATGTTGTACTTATATACAAATCAGTTGGTTTTACTAAGAAATTCATCAATGGAGTAGAAGGAGTTGGCCACCAATAAATCCTTTAGGCTTCTCTTAAACTGAATTTCATTGGTTGTTAAGCTTTTTATGGCTGCTGGCAAGTTATTGAAAATGTGTGTTCCTGAATAATGCACACCTTTTTGTACGAGACTAAGTGACTTTAAATCCTTGTGAAGATTATTCTTATTTCTAGTATTGATTCCATGAATTGAGCTGTTTGTTTGAAAAAGTGATATATTTTTAATGACAAATTTCATTAAGGAATAAATATATTGGGAAGCAGTAGTTAGTATCCCTAGTTCCCTAAACAGGCTTCTGCAGGATGTTCTTGAGTTCACATCACATATAACTCTTACTGCACGTTTTTGTGCCCGGAAAACTTTAGCTTGGCTTGATGAATTACCCCAAAAAATAATCCCATATGACATTATGAAATGAAAGTAAGCATAGTATGCCAGCTTTTTCATTTTTATATCCCCTATGTCTGACAAAATTCGCATTGCAAACAGAGATTTGTTAAGACGCTTCAGCAGTTCTGTGGTGTGCTCCTCCCAGTTGAATTTATTATCAAGCTGTAATCCCAAGAATTTAACACTGTCCACTTCCTCTCTCTTCTTGTCATCATATGTTAGACATATACTCTTGGGACACCTCTTACAAGTTCTGAACTGCATGTAGTGTGTTTTTTCAAAGTTTAGTGACAAAGAATTGGCTAGGAACCAGTGATTAATGTCCACAAATATTTTATTGGCTGATCTTTCTAAGACTACACTTGATTTGCTATTTATTGAAATGTTTGTATCATCGACAAACAAATCAAACTTGGCATCTGGTAATGTTACTGATGAAAGGTCATTGATGTACACAAGAAAAAGTAAGGGCCCCAAAATGGAACCTTGTGGGACCCCACACGTAATTAATTCCCAGTTGGATGATGCCTGATAGCTTGATACATGTCTCTTTCCTAATAACATCCTTTGTTTCCTGCCAGAGATATAAGATTTGAACCATTTTGCAGCATTTCCTGTTACACTATAATATTCTAGTTTACTTAAAAGGATATTGTGATTTACACAAATCACAAAATATACCAGTTGCCTGCAATTTTTTGTCTAATGAATTAAGCACATTTTCACTGTAAGTGAAGATAGCCTTCTCAATATCAGAACCTTTTAGAAATCCAAACTGTGACTTTGACAGTATGTTATTTGAGATAAGATGGTTATAAAGACGACTGCACATTACTTTTTCGAAAATTTTTGAGAATGCTGGCAACAGTGAACTTGGAGGGAAATTTGATGCTATTTCTTTATCTCCCTTCTTAAACAGTGGCTTAACTTCAGCATATTTCAGCCATTCAGGAAATATTCCACTGATAAACGACTGGTTACACAGATAGCTTAATATGTTACTTAGCTCAGAATCACATTCTTTAATTAACTTTGTTGATATTTCATCATACCCACTAGATGTTTTTGATTTTAAAGATTTTATGATGGATATATGTAATGTATCACTAAGTCAAGGTATTTTCCCAGACAGGTTAAAATATGACATTGTCAAGCCTCTCTACAAAAAAGGGGACACCACAGATGTCAATAATTACCAGCTAGTATCCTTGCTTACAGCATTTTCTAAGCCTGCCGAGAAAGTAATGTACTGAAGAGTCGTTAGGCATCTGAACAGTAATGGGATACTTAGTAAATCACAGTTTGGATTTTAAAAAACGCTGTTCTGCTGGATAACAATATAAAATTTCACTGTCCACATAATAGAGTCTTTAAATAGTAGATTGTCACCAATAAGAATTTTCTGTCACTTATCCAAAGCATTTGTTTGTGTGAACCATGACATTATGTTACAAAAATTTACAGTTCTACGGTATAAATGGAACAGAACATGAGTGGTTTAAGTAATATCTACAGAGCAAGAAGCGAAACGTTTATTTATATGGATTAGTGATTTAAGGAAGTTTCCCACTTCATCTAACTGGGGTGAAATTACATTAGGTGTTCCACAGGGTTCAATAAAGGGTCCCCTTCTGTTCTTGATATATATGAATGATTTCCCTTCTTATCTGAAACAAGAAGTTAAACAGACACTTTTTGCTGATGATACAAGCATCACTATTAATCCAGTAAAAGAAAATTGAATAGAAAATGATACAAATAATGTCTTTAGAAAAGTTATTGATTGTTTTTCTGCAAATGGGCTTGCTTGGAAAAACACATTACATCCAATTTTCTACTGAAAGTACAGTTCCTTCAATAAATTTAACACATCAACAGAAGTCAGTAGGCAGGGTAGAGCATAATAAGTTTTTGGGTGTACATATAGATGAGAATCTTAATTGGAAAATTCATATTTTTGATCTCCTAAAGCAACTAGGTTCAGCAACTTTTGCAATCAGAATAATTGCTAATTTTGAGGATATAGAAACTAGCTAGCTAACACATTTTGCATACTTTAATTTTCTGATGTCATACGGAATAATATTTTGGGATAACTCAACACTTGGGCAAAAAGTATTTACTGCCCAAAAGAAAGTGGTTAGAATAATGTGCAGGGCTCATACTCGCACATCTTGCAGGCATCTGTTTAAAAGGTTAGGAATTCTTACAACAGCCTCATAGTACATTTACTCAGTAATGAGATTTGTTCTCAACAACATAGACCAGCTTAAAAACATCAGTGAGATTCATGATTATAACACCAGAAGAAAGACAGATTTATTCTATCCTCTCCTTACCCTATCTTTGGTACAGAAGGGGTAAAATATACTGCTGTAAAATTTTTTCGATAAATTACCAGATGAAAAAATGTTTGACAGATAGCAGTGATAGTTTCAAAAATAAATGGAAAGCATATCTCCTTGACAATGCCTTCTTTACCATAGCTGAATTCGTGAATAGGAATAAATAAATCTATAGGTGTTATATACGGATTTTGTGCCATTTAAGGGAATGGGGTAGGCACATTTATTTATTTTTATTTTCTTTAAGGAAGATGCTTAAAAAGACCTTGTTTCATGTGTGCATTTCTTATGCACTTGACATTTCCCACATCATAACTGTTTCCGTGAGACTGATCAGTGGAACACGTAATTAACTTCTACGCACTAACTTGAATAGTCTGTTTGTTGCCACTTCCTCCAATGTTGTTAGAAATTCAGATGGAATGTTATCTATCCCTTCTGCCTTAGTTGATCTTAAGTCCTCCAAAGCTCTTTTAAATATGAATCCAATACTGGATCCCCATCTCTTCTAAAATGACTCCTGTTCCTTCTATCATATTAGACAAATCTTTCCCCGCAGTGAGGCCTTTAACGTACTCTTTCCACCTATTTGGTCTCTCCTCTACATTTAACAGTGGAATTCCCATTGAACTCTTAATGTCACCAATCTTTCTTTTAATTTCATCGAAGGTTATTTTTACTTTCCTATATGCTGAGTCAGTCCTTGTGACAATAATTTCTTTATCGGTTTCTTCACATTTTTCTTGCAGCCATTTCATCTTAGCCCCCTGTACTTCCTATTTATTTCATTCCTCAGTGACTTACATTTTTGTATTCCTTAATTTTGCTGAACATTATTGTACTTCCTCCTTTCATCGATCAACTGAAGTATTTCTTCTGTTACCCATGGTTTCTTTGAAGTTGCCTCCTTTGTACCTATGGTTTTCTTTCCAATTTCTGTGATTGTCCTTTTGAGACATCCATTCCTCTTCTACTGTACTGCCTACTGAGTTATTCCTTATTGCTGATTCTACAGCCTTAGAGAACTTTAAGCATATCCTGTCATTCCTTAGTACTTCTGTATCCCTCTTCTTTGTGTATTGACTCTTGCTGACTAATCTTTTGAACTTCAGCCTACTCTCCATCACTACTACATTGTGATCTGTGTCTATATCTGCTCCTTGGTAAGCCTTAGAATCCTGTATCTGATTTCAGAATCTCTGTCCGATCATGATGTAATCTAACTGAAATCTTTCCTTACCACCCAGCCTTTTCCAGGTATATCACCTCCTCTTGTGATTCTTTAACAGAGTATTCACTATTACTACCTGAAATTTATTACAGAACACAATTAGTCTCTCTCCTCTCTCACTGCTTGTCCCAAGCCCATATTCCTCTGTAAACTTTTCCTCTACTCCTTCCCCTAAACTGCATTGCAGTCCCCCATTACTATTAAATTTTCATTTCCCTTTACATACTTTATTAATCTTTCAATATCCTCACATACTTTCTCTATCTCCTCATCTTCAGCTTGCGATGTCGTCATGTATACCTGAACTATAATTGTCAGTGTTGGTTTACTGTCGATTCTGATAAGAACTGAACTGTTCACTGTAACACACACACTGCCCTATCTTCCTACTTATAACAAAATCTACTCCTGTTATATCATTTTCTGTTGCTGTTGATATCACCCTATACTCATCTGAACAAAAATCATTAGCTATGGTATCTACATCCATACTCCGCAAGCCACCTGACAGTGTGTGGCGGAGGGTACCTAGAGTACCTCTATCGGTTCTCCCTTCTATTCCAGTCTCGTATTGTTCATGGAAAGAAAGAGTGTCGGTATGCCTCTGTGTGGGCTCTAATCTCTCTGATTTTATCCTCATGGTCTCTTTGCAAGATATACGAAGGAGGGAGAGCAATATACTGCTCGACTCCTTGGTGAAGGTATGTTCTCGTAACTTCAACAAAAGCCCATACCGAGCTACTGAGCGTCTCTCTTGCAGAGTCTTCCACTGGAGTTTATCTATCACCTCCGTAACACTTTCGCTATTACTACATGATCCTGTAACTAAGCACACTGCTCTCCGTTGGATCTTCTCTTTCTCCTGTATCAAACTCATCTGGCATGGATCCCACACCGGTGAGTAGCATTCAAGCAGTCGGCGAACAAGTGTACTGTAACCTACTTCCTTTGTTTTCGGACTGCATTTCCTTAGGATTCTTCCAATGAATCTCAGTCTGGCATCTGCTTTACCGACGATTAATTTTATATGGTCATTCCATTTTAAATCACTCCTAATGCCTACTCCCAGATAATTTTTGGAATTAACTGCTTCCAGTTGCTGACCTGCTATATTGTAGCTAAATGATGAGGGATCTTTTTTTCTATGTATTCACAGCACATTACACTTGTCTACATTGAGATTCAATTGCCATTCCGTGCACCATGCGTCAATTCATTGCGGATCCTCCTGCATTGCAGTAAAATTTTCCATTGTTGCAACCTCTCAATATACTACAGCATCATCCGCAAAAAGCCTCAGTGAACTTCCGATGTTATCCACAAGGTCATTTATATATATTGTGAGTAGCAACGGTCCTACGACACTCCTCTGCCGCTCACCTGAAATCACTCTTACTTCGGAAGACTTCTCTCCATTGAGAATGACATGCTGTGTTCTGTTATCTAGGAACTCTTCAATCCAAGCACACAATTTGTCTGATAGTCCATATGCTTTTACTTTGTTCATTAAACAACTATGGGGAACTGTATCAAATGCCTTGTGGAAGTCAAGAAACATGGCATCTTCCTGGGAACCCATGTCTATGGCCCTCTGAGTCTCGTGGACGAATAGCACGAGCTGGGTTTCACACAATCGTCTTTTCCGAAACCCATGCTGATTCCTACAGAGTAGATTTCTAGTCTCCAGAAAAGTCATTATACTCGAACATAATAAGTGTTCCAAAATTCTAAAACTGATCGACGTTACAGATATAGGTCTCTAGTTCTGCACATCTTATCGATGTCCCTCCTTGAAAACGGGGATAATCTGTGCCCTTTTCCAATCTTTTGGAACGCTACGCTCTTCTAGAGACCTACGGCAATCTGCTGCAAGAAGGGGGGCAAGTTCCTTTGTGTACTCTGTGTAAAATCGAACTGGTATCCCATTAGGTCCAGCGGCCTTTCCTCTTTTGAGAGATTTTAATTGTTTTTCTATCCTTCTGTCATCTATTTAGATATCTACCATCTTGCCATCTGCGCAACAATCTAAGAGAAGGAACTAGAGTGCAGTCTTCCTCTGTGAAACAGCCTTGGAAAAAGATATTTACTATTTCGGCCTTTAGTCTGTCATCCTCTGTTTCAGTACCATTTTGGTCACAGAGTGTCTGGACATTTTGTTTTGATCCACCTACCGCTTTGACATAAGACCAAAATTTCTTAGGATTTTCTGCCAAGTCAGTACATAGAACTTTATTTTCGAATTCATTGAACGCCTCTCGCATAGCCCCCCCTCACACTACATTTCGCTTCATGTAATTTTTGTTTGTCTGCAAGGCTTTGGCTATGTTTATGTTTGCTGTGAAGTTCCCTTTGCTTCCGCAGCAGTTTTCTAACTCGGTTGTTGTACCACGGTGGCTCTTCTCCATCTCTTATGATCTCACTTGGCACATACTCATCAAATGCATATTGTATGATGGTTTTGAACTTTGTCCACTGATCCTCAACACTATCTGTACTTGAGACAAAACTTTTGTGTTGAGCTGTCAAGTACTCTGAAATCTGCTTTTTGTCACTTTTGCTAAACAGAAAAATCTTCCTACCTTTTTTAATATTTCTATTTACGGCTGTAATCATCGATGCAGTAACTGCTTTATGATCACTGATTTCCTGTTCTGCGTTAACTGTTTCAAATAGTTCAGGTCTGTTTGTCACCAGAAGTTCTAATATGTCATTGCCACGAGTTGGTTATCTGTTTACCTGCTCAAGGTAGTTTTCAGATAATGCACTTAAAAAAATTTCACTGGGTTCTTTGTTCCTACCACCCGTTATAAACGTTTGAGTCTCCCAGTCTACATCTGGTAAATTAAAATCTCTCACCCAGAACTATAACATGGTCGGGAAATCTACTCGAAATATTTTTCAAATTTTCCTTCAGGTGCTCTGCCACAACAGCTGCTGAGCCAGGGGGCCTATAGAGACATTCAATTACCATGTTTGAGCCAGCTTTAACTGTGACCTTCACCCAAATTATTTCACATTTTGGATCCCCATCAATTTCCCTCGATACTATTGCACTTTTTATCGCTTAAACACGCCTCCCCCTTCACTGTCCAGCCTATCTCTGCAGTATACTTTCCAATCTGAGTTTAGGATTTCATTACTGTTTATATCTGGTTTCAGCCAAGTTTCTGTCCCTAGTACTATGTGGGCATCGTGACCGTTTATTAATGAGAGCAGTTCTGGGACCTTTCTATAGACGCTCCTGCAGTTTACTATTACCACATTAATATTGTCATTCCCTGTTGTGTTTTGCCTACTGCTACCTTGTCGCGTCTCAGGAGGCATCTTGTCGGGCCTAGGGAGGGAATTATCTAACCTAAAAAACCCACTTGTGCACTCCACACACACTCCACTACCCTTGTAGCCACTTCCTGTGTGTAGTGCACACCTGACCTACTCAGGGGGACCCTACAATTTCTCCACCCCGATAGTGGAGGTTGAGAAATTTGCACCTCAGATCTCCGCAGAATCGCCTGAGCCTCTGGTTTAAGCTTTCCACTCAGCTCCAAACCAGAGGACCACGATTGGTTCTGGGAACGATGCTACAAATAGTTAGCTCAGATTCCACCCCATGAGTGAGGCTTTCTGCCTTCACCAACTCCACCAACCACCTGTATGAACTGCGAATGACCTCTGAACCCAGACGGCAGGTGTCATTGGTGCTGACATGAGCAACAATTTGCAGTCGGGTGCACAGAGTGCTCTCTATCGCCGCCGGCAGGGCCTCTCCACATCTCAGATGAGACCCCCCGGCAAGCAGACAGAGTGAACACTGGCCTTCTTCCCCGACCTTTCCACTATTTCCCTAAGGGGCTCCATCACCCGCCTAACATTGGAGCTCCCAATCACTAATAAACCCCTCCCCCCATGTGCCTGTTTGGACCTTGCTGAAGGAGCGGCATGTCCACTCACAGGCAGAGCTGGTGATGCCACACAGCCAGCCTCCACATTGACCCTCCGCCTCGTGCGACACGAACGCCGCTGAACCCGCCACTCCCCTTGGTAGCCGTTAAGATGTCTCGACAGAAGGGACCGTGGGTGAAGCATGTAACACCTGGGGTGTACAACGTGACGCACCAGACTCCTCACTGCCGCTACACTTCGAGGCAGCAGCCTGAAGACGGCTGACCATGGGCATCAGCACATTCAGCTGTTCGCAAACAGTGGCCAGCTCCTCCTGCATCTGTACACAGCAGTCACACATCCTATCCATCCTAAGAAATCAACAATTTACTGTAGAGAGTTAATCAACTTTTAATTCACTGCTAATTCACTAAAAGCAGCTGACAGCGGACTAAACTGTGGTTACTAGACAATTCTTGTTGGAAACAATGAAAATAAGCACTAACTGTCTCTGGACTGTATTCAAAACAAACACGAAATGTATGGAACACTATTACTAGTACTCGAAAATTAAAGCTTCCTAAAAGCAAAAATACACGGAAAAAGAAGTGACAAGTAAGAAAATCACAGTTAATACTTAAATTTACGTAGCTTGCTTCATAGGAGATGTGAAGCAGATGGCAGTTATGACATACCTGTATATCCCATGCTAGCCCACGCACTTGCCACCCCTCCCTCCTACATTCGTGGTATGCGCACATGCTGCCTCCCTCTGAGTTGCTAGCTACCCATCTCCAACCCCTCCTCCTCCTGCACGTGTACTCTAGTTTGTCAAAGAATTTCTTCAAAAAAGCTAGCAAAGTTTTAATTCTCTTTTGCGTGTGTGTGTGTGTGTGTGTGTGTGTGTGTGTGTGTGTGTGTGTCAACAACTAAATGCTGCTGCTATTTGGTGAGAGCTCCGCATAATTTCTGAACTATTATGTTTCTCCGAATGTACCAGTGGCCGTGTGAAATGTTTGAGTAAATTAACTGTGTGAAGTATTTGGGGTAGTAATATTAGTGTTGGATTAGTTGTATTAGTAGTTGTTACTTTCTTTCTATAGAGAAAATTTTGAAATACCTGTAATTAGTTAATAAAATCATTTTACCGTAATGGTTTAACTTAGGTAATGTAAGTCTATAGTCTTTTCGATAACCATAAAAATTTTTATCACGAGTGAAGTATATGTTTATCGCAGGTTTGTGAGTAGTCGGTTACAGTGTGTGATTTGTGGAAGTATTTTCATTGGGAAAGGGGGGGGGAAGCAGTAGGGAAGCCAATGGGCATTCTAGTACGATCCTCTCCTGGAATTGCTGTACATGTAAGAAAAAGAAGTTAATAGAGGAGCAGAAGCATACGAGCCATGCTCTTCAGCTAGAGTTAGACAATGCAAGGGAGAAACTAGATAGGATGAACAGGAAGAAGGTGGCTTTGGAATGGAAAGTGGCAGTTTTAAGAAGGCTGTTAGGAGACTGATCTATTCAGATAATTTTACTTTGGGTACCACCAACATTTTTGACCAACTGTCAAAGAGTTTAGTGGAGAGCAGCCTCTTGTAGCTGTGTATGTAGGATACTTGCAGCAGTCCCCCACAGTTAAGACGCCTAAGTCAGTTGCAAACAGAAAGAAGAAAGTTCTGCTGTTAGGCAGTTCTCATTGCAGAGATCTCAACAGTTGCAGGAAGTGTTGGGGAGTGAGTGCTAGATCACCAGCACTGTGAAGCCTAATGCCAGTTTGGCAACTGATAACACAGAGGAGTTATGTAGGAATTTTACAAAAGAGAAGAAACACACACACACACACACACACACAATTTAGAAATGTTAATCTAGTGGCAACAGAGACTTTTTAAACCTCATTAAAGACCAAGACTGGCAGGATGTTTATAGTGATGATAACAGACGATGAAAAAAAATTCTTTCTTCAATGTATTTGTCTTGCTCTATGAAAGTTACTTTCCACTAGAACATTTAAAACAGGATACAAGCAATAGCAGGCAATCTGGGTGGCTGACTAGTGGGATAAGGATATGACGTAGAACAAAGTGGGCATTATATCGATATGTTAGAAATACTCACAACAAGCTGTAGTAGTCCATTACAAATAACATTGCAAGATGGTTAAAAATGTCATTTGGAAGGCAACAACCATGTGGAGTCCAAAGATGTAGAAGTAGAACGGCTAACTCTCAGGAAAAAATTAAAAGCATATCGTCAGTAATGAAGGAAGTATCTGGCCAACTGCACAAGGTTGAGGATATAGTCAATCCATAGTAAAAATGTTTTTGTTCATGATAAAATCAAACAGTGGCAACTCCAGGTAGGAATATCAACAATGTAGGAAAAGACAGATTGCTACTTACCTTAAAGAAGACATGTTACATTATAGGCAGGCAGAATGAAAAGACATTTACATAAAGCTTTCAGCCACAGCCTTCATCAGCAAAAGAGAAACACCAGCAAGCACACAACATGCACACATGACTGCCAATTCCAGCATCCATGATAAGCCAGATACACGTTCAGCATTTAATAACCACTTCCTGAATATAGCTAGTAAATTAAATAAAAACCTAGTATTTAAAGGGAATCTTATAACTCTCTTAGAAAATGACTTTCCAAAACTGCTATCTGAAATGTACTTCAGTGATAGTGACAGAGGGGAGATTGAGTCAATAATTAAATTACTGAAGACTGAGGACAACTCTTCTGGATATGATGGAGTACGTGGCAGAATACTTAAGTGCTGTGCTCCATATATTAGCACAGGAGTTAGGCACATTTGTTAACTTTTCTTTTAGGAGTTGTCAGTTTCCTGAATGATTAAAGTACTCAGTACTGAAACCACTTTACAAAAAAATGAGAAAGGTGTAATGCAGACTATTTTAGATCTATTTCTATTCAATAGCATTTTCTAAAGATATTGAAAAGGCTGTATATAAAACAGCAATTGATAATTTCAGTTCACATAATTTGCTGTCCAATGTACACTCTGGTATTAGAGGTAATTTAACAATTCAAAATACTATAGTCTCTTTTCTCTGTGAGGCACTGGATGCATCAAACAAAGCTGTGAATGCTAGGTGTCATCTTTGACTTGACTAAAGCATTTGATTGGGTTGATCACAAAATATTACCAGAAGCTATCTCATTATGGAATAAGATGAGTGGCTCACAACTGGTTTCTCTCATACTTCAAGAACACACAGCAAAAGCTCATTCTCCATACTAAAGAGAAAAGCTATGATACGGAATCTGACTGAGGCATGGTTAAGGGAGGTGTGTGTGTGTTTCTCTGGGTTCAATGATAGGACCAGTGCCGGTTCGACAACATTTTTCCACACAAGTGACTTATCACTTGGCGTTGCCCAACCTCTGTCCTTTTCTCCTGACTATCACCATGTTAGTTTTCACTACTAATTATGAAACACAATGCATACAAATCTTGTTCTTGGGCACCTCTCTCAGCCTGGTGCCCCTGGCAGCTGCTACTAATTGTGATGCACCCAGTATAGAAATCCACACATTGTGTACTTACTGATCCAGGATGCGGAGAGATAAGAAGTATGTTTTAACAACAAATATCATTTCATAAATAGCTGCACTATGAGAATGTAACAATGTTTTGAACCACCTGTTACACCCAATTCTAATAATCTATCACATGCTAGTGCTCAGTCCATGATGCTTTTCTGGAAAGAAGTATTTAAGAAAAACAGCTTGAAATGATTTTATAATAGGGAACATGTCATCATTTTTAATCACATTCAACTAGCTTGAGCAATTTTAAGCTACTGGCATAAATCCAAACTGGATGCATATTTTACAGGCCCTTGTGGTAACACATGTGGCTAAGTTCATGTTCTGAGTTTTTACCATACAAGCAACAAATCATGCAGTAAATAGCCTACAAAAAAGGTAGGCTTGTTTAATGTAACTTAATCATGAATGAGTGTCAAGACTTTGGTACTGAGTGGTAAGAATACTTGATAAACTTATTGCTACACTGTCTCTGGAGGTCTCATAGGTATGCTGCATAACTTTACTTTCATTGTTAACTGCTTTTTTGTTACAATTAATACCTCTGCTACTAACTAGGTAAGTGGGGCACATGAAGACAAACTGCATTCATTCACTATGTCACAGCTAAAATTTCAGAACTATCTGGTGGCACCAGTATACAATTTCTTTTTTTTTGTAATTATTATTTGCAACACTGGCTCTGTCTGTAGGCCATTTGTATACGATAATGTCCTGTGTTAACTTTGGGCTGTAACACACAGTTTACCATTCTGTCAGTGCATAGTGTTATCTACAGATGGATTCCTATGTCTTGCAGGGAGTAGATAATACTGTACAACTCCCATTGACCATGATCTGCCATAATTAGTGATATCAGGGAGAAGACAAAATGAAAACTCTAGTAACAACTGATTTGATTTTTGGATTACATACCTCATTTCAGATGGCTGAAGACCGGGGGGCATTCTTTTTACAGCAAACATTTGTGCAGCATCTTCAGGTCTCCTGAACATGTTAACAAACATTAGGAATGCACACACAAGTGTTGCTGAAGCTGCCTTTCCATCCTGTAAAATGAAATATATATTCAAGATCTGATTCCAGGATGAAAAGTGCTGATAAAACTACAAGCACTTAATTTGAATACAAATTTCTACAGTGGTGATATTTATCTAAGTTACTATCTCATAAAACCAAAAAATACTAACATTGTTTAGCCTAGGCACAAGAAAACATCACATTCATTTACAATTAATTAATGTATAGTTTCATGGTATTAACAGAGAGATATCCTGACCTGACAGTAGTAGATACACTGTAAACAAATAATATAAAAATACATCTTTGATCTTTGCATGAAGTTTCACAATGTTGATAGAAAATGAAACTATGGACACTGGAATATGGCATCATTTGCACAAATCTACAAATACTGTCTTGGCATGTGATGGGACAAATGTGACAACGGACATTTAGTACATTTTGAGTCAAATCCAGCAGACAAACTAATACAGACTCCAAAAGAATTTGGCTAAAAGGAAGTGGAGTATTAACTGGTGATGACAGTGCTTGGCAAACCCAGTACATCAAAAGTGACAAATCACAACACTGTAAGTAGCACAGCAAACAATCATGGGACTTAATAATAATGAAATACAAAGAACCAACAAATTTTTTGACACTTTTCATCCCATTTTCTTGGTGAGTAGGCAGGCTCTTAAGTCTTATCAGAAGTATCCTGTATTGTCCAGTGGATCATGGAGGAGGGAATTTGAGGAACAGTTCTGGTATTCACCTTACAGCCAATGGAAATCTGCAAACACTCTGGTCAGAACTGCTGGCACTGTTATCTTATTTTGGAGCACTTAGTACAGCTGTCATTATTTCTAGGAGCATGGCAGATAGCTGTTGGGAGAGCCTTGAAATACTGCAGCAAGAAGTGCCATGACCACCTTCCAGCTCTCTACTATCATCCTGTTGTCAGACCTGGAGTCACACATCAATGCACAACTTGTTTGTGTAGAAGTGCAGGTCATGAATAATACTACTCTGTTTTGGTACGAATTGCATTTTCTCTTACACAATAAACAGTGGAAGCTCTGTTCTGTCTGTCTTTCTACATTTTAGGTATTTAATATGACAAATTACAAGTACAAAAGATAGATAGTTTCATATAGAAGATGACAGAAAGTGCACTCTTAGTCTATCTGAGGAAGGAAGGTCTGCTTAAGCACAAGAGAAAGAACCAGATCAAAAGTTACAACTGTTTCAATGTTACATATAAGTTCTCTAAAAATCATCTAGTCTTTATCCTTGCTTAATATCCTGTTTGTAAACTTACTGAAGTATTTCCATATTTCAATATGCATAAACTGCCCCTTATCAGCTTTCCAACAATATGTCAAGCAGCATAGTTCTTACAATGAAGATGAGACTTAAATGCATTCTTCTCACTAGAAAGAATGTGTTCTTTGAATCTTGTCTTAATGATCTGTCCAGTTGTTCAATGTAAAAATCATTAGCCTGTACCACAGTTTATTTTAGATATCCATGACTGTGTAATGTTTTATGTGGTTAGGTTAGGTGCCATGTTATGTGGGCTAATGAATTACTAGTACGAAAACTGATATGTTGTGCATGGTCTCCTTTGAAATACTCTCCTCCACAATATTGATACACTGCTTCCAACACCATTTCCAGTTCCGGAGGCAGTCATGGTACGCCCTCTGCTCGATTGTGCGAAGTGCTGTCTATGAATTTTTTTTTATATCAGCCATTGTTGCAAATCTTCATCCTTTCAATGGGATTTTTAACTTTGTAAATAGAAGAAAGTCCATAGGGGCCAGGTTTGGAGAGTTCGGAGGATGAGGCAGCACAGTGATTTCATTCTTTTGTGCAATAGTCACGCACCAACAGGGATGAATGTGCAGGTGCTCTATCATGATGCAAGAGTCATGAATTGTCTCGCCACATTTCAGGCAGTTTCCTTCTAACATTTTCTCGCAGGTGTCAACACACCCTGATAGTACCATGGATTATGTGTGCCCCTGTGGCACAAATTCTTGATGAACTAATATTTCAAAGTCAAAGAAAGCCATCAGCATGGCTTTGACATTTGACCTGACCTGACAAGCTTTTTGAGAACTTTTCCTGACCCACTGTGAAAATTGAACCTTGGTCTCAACAACATAATAATAAACTCATGTCTCACCACCAATTACGATTCTCTCAAGAAACATCTTGTTCTCATTTTCAAGATCCAAAAGCTCTTCACAGACGGGAAGGTGAAGGTCTTTCTGGTCTTGACTCATGAGTCTAGATGAACTTGGCAGCAACACAGTGCATTCCAAGACACTGTGTCAAGATTTCACGACATGATCCAACTGAAATGTTATATTCTTCTGCAATCTCTCTGACAGTAAGTCTTCAATCAGTATGCATAATTTTGGTGATGTTCCTGACATGAGCATCATTGGTAGACATCGAAGGGCGTCCTCAACGGGGATCATCTTTAACTTCCGTCTGGCCATTTTTAAACTGTGTGGATCATTCATAACCAGAGTACACTTAAGATCTCTCCACTGTAGGCTTCCTGCATCATTTTGTGTGTGTCTTTAGAGGTTTTCTCAAGTTTCACGCAAAATTTAATGCAGATGCAATGCTCCTTTAATTCTGCCATCTCGAAATTTGCAAACTGTGCAACACAAAATTCTACTCAATACAGTACTGAACAATAATTAACAGACATACAACAATGAAACCTTTGGCAGTTACAAATTACACACTGGCGCGTGCAGGGATGCCAACGACATTTCGCTCCAACACACCATTGTCACAAATTTACGAATGTTCTGAATTTTTTTTGTGCAGACATCATACTAATCCTTCCACTCTGCTGTGAGAATCACATGTCAACAAATGGAAATACACACACAAATTTTTGCAATGTTCTGATAGACGTGAAATTAACTAACCATTAATAAAAAACTGGAAACTTCATGTTGCAATATCAACAGTAAAAGGATCGATTGCTACTCACCATAAAGAAGAGACAGTTGCAGACAACCACAACAAAGAGACTGTAAAAGGTTTCATAGCCAAAGCCATCTCTAGAAAAGAAGATAACACACACACACACACACACACACACACACACACACACACACACAAAAACCAAGCACACATGACCTCCATCTCTGGCATCTCGGACCAAAATGCCACTGTCACATTGAGTGACCTGGAGTGAGGCAGGGATAGCAGTGTACAGGTGAGGTCAGAGGAGAGCGCTGTTTGGCAGAGTGTACAGGAACTGGATGGAAGCATGAGAAGACTGCCAAGAGCAACAGTTGGGAAGATGATGTGCAGGGAGGTAGGGCAGGGTGATCAGAATAGGTGAGGCGTGGGGAAGAGGAAAGATGCATTGGCAGAGAGTGGTGCTGAATGAGTGTGAGGGTACATTAACAGAGAGGAGGTGACAGTAAAGAGGGGGCAGAAACTAATGGGTGGAGGGTGTGGGGGCAGTAGGTTACCAAAGATTGAGGCAGGAATAATTTTGTGAGTGGAGAATATGTAGTGAGGATGACTCCATTCCATGCAGTTCAGAGAAACTGGTGGTGGAGGGTAATATATAGATTGCCCAGATTGTGAAACAACCATTGAAATCTAGCATTTTACATTCAGCTGCATCTTATGTCACAAGGTGGTCAGCAATGCTCTTGGCCACAGTTTGCCGGTGGCTGTTCATTCTGGCGGACAGCTGGTTGGCCATTGTACCAATATAAAAAGCTGTGCAGTGATTGCAGCAGACCTGGTACATGACATGGCTGCTTTCACAGATGGCTCAGCCTCTGATGGGGTAGGATAAGTCTGTGACAGAATTGGAATAGGAAGTGCTGGGTGGATGGACCACAATGAGGCTTCCACAGGGATATGATTGCTGTGGCTAGGTTTGGGATTGGGAGTGGCACAGGGATGGACTTGGATGATGTGGAGGTTGTGTGGGTGATTGAACACCACTTTAGGTTGGGGAGGAAGGGTTCTGAGTAGGATAGGTAATCAAAGCCATGCTGAAGGATGTGATTCAGCTGTTCCAGTCCAGAGTGGTACTGGGTGATAAAGGAGGCACTCCTTTGTAGCTGGTTCTTGGGGGGATTAGGTATGTGAGAGGAAATGGCATGGGAGATCTCTCAGTGGACTATCTCTGGGTGATAGTGTCTGCCTGTGAAAGCCTTTGTGAGCCCTTCAAGCATAGTGGGAATGAAATTCTTGTCATTGCAGATATACTGTCCCCAGGTGGACAGGCTGTATTGGAGAGATTTTTTGATGTGTAAGGGATAGCAGCTGTGAAATGCAGGAAGCATTGGTGGATTTAATGTGGACAGAGGTGTGAATTGAGTTGTTGGAGAGGAAGGGTTCAAGACCCAGGATGGTGGGATGCTGGGTTGAGGAGGACAAGATGAAGTGGATGGCAGGCAAGGTGTTGAGATTGTAACGGACTGAGGATATGGTGTCTTGGCCATGAGTCCAGATCATGAAGACATCATCAATGAACCTGAACTAGAAAAAAAAGATTTTAGGTTTTTGGGAGGCTAGGAAGGTTTCCTCCAGACAGCCCACTAACAGGTTGGCATAGCAGCGTGACATTTTGGTGTCCTTGGTTGTGCCACAGATTTGTTTTTAAACCTCCCCTTCAAAGGGAAAGTAATTGTGTGTTAGGATAAAGTTAGTAAGGTGTACGAGGAATGAGGTTGTGAGCTTCGAGTCTGAAGGATTCAGGATAAAAAAGGGTGGGGATGGTGGAGATTTGATTAAGGAAGGGATTGGTACCTTTGATGTGGGAGGCTATATTTTAAGCAAACAGTTGAAGGTATTGGTCAATGAGGGCCAAAATTCTTTCTGTGGGGGGCAAAAAAAAAAAATCACATACAATGGGGAATTCCCAGAACATCTCCCCCAAATCCATTTTCCTCTTTACCCCTATTACATCTCGCATACCCATCTTCTACATGCTACCCCAAATCCAAGAACTCAACAATTCTGGATGCTAAATTGTAACTGTTAAATGTGCTGCCCCCCTCCCCCCAGCCCTACCCCACCCCAAAAGAATTTTGGCCCTCACTGACTAACACCTCCAACTAACTGCCTGAAATCTAGTTTCCCCACATCAAAAATACCAAGCATCTCCTCCACCAACTCTACATGTCCCTACCTATTTACCTCCTGAATCCTTAGCTGCCACTGTTGATGCTACTTTCCTGTATGTCAACATCTCTCATGACAATGGTCTTATTGCTATTGACCACTATCTTTCCCAACATCCTTCAGCCTCCAAACCCACAACCTCATTCCACATACACCTTACTAACTTTTACACCTCTGTCCACATCAAACCGACCAACAGTATCCGCGTTTTCATAGCGCCATCTCTTACACATCAAACAGCTGCCATTCCTTACACATCAAAGAATCCCTCCCATACAGCCTGGGCACCTGGGGACTGTGTATTTGCAGTGGCAGTAACTCCCTTGCCTAATATGCTGAAGGTCTCACAAAGGCTTTCACAAACAGGAACTACTCCCAGAGCTAGTCAACAGACAGATTTATCACACCATTTCCCCCACACACCCTCTATCACCTCAAGAACCAGCTACAAAGGAATGCCCCCTTTGTCACCTCTACCACCCTGAACTAGAACAACTGGGCCACGTCCTTCATCAGGGCTTTGATTCTATATCATCATGGCCTGAAATGAGAGACTTCCTACACAAGAGCCTTCCCATTCCTCCTTAAGTGGTGTTCCATCACCTACCAAAACTCCACAACCTAGTCCACCCTTATGCTACTCCCAATCCCAACCCTTTGCCACAGGGACCATGTGACTGTCCATCAAGATGAATGGTCACTGCCAAACTGTGGTTAAGGGTTTGGTTCACCACACTGTGGCACAACATGCAGCTGAACATAACATGCTTGATTTCAATGGCTGCTTCACAACCCGAGCCATCTGGATACTACCCTCAACCACCAGATTCCCTAATGTCAGTTTTTCCTATGAGGAGTGGCCGTATTACGCTCTTCAGTTGTTAAAGGCCGTATTACGATCTTCAGTTGTTAGAGGGTGTATTACGCTCTTCAGTTGTAGGCAACTGCTGTCCGCCAGTGTAGTAGTTACCCTTACAACACATTCTCTGCTGCTGAAATTATCCCATCCTCACTATGGTAACCTACTGCCCCACAATGTCCACCACCTTCTGTCACCTCATCCCCATCGTGTGCCACCCTCTAACAACATGTCCACCAGTCTTTCTATTCTCTTCTCCTTTTCAACCTCCCTCCCCCCCCCCCCCCCCCCTCTCGGCCAACCCGGGCTTGACAGTCTTTCCAGACTACCTACAACTCCATCTAGTCCCAGCATAAACTGCCATACAGCGTTCTTCTCTGCCCCAACTCACACCCTACTATCCCTGTACCCCTCCCCCTCCCCCTTGCCCTTCCCTGCCCCACTCTAGATTGCTGCTCAATGTAACAGCTGCAGTGTAGTCCGAGCTGCTGGAGATGTTGGTCACGTGTGCTTGAGATGCGCTTGCCAGTGTGACTGTGTGTGCATGTTTCCTTTTCTGAAGGTAGCTTAGGCTGAAACCTAAATGTGTAACAATCTTTTGTTGTGTCCTTCTGCAACTCAATGTGCCATCCTTATGCTAAGAAGCAAATTATCCTTTTCCTAATATTGTTCACTAATAAAATAAAGTTTTTATTTCAAACAAAAAACAGTCTCACCGAGGAAAAACAAATTCTCTGTTGCAACTGATTTTTGCCTCCAGTACTGTTTTACTTTTCTACATCTATATCTACAGGGTGAAAAGTATTTAAACCGACAAACTCTGGGAGGTTATAGGGGACATCAAAACAAATATTTTTCCCTAATGTCAGCTTTTCCTATGAGGAGTATTTAAACCGGTGGAGGCCATATTACACTCTTCAGTTGTTAGAGGCCGTATTACGATCTTCAGTTGTTAGAGGGTGTATTACGCTCTTTAGTTGTAGGCAACTGCTGTCCGCCAGTTGTCTCTGTTTACTAATGGAGCGATACACCTGGAATGAGTACACTGATATGCTTGGTGTGTACTACGCAGCGCACCACAACGGACGAGCTGCACAGCGGGTTTATCAACAACACTATCCTAATCGTCGTATCCCGCATCATGCGACCTTTGCTGCAGTGTACCAACGTCTGTGTGAGACCGGGTCATTTAGCAGATTACCTGGACGGTAAGAACGCTGCAATTTGAGGAAGCTGTCTTGCAGCATGTGGAGCGGGAGCCTTCAATCAGCACTCATGCAATTGCACGTAACATGGGGACAAATTAGACGAATGTAAGAACAGTCCTTCAAGAGCAATTGTTATGTCCATTTCACTTACAGCATGTCCACAACCTGGAACCAATTGATTATCCACCCAGAGCACAGTTTTTGCAGTGGTACCTGGGACACTGTGAAATGCATCCTACATTTCCATGCTCTGTGTTGTTTACCGATGAAGCAACGTTCGGGCGTGATGGAGTCTTCAACATGCACAATTTGCATGTTTGGAGTGAGGATAACCCACATGTCACAGTTACTAGCGCTCATCAAGTGCGGTTCTTCATTAATGTGTGGGTCGGTGTTGTTGGGGACTGTTTAATTGGGCCGTATCTGCTACCTAGCCATTAAATGGCAGGCACTATTACAATTTTCTCACCAGAGCATTGCCAGAATTGCTGGAAAACGTCCCGCTCCCTACAAGACAATGCATGTGGTTCCAACATGACAGGGCGCCGGAACATTTCAGTCATCGTGTGCATCGATTCCTGGACCAACGGTTCCCAGAAACGTGGACTGGCAGAGGTGGTCCTGTACCATGGTCTGCTCGATCCCCAGATGTCCCCTCCGGACTTTTTTGTTGGTTTAATTAATTTGTCACCAGAGAAATCTTCCTCTACCGGTTTAAATACTCCTCATAGGAAACGACATTAGAGAAAAATATTTGTTTTGATGTCCCCTACAACCTCCTAGAGTTTGTCAGTTTAAATACTTTTCACCCTGTATATACAGACTCCGCAAGCCACAGTAGAGTGCATGGTGGAGGTTACGTTGTACCACGGCTAGACATTTCCCTTCCTGTTCCACATGCACATAGAGCAAGGGAAAAACGACTGTATGTATGTCTCCATATTAGTCTTACTTTGTCTTATGTCTGTGGTCCTTATGCGAAATGTACATTGGTGGTGGCAGATTTGTTCTACACCCAGCTTCAAATGCTGATGCTCTAAATATTCTCAACACTGTTTCTTCAAAAGAACTTCACCTTCCCTCCAGGGATTCCCATTTTAATTCCCAAAGTGTCTCCCTAATACTTGGGTGTTGATCGAACCTGCTCATAACAAATCTAATAGCTCACCTCTGAAGTGCTTCAATGTCTTCCTTCAATCTGACCTAGTGGTGATCTCAAACACTCAAGCAGTACTCCAGAATGGGTTGCACTAGTATTCTGTACCCAGTCCCCTCTACAGATGAATCACACTTTCCTAAAACTCTCCCACGAAACTGAAGTTCCTGCTACAATCCTCACATTGTCAGTGCATTTTGTATTGGTTTGCAACAGGATGCTTAGATATTTAATCTTCATGACTGTGTTAAACAGCACTCTACTAATTCTGTATTCTAATTTTAGAGGGTTTCTTTCCTACTCATTCATAATAATTTACATTTCTCAATGTTTTGAGCAAGCTGCCATGTATTACACCAACTAGAAATTCTAAGTCATCTTGTATAATCCTACAGCCATTCAGTGATGACAACTTCCCGCACACCACAATCACACCTATCCATTAGATCATTTATGAATATAGAGAATAAGAGTGGTGCTATTACATTTCCCTGGGGCACTCCTAACAGTACCCTTGTCTGTGATAATCGCTGTTGAGGACAACATACTCATTTCTATTACTTATGAAATCCTCGAGCGACTCATGTATCTTGGAACTTATTCTGTATGCTTATATCTTTGTTAACAGTCTGTAGTGGAGAACTTGTGTCAAACACTTTTCGTAAATCTAAGAATATGGAATCTGCCGGTTGACCTTTATCTATAGTTTACAGGATACCATGTGAGAAAAGGGAAATTTAAGTTTTGAACAACCAATGCTTTCCAAGACCATTCTCATTTGTGGACAGCTTTTCCATCTCAAGGAACGTTATTATATTTGAACAAAGAATATTTTCAAGAATTCTGAGCAAATCAATGTTAAGGATATTGGTCTGCAATTTAGAGGATTATTTCTTTTACTCTTCTTATATACAAGAGTCACATGTATTTTCTTTCAGTTGCTTGGGACTTTGCACAGGATGAGAGATTCATGATAAATGCAAGCTAAGTAAAGGGCCAATGCTGCAGAGTACTCCTTGTAAAACCGAATTAGGATTCTGTCCTGGCATGGAGGCTTATTTATTTTTAACTCTTTCAGTTGCTTTTCTATGCCAGAGATGCTTATTACTATGTTGTCCATAGTCAATCTGATGGTCAAACAATGGCACATTTGTATGATTCTCCTGTGTCAGCAATATCTGAAATGTAAAAATTAAAACTTTGGCTTTTGTTTTGCTATCTTCAGCTGCCACAATAGACTGATCAGTGAGTGACTGGATGAAAGACTTAGACCTGCTAAGTGATTTTACATAGGACCAGAATTTTTCACATTCTCAGCTAGATCCTTCACATAGGCACGACGGTGGAAGCGGTATGTTTCACGCATCCATCTTTTTACAGATGCACAATTCTCTACTAACTTCTGTGTGTTGTCATCTGTGCAGTCTCTTTTTAACTAAAATGCTTCAACCAGAGTGGGTCTTCTCCATCTTCAATCAAGTTACTTGACACATACTTCCCAAAGCCTGATTTACAACCCATTTAAACTCTGTACTTCCATCGTACTGGAACTAAATGATCTCCAGTCATTATCTAAGTGGTATGCTAGGAACTGCTTATCTGCTCTTTGTAGCAAAAATACTCTCCTAGTTTTCTTGACTGATTTATTAACTTTAGTAACCATCATAATCACTAATCCCCTTTTCTATAGGACACTATCAACAAGGTCAAGCCTATTCATAGCTACAAGGTCTCAGATATTTCAGTTGCATGTAGGCCATTGAAGTAGCTACTCACAACAGTTTTACAAAAATGTACTCAAATGTACGTTGCAAGATGGCCTGACCATACCACCACCACCACCACCACCACCACCACCACCCCGTCCGAACGATGAATCCAAACGTCCCAGTCTATACATGGTAGATTAAATTTACTTCTAACTAATATCGCATATATGGGTATTTCTGTGCTACTGAGCACAGACTTCCTTTAATGTCTCTAAAACCATCGTGGTAGAATATATGTGTCCAGACAACTTGACGATTGACCTCATTAAAAACAATATTTTTGACAACTGCAATGAGTGCTCCCCCTCCCATGATGTCTAATCTGTGTTTCCAATCTATGTTCCATGACTCACTAAATATTTAAAAGCTTTTTACTTCAGGTTTCATCCAGTTATTGTTCCCAAAAATAATTTAAATGCCTGTAAACCTCCTTAACATCAAAATTCTCAAAGACTTGCCTTTCATGGCCAATGATCTTAATTATTGAGTTATCCTGAAATGACTTTCAAACAGACTTTACAGCATCCATTCTGCCAGTATCTCTCCATCTACTTTCCAAACTACAAAGAAATTATCTTGCATACCTTTCTGAACTGGAATAAATGATATAGCAAAGTAGCTTAAGCTCACTTCATACAGATTAAGATTTGCTGTAAGCTTACTTGCCTGCTCATGCAAATGCTCCCTTGCAGGCTCTGTTGTCTGCAAGCAGCATGCCCTGTAAGGAGCTGTGAATATTTTCTGTGATAACTCTGGTGTTATTTTCCTTTTAAGTCCTTGTAAGATTCCTTGGCTGCTACAAGCACACCAATCTGGAGTCCTGCTTGGCCTCTGATGTCAGAGCTTACAAGGTGGGAACTCTCAGACAATGCCTGGTAACCCTTGAGAGGAAACAAAATGTCACGCGCCTGCTGGTCGAACTACAACCTTTCTCAAGTGACTATAAAGAAATTATCTGTTAAAAAGTTCAATTCTTGCACATCTTATACCTTAATTTGTCACTCTCATGCGTACCACTTTGTTAATGGTAATAGTTATTATGATATTTCTAGATTAGGTACACTATTGGAAGAATTTTTGGAAGTTTGCATTGAAAAATAGGGGTTGCTATGAATTTGCATGTGGTGCATGTTAGGTCATGTGTTGCTGTGTATGAAATCTATCTTACATATTGAATTATTCCTTAAACTTGGAAGGATATCACTATCACCAATTTTGAGAATTGATTGTATCTAAAGTGCTTCACCCCAAACTCTTGTGCCAGCAAAAAAGAGAGAATGAGATATGATGTAGCTATCCTGACTGGCACATGATAGTAAGCTAAGAGTAAAGTATTTTGCCATACAATTAATATGTGAAACTTCTACTGAATATCTAGTGTGATATTTAAGCAACTACTGAACTGAGAAATGCTGTGGGTTTGGAACAATGTAAGTGATGAAATAACAGTCTATTTTTATATTAAGAATGGGTATTTTCATAAACTATTGACTTGTCTTTCTGTCAGTTGCTAATTTAATAATACACTGTTTCAGGATTCTGTAACAATTTCAACAGCATTAGAATATTGGTGAGATCCATTTCGGTAAAATCTACTGTGTTTTGACAAAATAAGCAGATTTTTAATGTGGCAACATTGAGACTTACATATAACTCAAAACACAACATTTCTCCAAAGAAAAATAAATGGAATAAGAAGTCTGGGGAAAAGAAATTGCTACTTCTATTGCAATGTTTGCGTAATCCCGTACACCAGTGTATTTTTAATAATTAATGATATGGACTGAAATTAGCTAATAAATTTTATTTCTGTATCTCAGTTATCTAAGAAATATGGCAGTGTCAGGATCTACTAACATATGAGAACAATTAACAGAGAGGAGGATTGTACTTTTTCACCACAAATATATTTTAGTTCACCAAAGACACTAATAATCTGTTTATACCTAAATAGTTCATTGACAGAATTCTGCAAATTAAATGCTTTCAAGTTTCTTAGATCGCTGATATATAAAAATAAAATCCTTTGGCCAGTTTCAGTCCATAACACTCATTAATAAAAATATACCGAAGTATAGGAGGCCACCGAAATTTCAACAGAAGTAACGCTTTATTTTCAGCAGACTTCTTAGTCCCTTTATTTTTCTTCAGAAAAACATTAACAATGACACATTTTGAGTAACACACGAGTTTCAACTATGCCATGTTAAAATATACTACTTCATCCAAAACACAGAGTTTACAAATATTCATCTCACTAACATTCCAATGCACTTGAAATTGCAGCAGAATCCTTAAACAGTATTATAATAACTAGCAACTGAGTGAAAGACAAGTCAACAGTTTATGAAAATGCCCATTCTCAGCATAAAAATAAACTCTCATTTCTTCACATGTATTGTTCCAAACCCACAGTAATTCTCATTGATGGCCCTTAAAAATTACATTATTTCACTGAAAAATCTGTAGTTGCTTGAATATCGTATTAGATACAGAAGTTTCGCATAGTAATCATATGGAAAAATACTCTCCTCTTTTTGTATTATAACTCGCCAAAATCTTGCTCCAATGTCTCAAACAGCTTACAATATACAAGGACTGTTAAGAAATTGTCATTCTGGCTCTTTCATCAGCAGGTGGGTTCAGATGAAGCACTTTTCATACAATCCATTTTCTCGAGATTGGTGATAGAGAGCAATGTTCTTCCAACTTTAAAGAATAATTCAATACACTAGATACATTTCAAATGCAGCAACATATGACCTACCATACACCGAATGCCAATTCATAGTAGTCTCTATTTCTCAATGCACATTTACCAATATTCTTGCAGTAGTTCACTTAATCTCAGAATATTACAATAACTACGACCATTATTAATGAAATAATATGCACATGAAGCTGACTAATTAAGCTACAAGATCACCAAAAATCAATTTTTTACCAAATAGTTTCTTTACAATCATTTGAAAAATACTGCAGACCAATCGGTTCGCACTCCTTGTAGTTCACGTGAGTCAAGTAAGCCAGCTAGCTTCCATGCCAAATCCTGCACCATGTGAGAGGTTCAGCATGTGAGGTAGCTGTCACCCCTCCCTGCTAGCCGGCACTCGGGTGCACCCTCTACCAAACATATGATGAACCTTACTCCTTGTGCGATGGGCTTCAGCCACAGCCTGGATCTTTTATCATTCTCATGATGCTACATTTGAACGATCAACATCATTCCTGCACTATAAGCATTCATTAAAAATGTACAGAACAATAATTCTATTATGGAGGTATAGAAAGTAATTTGCTAATCTTTCTAATTAAAGTAAAAACAAGAACAAAATTTCATCCCGTTTCAAAGGTTAACAATGATTCATCTGAGTCAGAAGTTATCGATTTCCTAATTTCATGTTATCACTTGGTAGCCATCAGGCAGTCATGATTTGACATTACATAGGGGTGATATGCTACATAGGAGTAATATGCTGAACACTCATGCTCCTGTAACGTTTTTAAGTCAAAAAATAAACTCTCAACATTTAACACCTTATCACTGCACAATGTTCCATCTACAGATAATATATTTGGTTGTTGTATGCTTTTCAGTTATTTCTGCCCCCTCACAAAGTCCATTCCATTGCACATTTCTTAAAGGCACCTGTCTTTGCCATTTGTTCTGCATCCCCCCTTTCCCCCTGAGGTCCTGTCACATGTTTTTAGTTAGCTTCATTGATTGTCTTTGTTTACAGTGAAGAGTCACAGGCTGCGATAATCCTAATACACAATTTTTACCAATTTTATTTCATCTCAGACTGACATCTGTCACCTCTATAAAACCACAGCTAAAAGTTACTTTAAGAGTACAATGAAATTTGTGGGATTACATTTTAGATCAAAATGAATTTTGAAAGTAACCAGAAAATCCATCATCTAGAAGTACAATCTGATACTATTATTAAGCACTAAATGTAGTGATGAGCCCAAACATTATCGACCACTGCCCACCATGACACTGAATGTTGTCTGGTGGCACTGTGGGTACATGATGTATAAGTAAAATATAGAAGCAGAGTAGAGATGAATGGGAACTATATGAACCACAAATGAGGAAATTGACTGACATAAGAAATTTTGAGAAAGGAGCAATAGTTATGGCCTGGTACCTGAAAACAGCAAAGCTGGCTAGTCATTTTGGTACTACTGCCTTACATTTATGGAAAGGGGTCGAAGGATGGTAAGACATGAACGGGCAAAATGGTGTTTAATGTCCACGTCTCATCACAGAATGTGGAAGTCAGCAGCTCACCTGATCTGTAAAGCTGGATAGGTAGAGAGATGTGGCAGACCCAACAACAGAGTACAATTCTTGTCCAAGCATAAGTGTTTTGGAGCACACTGTTAAGAGTACGTTGTTGTCGCAGATGACCTGTATGTGTTCCCATATTGACCCAATGACATCATAAATTATGGTTGCAGGAGGAAGAGAATCACAGAGATTGAACTGTGGATCAATGAAAATGTATTACCCAGTTAGATGAATCACATTCTTGCTACAACAAGTCAATGGTGGTACTTGGATACACAATTACACAGAAGAACACCTGCTTCAAACCTGCATGGTACAACAAATTCGGGGTGGACAGTGGAGGAGAGCACACAATTATGCTATGGGGACCATTCCTCTGGGCTCCCACTGCATCTGTGTCAGTAACCGGAGACACCTTGACAGTTGTGGTCTACATGATTATTATTGTAGACCACCTACATCCCTTCTCACTTTGTGTCTTCCCCGACAGCAACTGTATATTCCATCAGGAGAACTGGCCTCTTAGAAGGACAGAATCATGCAACAGTGGTTTGAGAAGTACGTAGTGAATTCACAATGGTGTCTTGGCCATCTATTTCACCTGATCTGAACATGATGGAACATATCTGATTGTGAGATACCATCAGGCACTAGCTTCACACACAAAAACAACCAGTCCGCAATTTACAGGAATTGACTTGGGTGTCAACACCTGGTGCCACATACCTCTGTAAGCCTCCCAAGGACAAATCCATAGCAAACAGAATCACTGTTGTATTGCATTCCAGACAGGGACTGATATACTGTCAACCAGGTGATCATAATGCTTGAAGAGACAAAAAGAATGAACCACACTGCAGTTGTGATCAGATAAAAATGAATATATTGAAATTAAGTTAAACTGGTATGGATTCTAATGATGAGCAGTAGCTCTCGCCACCCAGCACAACGCTAGAAATGACTTCTGAATGCAAAAATTACAGATACAAAGCAAAGTTTTTTCAATCTCCATAGTTTATCCTACACTGTCACCTACAGAAAGATAAGCAACATACACAGGAATTCAGTCAGAGGCTTATGCCTTGCAAGTAACTTTAATTTTAGTTTTATTAATATATCTGCCTATTAGAA
Organism: Schistocerca cancellata; assembly: GCF_023864275.1. Lineage (NCBI taxonomy): Eukaryota > Metazoa > Arthropoda > Insecta > Orthoptera > Acrididae > Schistocerca > Schistocerca cancellata. The sequence goes on from NC_064626.1 coordinate 568,143,360, forward strand.
TTTACAATCATACTTAAACATATCTGGCGTTGCATTGCATCTACAAGGGTGATTCTAATGAAAACCTTAAAAGTTCCATAAAATTTTAAAAAGTTGTGTGATGGAGGTGTTAGGTGACGGTAGTGTCCCTTGAGGTTCTGAAAGCGATTGACAGGTGCAGAGTGATGCTACAATACAGGAAAAGGCAACAGCTTACAAGACGAGATGGCTGCCCGGGTGTGAACATGCTCCACGATTGAGCAACGACCTGTGATGTATTTTTTTGTGTAGTGAAGGTGTCAAACCAACTGAAATTCATTGCAGAATGACAACATAGTATAGCGATTCATGTTTGTCATTGCAGCAAGTGTATGAGTCGTGTAGGACGTTTAAAAGTGATGTAACTTCTGTTGAGGGTGCTTGAGACCAGGGCAGGCACACCACATCGTGACCGAAGAGAATATTGTGTCAGCGGAGGAGCTTGTGAAGGAGAACAGACACAAAACTCTGAATGAAATAGCCACAAGTTTGAAGATTAATATTGGTTCAGCACAGAATATTGTTCATGATGTACTGTCTCCAATAAGGTGTCTGCAAGATGGGTGTCACATCAATTCACTGCAAGCATCAATGCCTGTGAAGAGCTTTTGCACCATTTCCACATCGACGGTTGTGAATTTCTGGGAAAAAAATTGCTACAGGCAATGAGACTTGGGTCCACTATCATCAACCAGAAACAAAAAGGTCAAGCAAGGCATGACACCACAGCTCATCACCAAAACCAAAAAAATTCTGCACTCCACCACCTGATGGAAAATTCACGCTCATTCTCTTCTGGGATGCATTTCATGGATTGGGGGGGGGGGGGGGGGGGGTAATGGTAACCAGTAATTTCTATTCAGACATGCTGAAAAATCAACTTTGCCCTGCAATCAGGAGTAGATGATGAGAACTTGTGACTTGAGCGGTATGGCTGCAGCGTGACAGTGCCTGACTGCATACAGCCTGTAAGACAGTTGAGATTATTCAGAAATGAAATTTGAATGTCTGGTACATCCTCCTCACTCACCAGACCTCGTTCCTAGTGACTCATCCGTTCGGTGCATTCAAAAGAAGCCTTGGGAGGCAGGCGTTTCAGAAGTGACAAAGAGGATGAAACTGCACTGCATGACTGGCTACACACCCCGACCAAAAGAATTCTTTCATCGTGGTATCTATTCACTTCCAGGGCGGTGGAATATGTGCGTTCAACATCACAGAAACTATGTCAAAAAATGACATGCAAGTTTTTTGTTCGTTGTTTCAATTAAAAACATTTTCATTTGACTCACCCTGATAGTTATAAATTTGGCCATTTTCCAGTAGCTACAACAAGTAAAGGTGCTATCATTATTATAGTTTTTGCTACAACTTCCATTGAATAACACCCTGAATAACTTAAATGGTACATTGTGCCATTTTATTCAAGAATAGAACTAAATAATTCAACATCGTGAGGCAAATATTAAAAATCTAAACATATGATGCAGCTTGTGTTTCAAGTTAACATATACTAGGGAAAAAAAACCACAATTGCATCATCAAAAATCATTTACTCACAGTGCAGTGTACAATGCACACATTCTTTGGATCCTTCTGCAGGAATGCATACATATCATTACAAAGAGTATAAAGTGCATGAAGAGGTGGTGCTCGTCTAGCACCATGTGAAGGCCAGCCGCAATCAACAACTCTTCCAGCACCCAACTTGGTCGCTGCATACGAGCGCCCAGACACATTGTAAATAGCATAACGTCCACCTGTTGTAAATTATAAGAAATGTACATAACAACTTCCATACTTCTACATTTAATAAGTCTAGAATTTACTACTTACCACAGTACAGTACTTTATTACATTCTTTTCTTTGAAACATTTGTAATATAATTTACACAAGTCTCTTACAGCTTACACTAAATTCTGAATGTGTGTGAATTCAACAAAGGATTCTGAGCAGTGTTGCCCACAAAAACTTGTTTAACAAGACAACCTCCAAATGTGAAATTTACAACCAAAGTAATATACATATTTATGCTTTTGTTGTTACCACTCTGGACACAGCTACATCTATCTAGAAGCAACTTACAGTCTGACCGTAATACAACACTGTTAGAGAAATTATCAGAATTACAAAATCCAAATATGTAGCACAGCTTCAACTGAAATACAAATCACATGACAGTATGATGCCTTATAAAATGAAAGAATAAACCACAGAAATGGTGAGTGAACTGATCTACTCTGAAGTGATAAAGTATAATGTATGTCAACTGCCTCATAATATAGATGGCAAAAAGCAGCCGAGTGCAAAATTACAAGGAGATATTCAAGAGCCAAAATGCCAGTACCACTGATAGGGGCAAAATAAAAGGAAGAACAAATCTATTAGTATATTTCAGAACACTTAGTTCCTTCATCAAAAAGGAAAGAGCGATGGGTTTGGGAAAGAATCACAGGTCATTCAGACTCCAAGACAAGATGGATCCACTTGATGTGAGAACAAGATAAGATAAAGATGATGAGGGAGGCATTAGAGAGAGAACAAGATTGCATGTAGTACAATGGTAAGTCCTGTGCTATCTTTGGTACACAGATGAAAGAAGGACAAAATTTGAGGTGAAGATGGATTGAGAAAAAGGGAAATGAGAAGAGCAATAAGCAGTCCATATACGGGGGAATGTTTGTTCATGGAGGTACATCCGGAAGAGTGGCAGAATGCAGGAGTACATTGGTAGTACTCCTAATTAATTCAACTGCCTCTTTTTTCTTGATGATCTATTCACTTTTCTGTTTTCATCTCTCTCCTTCTCTGTATTTTCGTTTTTCCCTCCAACCTTCTGTTCTACTTACATCTTAGTTTGCAATTGCACTATTCATTCCACTATTTCCAATTTGTCCTCCTATCATCTGCAGGGCACAGTGCTTACCAACGTACTATGATTCATTGCCTACTCTTGCCAAGACCTCCCCCTTCATCATTATCCCCTTGCCTTCACATCAGCCAAGCCACTCCCATTCTGGATTCTATGCTCCTCAAGACAAGTAATGGCCAGCCAAGCAATTGCAAACATGAGGTTCACTGTAAAAGAAATTATGCTTTTTAAAGTACTGTTTTCTAATGAGCTTCATAATTCAGGCAAGATCTTATCTTCACAGTTCCAAATGTTACCGAATTAACCAACTGACATCTACGTAAGAAATCCATTTTTATTTGATTATTTTTTGCTAGATGTGAAAAGAAAAAAGAAATGTTCCTAGCTTGTATTGAGATAGACAAAGATGAGTCCTCAGAAAGTATTTTTCACTTGCAGTTTTTGGTAAAATATTAAAATAATCTGTATATGTAATGATTCACAATATTTTGTTGCGTTTATTTTATTTGGCAGGTAATATTTTTTTAAATATGTTTGTTTGTGTGGCCATCTTCTGCAGCAGCTGTTAAAATCTGTTACTATAGGTTGCCCGTCCTTAGCTGACTGCAATTTAATTAAAAAGAATTACACCAGATGCATTTCACTTTTATTTATAAAGCATCTTCCATGGTTATTCTGCAAATTGCATACATATGTTTGTACACTTTTTGTTGTTTTAGGTTAAAAACAGCATTTTGTTAATAATGTTGGTGTGAAAGTTACTTAAGGTGCTTCTTTACATATTCTCCTCCTTTCCTCCTTGCTAGCAGGGGTTGGCATCAAAAGACTGTTTCACATTCGCATTTGGCAGTTTTTGCCATTCTGCAGTATTTGTTGTGCTGCATTAGTAGTTTCACAGGTTGGCAACAATCACAACATGAACAAAAACAAATGAACAAACATAAACACTGTTGCAGTGTGGAATGAGAAACAGTTTCAGAAAGTGAAATGTGAATGATGCAGCACAAGAAATACTGTAGAATGGCAAAAACTGCCAAGAGCAAATGTAAAATGAAGTCTTTCGACGCCGACCGCTGCTAGCAAGGAGGGAAGGAGCAGAGTATGTAAAGAAACACTGCAAGTAACTTGCACACCAATATTATAAGCAGAATACTGTTTTTAACCTTTCTGGAAAATATTCATGACATGAAAAAAACAACAAGAATGGAGACTTAATATGCCAATTCTCAGCAAGGAATAATATGATTATTAAAAGTACCTGCTTCCCACACAAAAGGATCCATCTGGGTGCTTGGAAGTCTGCAGTCAATGGAGTAGTCAATCAGACTGACACACCACTCCACGTCAGTTACGACTCTGACCACTTTGTGGTAAAACCAGTGTCTTGAGAGAGAAACTGTCACTAACAAATGGCAATGGAATAGGAGAGATGATGAAATGGAACACAGGCAAACTGAAAATCCATGAAGAAGTAAAAAAATACCCAGTAACACTAAGCAGAAAGTTGAGCAATGAAGAGACTGCAGTGGGAGTACACGAAAGGATTGAAAAAGCCATTAAGATGCTGCAGAGGAAATAATAGGCATAAAAAGGAATAGAAGATCTCAGGAAAGATTTGATGAAGATTGCAGGTCAGCAATAGAGGTAAAGAACAGGGCAAGAACAAAAGTGCTACGGAGAGAAACCGAAAATAATGTGGAACAATATAGAGAATTAAGGAGAAGAGCTAACAGACTGTGCAATAGAAAGAAAAGAGTGGACTAAGAAGAAATTTCAAAAACTAGAAGAGTTAAAGGAACAGAGTGAAATAGGAAAGTTCTATCATGCTGTAGGCAAAATGAAGAATAGATCCCAGCCAAAAACAATGGCCTGTTTCAGCAATGATGGGAAAATGATAAGGGAGGAAAAGAGCAGACAGTGGGAAGACGGGCAGAGTATTTCAAAGATACATTAAGCACCAGCCTCGAAAATGAAGAGACAGCTGCACAGGAGGAAAGAGCAGAGCTGGAAGTAGATAATGATACCACCAAGGCAAGAAACCCAACACTACAAGGGTCTCCCAGGCAGTGCACAGGTCAAAAAACAAATGAGCCCCTGGGGAAGACAGCATAATTCCTGAATTAATAAAAACTGGCGGTGAGGCTGTAATAAAGGAACTGTACACATAAATATCAGATATAGGGGAAACAGAAACTATGCCAGATAATTGGAAAACTGTAATAATAATAATCACCATTTATAAGAAAGAGGACAGAACAGCATACACTCCTAAGCACAGCTTATAAGATCTTCACAAGTATATTAAACGAAAGGATACAAAAGTGTGCAGAAGGCATACTAGGGGAATATCAGTGTGATTTTCGACCAGGCAGAGGTACAACTGATCAGAAATTTGTGATCAGACATATGATGGAAAAGTTCTATGAATGTGATATAGATCTACATTTCCTATTCATTGACTCAAAACATGCCTGTGACAGCATAAATTGGCGAGAACTATACAGAGTACTGGAAGAAGTTGGTATATGTGCTAAACTAATAAGACTAATCAGGATGACAATGACACAGACAAGAGCAAAAGTAAAGGTCCTTAGCAGAACAAGTGAAAGCTTTGACTTTAATAAAGGTGTGAAGCAAGGTGGTAGTCTGTCCACTGTCATATTCAATATAGCCCTGCATAGTGTAGTAAATAAAATCAACAAAAGAGGCACCATATTTACAAAAACCAGCCAGATATGTGCATACAGTGATGACGTTGCTATAGTAGAAAGAAATGTCAATACACGCCAAGAAACATGCCAGGCAATGGAAACAGAAGCCTTAAAAATTGGCCTCATAGTACATGAAAACAAAACAAAATATATGGTAATGTCACAATCTGAGGTCAGAAGAACCCCTAAAAACCTACACATCAATGGGAAATGCTTCAAAGAAGTGTCCTCTTAACTACTTGGGAAACCTAATAACAAATGAGAACAGTATTGGAAAGACTATAAGGGAAAAAATATAAGCAGGAAACAGAGCTTACTTTGTAAATATGCAACTTTTCAGAAATAGCCTTCTTCCAAGAAAAACAGAACTGCTAATATATAATTCCCTAGCTCACCCAGTTATCACATATGGGTCAGAGGTATGGACACTGACAGAGTATGATAAAAATGCACTAAGAACCATTGAGCAGAAAATACTACAGAAAATACTACGCAAAATCTATGGGTCAATAAGGGAGGAAGAAGGCTGGAGAATACGCTACAATGCTAATACAAGGTAGGGACATAGTAAATTTGTGAAATCACAGTGAATACAGTGGCTAGGACACTTTGAGAGAATGGCAGAGGATAGAATTCGAAAGAAAATGATGAAAGGTGTGATCCATTCAGGTAGGTGAAAGGGGAGACCTAGACAAAGATTGATTGATGACGTAATAATGGATCTCACCAGTATGGGAGTCTGAGGGTGGAAAAGAGCAGCAAATAACCAAGAAGTGTGGAGGAAGATCATTCAAGAAGCAAAGGCTCACCAAGGGCTGCAGTGCTACTGAAGAAGAAGAAGAAGAAGAAGAAGAAGAAGAAGAGCCAAAAGTGTACAAATGTATGTATCCAATTTGTAGAATAACCATGGAAGATGCTTTATAAATAAAAGTGAAATGTGTCTGGTGTAATTCTTTTTAATTAAATAGCAGTCAGTTCAAGATGGATAACCTATAGTAACAGAATCATTTTTTTGATTAAAATTATTTCCTCACTTTAGAAGTTTATTTTCAGGTGCTTTTTCTGTCACTGCCTATGTTTTTAAAATTCAAATTCAAAAATAATTTTTAATCTAAAAATGTCAATCCCAAAAATTTTGGTTATTTAACTTTTCAGTTAAACAGGTTTTATAGACAATGTTTGTGTTTTAACTTCCATGATCAATTTTTTTATTGCAATTATGTTACAATTTTGTTGTCTCAAAGGGACCAGTCTAAAAATTATTACATATTTACAGGTTCTGTATGTCCAAGGATCTACATGTTCCGAAAATGGAACATGTCACACTGTATCTGGAATTTTTCGTAATTTCTTTTTAATTAACTCCTGGGTAAATGTGACACAATAAAAAAGGTATGTTCTAGCGTATTCTGAACCATCCAGATAATTCTGTGTGTTTGGTAGCAACTGAAAGTGAGGACATATGAACTGACAATTAATTTGTCAAGAGCCAAACAAACAGTAGCTCACTAAATTGTTCCCTTATTAACTGAGTTTTAGGGTTTTTTTGTGGGACGGATTGTGTCTGAAATGCGTTCCTACTCATTTACCGTTTTCCTCCCCCCCCCCCCCCCCCCCCCACTTTTTTTTAATTAAAAAAAGAAAGGACTTACAGTACTTCATATTGGGGATATGAGGGCACATTCCAGGACTTTTTGAAATTAAGGTTGTTCCTAGTGATGACATTTTCTGTTCTAAATGCTTTGACTGAATATCACCAGTGATAGTGAGTGGATGAGTAGTAGTATCAGTAAGGTACAAAGGTTGGTGTTATGGCTGTTAAGAAACCACAGTTAAGGTGTATGTATTGACAAAAAAATAGATAATTTACTGAAGTTTTGGTTGATTATACCAAAACAAAGCTGACCATACTCTTAAAGCAGAAATTCCAACTTCAGAATAAAATGAACCACAAGAAGCTTGTGCAACTTGTCAAGAATATTTATCAATTCAGGCACTCAATCATGTGCATCCTATTACAAAAAGATACAATTTCTAACAGCAACTCCACAGTTGCTCTCAAATAATAATATTCTGTGCTACATTCATCCTCCATCAAAATACACAGGTGACTAAATAAGGAATGTGAGGACTGTCAAAGGCGTGTTTGGAAAATCAGACCCTTTACTATGGTAATTCTGTGAACAAAACAAATGTTGAAATTGCAGTCATTTTATTTGGAAGATAAATAGGTATGCTCTCACCAGTGTGTCAAAAAGGGGAGACTATCATCATAGAAGTGGTGAACACATGAAGACAAATGAGCTGCAGTAAACTATCACCATACATAAGAAGAAACTTTTAACATTCTACAGTTTAAGATAATTGTTTTATACACTACAACATTAGGGTATTGTTACACTCCGAATGAGAGATGTCCGTTTTGTGCGCATATTGTGCAAATTTTGAACTCTGTCTGGTAACTTACTAGCAGTTGTGAAACACTATACACGGTTGAATAAGTGGAATTGCTAGTAGTATGTGATGTAGAGCAAGAGACATGTATGTTTTAGGAGTTTGGGTGACAACCCTGGGAAGGGAAGGACGGGAAGGTGGACTCTACCAACAGACACAAGCAGTCGCGTAAGGAACTTGAGAGGAGATTAAACCCACTGACAAATGGAAATAATCATATGGCATTACTGGCTGGGATGTTTGGCTGCCTGATACAAGTCCTTTGATTTGATACCACTTCAGTGACTTGTGTGTTTATGCCGTAGGTGAGATAAAATGATAAGGACAATTAAGAAAAGTGTTGCCACTGATACCTTCATTGGCAAACTTGGAAAAATGGATAGTGAAAGCAATAGCACACCAAACATCTGAAGACACTGGAACAATGTATGGCAAATGAGAACAGGTACAAACAGGCTGAACAACAGTGTTCTGTGCTGCACTCTAATTTTTCTGAGAACTCACTTGTGATTCTGTTACAGTAAGTACAAGAGTTTCAGGCACAGGCAGAAAAGATGGCCATTATTACTTATGGTGTTCCCAGTCACTTCAAAATTCACAATCAACTGTTTGAATTGACTATGTAGCTGGCACCAATGGAGTGGGTATCAAGTGCTACTGATTACAAGATCGGATCTTGTGACATCTTGAAAGCCCTGCTGTAGCAAAAGCAGGAAATTTTATTTTTCCAATCAAAATCTCTGAAGAGTAAGAATATTCTGATTCACAATTTACAATAGAGTGAAGTCTCTGGCCTACATGTGTGACTGCTTAGTGTATTGCAGAAGCTACAGTTATCAATTATGAGATAAATGAAATTGTCATGAACATGAGGCCCAGCTGCTGGAAGATTTCTAGATGCAAGAAAGCAACACAAGCACCAGTGTTCAATTCTAATTCATGATATTTTAAAGATTTTGCAAAAACAGACATAATGTCTTATGGGACAACAGCAATCAGTGATTTTATAATGTTACTTAAAATCCGTCTTGATTGCAAAAAAATTTTTATTATTCATATGACCGGTTTTGGTTCATTCAGAACCATCTTCAGATCTGATATTTCAGTTACAGGAGTAACCCGTCCAAATGGGAAAGGTGCTGGATTTGGACGGGTTACTCCTGTAACTGAAATATCAGATCTGAAGATGGTTCTGAATGAACCGAAACCGGTCATATGAATAATAAAAATTTTTTTGCAATCAAGACGGATTTTAAGTAGCATTATATTTTAAAGACTGTGGGTATCTCAGTTCTTACTGATCCAATCATAAGACATTACTCACTATCAAAGGGAAATACTAACTCAGATGAACATATTTAGTTAAATACATCACTAATCTCAGTTCCTACTAGAATGTGCTAAAGAACCACTGTTTGGACCTAGTATAGTTTGGAATTTGCATATATTTTGGAAACTACGAACCATGGACCTTGCGGCTGGTGGGGAGGCTTGCGTGCCTCAACAACACAGATAGCCGTACTGTAGGTGCAACCACAATGGAGAGGTATCTGTTTAGAGGCCAGACAAACATGTGGTTCCTGAAGAGGGGCAGCACCATTTTCAGTAGTTGCAGGGGCAACAGTCTGGATCATTGACTGATCTGGCCTTCTAACACTAACCAAAACAGCCTTGCTGTGCTGGTACTGTGAACGTAATTTTTCCCGAGAGCATGCAGCTTTATTGTATGACTAAATGATGATAGTGTCCTCTTGGGTAAAATATTCCGGAGGTAAAATAGTCCCCCATTCGGATCTCCGGGTGGGGACTACTCAAGAGGACGTCGTTATCAGGAGAAAGAAAACTGGCGTTCTACGGGTCGGAGCGTGCAATGTCAGATCCCTTAATTGGGCAGGTACGTTAGAAAATTTCAAACAGGGAAATGGTAGGTTAAAGTTAGATATAGAGTGAATTAGCGAAGTTTGATGGCAGGAGGAACAAGACTTCAGGTCAGGTGAATACAGGGTTATAAATACAAAATCAAATAGGGGTTATGCAGGAATAGTTTTAATAATGAATAGGAAAATAGGAATGCGGGTGAGCTACAACAAACAGCATAGTGAACACATTATTGTGGCCAAGATAGATATGAAGCCCACGCCTACCACAGTAGTACAAGTTTATAAGCCAACTAGCTCCGCAGATGACATAGAGATTGATGAAATATATGATGAGATAAAAGAAATTATTCAGATAGTGAAGGGAGACGAAAATTTAATAGTCATGGGTGACTGGAACTCGACTGAAGGAAAAGGAAGAGAATGAAACGTAGTAGGTGAATATGAAATGGGAGTTAGGAATGAAAGAGGAAACCGCATGGTCGAATTTTGCACAGAACATAACTTAATCATAGCTAACACTTGGTTCGAGAATCATGGAAGAAGGTTGTATACATGGAAGAACGCTGGAGATACTAGAAGGTTTCAGATAGATTATATAATGGTAAGACAGAGATTTAGGAACCAGGTTTTAAATTGTAAGACATTTCCAGGGGCAGATGTGGACTCTGACCACAATCTATTGGTCATGAACTGTAAATTAAAACTGAAGAACCCGCAAAAAGGTGGGAATTTAAGGAGATAGGACCTGGGTAAACTGAAAGAACCAGAGGTTGTAGAGAGCTTCAGGGAGAGCATTAGGGAATGATTGACAAGACGGGGGAAAGAAATACAGTAGAAGAAGAATGGGTAGCTTTGAGGGATGAAATAGTGAAGGTAGCAGAGGATCAAGTAGGTAAAAAGAAGAAGGCTAATAGAAAACCTTGGGCAACGAAAGAGATATTGAATTTAATCGATGAAAGGAGAAAATATAAAAATGCAGTAAATGAAGCAGGCAAAAAGAAATACAGATGTCTCAAAAATGAGATCGACAGGAAGGGCAAAATGGCTAAGCAGGGATGGCTAGAGGACAAATGTAAGGATGTAGAGGCACATATCACTAGGGGTAAGATAGATACTGCCTACAGAAAAACTGAAGAGACCTTTGGAGAAAAGAGAACCTCTTGCATGAATATCAAGAGCTCAGATGGAAACCCAGTTTTAAGCAAAGAAGTGAAAGCAGAAAGGTGGAAGGAGTATATAGAGGGTCTGTATACAAGGGCGATGTTCTTGAGGGCAATATTATAGAAATGGAAGAGAATGTAGATGAAGATGAAATAGGAGATATGATACTGCGGGTGAAATAGGAGATATGATACTGCGGGAAGAGTTTGACAGAGCACTGAAAGACCTGAGTTGAAACAAGGCCCCGGGAGTAGACAACATTCCATTAGAACTACTGACAGCCTTGGAAGGGCCAGTCCTAACAAAACTCTACCATCTAATGAGCAAGATGTATGAGAAAGGTAAAATACCCTCAGACTTCAAAAAGAATATAATAATTCCAATCCTAAAGAAAACAAGTGCTGATAGATGTGAAAAAATACTAACACGAATTCTTTAGAGACGAATGGAAAAACTGGTAGAAGCCGACCTTGGGGAAGATCAGTTTGGATTCCGTAGAAATGTTCAAACACGTGAGGCAATACTAACCCTACGACTTATCATAGAAACTAGATTAAGGAAAGGCAAACCTACATTTCTAGCATTTGTAGACTTAAAGAAAGCATTTGACAATGTTGACTGGAATACTCTTTTTCAAATTCTGAAGGTGGCAGGGGTAAAATACAGGGAGCGAAAGACTATTTACAATTTATACAGAAACCAGATGGCAGTTATGAGAGTCGAGTGGCATGAAGGGGAAGCAGTGGTTGGGAAGAGAGCGAGATAGGGTTGTAGCCTCTCCCCGATGTTATTCAATCTGTATATTGAGCAAGCAGTAAAGGAAACAAAAGAAAAATTCAGAGTAGGAATTAAAACCCATGGAGAAGACATAAAAACTTTGAGGTTTGCCGATGACATTGTAATTCTGTCAGAGACAGCAAAGGACCTGGAAGAGCACCTGAACGGAATGGGCAGTGTCTTAAAAGGAGGATATAAGATGAACATCAACAAAAGCGAAAAGTAGGTAATGGAATGTGGTCAAATTAAATCAGGTGATGCTGCGGGAATTAGATTAGGAAATGAGATGCTTAAAGTAGTAAACGAGTTTTGCTATTTGAGGAGCAAAATAACTGATGATGGTCGAAGTAGAGAGGATTTAAAATGTAAACTGGCAATGGCAAAGAAAACATTTCTCAAGAAGAGAAATTTGTTAATATCGAGTGCAGATTTAAGTGTCAGGAAGTCGTTTCTGAATGTATTTGTGTGGAGTGTAGCCATGTGTGGAAGTGAAACATGGACGATAAATAGTTTCGACAAGAGGAGAATAGAAGCTTTCAAAATGTGGTGTTACAGAAGAATGCTGAAGATTAGATGGGTAGATCATACAACTAATGAGGAGGTATTGAATAGAATTGGAGAGAAGAGAAATTTGTGGCACAACTTGAACAGAAGAAGGGATCGGTTGGTAGGGCATATTCTGAGGCATCAAGGGATCACCAATTTACTATTGGAGGGCAGTGTGGAGGGTAAGAAGAGGGAGACCAAGAGATGAATACACTAAACAGATTCAGAAGGATGTAGGTTGCAGCAGGTACTGGGAAATGAAGCTTGCACAGGATAGAGTAGCATGGAGAGCTGCATCAAATCAGTCTCTGGACTGAAGACCACACCCACACCCACATCCACAACAACAACAACAAGTATGTTTGAAAGCTGCGTATTTGATTTTTATGTCAGATATGACTAAATTTTGATTTCATGAAACTAATAAATGAGAGACTACAGTAATGGAAATTGGTTGAATGTCTGGCAAAATTCTCAATGTTTTTCTTTCTATCAATTTTAGTTAGGGAGCTAGAAATAGTTATAGTTTTAGGGATGGGTGCAACCTGTTATAAAATACTGGTTTTGGTCAGATGGGTGTTCTGATGGCAGAACGTTTCTTTAGGTGAGTTTGACCTTTTTCTTGAATGCTCAACCAAACGCACCTTCCACATCCCCTGTGGATGAGATGTGAAGTTGCTGGTGTCATGGAGTGAAAATATTCCTTGATGCATTGTTTGAAGTCTTCTGGGATTGTGCTTTCAGTGAAAAAAATAGTGAGCACCTAGACTGCTGACGATAAAAGTTTGAGACATTTCAACTGTCAGACTACCTGGGAAGTATTGTGGAGCGATGATTTCTCTGAGGAATCCACATCTAAATCCTCATCTAAATATGTAGTCTGCAGCCACCATACTGTGTATTGTGAAGAGTTCCAGAGCTGCTATGTTACTTGGACTAAGATCCTGTAAAGTAAGAGTAGTGCAAGAACTTAAACCTGGTGATCCTGAGAGCAGAGTTACATTTCAGGAATGGGTTCTGAAACAGGTAACTGACAGTGAAGTGGATCTTGTCTAGAGATAGGCAAAGTCATTCATCCTTGGGAACTAGTTAACTGGTGATCGTTCTTTTTTGGGAACTGTTCATTTTTACTCGTTCACCATTCATTGTGCTTAGTATATGGTTCTTATGAAAAACTGAAAATTAATAGCATAGGTGACTGAAGGTGGAAGGCACCGAGAGGGGCACTTGCCTCCCCCCTAGAGTACAGAGTTCTTATTCATAACACTTGCAATTTTCGTGATTCTGCAAAACATCTCATTTAGCCAACTGCAGCATTATGTGGCTGATCGCAGCGAAATAATAAAAGGTGGCACACGAAAAGCCGGCCCCAAGTACAGACTGCATGCCAATTATGCACGATTTGTTGACCGTTACGAGCACAATAGATAAACATGTAATAATTAGGCAGTGAAGAAATAACAAATAAGGTAATGCAAACAACTTTGAAATAATAGATGACGATTAGCAAGCGACAATGAGCAGTATAGCACTTGGGGCCGATTTCACAAGCGCCACCCTGTACCACTGAAATAATATTGTAGGAATCATCATATTCTCTTTACAAAATGTGACACCATACACTCAATTACGAAGCGTGGGCTTCATTTGGTTGTAAGTCAGTCTGCCTTCCATAACAATGAACATGCTCTTTTAGCTTGGATGGAAAAAAAGACGGAAAATGGCCACTAGTGTGTGCCGTGCTGACGTCCTTTGCATGTGTAGTAACAAAAAATCTTGCCTTTTTACAAGTATTTCTTCTGCTGTTTATCGAAATAGTGAAGTATTACATACCACGTAACTTTTTATGTAATTGATGTAATTAAAAAATACATTTTAATTACTGGTCATGGACGCTGAATAGAATACGAAAAGAACCAGAAGTTCAAAGTCCAAAGTTCAAAAAAAGTTTGAAACAGATCCAGAATGGGCATGCGAAGCAAACAAAAACAACAACTCAATACTGAAATAACTATGAGCAGTCGGCAGTGGAACCGTAACGAGTGGCCAGACGAAGAAGAACGAGTTCGGCAAAGCGAGACTGAGTACGAAACAGACAGGAACGGGACCGAGGCTGGAACGAGACCAGCTGACATGCCGTTCGGGAACAAGACAGACCATTTCCTGTTCCCGGGAACTATAAGTGGAAAGCCATGACTGAAGTAAACTATGAAAGACTGCTCCTTAGAATTTGTTCCTTGCTCGTTCCATTCATCTTCAGGGTGTATACAGGGACAAGGAAAAAAAATTCCCGGATTATTCCCGGATTTCTCCCGGATATCCCGTTTAAAAAATATGCTTTTTCCCGGGCGACCTACTGTCACTTAGCACAGAAAAAGTTCCCTCGGAACTGTAAAACTTATCAATCCTTTGAATGGTTAACGTTTTATATAATCGCGTAGAACTTCCCGGAAAAAAAAGAAAAGCCGGAGCAGAGAAGTTTTGGAAAGACCTTTGATTTGCAGCAACATATACGCTGCATATTTTCGTATTACGAAAGTATAAATTCGAATTGCACCAAACACAGCTTGTTAGTTTCCGGAGCGTTGCAACCGAGGTTGTGATGTCCTTTTGTAAGCGAGTCATATCTCAAGCCACGAGATCTCGCCAGCCGATGACAGCAGCTATTCAGAGCATAGGACACGTGTTATAGTCAGCCACTAGCAAGATTACTGGTTACATAGCGCGAACACACAAGAGGAAAAGTTAACGGTTTACATTAATGTACACAGTACCGTATATCTACAAGAAAAGCTAAGCTTTCACGTGTAATATTGGTCTTTTTTTGGTGTGATATACTTTAAGATACATCACACAAATGTGCCAGTAAATTTAAAATTGTGACATAAATGCCTCGGCTCGAAATTCTTGAAGTGGCTGGTCCTCAAACTGTTCAGTTTCGAACGCTCTGTGATTTAGATATCCATCCCACTTTCACACACGTAACATAATTCATCTTGCGTAAAAAGAAATTTACTTTGAAAGTAACGCTTTTCTAACCACCGTTCGCAATACTGTTAGTTATAGGTTCGATTTACCAGTTGCCAGAGAGCGCCAAAAACGAATTATTGTGCGTGTGCAACTGCAGTGGTGTAGAAAGCCCGCATGTTCGTGTGTATAAAGCACTAAGAGAGCTTACACTACACCATAAAAGAAACAGGGCATCAGAGGATACTCCAAAAGATATCAAAATTTCGTGAATCATACTAAAATGCATAATTCGGCTTGAAGTGCACATTGGTTTTCTCCAGATTCACAATGAAGTTGGTCCCATCTGATATTAAGCTTTTCAGTGTGGTTTTTGGGATGTAAATTTTCTTGGAGTACCAGTACTCTACGATCTCATGTTTGATTCTTTATTATGGCATAATGCCATACATGGCAGAAGATGATAACGTGCACTTGAAATTCACCGAACAGTTGGAAGTACCCAAAATTGTTAAATGAAACACTTCGTTTCAAATAAAATGATTGCCTCAGCGGAATTTCTTTAGCAAACTTGCAAAAATAACTTCATTCTTCTGCAAGGCGATTAATGCTTGACTGCTACTAACTTGGAAATAAAATAAAATCAGAAACTGAAATTAATAATATATTTTTGCCCTCTGTAATTATGTGAATGCATTTTAATTCACTTGATAGCTCCCGGCCACAGAAATCCGTTTTGTTTTCATTTGACGTGGGAGCTGTACACGAAGAGAAGCAGCGAAATCACTTAACGTAAACACGGGTCACGTGGAGACTAACCCCCTCCCCACTACAACTCCAGACAACTCTGTGCAAGCGCGAATCTGGCAGCTAGGGCGTGCGAGAAAAATTTTTCTCGTTTGCATCTGGCTGCTTGCTGCTACTACCGATGCAGCTAACGGCCAAACTTCAAGTAGCGGGAAGCGGGAGAAGGTACTGCTTATACGCGAGTCAAATGCGCATGCGCAACAGACCGCTGGCAACTGGTCAAATGAACCTAATGTGAACAGTTGTGACGTCATGCTCACAGCAAGCAGTTTATTGTTACGAAGAATTACAGTCTGCGCCCTACGGCCTTTAACATATTTTTGCTATCTGTAGACGCTTGTGCGTGCACGGTGTTTTGTTATCGTAAAATGCACATTTCCTTTGCCACTACAGTTTTATTTTTTTCCCTCTCGTTTATATTATATTGCTGCAGTATCATTCTCCAGTAGCAGGATACAATAACATTCATTGCTAGAGAATCAATTCTGCAGTCAAAACTACAAAAATGTAACTGAAAGCTAAAACAATGAAAAATTCCCGGAATTCCGAAAAATTACCGGGTTTTTCCCGGTTTTCTCCCGGATGAAAAAATTCCCGGGTTTTTCCCGGAATTCCCGGTTGTCCCGGGTCGTATACACCCTGATCTTGGTGAAGCATTCCTTTGGACACATTAGTTCACGAACGACCCATCTATAATCTTTACCACATTTGTTTTCAGACAAGATTTGGTTCCATTTACAAGGGTATGTTAATTCCAAAAACTGCCGACATTGGAGCGCAGATAGACCTCTCGTCCTTCATGAGGAACCCCTTCATGGTCGGGAATTGGAGTGTGGCGCACAGTTTGTGGTGACAGAATAATAGGCCCAATTTTTTTAAATGACACAGCTAACAGTGAAAGATGTGTGTGAAACATTTTGCACCCAATTTGTACTGAATTGAGTGAAACAAAATGAATCTTTGTATTTTCTCAACACGATTTGGCATGGCCTCATGTGGTCAGTATTTCTTTGCATGCAGTTCACAATGTGTTCTGTGACAACCGTTCGTAACAATATCTGGCCTGCTCAAAGTCGCGATTTAACCCTATTCAGTTTCAGTGTTTGGGAGCACTAAAGGATAAAGTGTACACAACAAATCCATACACATTACAGGACATACAGGATAATATCCAAGAATCAAATAACTCAATTTCTCAAGGAGAATTAAATCATCTGTTGATGAATTTCTGGAATATGTGTCAGAAATGCATGGAGAACAACGGCAGGCAGTTCCAGGATGGGTGAGTACAAAATTTATTTGCATTTATTTTAAATTTAGTACTGTTGTTGTAGACAGGTGAAATGGCATCTGATTTGCTGGACAATTGGGCACTCGTAGACCGCCATCTATTGTGCTGTGTGTGCAGTCATGAGATAAATGGAACATCTTGCAGTTATTTCCTTTCCTTCTTCTCTGATTGAAAACGCCCCGTATGTTGCTCCAATGTCAGTTACAGGTGATACAGGTGAAAGCTGTGACTGTGTGCTATGTAAGGCTGATAATAGCGACTGCAGCAACTTCTCATAAGCTCACATTCAGATTGTAGTGTATTACAACTAAAACAAAGACTTTCACATCCTCCCTTCTGGCCAGTCTTTGTTTATAAATGCTGTGCCTTCTAAAATTGCTCGTTTCTCAAAGTAATTGTTCAGCACGTAAGAACATAATGGCTGATGGAGCTCTTTGACCAGGTTACCTCACAGCGTTAGCCATGGCTGCTTCACTGGTATTTTGCCTGCATTCACCAAGCACCAGCAACATGTCATCATATTTGTGGGATGAGTATGCTGTGTCTATTCCACATCAATCACATCAAATCGTGTTTGCTTATTCCAAACTGCCTCATATACAGCACTGTAAGGATACAACTTACAACAACCTAATTGAACATGACTTCAAACTCCACATTGAAAAAGCTGGTTTGCTCCTTGAAACCACCACCTTCCATCTCATCCGCACATTGTTTAGAAGGTGCATTGTATTGGTAGTAAGAGAAATGAACACTTGCTTGAATCTACTTACTTAATTTTCTTTACACGATCAGGTCCAGAGTACCACACACAGCTCAAGGGCTCCTCTTCACTGGATTCCATTTCTTGCCTTCTGTCGGCAATCGTCCTCTCTGCGAATCTGCATCATGTTCCCATGGATTTCATTTCTTTGGTCTGTCTAGTGGTCTTCTGTAGGGAGTACAACCCATAGATTTCATGCCCCATCAGTATTCCTCCGTCTGAGTGACATGCCCTGCCCAAACAAGCCACATGGTTCTCAGCAGCCTACAATGTTTGGTCTGCTGTAGATCTCAGCCAGCTCACAATTATGCCAGATCCTCCACTCTCTAGTAATCTCATCTATGTGACACTACAGATCTTCCTTAAGAGTCCCTGTTTGAAAATGAGAACATTATTAAAGTCTTGCTTCAAGAGACTCCAAGTTTTGCAACCATATAGCCCAACAGGTTGGATCAGTCAAAGTTTGAAATTCCTTGACAGAATGCACAATTTAAAACGCTGACTCAGACTGAAGTACAATTGATCTGTGGCTTGGATTTGAACTTTAATTTCTGCCTTACATGATGCATCATCTGTAAAGATTCTTGACAACTACATCTGCCACTTCATTCATAGCATCCTTGACTTCTTTTCATACTTCTTCAGAGTCCTTTTATGAATCCTCTTCCTACAGAATTACAGAGCGGATGCTGGATTGGAGCTGAAATTTCTTTTTCTCTGAAGTGTCTGAGCATGTCAACATGATAGCGTACTACTTTCTTAGGATTGTTTCTGACTGACTGACAGCTCTTTACTAGGAAGTGGGTGCTTCCGCACTCCACACCCCATGCCATCTTTACATCCATCACTTAGTTCTTTGCTTTGATGCCAAATGCTATGTGATCCATCTGACTACCTGTTTTACCACCTGGTGACACCCAGGTTCCTTTGTGTATACCCTTCCGCTGGGAATTTGTCCTGTTGATTAGCATCCTTTTTATGTTGCAAAGGTTATGAATTGGGTGCCACTGCCTCTGGTGAGTTCATATAGAAATGTGTCTTCCAGCTGTTCAACGGAGTACATCATCTCTTAGCACTTTATCATTCATATCACACAGTCATACTTTGCAATCACTATCTGGCATGACATCCACCACTACTTCCAGCTAGCTATACTACCCCAACTTGTCTGAACACCTCACTTAAATGAACATACCATCACTAGAACATCCATCTGAACACACACTACACAAACTGAGTATTTCTAGCTCCCAATCTATCAATTGATAAAAAAATTATTTAAAATGATTTTAATTGCATCAAGCAAGGGAAAATCCAGGACTGAATTTAACAATATTATGAAAAGGATAGTTTCTATTCACCATATAGCATAGATACTGAGCCACAGATAGGCCCGACAAAAAGACTGTCACAAAATAAGCTATCAGCCAACAAGGCCATTATCACACACACACACACACACACACACACACAAACCCCAATTTGACTTCCAAGACTGTAAAACATATTGCTGGGTCACTGATGTGCGAGTCTCCCTAGAAAATTGTTTAGTGACTAATAACACACTATGTTTAAAAATATACATCATCAAGCTTCATACCTGGATGTCTTGTTTCTAGTAAGGCCTTAACATCATCAGCATGATTACTACGATATGCAGATTCCAGGCCCTCTGCTGGGAAAGGCATCACAGCCAGTCGGGATGTAATATAACTAAAATCAATATCAGATCTGGCAATGCTCCTGCAAAAGAATAAAATCTTGCTGTGGTTAAAATATACTCTTCAGTACTTCAATAGACCTGGAAAAGGGAAGTTAAGCTATACTACACTTTGTGTCAAAGTAAAGCAGCTTGTCACAAAAGACTAGAGAGAAAGTCAAATAAGTATGTTGTCGACACAATGAGAATGCCCCTTTCAACATGGTGTCAGTATCTTGTTCCTCCTTTTCAGGTGATAGCATGCATTTATATGTAAACAACATATTTTGCATATTTCCATTCAGTAATGTCATAGGGAATGTCATAGGGAATAGTGTTCTGGGGTAATTCACCTTTAATAAAGAAAATTTTAATTGCAACAAATGTGCTATAAGAATAATATGTGGTGCTCTTCCAGAATCATCTTGCAGAGGCCTGTTTACAAAGTTAGGCATTAAAGCTACTGATTCACAGCATATTTACTCCTTCATGACGTGTGTTGTAAATAATCCACTGCAGTTCAAAATGAACAATAATATACATAATTACAATACCGGAAGAAAAAATTACATTCATTACTTCACATTAAGGCTGTCTGTAGCACAAAATGGGGTGCACAACGCTGCCACAAAATTTTTGATCACTTGCTGAATGATATAAAATGTCAGACAGCAATAAATTTAAATTTGAAAGCAAGATGAAAAAGTTTCTGCTTTACAACTCTTATTCTGTAGATGAATTTGTAATTTTGTAATGTGTAAAAGGTGGTGTGTGTGTGTGTGTGTGTGTGTGTGTGTGTGTGTGTGTACCTCAGCATATATTTACATATGAATGTTTTACATGTGAATGTCTAATGTGAATAAAATGACTTGTTCCACATCATTTTGATGGAACATGAAATGAAGTGAAAGTAACTAGGCACACATGATAATTCATAAAAGCCACTCAGGTTTTTTGAAAACTCACAGGAGAGAGACGTGTGACAGAACATGAAACAATCAAGGATGAGAAATAAATTGGAGTTATGAAAGGCGCACAACAGTACTAGAGAGTCCATAAATTTATAATTATACACAAGGGGGTAGCCAAAATATGGATACACCAAAAACGCAACACATTAATATGCCGGAAATATTAACGAAAAATGTTGGCATTCAAAACATCTTCCAGGCATTCTGGCATGAATAAATACAGGTCCTGTATAGTTTTTCAAGGGGATCTTATACCACTGTTTCAGCAAAATAGTGGCAAGCTCAGATAATGATGATGGAGGTCGTTAGCGATTACATATCCTTCTCTCCAAAGCAGACAACAAAGGCTGAATAACAATGAGATCTGGTGAGACTGGTGACCACAGGAGATGTGACAATTCATCCTCATGTTCACAAAATCAGTCCTGGATGATGCAAGCTGTGTGAACAGGGGCCCTGTTGCCCGACCAACTGACTTTCTTCCATTGCTCCGAAGTCCGAGTTTTATGGCTTCGCACCATGTTTTCCTGTTATCGCCATTTGCATCACTGATGGGTGGTTTAGGAATTCTGGCTTGTCCTGCAGTCCCCAGATTATGAAGCTCCCTTTGTGCTGGTAGTGACAGGGTTCGAGGCTACAACACTCAATTCTGCAGCAACTTTTGCAGCCACAATCCTCTTATTTTTCGTCACAATCCTCTTCAATGATAGCCCATCATTATCACTTTACACACTTTCTTATCTGTGTTAGACTTACCGATCACATTTTCAACTTTTCCTTTATGTGGTATAAATCTTCAATACGGTGCCTCTTGAAATACCAAACACTTGGGCTACCTTGGTTACAGAAGCACCCATCAAACGAGTGCCAACGATTTGCCCACATTCACATTCACCAAGTTCTAACATAAAGCACTCACAACCACACAGAGCACTGTTCTGTCCATGTCTGACAGTTGGAATGTATTGCGGACACTGCACAATTTCTGGTTGTCGTCTAACACAACACTGCAACCTGTAGCCTTGGCTTCAAGCATGCAAGGACATGGATGACATCAGTGTAACTTCATACATGTACATACTAATGGCGGGTATGCATGTTATTATAGTTGCAATTTTCTGTGACAGGTAAAATAGATGTCAGAGTACATTAGTGTTTAGTGTTGTTAACATACGTGGTAGCGTATATAAGGGGTGTGAACAGCATCAGATGTCTAGTTGTTATTGTGAGGATACGGAGATGCCGTGTACTCATAACAGGTTTAAAATGTGCCTCATTGTGGGTCTATTTGGCTGGTCTGTCAAATCATCGCAATACCCATACTTGTGGGATATTCAGATGTGAGAGTGGTCTGATGATGGACTGCACGGGAATGTGTGTACAGACATATTTGTTGTTGAGGTTCCAGTAGACCATGTCCGATCAGCACAAGGCACTATTGCAATACTGTGCACTGAGCACATTGTAAGCCCTTCACTTTTGCACCTGCTATCAAAGAACAAGTAATGGACTCCCTACAAGTTTCTGTATCACTATCTACCATCAGTCTTAGACTATCAGCAGCTGGACTATGGAATTACTGTCCCACTTGTACACACTAGTTAATGCCATAACACAACCAGCAGCATCTGGAGTAGTGCTATGACCAAGAAGCATGGACTGTTGACGAGTGGTATCACATTGTGTTCAGCAACAAAACGTGATTCTGCTCTACCTAAATGAGCATTGCTGGCGAGTATGGTGGTGACCTGGTGAGAGGTCCCATTCTTCCAGTGTTTTGAAGAGGCACAGTACTGTAGGTCCTGGCATCACTGTGTGGGTAGCCATCGAATATGGTTTGAGGCCACGGCAGTAGTGATTGAGAGAATTCTGATGGGACAATGGTAGCTCACAGACATCCAGTAACATTTTTCAGCAGGACACTGCTCATCTACATACGGCTCTTCTCTATGAATTATCTGTGTGAAGTTGAGGAACTCCTGTGGCCAGCAAAATCCCTAGATCTGTCCCGGATAGGTCCCTGTGTCAGTAACCAAGATACTGAGGGGCCAGATTGTCTCTGGAGAGGATACAATGGCACTGTGACAACCTTCCCAACCAAATCAATGCATATGTGTAATGTCTTACTGACAGGCAGGATCCTAGTGCCAAGTTCTTTTTCTGATTTGTTTCATCATGTTCTCATATCTACCACTGCTTACCCCCTTCTTTTGTTATTTTAATGTGTATGCTTTCAACTTTTAACTGGAGGCATAAGATAATTTTATAATCAAAGTAATATTTATGTCAACATTTTCTTTGAGCCCTGAATATCAGGTACAGCAGTCACAACTGGAGTACGGCACGAATTTAGGTGGCCATGGAAGAAAACATTACCAGAATTGGGAAATGACCCATATCCAGTGCTATGCACACCAACATGGCATACTGCTATCTGCAGAAGTTGTAAAAACACACACACACACACACACACACATATTTGTTTGCATGGCCATCTTTTTTGTTACGCTTAATATTTGTGTATAAACATTTAAGCTCTTTTCCATGAAAACAAATACAAATTTGACCTAATTGAGAATTCAAACAACACATATTAAGGAATATGTGATAATTTCTAAACAACTATATTATTTTCTGCTGCTGCAACAATTTACATTGAATGCAATTAGTTTCAAAACGCTATTTCTAGGTTGCGAGATACATTATCTTTCAGTTGTGACAATTATAGATCTCCATCCATTTGCAAAATATCTTTAATCAATTTCAATAATTTTTGGTATATGTATTAAATACATACAGATGTTTAACAACAAAGTCAATATGAAACTGGCAGTAACACATATTCAAATGGGCCTTCGTTACTTAAAATCAAAATTAGGCTTACTGCAACTAAAAACTAGTGACATATAATCATCACACAGTCAGACATGCTATCTTATCTCTACATACTCACTGTTGCACAGTATGCATAACTTTGCTCGATGTGTCCCTAAGGTTTTTCAAGAAACTACCAGCACCTCCCCGTAAACTGGAGAAAAGGCCACCTCCAGCTGCCTGTTGTTGTGCAACTTGTCCAACAGGAGGTGGTGCTGGCCTTGACGGAGGGGGGGCCGGCCTGTGTGGTGGCGGCCCGTGGGGAGTCGGGATGGGGGAGCTCGGGGGGCGTGGTGGGCGCTGGGGTTTGTCCTCCGTCACATGGTTAGTGGTCGGAGGAGACACGGCTGCCGCAGGGGCAGCACCAGCTGTATGTGCTGAAACACAGCAGCCCTGAATCACATGTACAGCAGTTACAACCATATGTCATGTTTCACATCAAACAAACATTATTATTATTATTATTATTATTATTATTATTATTATTATTATTATTTTCTTTTATGTATGCATAAGTATTCAACCAATTTAAACTAGTCAGAAAACTTAAATCTTTCCTCATGAAGACCATCACTGTACACTGTACTTTTGTATGACAAATAGTGAACAAGGCAGAATGTACTGATTATCAAAACACCAGTTTAGAGTGTTGCTTATTTCCTTGGTGTAAAGCCATGTATCACTTGAGTTTTAAGTCAAGCTTTCACAAGTATTATTCATCATTAGTAGCTCACTAAATGTCTGGCTTAATATAGCAGCCATGAGCTCGAGTTTCAGCTAACTTGAAATTTTAAACATGGGTGCCTCCAGTGGGAAGGGGGGGGGGGCCGGAGGGGGGGGGGGGGGGGGGGGGGGGGAACACCCACGGGATCTCAGGAAGCTAAGGATTAAAATTGTATTTACTACAATATCTCTACAGTGAATGATTACGAAAGCATGCCTTACTTCCTTGAAGCAGTAGGCTTATTGTGACTTCATACATATGGATATACAATGAGAAAGCATATATTCATAGAAATTGCCTAAGATTTTTAGCCATCAACAATATGTGCCCCAGACACTAAATAACAAGAATTTTGTTATGATCTCCCCCTCCAAACATGCTTATTTTTCAGCGTGGTTACCAACATTAGCATCACATTTTGTTGAAAAGCTTTTGGATTCTGTCTGTTGGGGGTCAGGGGAGGGGAGGGTGTTGATGACTTTATTGACATGTCTTTAATCTACCTTCCTACCACTTCAACATTCTTATCACTGGTAAACCTCTGAGTGGCTCCTTCCTGTTCTCTCAGAGCTACAATCAGGTGAAAAATATGGTGGTTCCAAGTCCAGGTTACATGGTGGATGTTTCAGCACCTCAGATTTACTATAGCATAGCATAACATTGGTATGCACATCCATTTATGGTTATGAATTATCATGGAGTAGTGGTATACTCCTTATGAGAGATTTCCGCAATGTTTTAATTGAATGGAAGGCAGCAACATCTTTACCAACATGCCTCTGTAATTATGAATAGTTACAGTTTGGTTTTTCTCCTGAAGTGCACGAATATATAGCTACCTAAGACTCATCTCCTCTAACAATTCAACAGAAGAAGCATGTTATTTGGGTGTGTAACACTTCAAGTACTCCTGAGACATTGCCACTGTCTTCAATGCATAGGTGCCTTAGTACTTATTTACACACTTTTCTACAGTTACACATTATATACACATACAAGGTCCATTTTTAGTTGTGTGGAAGTTTTATCAACAATACTGCAGCATGTTGGCACAGACTTACAGGTCAGTTTGCCATTTTTCTGTATCAGTTCGCACATATAGTTTTCTCATCCTGAACATTGATGACATGTCTTCGAGTTTTGAAACTTTCCACCTGTTCATAAACTACCCTTGAAACAACTGTCTCCAAACCGAACATTTATTCAACTGTAGATTAAAATTGTTTCACTCCCTCAGACAATACCTTCTTCTTGTTCTACAGTGTATGTCTATATTGACAAAACATTGCTGTATGCATAACTGGGCAGGCACAGGCTACTAAATCACAGCACCGCCCTTTGTGGCATATTGTTAAGGATGAATTGCTGCTTTTGTAACATTGCTTTCAATGCATATAACCTACATGACAGTTACAACAAAAAATCACTCTTATTTGGTGCATACCAAGAGAAAAGTAGCACACCAAACACACAGAATACTCACAGCTTTTACATCAATGGCTATTGAAGAGTTATTGAACCTAGCCTATGACAGATATGCACAAAGCAGGGATAATTGTTTGGCATTTTATGATTGCTGCTTCCACATGAGGTGGTTCATTCATTCACCCATTCATACAGCTTGTTCTGTAGAAACCGCCATGAATCAGAATTTTTGAGGATGTAGAAGTAAAGGAAGACCACAGTAGCAGCTGCTGCATTCTACAATAAACAACCATTTTAGCTGTGGGAAACCAAAGACCAAATATAAATATATGTCCAAGACTTTGTACAAATCCTTACTAGAAAAGATGATACTTTACGAGTCGTTGTCGTCGTCGTCGTCGTCGTCGTCGTCTCTCTCTCTCTCTCTCTCTCTCTCTCTCTCTCTCTCTCTCTCTCTCTCTGTGTGTGTGTGTGTGTGTGTGTGTGTGTGTGTGTGTGTGTGTGTGTGTGTGTGAGAGAGAGAGAGAGAGAGAGAGAGAGAGAGAGAGAGAGAGAGAGAGAGACACACGTGGGGAGAGGGGGGGGGGGGGGAGGGAGAGAGAGAGAGAGAGAGAGAGAGAGAGAGAGAGAGAGAGAGAGAGAGAGTGGCCCAATGTGGCACTTAATCCAAGTTTCCAATTACTAGGGAGGCAACAGGTGGACAGTGTGATGTGGGACAAACACAGAGCACACTGCTGATGCAGAAAAGTATTCTCTGTCCTATCTACATGGAACACACCATTCACCCATCCTCTTATCTGTACACCATTATAGTAAAATGTCAGCTCTCAGTCTCTAAGTGTCTTCCTCACAGTGACGCTTGGTCATTTGTCTCAACACTGAAGCTACTGAATGTAATAGCACTATGTATTATGTAGCACTATGTATTATGTCTGCATAAGCAGACCACCATGGCTGCTAGATCTGAAATTTCACTGCGCACATGTGCTGGTACTCAGCTGACTACGACCTCCTCCCCTAGTTGTTATAGGCAAAGGAAGGTGTCCTGGATGAATAAGGTTCTCTGCTGGATACATGCACTATATGGCCTGTGCAGTGTACTCACAAAATTTGAGCAGATGAAGCATTTCAAGGTCCAAATAAATATCATCAGCTCCAGTGTCCTCAAGATAGTGAACATACTTTCATGTGGAAGAGAATATGTCAGGGTAAGATTGTATCACTGCTTAGACCTATTTACGCAGATAGGCAAATTTAGTGTCAAAAGAGATGTTATAAAACATTTTTTAAATATAATTTCCTCTTGTAATTGATTTACATTTAAATTATATTGATGTCTTCAGCATCAAAAGGAAGCTATTGGCTCCACCCCTGGGTAATAACTGATATTTGGTACTCACCATGTGCAACTACGTCTGCTTTCATAAGGATGCTACATGGTTTTGTAGCTTTTGGGTGATTATAGTTTTGCATATATCGAGCATTTTATTTATATGACAAATACCTCTTAATTTACAGATAGGCTCACAGATTCTATGAGTTTCCTGTACTAATTAGGATCCCTTGAGTTAGTTGGGGTTTGGAAACTGGGTGCATCTTAGTCAATAAGACAATCTGTTCTGAAATGCCTTTTCATTACCTACACTGCAAAAAGAAAAAGTGTAGTGGTCAGATGTCACTGTAACAATGTACATATACACACTACTGCAGATATGTAGATGATGAGAGTTGCAATTCTCTGTGACAGAAAGAATGGCCACTAGCGTGTATTAGTGTTGTTACCAAGCCTAGTACGGTATATAATACGTGTGAACAGAGTCAAATGATCAGTAATCACTGAAAGACACAGAGATGATGTGTACCTGTGGGAGACATTATCAGTACCTGACAGAGTTTGAGATGTGTCTCAACGTGGGTCCCCATTTTGCCAGCTGCTCAAATTGTGCAACATCCAGACTTGAGGGGCATGTGGTTGACAGTGGTCCAATGGCAGACTGAATGGGAATTTGAGGATAGGCATACTCAACAACAAGGTTTTAGTCAGTGTAGTGTGCACCAAGCACACTGTGGCCCCTTCACATCTGTGTCCGTCATCCGATAACAAGTAATGGGCTCCCTACAACATTTTCTGCCATCTCATGTCAGAAATCAGCAACAGCCGGACTTTGGAATTACCACCCCATGCTGAAGTTGCTTTTAACATAACTACACAAATAGCTACATTTAGATTGGTGCTGTACTGAGAAGTGAAGATTACTGATGACTTCTGCTGCACTGTGTTCAGTGACAAATTGCGGTTTTGGACTATCCCAGATGGCCAGTGTTGGCTAGTATAGTGGCGAGCTGGTGACAGAACCCATTCTTCCAATGTTTTGGAGAGGCACAGTGGTGTTACTCTAGGTATCATGACTAAGTCAAGCCTGGTTGTAACCGAGAGAACTCTGACAGCACAACAGTGTGTCACAGATATCTTTCATCCTCATGTATTACTTCTTATGTGACAGTATTGTAGTGCGAGTTTTCAACAGGACAATACTCCTCTTCACATGGCACATGTGTCTCTGAACTATCTGTGTGCTGTTGAGGTACTAGCATGTCCACAAAGATCCCTAAATATGTCCCTGATAGAAGGTGTGGGATGAACTTTAGTGTCAACTGTGTCCTTGTGCCAGTAACCATGCTATCAAGAACCAGTTACACCAGTTGTGGGCCAGCTTGCCTTTGGAGAGGATTCTTCGGCTTTAATTTGCAGTAAAGTAGTTACTGTGATTTAGTTATTGTAGCAGATATTCTAACTAACATACTGTGTTACATCTAGTTTCCCCTTAAAGAGGAGTACCCTATACATTATCTACATTTATTGTAAACTATCTTTGTTTTTGAGTTTATTAACTACTACAATTACCCTCAAAAAGTTTTATGAAACTAGTTAATTGTTACTACAGGTTTTTCTGCTGCCTTAATAGAAATCTCATTTTGTGTATTTGATTCTTTCTCATTCGGAATTAAGAACTTTTTAACTCAACAGATTAATAGATAACCACCAGGCTTAATTTAAGGTTATTTGTTCACTGTTCTGTAATACGTCACACCAGTTAAAAAGCAAGCCCACTGTGAATGCTATTCCCAAACACAGAATGAGTTGGTTGACATTCATAAGCAGATGGAAATCGCCCTGACAACTGTCAAATGATTGGTAACTGCTGCGAGTTGTCATGTTGGGAGAGCTCCTGAGAGTATCTCAGAAGTATCTCAAGTACTATCCACTCCTGTGCAGAAAGTAAAGGAACTGTCATTACTCATTTACTTGAATGCGAGTGGCGTTTCAAAAGTAGAGCTAGATATCCTGTACAGGGTGGACAGTGACAACAATGACATGGCTGTGGCAACAATGATTACGAAAATACAAAGGACAACTAAAACAAGCAGAAGTATGTACACATTCAGTAAAACTAGATAAAAAAATCAGTACTGTCATACCTCAGTGAGGAAGTTGAAACTTTCAGCACAGGAAAGGAGCATGTAGAGAAACTATGGCTCAAGTTAAAAAAAAAATAAAAATAAAAATGACCATCCATTGGATAGATGTGTACCCAGTACAAAAGTTCATAATGTCACTGTAAAGAAACTGCTACCCACAAAATTCTAGTCATATGTAAAGGCTGTTAGTGGCACCAAAGCAAGGGTCCAGTTTCTAGCAAATGAAACAGGAATTGAAACTGCGGGTAGGAAAGCAAAAGCTGAAATGCTTGACTCGGTTTTAAAATGTTCATGTACTGAGGAAAACTCAGAAAACTGCACCAATCTAATCCTCGTGCCAATGAAAAGATGAGAGAAATAAATAAAATAACTATTAGTGTCAATGGTGCTGAGGAACAGCTAAATTCGTCAAAATCAAACAAAGCTCTAGGGCCCAATAGAATCCCTGTCATATTCTCTCTTGAATTTGTGGCTGAGTTCGTCCCTCCTCTACCTATAATCTATCTTGAACAAAAAACCAGGCTCAGTTCTTTGGGGGGGCGGGGGGGGGGGGGGGGGGGGGGGGCTGGACCATAGGACACACCCATCTACAAGAAGGCTAGCAGAAGTGATCAAAATACTACCATCCAGTATCCCAGACATCGATTTGTTGTAGAATCCTAGAACACACTCTGAAGTCAAAAATAGTAAGATATGTTGCACAGAGTGACCTTCTGCATGCCGACCAACATGCATTCAGAAAACATCGATCATGTGAAACTCAACTTGCAACTTTTCTCACATGACACACTGAAAGCTTTGGATCAAGCCAATCAGGTAAATTTCCAAGAAGCAGTTGACTTAGTGTCACAGCTATGGTTAGCGCCAAAAGTACGATCATAAGGGATACCCAGTGAACTATATGACTGGTTTAAGGACTTTCTGATAGGGGAGACCAGACACAGCATCTTGGATGGAGAGTAATCATCAGATGTAAAAGTAACTTCAGGTGTGTTCCAGGTAAGTGTGTTGGCACCCTTGCTGTTCGTGTTGTATATTAATGACATTGCACACAATATTAATAGTAAAATCAGGCTTTTTGCAGATGACACAGTTATCTACAATGAAGTACTGTCTGAAAGAAGCTGCATAAATATTTAGTCAGATCTTGGTAAGATTTCAAAATGGTGCGAAGATTGGGAACTTGCTTTAAATGTTCAAAAGTGTAAAATTTTGCACTTAAAAAACTCCCATAGTATCCTATGACTATAATATCAATGAGTCCAGTTGAAATCGCTCAAATCATAGAAACACTTTGCAGGATATGAAATGATCACATAGGTTCAGTCATGAGTAAAGAAGGTGGTACACTTCGGTTTACTGGTAGATCAAGGGGGTGTGCAATCAGTCTACAAAGGAGATTGCTTATGAATTCCTCATGCAACTGGTTCTAGGACGTGTACCAAATAGGACTAACAGGGGATACTGAACATGTACAGAGAAGGGCAGCATGAATAGCCACAGGTTTGTTTTATCTGTGGGAGAGTCTTACAGAAATATTGAAGAAACAGAACTGGCAGACTCTTGAAGACATATCTAACAACCACAAGAAAGTCTGCTAACAAAGTTTAAAGAACCAATTTTAAATGATGACTAAGAGTATATTACTGCTACTTGAATGTGCAGTGCCTGTTCCTTTGTAAGAACAGACACCACACAGATCCAACAGCTGTGAAACACTACGTAAATTGAAGGAAAGGGGGGGGGGGGGAGAGAGATCACTGGTATCAGCTGCAGGGGAACATTAAGTGGAATCAGTGGCAATGAGCAAAAATGTGTACCAGACCGGGATTCGAACCCTGGATCTCCTGCTTACTAGGTCATCTGGGATACAGCGTTATCGCAGCTGCTAAATCTGTGTGGTGTCTGTTCTTTCAAAGGAATAGACACTGCGCACTCAGATAATTGATAAGCCTGGCTAGGCAACAGATCCACTTTCTTCAGTGTGAATACACAAATACGTCTGACCTCCTGTGGGAATCTCTGGTTAGCGAACAGGAGTATAATGGACAGCGACTGCAGGTAGGTGGTGCTCAGTGGGAGTGTGGATTGGCTATGAGACGTAACAAAATAGTCTGTGCAGTTGCGATAACACTGTGTCCTGGATGGCACAGCGGTTACCGCACCTGCCTAGTAAGCAGGAGATCCCTGGTTTGAATCCTGGTGTGGTACACTTTTTGACTCATCGCTACTGATTCCGCTTAATGTCCCGCTGCAGCTGATAGCAGTGAACCCCCTTCGATTTACATACATTATATTCCTACTCCCTTTGTATTGTGCACATAGGGATTGTGAGAATAATATTAGAATAATTACAGCATGCACACAGGCATTCAAACAATCATTCTTTCTGGGCTCCATAAGCAAATGGAACTGGAAGAAAACCTAATAAGTGGTAAAATGGGACACTCACTGCCACTCACTTCACAGTAGTTTGCGAAGTGCAGCTGTAGATGTAGATGTATGACTCTCTTCCCAACCAAATCAGCACATGCATCAAGGTGAGGGGGGAATGGTGGGTGGGTGGGAGGGTGGGTGGGTGGGTGGGTGGGTGGGAGGGGTGCTATGTCCTACAGATAAGTGGAATCATATTGCAAGTTTTTTTTGGAAATTTGATTATTTTGTGAGTGCTTCACTTTTTTCATCAGGCAGTGTAGTTGCAAACATGCCAAGTTAATACAGACATCACACTACCAACTTAAAAGGGAACACAACAGAGAAAACCATACTTTATTGAACTGTTTATTTTCGAACTATTTATATTTACTTCTCCGCCAAGTCTCATAGCTTACAGCTCTCTTCAAGGGGAGCTGCAGTTTGACAGTTTATCATTCTGTGGAAGTCATCTTGAAAGGGGAGTGACCTTCTGACAAAGCAAGCTGGGATCTTTTTACTTCCTCTCTTTTTTTGCCATCTGGCCCCTTAAATTCATTATTTTTCATTTTTAACTAATTACCATTAAACATACTTGAGTATAATCTGCATTTTCATGAAAGAGAAAAGTTGGCCTTCAGTTTTGCAGGATATACGCCAGATCTAATTTTGTGCTTAGTTTTATGCATGTAATTTATTTTCTAATTTATTTAGACTATTCCTAGTTAATAATTTTGCTAGAGGGTGGAATCAGTAATTGTTGACTTATAAACAAATATAAATTCTGTACTAATTATACACATTTGGAAGACGAAACACTGGCATTCTTTAAGTATTTATTTGGCTCTATTCGAAAACATGTTAGCAAAGCCAGCCCTTAATTAATTTCAAAATAATTATCAGTTTTGTCAAAAGTATTGTTTTTGTAACTATATCTGTTAATTTCATGATTTAAACAAATAATATGGCTTAACCCTTGTAGTAGAAGAAACTGCTGAAAAAGCTGAAATTTTTTGATATATTCAGTTAATTTAATAAGTTATGTTTTAATTGTAATTTCTGTAAATTAAACATCAAACAATGTATAGTTTCAGTACCTATTATTGTGATGATATATAAAGGCCTGATCTTTGGTCCCAAAACAGTCAGTTCACGGCCGATTTTCAGACGAGAAACCCAAGCTAGTTGGGTCAATAACAATGCACCAACTAAACAGTGGAGTAAGTGTAACACAATTAGGCCTTGTGTTAAAACAATGACACTGTCTGTTCAATATGTAGCGTATTATTCTGCAAGAACTGTGAACTGTGTGGTTCGGTTTTTACTGCTCGTAGATATTCAACAGTAAACTATTGTAGCAGCATGCTGATGTTTGCCTACAATCTAGTAATGAGGCTTATCAAAATTTCCCACTAGTTAACTGGCCATATTAACTGTGTATATTGTGTGTGTGTGTGTGCGCGCGGGGGAGGGGGGGGGGGGGGGGGGCGCAAGGACGACGACGACGCAACATGCACCTGTAGGCTACATTATTTACAGTAGTCATTATTGAACTTCCACCCCCACCCCCCCTTCATTTTTCAGCCAGTATCACAATGCAGTACGTCAACACTGAGGTCCATCAACAAAGAAATAAAGCAGGTGAATGTCACAACCTTGAGACTGTAGTCAATCCTCTGAATCTGAAAATATCTGAACATACTAAATTGTGGACAGCTTTTTCCAAGCGCTTCAGTCATTTCTTTGAGACACTGATTTAAGGTAATGATGCAGTGTAACTGCTTCACAATTCTCCTCCCTTTTTGCCGTTAGATGATCAAAAGGAAGATTGTATTCTTGGTTTCACTGTATATATGGGCTGTATGAACACGTACAAATATGCAATGAAGCAGGTTATGATTTTTAAACTGTTAGTCTTATTTCAAAAATTTCCTTCCACCCTTAGTAGAGCAAAGCATTCATAAATTCAAAGATTAGTTCCAACACTAAACTATTTGATTAGCATTGTCCTCCTCCAACACTCAGTCTACAAGAATTCAAATTTGACATGTAAAATCAAACTACAAAATTCAAAGTGCTACCTGGACTACTGTTGGCACTGATCCTTTTTCCTTCAAGTGAAAGGGGCTCCTTCAGGTTGAAACCTTTTGTTTCCGCTATTGCAGCAAGGCGTTCCAAAATATCAGACACAGTTAGTCTCTGCAACGGATTCACTTGCAAACAACCCCCTGAAAACAAATATGGCCTGTTGAAGAACACATTAGAACAATAAATTATATATTAAACTGCATTATAGGATAGAACTAATAGTTCCTTTGTCAGAGATGAGAGAGGGATGTAGGAGAAAGTTAGAAAGGAAAGGCAGGTCATTCAACCCCAGGATGCAAGACCACCAGTGGAGAGGACAAGGACAGACAAGACAATCCTTATCTTCACTAGAATTGGATCTCTCTAATTCTGGGGTCTGTGTGACCTGCCCTTTCTTTTTAACCTTCCCCAACATCCCTCTCTCCCCACCAACAAAGGAACTAAGATTTCTGAAAGTTAGGTAGTGAGCAGCTCTTACTTTTACATGTGAATTGGCATAGTATTGCCACCTAAAGACACATAGTGGCCTGCTATTTTGTCTCATAATTTAATAGTTTACTCAACTGAATTTGCTTTTCATACAATTGTAGGAAAGAATGCACATATGAACCAAAAAGAAATAGGAACCTACAGTAATGAGACGAAGAACCTGTGTTGAAGTGCAACTAGTCACTGTTTTATTTAATGGATAGAGACCTATATTGGTAACCAAACAGAAATAAATAGTGTACAGTATACATATTTCATCAGGTGTAAAATCCTTAGAAAATATTTGAAAAGAGATGAAAGAAGACTGTGTGATAAAAACTGGTTATTATTACACTAAAACACTGGAACTTGACTAACATTTGTGAAAATCTCAACACACTAAAATAATGGACCCAATTAATTCTCAGAGGATTTGTAAGTCATCGTACTGGAAATAAATGATTACGTACACTGGCCCAGTCCTCCCCTCTCTTTTGCAACCAAGAGGGAACAGTGTTGTATTAAACTGAGTCAGCAGAGAGCAAACACAGGAGAAGGAAATGTGAATAGGAAAAAAA
This sequence comes from Schistocerca cancellata, assembly GCF_023864275.1. NCBI lineage: Eukaryota > Metazoa > Arthropoda > Insecta > Orthoptera > Acrididae > Schistocerca > Schistocerca cancellata. The sequence continues at coordinate 568,178,327 of NC_064626.1, forward strand.
TGAAAGTTTAGAGCTGAACAGCCAATCAATGATGAGGTCGAGGGAGGGAGGGAGAGCACACAAGTTCTAACAGACAATGATAATGGCTAACTGATGCAGTATCAGGAAGCAGATGGTTTTGAATGGGAAAGAATGGTTAGCTACTTGAAAATTAATCCATCATACAGTGACAATGCAGTCCGTACAATGCAAGCTACTACAGTAGTGGCATGTGTGGAATTAATGAACAGATGGTGGTCATATTCAGTAAAAGGGGCCAATGTACCACAGAATGTAGTCACAGCTTGGGATGCCCTGCCATATCATGCACATTCATTTATTTTTTCCTCCCTACATGGAATGTCATACCATCATGAGATCATGACATTAGCAATTGCCAAAATGTTTTGCTTTTGCTATATTAACTGGCATTTATATAATATCACACAGAAAATTTAAGACATTAATTTTTTTAGGTAATAATACCAAATTACACCATTTACGATCTGTGGCAAGACATACTCTCATAATTAATCAATAATTACAGTTTTCTATATGGATACCAATCAGTCTTTAATTCTTTTACACTGCAATAGCATTTACGTTTTTTAATTCTTGATTCAATGAATCCTTTACATGTGTTCCAGATTTTATAGCAAATTGTCATTGTCTTATAACAGAGGTTTCGCACTAACAGTTTGAGCATGTGATACAGAAGTTTATCATCTAATCTGTATCTCCAACAATAAAACACTTTTTTTTTTAAGCTGAAATTTCAATTTGCAAAACTGAGTGTATGGTTGTAATAGACACTGGAGTTTCATGCACAGTGCTGGAGTATTGCATCAGGTACAGATCTGCCTGCATCTAAAGGCCAAAGCCGTGGGCTGCATCCTCAATTCGTAGCATGCAAGCTTTTGTAACAGTTTATGACTACATGGTCATCTAAACGCCATCACTGGGATCCAGAGTGGTAAACTGAGGGATCTTCAGAAGAATCCAATTTCAATCTATCCTCCACTTCATCCTTCCCTTTATTGATGGCTATATTCTTTTTTATTATTGGATACTGTAATGGTAACCTACATTGTGGAGTGCTAATGGCAAAAGGCAAGTGTGACCATTGTGACTGGATACACAACATTCAGACAAAATGCCAGTTCAACTTCCAGCCACCTAAGGTCAGAGGGCACGATAGGTCAGCTATAATCTGTGTGAGCACACTGCAAGTGGCCACCTCAGTGCCACCACTGGGACAGTGTGCTGGCAGATGTGCCACATGGCCCTGCTCAATGTAAGCATGCAGCAGGCCCATAGACATGACTGTCTCCTGTGTATTGCACAGCTCTCAACTCACCCTGTCATGGGGAAGCCCTTCAAATAATTTGGATTGCAGACAAACTCACTTTTGAGTTCAATATCGGATGCACAGTTTGTAACAAAGCAAGTGGATTCCTTCCAATAGTTATGTTTTTCTTCCCCCCAGAAACATCAATAATAATAAAATAATATATATTCAAAATGCAATTTTTATGATGCGCACTATAAAAACTCTATCTGGAGAGGTCTCTGAAGATCCAGTCGTACTGACTGACTTGTGTCTTCCTCAGTCTATAGGCGTCACTGGATGCAGATACAGAGGGGCATGAGGTCAGCACACTGTTCTCCTGGCTGTTGTCAGTTTTTATTACTGGAGCCACTACTTCTCAATCTAGTAGCTCTTCAATTTGCCTTGCAAGGGCTGAGTGCACCCCACTTGTCAACAACACTTGGCAGACAAGATGGTCACCCATCCAAGTGCTAGCTAAGCCAACTGCACTTAATTTTGGTGATCTGATTGGAACCAGTGTTACCATTGCAGCAAGGCCGTTGGTGTACACAGCACTTAAAATCTCACATATGGACTCAGAGGTTATTCAACTCAACTTTATTATCTACTTCTCTTCTTTTGATTATTTAGAATCCATTAATATGATTAGTTTGCCTAAAACCCATGATAATTACAAAACATCAGTAATTTCATTGTCATTGCTCATATATAAACATTTACACAACTCAGGTTACCCTCCATTCAGAGGCTGTTGCATGCAGCAACCGTTATTTTGATTTGTAAATAATAGGTTTCAGCTATCAGTCATCCTTTGGAATTTTTACTGGCAGATCTAGATTTCAGCTAGAAACTAGCCATTCTCAATGCACGATCCTTTTTTTGGTCAATCCATGTGATGCCTGTTGGTCTGGCTTTGTACACAGTTCATTGAATATTCAATATATATTCAATATATATTCAAAATGCAATTTTTATGATGCGCACTGTAAAAACTCTATCTGGAGAGGTCTCTGAAGATCCAGTCGTACTGACTGACTGTTGTGTCTTCCTCAGTCTATAGGCGTCACTGGATGCAGATACAGAGGGGCATGAGGTCAGAACACTGTTCTCCTGGCTGATACAATATACAGATTCATTGAATATTCAATGAACTGTGTACAAAGCTAGACCAACAGGCATTACATGCATTGACCAAAAAGAGGATAGTGCATATTCAATTAACTGTGTACAAAGCCAGACCAACAGGTATTACATGCATTGACCAAAAAAAAGGATAGTGCATTGAGAACGGCTAGTTTCTAGCTGAAATCTAGATCTGCCAATAAAAATTCCAAAGGATGACTGATAGCTGACATCTATTATTTACAAATGTACACAACTGCTAACTTCTTGATAAAATGAAAAAGCTATTTATATAACTAATGTACCCATACAGTCAGCCACTAAAGTATTTTAGCAGCTATTGCACTCATTTATTTCCAGGCTAATTAAGTTCCTTAGCAAAAACATTATTACTGAAATTGAATCCCATATTTAGGCAAACTACCCAGGGTAACTGAATAGAAATTATTTCTTTATGTATGAGTTCACATTCAACAATGTTTTTTCACTGTTCAGTTACTGAGAAATGTTAATCTTTAATCAACATAAATAACACACAGTTAAGTTTTCCAACATTATATCCACACCCTCATATTCCATGGTGGTCACTATGCCATATGGTCTCCGTTGGGATATGTAATGCTACTGTGGCATTTTAACTTAACTCTTACATACCATCTTCACTTCTGGGCCAATAATTCCTTATTGACAATAATTTTGAGACCTTTGCTGGTAGTTAGTGTGGATGGGTATACTGTGTACCTTCCGCAGAAATGTATACTGGCACAGGTGTTGAGGCACTTCTGCAAGTGCATTCTGTCTGTATGCTGGCAACCAAGACAATGGCAGCCTGTAGTCTTTGTCACGGATTGCATTAGAGGACCACTTTATTATCTTTATTCTCTCTCATCTCACCTCATCTCATAGCACACGAGCCTTTCAACTTGTTTATGTTACTGCAGTTATTTTGATGTTCTACCACCACAGAATCGACACTTGTGTGACACTCAGACTTTTTTTAGCTGTGTTCTGCTAGGCCTCTGCAATATACGCTATCCCATTTTTAGCTGACTAGCTAAATTCCTGGCCTGGCCTGTTGAATGTATCAATGGCATCTCTGTACAAATCCAAAGGTCTTCAATTCTGTTGTTAGCCCAGCAGATAGCTTTAATGGGCACTAGTGAAGAATTTTCCCCACACAGCTGGCACCCACTGCTCTTAAGGTAGCATTTCAATGCAGGTTTGCTCTAACTTCTCGTCTATCACCTTTGTTCCTTGCGGATATGATTTTACTGACAGCTTCATCGTTGTATTCTTTAGTTCTGAAGGTTGGATGCAGTTTCTACAGTACCAACTTTCCACTACCATATTGCAAATTCGGTGAGCCTTCTTCTACACAGTACGTACAACCAAACTATCCTGCTGTGGACGGTAGTACAACATACTATGCAAGTATCTATTAGTGCTGGTGCAGGAGTTTACTGGGCAGCTGTGACTGTTTGTGAGTTTATTTTGGGGAGACGGTGCATCCTGTCAGAACAAGGCTAAAAAGAACACCAGTGTCACATATTACTGACAACATGATGAAGCTGCAGAGGCTTAACACCAAAATGAATACTCAGTCTGCAGCTGTGGACACTTCTGTGGAAGGCATACAACATATCGAGCCATCTTAATGCCACCAAACACTGGGAGAGATGCACTAAATCATGAAATCAGCTCCTTCTGGTTCATCAGTGTGGGCCAATGAAATTCAGTCTTAAAATTACAACTCCATTTTCAACAGTCAATCATTTGACAATTTTTATTACTGTAACCTCATTTAAGGAATTGCAGGGGAAGGAGTGAAGACAGGATATAAAAGTTAAGTTGTATTACCCCCATAGTATTACCCTCAGTAGAAGTATCTTATGGAAAGCCACTTGCAATAGCAGATGTAGTGTTGATTCAACATTTACTGAATGATGCACTACGCAGCTGTAAAACCCACAAATATCCACTGTTTGAAGGCTTGAATGCAATAAATCATCTTTACATAATTTTGAATTTCAGACAAGAAAGATCATGTAAAACCGCAATCTTAACAATTCTTCTGTCTCTTATCTTGTGTGTGTGTGTGTGTGTGTGTGTGTGTGTGTGTGTGTGTGTGTGTGTAAGTCAAAGAACATGTTACATTATATACTTTTAACGAACTTTCAATCTGCATTCAAGTTTGTACTGACTATGCTGCTGCTAGTTTCTTTACAACTTTATTAATCTTATAACTCCACTTTAACAATAAATAGCAAGAACTTATTACAAAAGGTAGAAAAAAATTTTAATTACTATATGGTCTGAACAAACAAATTGTTTTTTGACTGTTGATGAAGGTGATTGAACCCTTTGCAATATTGACAGTGAGGCCTGACAAAATTGTACTGTGTGCCTGTGAATTCCTAAGGGACCAACTGCTGAGGTCATAGGTCCCTAGAATTAGACACTACTCAAACTAACTTATGCTAAGAAAAACTCACACACCCATGCCCGAGGGAGGACTCAAACCACCGGCAGGAGGAGATGCACAATCAGTGACATGGCGTCTCAAACTGTGCAGCAAAACTGTACTGCATGAGATGTTGGACTCAGAAGGGGAAAAGTACTTCAAATTCCTGTCTCACTACTTAAATATTTTCTACTGGTTGCCTGAATAGGTTAGAGAAAAATAAAAAAGGGGCCATTTGAAGGAAATAGTGATAATCCATACTAATATTATAAATGCAAAAGTAACTCGATCTGTTAAGCTTTCACAACTAAACTGCTCAAAAGATTTTGATGAAATTTGGTACTGACATACCTTGAACGCTGAGGAAGAACACAGGCTACTTTAGGAAGTGTGCAGTAAAACATATTTATTGATCTGAAGAATATAATGTAAAATATGGAACAATAATTACTCTTTGAAAAAGCTAATTACTCTTTGAGTTTTGAACTTTATCTCACACACATCAAAAAAAGTTTTGCATCACCCCGCTTCGCAGAACTCCTGAAGATGGATGTTGACTGTGGATACTGCATCACAGACACAGTCCCTTTGGCTGTTCAGAGATGTCACTACACCCGCCCAAAGATGTAAACAATCATGCATGTTGTTGTTGTTGTTGTTGTTGTTGTGGTCTTCAGTGCTGAGACTGGTTTGATGCAGCTCTCCATGCTACTCTATCCTGTGCAAGCTTCTTCATCTCCCAGTATTTACAGCAACCTACATCCTTCTGAATCTGCTTAGTGTATTCATCTCTTGGTCTCCCTCTACGATTTACACCCTCCACGCTGCCCTCCAATACTAAATTTGTGATCCCTTGATACCTCAGAACATGTCCTACCAACCGGTCCCTTCTTCTTGTCAGGTTGTGCCACAAACTCCTCTTCTCCCCAATTCTATTCAATACCTAATCATTAGTTATGTGATCTACCCATCTAATCTTCAGCATTCTTCTGTAGCACCACATTTCGAAAGCTTCTATTCTTTTCTTGTCGAAACTATTTATCGTCCATGTTTCACTTCCATACATGGCTACACTCACTACAAATACTTTCAGAAACGACTTCCTGAAACGTAAATCTGTACTCGATGTTAACAAACCTCTCTTCTTCAGAAACGCTTTCCTTGCCATTGCCAGTCTACATTTTATATCCTCTCTACTTCGATCATCATCAGTAATTTTGCTCCCCAAATAGCAAAATTCCGTTACTACTTTAAGTGCCTCATTTCCTAATCTAATTCCCTCAGCATCACCCGACTTAATCCGACTACAGTCCATTATCCTCGTTTTGCTTTTGTTGCTGTTCATCTTATATCCTCCTTTCAAGACACTGTCCATTTCGTTCAACTGCTCTTCCAAATCCTTTGCTGTCTTTGACAGAATTACAATGTCATCGGCGAACCTCAAAGTTTTTATTTCTTCTCCACAGATTTTAATACCTACTCCAAATTTTTCTCTTGTTTCCTTTACTGCTTGCTCAATATACAGATTCAATAACATCGGGGAGAGGCTACAACCCTCTCTCACTCCCTTCCCAACCACAGCTTCCCTTTCATGCCCCTCGACTCATAACTGCCATCTGGTTTCTGTACAAATTGTAAATAGCCTTTCACTCCCTGTATTTTACCCCTGCCTCCTTTAGAACTTGAAAGAGAGTATTCCAGTCAACATTGTCAAAAGCTTTCTCTAAGTCTACAAATGCTAGAAATGTAGGTTTGTCTTTCCTTAATCTTTCTTCTAAGGTAAGTCGTAAGGTCAGTATTGCCACACATGTTCTGGAATTTCTACGGAATTCCAACTGATCTTTCCCAAGGTCGGCTTCTACCAGTTTTTCCATTCGTCTGTAAAGAATTCACATTAGTATTTTGCAGCCGTGACTTATTAAACTGATAGTTCGGTAATTTTCACATCTATCAACACCTGCTTTCTTTGGGATTGGAATTATTATATTCTTCTTGAAGTCTGAGGGTATTAAATGAAACAACAAGTTTCCTGTTACCAGTCACCGTTTTTATTTTATTTTTTCCACGACGCGTTTCGAAGGTTTAAACCTCCATCATCGGGTGGATTTACATTAGCTAGTATTACATATGTGTGTATGTTGTGTTACGATTTTGGAGGAACTTGTGGCACTGCCTAGTGGGGAAACAAGACACTATTTCAGAATATGGTTTTGGATAACTTTTGACAAAAAATAAACTGATATCTAATGGTAAACTTTAATAAGTAAACTAGAGTACCTGCAGTGGTCACTGGTTCCTTTTTCTGTCTTAACACTTCACATGTATACTGCCACATTTGTAAACAAATATGGCGTCTGGAATCAGCTGGGTGCAAGGTTCGTACAGCAGAAGAGAAGACATAATCGCAAAGTGCAAAGAATATAGATCGTAACAACATTATTACAGAATAATCGTTTAAACCATTTGGGGGTGTTTGTTTTGAGGTGTCGAATATATGTGTGTGTACTTCAGGTGGTATATAAATCCAATTTTGAAAGGTTAAAACAGCTAAACATTCGTACTTGTTTATGCAATCAGGTGAAATGTTAAAATGGCGTAAACTTCATACTTGCTAATAACAATTAGGTGAAATGTTACAGGGCTTGAATTACAATGATCATATTGGCTACAGCACTAAAATCATAAATAGATGACACTCTTTGAAGAAAGAGAGAGAGAGAGAGAGAGAGAGAGAGAGAGAGAGAGAGAGAGAGAGAGAGAGGAAGGAGTGATTATATGAGAGCAAACATTTACATGGCAAGGAGTCTTAAGATAACATGTTGCATATATTAGCTGCCTAAAGGTTGGGGCAATACACTGGTTAATGTTATAAAATATGCAGATAGATATACATTTGTGCCAGTAGTTGATGTGGTACTGGTAACAGTAAACTTGTTGTTTCATTTAATGTCAGTAACAGTCACGGTAAAGCCTAACCTAAAAATGTTCGCATTTAAAGTCTGAGGGTATTTCACCTGTCTTATACATCTTACTCACCAGATGGTAGAGTTTTGTCAGGACTGGCCTCTCCCAAGGCCGTCAGTAGTTCTAATGGAATGTTGTCTCCTCCCGGGGCCTTGTTTCGACTCAGGTCTTTCAGTGCTCTGTCAAACTCTTCACGCAGTATCGTATCTCCCATTTCATCTTCATCTACATCCCCTTCCATTTCCATAATATTGTTCTCAAGTACATCGCCCTTGTATATAGACATTCTACATACTCCTTGCTTAGAACTGGGTTTCCATCTGTGCTCTTGATATTCATGCAAGTTGTTCTCTTTTCTCCAAAGGTCTCTCTAATTTTCCTGTACGCAGTAGCTATCTTACCGCTAGTGAGATAAGCCTCTAAATCCTTACATTTGTCCTCTAGCCATCCCTGCTTAGCCATTTTGCCCTTCCTGTCGTCTCATTTTTTAGACGTCTGTATTCCTTTTTGCCTGCTTCATTTACTGCATTTTTGTATTTTTCCTTTCATCAATTAAATTCAATATTTCTTCTGTTACCCAAGGATTTCTATTAGTCCTCGTCTTTTTACCTACTTGATCCTCTGCTGCCTTCACTACTTCATCCCTCAGAGCTACCCATTCTTCTTCTACTGTATTTCTTTCCCCCATTCCTGCCAAATGTTCCCTTATGCTCTCCCTGAAACTGTACAACCTCTGGTTTAGTTAGTTTATCCCGGTCCCATCTCTTTAAATTCCCACCTTTATGCAGTTTCTTCAGTTTTAATCTACAGTTCATAACCAACAGATTGCGGTCAGAGTCCACATCTGCCCCTGGAAATGTCTTACAATTTAAAACCTGGTTCCTTAATCTCTGTCTTACCATTACACAATCTTATCTGACACCTTATCTCCAGGATTCTTCCATGTATACATCCTCCTTTTATGATTCTTGAACCAAGTGTTAGCTATCATTAAGTTATGCTCTGTGCAAAATTCTACCAGATGGCTTCCTCTTTCATTTCTCTCCCCCAATCCATATTCACCCACAATGTTTCCTTCTCTCCCTTTTCCTACTCTCAAATTCCAGTCACCCATGACTATTAAATTTTCGTCTCCCTTCACTATCTGAATAATTTCTTTTATCTCATCATACATTTCATCGATTTCATCATCATCTGCAGAGCTAGTTGGCATATAAACTTGTACTACTGTAGTAGGCATGGGCTTCATGTGTATCTTGGCCACAATAATGCCTTCACTATGCTGTTTGTAGTAGCTTACACACACTCCTATTTTTTTATTCATTATTAAATCTACTCCTGCATTACCCCTATTTGATTTTGTATTTATAACCCTGCATTCACCTGACCAAAAGTGTTGTTCATCCTGCCACCGAACTTCACTAATTCCCACTATATCTAACTTTAATTTATCCATTTCCCTCTTTAAATTTTCTAAACTACCTGCCCGATTTTTAAGGGGTCTGACATTCCATGCTCCGATCCATAGAACGCCAGTTTTCTTTCTCCTGATAACGACGTCCTCTTGAGTAGTCCCCGCCCAGAGATCCGAATGGGGGACTATTTTACCTCCGGAATATTTTACCCATGAGGACGCCATCATCATTTAACCATACAGTAAAGCTGTATGACCTCGGGAATAATTGCGGCTGTAGTTTCCCCCTGCTTTCAGCCATTTGCAGTACCAGCACAGCAAGGCCATTTTGGTTGGTGTTACAAGGCCAGATCAGTCAATCATCCAGACTGTTGCCCCTGCAACTACTGAAAAGGCTGCTGCCCCTCTTCAGGAACCACATGTTCGTCTGGCCTCTCAACAGATACCCCTCCATTTTGGTTGCACCTACGGTACGGCTATCTGTATCGCTGAGGCACGCAAGCCTCCCAACCAACGGCAAGGTCCATGGTTAATGGTTCATCATGCATGAGCAACATCTATTCGATGGAGGGGGTCCGACAGCAGATCAGTTCCAGTCATTCCACTAGGAAGGAGGTACACAGCTCAAGTTCTCTGTAGTTCAACCATGCCAAGATGGTGCGATCATGTCCACATTGTTACTTTGTACCAGGAAGGGTTCTCAACAAGGGAAATGTCCAGGCGTCTCAGAGTGAACCAAAGTGATGTTGTTCGGACATGGAGGAGATATAGGGAGACTGGAACTGTTGATGAAATGCTTCTCTCAGGCCGCTGAAGGGCTACTACTGCAGTGGATGACCACTACCTACGGATTATGGCTCGGACAGGGTGTATACACTGACGAGGAAAAAAAATTCCAGATTTTTCCCAGATTTCCCAGTTAAAAATACATTTTCTCCCAGGTGAAAATACACTTTTTTTGTGTTAAGTGACAGTATAATTTCTCTCGAAACTGTAAAGTTATAAATCTTTTGAATGGCTATTGTTTTATACACCACTGTAGAATTTCTCAGCACTTTAGTAAATGAAACCCAAGGGGGGAAAAAACACATTTTGGAAAGATCTTTGATGTGTAGCAACATGTACGCTGTATGTTTTCGTATTACTAAAGTATAAATGCAAAATTCCATCAAACGCCCCATGTTACTTTCTGAAGTATTGAAACTGAGATTGCGATGTGCTTTTGTAAGCCAGTCACAGTTCACGTCACATGATCTCGCCAGCCGATATTCGGAGCATATGACAGGTGATGTAGTTGGCCAATAGCACCAACATCACATGTAATATTGTCTCTTAAGATTTCTGGTGAAGTAGAACGACTGGCTCACCCCCGCCCCCCACCCCCTCCAAATAATATCACTACCCTACCGCAGCAAGAACAATTGTATATTTGACAGATCAGTTCTCTGGAGTACGAGCTCTATGCTACATGCATTGTGTATATGCTATGAGAATGAAAGCATTCATAGTAAGTGACGAGAGTGCAAGTGATTATTTATCGTCTTTATTACCATGCTGCCTCCCCACTATCTACACATCGATAAGCTGCAAGAGAAGCTATGCTTTCACATATAATGTTGATCATTTTTGCGCACGTTACACTTAAGATACATCACACATATGTGCCAGTAAAATGTTTAATAACAACATAAATCTTTGATCTTCTGGGCTTGAAATTCTTCTAAATGGCTCGTCCTCGAAGAGTTGATTTTTATACGAGAGTCAAACGCTCTGTGATTTTAGAAATTCAATGTATGTTTTCACATACAATTCATCTTGCGTAATAGGAAATTTACTTTGAAAGTAAAGCCTAGTTTACATGACGACACTAGGTTGCAGGCAACTGTGCTACTGGCCACTGCGCATACGCGCCGTGCATTTCCCCAACTCGTCGGTGAAACTAAACACTTTTGGTGTGTTCAAGCTTGGGCAACACTAGTTGCACGAGTATTGAGGTTATGTGTGTTCATAGAGAGCGGACAAACTGAAGTATGAAGTGAGGAACAGAGAATAATGTTTGCTTTTTGGATGTCCGTGCTTTGTATAGGTGTCTGTGGGATTTCAGTGACATTGATTACAAAAATCACATCATGTGCGATCAGAACACAGATGGTTTGACAATATCTGAGATGCAGGGAAAAATTTATTGAATTAGGAAAACACATACAGCTGAATTAAGAAAAATACAACCAACTACAAATCTGGCTGTGGAAATGCTCCAACCTGCAAGACTAAAATCCCATCGTTCAAGTTGGCCGAATTTTTTGAGGAATATTGTTGACAGGAGGGAAGGCTACACAAATCAAGAAGCTGCATTCTTTATTCAATATTCATCTACTCAAAACGTCACAGCAGTGCTCCCCATTCACATATGTTTGAATTTGGAAATATTGCCACTGCAGATCTATCTTCAAGACAGTTGTTTGCAAACTATTCTCTTCTTAATGTGCCATGACAAAGCATCACCACCAACTAAAACTGTATCTTCTAGCATGCCAATTGTTCTTGACTGTAATGCACACAATGTGATATGTAATTTCAGTTCTGGCGACACTGCTTCATGCATTATAGTATTGTTTTCTTATCGCATAATTAACTCTATTTGGAAGAAATGTGAACAATTCTGGTACCTGAGCAACCGAGCTGATGTCTTTTTTCCATCCAGCCATGAATTGAAACAAGTATTTTATTTTTTCTTATGCAGCAATTCCACACAACAAGCTTTAACTTCATCACAACTCATGCGATGTGCAACTGTCAAAATTTTAATTTCAGGCAAGACTCGAGAACCCACAAAACAATGAAACTGAAGTGTATACTTGTGTTGCCGTGTCTATAGTCATATATGAAACCATTTGCGTGCAACTCATTCCACGCAACGAGTGGCGCAACCCAATGTCGTCGTGTAAATAATGCTTAACGCTTTTCAAACCACCATTTGCAATATTTTCCCGCAACTTGCTAGAAACAGGTTCGTTTCAGCAGTTGCCAGACAGCGCCAGATAACAGACATCACCGCACATGCGCAGCTACGATAATGCAGGAAGACTGTATGTTCGTATGTGTAAAACATTGAAAGATCTTAGATTATATCATAAAAGAAACAAGACATCAGAGGATACTCCAAGAGCATCAGAATTTTATGAACCATACTAAAATGCATAATTTGGCTTATAGCGCACATTGGCATCTCCAGATTCCCACTGAAGTAGGCCTCAACATGACATTAAGCTTCGGTTTGGTTTTCGAGACGTACATATTTTTGGAGCACCAGTACTGTATTATTTCATGTTTGGCTCTTTATTATGGCATAATGCCATATGTGCTAGAAGATGAAAACAGGCACTTGAAATGCAGTGAACAGTTGAAACTAGCCAATAGTGTGGAATTAAACACTTTAAAATAAATTGATTAATGAAAGCCACATTTCTTTAGCAGACTGACAAAAATAACTTAATTGTTCTGCAAGGCAATAAATGCTTAACTGTCAGAAAGGTGGAAGTAAAGAAAGATCTGAAACTAATAACATTTTAGACCTCTGTAATTACATGAATGTATTTTAATTCTCTTGATAGCTCCTAGACACTGAAATCTATTTTGTTTTCATTTGATATGAGAACAGTAAATGAAGAGGAAACAGCAAAATCAGTAAATGTAAACATGAGTGACGGGGAGACTACCCACATCCCCACTACAACTCAAGACTGCTCTGCGCATCTGCCTGGGATCTACAATATTTCCAAACACCCCTCCCCCTCAAAGCATTTGAGATAGAACACCAAAAATTTTAAAAAAATGACTTTTCAAAAAATATTCATTTTTAGTGCACATCTTTCTGAACAGTCTGATACATAAAACATATATGTTCGAGGAAATGTAAGACATGTTATTTGGTTTCCAGAGTGCCGAAGTGCAGTGCCACGCCTCTTCACACGGCATTCTTCTATTGCACATCACTGTATTTCACTCTGTGGAATTCAAACATGTACATTTTGTAATGGATGCCATCAAACTATATTTATGACAGTGGAAATTAAAACTGTCCTGTGGTGACTGTCCTACTTCCAGTTGTCCGGATTGACATCCTGCCACTCTATTTAAAAAAAGACCTCGGAATTAAAACTGGATGGGGTTATTTGTAACCGGAGAAAAAGAGCTTTTCAGAAAATCTGCACTCTTTATTGCCTATGAAATGAAAAACACCTGTCTAATATTGCAGTAATTGTAACACACACCAAATAAATGAGACTGTTTTGGCACAAATGGTCATTTTTATAGCACAACAGAATACCAATATCAAATGCTTATTAGGCCTGCTAAAAGCAAAAAGCTTTATGTTAGGAAAAAGTTTCACATTTCATTCATACGCTCCAGCTTCTCAAGCACGAGATCGAAAAGTAGTAGTACCAAATGTTTGTATAAATTTGGAATCTTCATATTCATTTGTAACTTGTGTGCTCTTCTCCGTCCTCATTCTAACAAATAATCTTGTCATCACTAATTCTGTAATTATTCCTGCCATTGTCAAGACTCACTCACTGGTTAACTTCACTAACCCTACCATAACCATCAGTTTAGTTATCCCGCGTTTATTCTCCTGTTAGGCATTATTAGGTGTTCATGCAATGCTAGCCGGGGACTGTACAACTGGCCCTTACTAGTGTAGTGATCTAGCCAAAACATTTCTATAAAAATTTCATTTTCTTGGATACTCCAAGAGGATAATATGAATTTTTTCTTATCTGTTATTCCTGTTTGTCATTTATTTCCACTCTGGCAGTCTGAATCTATGGATTTCGCTAGTAATTATAACAAAGCTCATCATTCGAAAACGCAGTCAACCACTTAACAAACATCAATTGGCATTCACACGTTTGGCTTTATTCCACTCAGCTCTTATAGCTCCATCCTCTTTTGTCAACAGGAAAATTTATTTCTAGATGCGACCGGGATTCCTCTGGCAGAGACATCACGTACACTACGCACGTATTGAAAAATCAACTTATGATTCATTCAGAAATCAACTTATAATGTGTTAAAAAAAGTTAAAAAAACCAAGAGAGATGCGTTTCAAAATTATACAAATAATTGATAGACCAATGTGCACTGGAGGCTAGGCACTTTGTGAAACATGGTTTTTCCCCCTCAAGAACATGAATTTGCTGCCACTGCCCATACAGCTAAACAGCCACACTTCTGTAGCCAGAAGCGGGAAAAGGTACTACTCATGCACGACTCAACTGTGTATGAGCCTACTCGCAACTGCTGAAACGAATTTAATGTAAACACGAGGCCCAAGAGAAATACAGGTCACAGCGCGTACGTCACAAGGATAGGCCCGAGTTCGCGTGCTCGCTCGCTCAGCTCAGCAGACAAAATGCATTTCTAAACCTGTTAAATCAAGGTTAGGTGTTTACACACTAATGAGAATTACATCTTGATATGATGCCTCATGCAACCGATAATCATAATGGCACAATTTTAATTTTGTTGTACCACAGTACAGCCATAACAAATTATTACTAGGCCTATGGATGATCGTTCGAGGTCTAATAAACAGTAAGACTTCATAATAGCAGATTCCAGTAGAAGATGCCATTCTCGTTTACAGCTAGTTACGAGTTAATGGTGTTAAAACGCAGTATCTGCTGAGCTGAGCGAGCAAGGGCAAGAGCACTTAGGCCTACCTTCGTGACGTACGCGCTGTGGCCTGTCTTTCTTGTGGGCCTCGATGTGAACAGTTGTGACGTCACACTCACCAAAGGCAATTTATTGTTATGAAGCATTGCATAGTCTTCCTAAAGCCTTTGACACATTTTGCTGTTGGCAGACGCTTGTATGAGCACTGTGTTTTGTTGTTGTATGTATCACATTTCCTTTGCAACTGAAGTTTTATTTTCATTTTTTTCTCTCGTTCATGTGTTATTGCTGCAGTACTATTCTGCAGTAGCGGGATAAAGTATTATCCTTTGTTAGAGTATCGGTTCTTACCAGCCAAAATTACAAAAATTTAACTGCAAACTAAAACAATGAAAAAATTCCCAGGTTTTTCCCAGTTTTCTACCGGATACAAAAGTTCCCAGGTTTTTCCCAGATCTCCCCGTTGTCCCGGGTTGTGCACACCCTGCTCGGAGGAATCCTGACAGCAACACCACCATGTTGAATAATGCTTTTTGTGCAACCACAGGACATCTTGTTACGACTCAGACTGTGCGCAATAGGCTGCATGATGTGCCACTTCACTCCTGACGTCCATGGTGAGGTCCATCTTTGCAACCATGCCACCATGCAGTGCAGTACAGATGGTCCCAACAACATGCTGAATGGACTGCACAGGATTGGCATCATGTTCTCTTCACTGATGAGTGTTGCATATGCCTTCAAACAGACAATCATCAGAGATGTGTTTGGAGGCAACCCTGTCAGGCTGAACACCTTAGACACCTTATCGAACATGCCTGGGATAGATTGAAAAGGGCTGTTTATGGATGATGTGACCCACCAACCACTCTGAGGAATCTACGTCGAATTGCCATTGAGGAGTGGAACAATCTGGGCCAACAGTGCCTTGATGAACTTGTGGATAGTACGCCATGATGAATACCGGCATACAACAGGATGTGCTACTGGGTATTAGAGGTACCGCAATCTGGACCCCCACCTCTGAAGGTCTTGCTGTATGGTGGTACAACATGTAATGTGTGGTTTTGATGAACAATAAAAAGGGCAGAAATGATGTTTATGTTGATCTCTGCTCCAATTTCCTGTACAGATTCCGGAGCTCTCAGAACTGAGGTGATGCAAAACTTTTTGGATATGTGTATGTGTGAAAATGCTTTTATTGGTTGATTTGATCTATGTAATATAATTCAACACTGTTATCAATACAATGCTTATTCAATTCTCATTGTGTTTAATCCATACCTTGATACTAATAGCAGTACTACTAAATGAGAAAGTAACTGTTACGTCTTCATGACAATACCAGATGAACTGATTTTGAACTGAATTTTGATATGCGAATAGTTTGAACCCTGAGGAAAATCTCAGGCTACTTTAGGAAGTTTTATCTTTTTGAGCATTGTCAACACTTTTAAATATGGTGTACAAGAGTGGGATGCATACAACACTGGATGATGGTCGGCGACTCTTAGTGTTTATAGATCATTCCATGACAGTGGAAATCCAATGTTGTTGCATGCGCGATTTACAATACTGAATTCCAATATCACTTGTCAAAGCTGGAGATTCTGCATGGAGATATAGCAATAAAATCCAACAGTAAGCCCGAGAACCGTACTTAAAAACGTTAGCCTACGATAAGTCTCGCAAACATAAAGACTGATTTTGCACATGGTTCTAAGAGCTCAAGCTGCGAAAGTTACTCAAGGCCACTAAACCTCAGAGTAATCTCAGGTTTGCCAGAACTTTGGTGCAGAATGGTCAGGTGGTCTTATGAGCTGCAGAGACAGAAGAACAGTCACAAGCTCGCCGCATTTTAGACATTAAGCGTCATGCAGTTCTTAAGCTTCTGAGACTCTTGAAGACTCACAATTACAGCATCATTTAAGGACTGTACAAAAGTGAGATATCATCCCTTAAAAGTGGAACATGGGAGGCTTTTGACGAGGCTGCATTTTTGATCTATTAACTCACTATGTTAATCATAAATTAGTCATGTTAGGGGGATGGATCAAAACACGTAGGTACTATAATGTACTGCAATGGAAGGGAGAAACGGTTGGTCTGTGTTGCTCTGGTGGAAAAATCTCATATCTAGTACTTCGAGAGTCACAGTTACCACTCAAAACTTTACTTCTGTACGAATGTAATGAATCCATGCATTTATTACATATAATTACACAATATAATGCATGCTTTCAGATTTGACAAAGAGCAAAATAAACACATTCAGTGTGTACCTACACACTGGCACTGCATACATTTCTTTACTTATGTCTGTATACCACTGTATACACAGACATTTATAAACTGCTAGCATCATTCATTCATTCATCATCACAAAACTACTGATATGAGTGCACAGCCATGGATAACAGCTAGTAATAGTAGTAGTAGCAGTAGTAGTAATAACATCTGTGGCCAATTTCTTTCCCTATCCTTGTTCAGTCTGAACTACTTCAATGTCATAACTGCAATGAGTGTTAACCCCTATCTTCCTTCTGACACAGTATTATTTACTAGCACGCATAGTGAAGACAGATTTCAAGAATTTCATCAAGATCTATGTCAAATCACACTGTTTTTGCTGATCTCCCCCCCCCCCTCCTCCTCCTCCCAGTAAGTGCCTACATACATTATTTTATTGATGCATGAACCAGGTTTAGACTTATATTAAGTTTAGCTAAGTACTTTCTATTGTACTCTGTTATTTAGTAAGAAAAAAATTGTTTTGTATTTGATGTTAATTACTCTTTGTACAATAGATTCCAGTGAAAAAATTATGAACATATGTTTAAATCCCACTCCTCCATCTACCTCCCTTTCACCACCCCATGGAAAACTGCAAAATCCTCTATATGTTTGTCTGCTGTGTTATATCTAACATCTATGTTTAGTTCTCATTAGTTACAGCTTTCAACTCTGTCTGAAGTCAGAGCGGATTGTCTTTTTCTTTCACAGATATTTATACCAACCAGAACTTCTTACTGTTTACATCAAAAGTGAGCAGTTTATTAGGATTACACACTTTGTGAAGTTATACAAACTTTCAATTTTAATACTACAAGCTTTGAAGAATGAAAGCAGCAATAAGGAAAATATTTTTAATCTGCAATACTCTACTGACTACAGACTTCATTTGATGTTTGACTTGTAAAGTCATACTTACTAATTATTTCATGGAAACATGAATATTTTGCATCACTACTTGGAATTGTATAATTCCCATTTATTATGCGCAGTTTGGCTGAATCTTCAAATGGGTGTCTCATATAACATAAGGTGTACAAAATACATCCTAGTGCCCAGACATCTGATGCCTGTGTAATAGGATAGTTGTTCCAAGTGTCTACCATCTCTGGAGACCTGTACATGGGTGTTGTATAACGGGCCATCTGCAGAAAGGAAATAATTTAATATTAATTTAAATTAAATAAACAATCAAAGAGAAGCAGCAAACACACAAAATTTATACCCATAAATATAATAGTTCAACAATTAACTGAGTGGCCAACTCAGCAAGGAAAGAAATCCATCTAATTTTTAATGAAATGACACCTTCAAGTCATCAATGGTGGACAAATTGCAAGGAATTTCTACAAAATCTATATTCTCTTGCCTTACAACTACAAGGCAAGATGAAAATTTTTCAGTCTGGCAACAAAATACTGTGTATTTAATTAAAAACTATGCTTTGACATAACTCTTTCTTTTTTAATCAATATTCAAAATTTTCCAAATTCCAAAAAAGTGATTCAGAAAGTTCTATCTAATATTCATTCACAGCTACCATAGCTTCAGTAAAATGAAATTGTTTTACTTCTTTAGGTGTGGGGAAAGGATTAATTTTCAAAGAACTCATATTTAAATCCATCAAATTTCATACTGTCAAAGCACTTTTGCTGACATTATCAATGGCCCTGATTTTTTCATTTGCAATCAAGGCAATCTCTCATTTATTCATCCAGGTGATCCAAAATATTGGCTGTATCCACCAAAAATTTTGTTACACTTTTGCAAGGTAATAAATAAGATGCTTCCCTTTCATACCCTAGGAAACACAGACCACAGCCTACGTGGTAGGTGCAACTGAATTCCACCTACTGCTTTGATTGCCGTTCAATTTCTGGCAACAAGTAGTGGACTCATGTCTCGTCCAAGTAACAAATCATTGCATAAAATCCGTTTGATTTTGTTTTAAATGGTTAAAAACCATTGCGAAATTTGTTTTTCTATTTGTTTTTAGACATCATTCAATACATAAATCACTGACATTATAACTAACTCTTCATGTAAAATGTAAAGTCCTCTGTCTTCTGGTGTGCTTATGGTGCCAGTTGCTTCACAGATGTTTAATCCAGGATGTGAACTCTCATGCCATTTTCACCAGTTATCACAGATTTGGGATTATTTTTAAGGATACTTTCCACAAGACATACAATCATTTTATTTCAGCCCCTTATTTCCTATGCATTGAAAAAGCAAAAGCATATTATGAATTGTGGTTTATTTGTCTCATAATGTACATAATCTACATAATTTGATTCAGGTGCAGGAGACTAGTCAAATTTTAGTAAAATTTCACCATAAACAAAGAACAGCTAATGTCAACACACAGCATAATAAATAATAATAATAATAATAATAATAATACAATTTTGTTATACATACAGACAATACAATCTAACACTTAATTACCCCTTGCTCAAATGATCATTTCATCCTCTATGAATTCTTCTATTGAATAGTAGCATTTCTCCTACAGAATCTGCTGTAGCCACGTTTTTAAAATTTCTAGCTTCATATTAAATATGTTTTTGCCCATTAACTTGTTATAAATTGTCATCATCGTATACTGTGGAGTCTGTGCATGTAATTTCAACTGGTGCGTGGGTAGAATAAAATTATTTTATTTCTTGTGTTATATGTATGGTTAAAATGATTCTCCTCAAATAATTTTTTCTGCTGTGTAGGAAGATTATAATTTCATAAATGTATATTGAGGAAACAGTTAGGATTCACATGTATAAGATAATTTTCTTTTGCAGTTTCAGTATTTGAGATACACTACTTGAACTTCCCCAGAAAATTATCCCATATCTAGTGACAGATTCCAAATAATTATGATAAGAAATTTTTGTGTACTCAAGTCAGTGGAATTTGCTAGTATTTGCATTGCAAATGCAAAACTGCTTAGTTTATTCGATAGGAAGTCAATATGTGTATTCCAGCTAAGTTCTCGTCCATATTTAGACCCAGGAATTTGACTGTGTCAACTTCTTTCATAGGTTGATTTTTATGTTGTATTTCAAGTTACACACATTTTTAATGTTTTATTTTGAAATGTACCATATGGGTTTTTGCAATGTTCAGTTTCAACCCATTTAAATGGAACCAGTTTTCTAAGGTATCCAGTGTGCTTATGATGGAGCCTGGAATTTTTTCTGCATTGTCATCCTCAATTAAAACAGAAGTATCATCTGCAAACAGAACTGATGTGGAATTTATATTTATGGGCAAGTCATTTACTTCTTACAGACCTTCAATTATTTGTTGGCAATAATAAAAAACAAACAATTTTGTGAAGGCACGGTATTCCAATTAATCTGTTTGAAAGAGCCTTACAATATATTTACTTTATAAATCTATTAAATGAAAGCTATTCTGCAGATCAAACTGATACTTTATCTGCATTGTTCCACAACACATATCTACATAACAGAAACAAAAAATATTTTAAACGAAATCAATGGCATTCTCTCATCATAATTTTTTTCCTCAGCTTTTTATACAGTACAGATGTCAACAACCAAGACTTTTGCACAATATGAGAATATGATAGCAATAAGAGTCAATTTCCCCCTCCCACCACACAGCCCTTGACTCCTAAGCAAGAGCATAAAACATTGGAGGCCATAAAAACAAAATTCAATTCTTCTGCAAAACCATGTGCTACACAAAGTCAACCATATGCTTGACAGTGGAGTGGACTGGATTGAAAGGGTTGAAGGAATCAAACTATGAGGTCATCAGTCTCTCCATCCTATATGCGTAAGACTGGGAAGAGTCCCCAGAGAGGAAGGACACAGTGGACAGTTCATGATGAAGCCGTTAGGACTGAGAATCAATAAAACTAAGAGAAAGAAGCAAGTAAAATTGAAAGTAGGGTAAAAGGGTGAAGGTGGGTGGTTTGATCCACCCAGAAAGCTACTGGAAGCCCTGGGACATGTCATGCAATACGAGACGCACCCTTGGCATTTGACTAGTGTTACCTCAACCTCCAATGGCACAAGAAAACTGACAGTGTGGACAAGTTGATAATCTAATGAACGGGAGCAATGACAATGAGACAATAAACCAATTCCAGATGTAAAAACAATAAGAACAATTAAAAATATGGTAAGGACAGGGACTAGCTTGGACCACTGAGCAAGAGCAGTCATGGGTGCCATGGATCAGAGCAGGTAGACGAAACCCCCTCCAATCTCTCAAGTGGCTGATGAGGCCAATGTTGCCTACCTAACAGACAGAATCAGAAAAATTTACAGGTAAAACATAAAACCAAATCGGCCGCTTTTGCATTGTCTGGTGGCCAAATCGGGCACTCTGGTACGATGGGGACACTGTCAAACAGGTATCACATCAAGAGTGGGGTAGATCCTCATGCTGCATGATATGGTCATGGATCAGCAAAGTATAAGCAATGGGGAGCCGACAGAAACTGGTAGATCCCTATGATAAGTATGAAGGGAAGACTGCTACATGGTCATTGTCCCCTTTATTGTTCACAGTTTGTTCTGAGAAATGAGGGCATACATTTAATGGTACCAGGCCTCCAGCAATTGACAGTATAGGGTTGACTGAAGGTCCAGTATTACCCTATCCAAAGTCAGCATCCTGGTAGACAACTTGGCCAGCCAGTCAGCATGTTTGTTCCATGGGCTCCCAATGTGACATGTGACCTGGGGTCCTGACAAAGACAACCATCCATCCCGATTGATGGAGGTCAGAAAGGAGATCTTTGACAGTCACAACCAATGCATGTTGAAGGTAGCATTGATCATTGGCCTGAATGCTATTCAGGTAGTCATTATCAATTAAGAATGTCTTGACAGTGCAAGAATGGGCATGACTGAGGGCTCAATCAATGGCCACGAATTATGCAATATATACACTGCATCCATTCAGCAGGGATGAAGTTCACTGCATCTTGCATGTTTATAGGTAAAACCTGTTTGACCTTTGACTGTAGGGCCATAAATGTGTACCACTTCCTTGCCTGGAAATGCATCTAGGATGGCCAGGAACAGGCAGTGAAAAAGCATGGATTCAACATAGTCTTTCAGACTGAAGGGTAGGCAAGACAGATCCGAGGACAGTGTACACTCCAAGAGTGTTCACACAGTTGCTCCCTCACACAAAGCGACAGTGGGGAAAGTTGGCATTCAGAGCAGTGACACTATGTGCAAAATGCAATTGGGACTCTGTAATTATATTACACAAAAATTTTCCTTTTGTTATTTGTTATCTGACTGCAAATTTGAAATTAAAAAATTCTTGAAAGTCTTGGAATCAATGGGAATCATCGCCAGTATCAGTGTTGATAACAAGCAAAAATTGTTGAAATTCTTGATTGCAAGGACGGATGAACTGTCCACATACATAATTAGGTTTTGTACAGAACCCTCAATGCGCGAGTCCTCAGAACACATGGTCAATTTTTCTTTTATCAGATGTGCCTAACAAAAGGAAAATGTTTGTTTATGCCATCCAATAGGCATTTTGTATTTTTGTGAAAAATACAGGGAACAAACAAGGAACAGTTTCATTGCTAGTAAAATATACATTATTGAAAAATCATCATAAGAACTGTAACAGTTGTAAGAACTGTGCTACATGAACTGTTATAAAATATGACATGTCAACACAATGAAGTATCGATTAGTGCAATTCGTCTATAATGTAACATCAAATACTGCCTTTGTTTTTCCTAGTCTCTTATGTAACAATTACATCTGCAAAAATTAGCTGTCAATATGAACAGTAAGTTATTCAAAAAAGTAATGATTTGTGGAATTTTTTGTATGAATTAAGTGATTAAAATTCATGTGTGCACACTTAAGACTTCGCACTACGTGGCGCTACATTCCCTTGTTATGGCTGCAACTGCTTATTTGCTGATTCACGTGCTAACTAGGAATGGCTGTACTAATTGCTGTTTCAAGTAGCTCTTCGTGTGGCAAAAGTAAGTAACTTTAAAATTTTTTAAATACTTGCATTGAGTTTTAGCAGCAAAAAATTTGACACAGTATTTCTTTTGGAGTATTCTTACAGTGAAATAAATTTCAGGTTAGGTTTCGACATGGTGGACTGGACACTCCCTTGTCAGTTTATCTAAAGATATTTAGCACGCAGAAGAGTCGTTATACCAATAACATGTGAAACAGCACGAAGAATACTCACAGAAATGAGAGCGTATCACCATTTACTGTTCTCAGAAGGACCAATGCTTTTGGCAAACGCTGTGTGAACACTTAGGCCATGCAAAAAGCTGGCTGTGCATATCAGATGTATGAAATACATGCAAACACAAATTAGAACAACAAAATTGCAGATTTGGCATTGGATTGATTAAGGAAATATAGTACACTATAGTCCAATAAAATTATTTTATAGTTGACACTTCATGCATTGGAGCTGGTTTCCTCCAATCAGTGCACTCAGCGTCATGCCTGAATTGTTTGCCACTGCCAAACTGCCACAACAGTCTGTCAGTTCACTTCCAATTCCTTGTCCAGCTTTCTCTCTTGATATGTTTGGATCCTGAATCCTGGGTTTTGTATTTCATCACACATGATTACACACACACACACACACACACACACACACACACACACACACACACACACACACACTAATGATAATGAAATGAACATATTTGACACCCAACACTAATCACACACTACTGAATCGAGATTGGTTTACATTATATAAGGTTTGCATGGCATTGTGTGAAATCAAATTTTAGAAGGCTGCAGTGTATTCTTATGACTGGATCAACAGAGTATAAATATAACAATCTTCAGCAGGATAATGGCTTAGAGCAATGGTTAGCATATAGAGCTGATGTATGGAAGGTTGCAGGTCCAAATCTCATCATAACCTACATTTTTTTTAAAAAAAATATTCTACGTCCAATCAAAGAATTTTGACTCTTATTCTTATTCTATTAATTAGTTTATATGTAACTTTTTAATTTCTAATACATTGCTGCGTCTTTTTTATAATCATACTGACTTATTTGTTCTTACTTTTCATCCTATGATTCTTTTTAGGTTTGGAATCTACCTGTGTTGCCAATAATCTGCATCAAAGTGCCAACTACGACTGCTCCTCAGTTGGAAACACGACAGCTTGTGTAGCCAGTGTGAGGATAGTTTCAGGTAATCAATGATAAAGAGAAATTACAGTTTGGTTTTAACGCTGAACCTGAAATTTTTCTCTCTTGAGTCTGCTCATAGAGGTCAGCTTTGATTGCCATGAGTAAAGCAATCATGATTTTAGTTCTGCAGATTGCTCAATGCTGTTGTCTCAGAATGATTGCACTTCACAAGTTTATCATTAGGTCAGAACACAAATTTGAATTCAGGGCTACAAAATGTTTTGTCAGCCACAGCTCAATTACAGGTCACCTAAAATCAGCTGTCGACAGAGCATTTGCATTTCCATCATACTCCTTGGCAACTGCTTCCAACATTGCTCTGCATTACACATTACAGTATTGGTGGAAAGACCTGCCGTTTTGTGTGTTGCCTATAACAGAGCAGTAGCTGGCAACCTATGTGGCAATGCTATAGTGGCAAGTGACAGACATAAACCGACAAGCAATTTTAATTGGAATATAGCAACCAATGTGTGTTTGCAATTATTTATTGACTAAGGAAATGCTTGCCTCAGTATATGTTTCAGGACTATGTGATAAATGACAGTACCTAATCACAACAGTAATCAGTGCACAATGGAATAAACTGCTGCAATGTTTTCAGTAAGTTCTTTCTCCATTTGCTCTCAATTATGTTGAATTTTTCATTACATTCCTAATTCTAAATAGATTGTTTCCATAAAGGCAGTGAAAGTAAGGCAAATATACAATGTGTTGCAATGCAGAAAAAACAAAAAAATTATCATCAGTTATGTTATCCAACGTATTATTCTTTTCGGTTATTTTTTGTTATGGTTTTAGGGCACAAAACTGCTACAGTCACTAGCGCCTGGTCTGTGACTTAGGAAACGGTAAAAAACCGAAACTGAAAACCAGCAGCAATGGGAGCGAAACTCACAAAATTGGGGAAACTAAAAACAGAAGGAAATCTTAAAAAAACCACTATAGAAGGGGGGTTGTTTGTCCCCAAAAAGAGCTTCAAATGACTGACGTCATCTCACTGGCACTAATAAACACGAGAACGCGATCGGCTGAGTGTGTGTCATCTGCTAAAATGGAAGATATATCAGGCGACAGCTGTAGACTGGCGCGTAACGGAGTAAAATAGGGGCACTCAAGTAAAAGGTGTCTCCCCGTCCACAGTTGAGAGCAATGGGGACAAAGAGGGGGAGGATCACCACTTAAAAGATGTCGATGGCTAGAAAGACAGTGCCCTATCCATAATCTAGTTAAAATTACCTCCTCCCGACGAAGAGTTCGGGAGGAAGAGGTCCAAGCACAGGGAAGAGCTTTCACGTCCCACAATTTATTATTGGGAAGTGTCGACCAATGTGCGTGCCTTAAAAGAGAACATGACGACATAAAACACTACACAGATCGGCGAAGGGAATCATGTGAATAGCTGGCTGAAGAAGAGAGATTGCAGCCTTGGCCGCTATATTGGCCACCTCATTTCCACAGATACCAACATGTCCTGGGATCCAGAGGAACACCACAGAGATGCTCCCAAGTGGAGCAAGTGGAGGCAGTCCTGAATCCGGTGGACCAAAGGGTGGACAAGGTAGAGAGCTTGGAGACAGAGGAGAGAGCTGAGCGAATCTGAGCAGATAACATACTGTATCCGCTGATGGTAACGGATATATTGGACAGCCTGGAGAACAGCGTAAAGCTCCGCAGTAAAAACCGAACACTGGTCGGGAAGCCGAAATCGATTGGGGGTGTCACCAACAATATAGGCACTCCCAACTCCAAACGATGTTTTTGAGCCATCAGTGTAAATAAATGTGGCATCTTTCATTTGTGCGCATAGAGCAGCAAATGTCCGACGATAAACAAGAGAAGGGGTACCATCCTTAGGAAACTGACAAAGGTCACGGAGCAGGCAGGTCTGGGGCCAGAGCCAAGGCAGTGCTGTATCCCAAGTTGTCAAGAAAGTTTTAGGAAAGTGGAAGGAAAGAGAACAGAGCAGTTGACGGAAGCGGACTCCCGGTGGTAGTAGGGAGGAAGGGCGACCTGCATACCCTAAATCCGAGGAGGCGTCGAAAAAAATTGTCATGGGCCGGATTAGCAGGCATGGAAGACTCAGAAGGACAGCTCGCCGATTGGACAGCGGAGGTTCAACAGTCTCAGCATAAAGGCGTTCCACAGGGCTGGTGTAAAAAGCTCCAGACACTAAACGTAATCCACGGTGGTGGACAGAGACGCCGAAGAACAGACGGCCGAGCAGAGGAGTAAAGTATGCTTCAATAGTCCAATTTCGAGTGCACTAAGGCGTGATAGAGGCGGAGAAGGACCACTCGGTCCGCTCCCGAGGAGGTGCCATTCAGGACACGGAGGGTGTTGAGGGATCGCAGACAGCGAGCTGAAAGATAGGAAATGTGGGAGGACCAGCACAGTTTTTCTGTCAAACATAAGACCCAAGAATTCAGCGACGTTCGCGAACGGAAGGTTGACAGGGCCTAGATGTAAGGAAGGGGGAAGAAACTCCGTACGACACCAAAAATTAACACAAACGGTCTTACTGGGAGAAAAGCAGAAGCCGGTTTCGATGCTCCAAGAATGGCGGCGATCGAGACATCCTTGAAGACGTCGTTCAAGAAGGCTGGTCCGTTGAGAGCTGTAGTAGATCGCAAAATCGTCCACAAAGAGGGTGCCCAAGACATCAGGAAGGAGACAATCCATAATTGGATTAATGGCAATGGCAAACAGTACCACACTTAGCACGGAGCCCTGGGGTACCCCATTCAACCGCACTTTAAATGTGTGCCCTGCCATAAATTCACAAAGAAAAAGAGGCAGCCGACCTCGAAAGCCCCAAGAGAACAGTGTGCGGAGGATGCCTGTCCTCCAACAGGTATCATATCCTCTCTCCAGATCAAAAAATACTGCTACTGTTTGGCGTTTCCTGAGAAAATGGTTCATGATATAAGTGGAGAGAGCAACAAGATGGTCAAGTGCAGAACGATGCTTTCGGAAACCGCATTGGGCAGGTGTTAAAAGACTTCGGGACTCCAGCCACCAGGCTAAACGACAATTCACCATACGCTCCAAAACCTTACATACACTACTCGTGAGAGAAATGGGGCGATAGTTAGAGGGGAGATGTTTGTCCTTTCCAGGTTTCGGAACAGGGACGACGATAGCTTCCCACCAACGTCTGGGAAAAGTACTGTTGGTCCAAATTCGATTATAAAGGCGAAGGAGGTAATGCAGACTATGGTATGATAAATGCAGCAACATTTGGATGTGAATACCATTCGGTCCTGGGGCGGAACAGCGAGAAGAAGAGAGTGCGTGTTGGAGTTCCCGCATGTAGAAAACAGTATTATAGCTTTCGTGATTTTGAAAGGAGAAAGCAAGAGGTTGCACTTCCGCTGCATGTTTCTTCAGGAGAAACGCTAGCGGGTAATTTGAAGAGGTCGAAATCTCAGCAAAGTGTTGACCCAATGAGTTAGAAATTGCGACAGGGTCCACTAATTTATCATGCGTGACAGTGAGCCTAGAGACTGGGGAGAAACTAGGTGCACCAGATAACCGTCAAATCCGACTCCAAACTTCCGAGGAGGGAGTGGAGGTGTTAAATGAGCTAGTAAAGAAGTCCCAGATGCCCTTCTTGCTATCGCAGATGACGCGATGGCATCGCGCACGGAACTGCTTATAGCGGATACAGTTTGCCAAAGTAGGATGGTGGCAGAAAACGCGAAGAGCATGTCACCGCTCACACAATGCGTCTCGGCATGCCTCATTCCACCAAGGAACTGGGGGGCACCGGGGCAATTCGGAGGTGCGAGGTATTGAACGTTCCACGGCTGTAAGAATAATTTCTGTAATATGAGTGACCTCATCATCGACGCTAGGAAAGTGACGGACATCTAATGTCGCTAGAGACGAAAAGAGTGTCCAATCGGCGTGGGCAAACTCCCAGCGTCTTGGGCGCATATATGGCAGTTGTGGCTGCAATCTAAGGACACATGGAAAGTGGTCACTGGAGTGTGTATCAGCAAGAGCGAACGATTCGAAGTGCCAAGCTAGCGGAATAGTACCGACCGAAAGGTTCAAATGAGAGAAATTTGTCGTGGTGGCAGACAAAACTGTAGGGTCTCCAGTGCTGAGGCAAACAAGATCCGCTTGGTGGAAGACATCTATCAATAGTGAGCCGCGCGAACAAGGACGCGGAGATCGCCAAAGCAGTTGGTGGGCATTGAAGTCCCCAACCAGCAAATAGGGAGGCGGAAGCTGACCAAGAAGATGAAGGAGATCAGCTCTTGCCATTGGTGTAGACAATGGAATGTATACAGTACAAAGAGAGAAGGTGTATCCAGAGAGGGAAAGACGGACAGCAACAGCTTGGAAGGAACTGTTTAAGGGGATTGGGTGATAATGGACAGTATCATGGAGAAGAATCATAAGTCCTCCATGTGCTGGAGTGCCTTCAACAGAGGGGAGATCAAATTGGACTGACTGAAAATAGGGGAAAACAAAGCGATCATGGAGACGCAGCTTTGTTTCCTGAAGACAGAAGATGACCAGCGAGTAGGATCGTAAGAGGATTGACAATTCATCCTGGTTGGCTCGAATGCCGCAGATATTCCATTGGATAATAGGCATAGGGTGGACAGAAAAGGGAAGAATGTGACCAAGGTTGCCCTCAACTCAACGACTGCTCAGACCTTACGACCGACAGCGTGGAGCGGCATTCTGCCGAAGGCAGAAGATCCTCATCCATAGGTTGTCCAGGAGCAGCTCCTGCCACCAGCGATCGGCCGGTTGATCGGCCGCCAGCAGTGCGCCTCAGCAACACAGAAGATGGCTGAGGGCGGTTACAGCCAGGTGGTGCTGTAGATGAGACACACTGTGGCGGAGAAGGAGAGGAACTGGGTTTCTTATTAGCCTTCTTGGAAACTGGACGCTGAGATGAAGGAGGAACCGATGGTTGTGAAGTTGGGGTACGTAAAAAATCTTCATGAGTAGGCTCTTTCTTGGAAC
The DNA here is from genome assembly GCF_023864275.1 of Schistocerca cancellata. Taxonomy (NCBI): domain Eukaryota; kingdom Metazoa; phylum Arthropoda; class Insecta; order Orthoptera; family Acrididae; genus Schistocerca; species Schistocerca cancellata. The sequence continues at coordinate 568,207,746 of NC_064626.1, forward strand.
TCCGGGTGTCTGATTTTGGAGCTCGAGATTTAGCAGAACCCGAAGAAGAGTGAGCCATAGAGTGAGCAGGTGAGAATGGGGACGTCGAATGGGCAATCTTTGCACTGGCCGATCTGACAACCGTGGCACTAAAGGTGAGATCACAAGTCTGTGTGGCTGCCTCCTTTGTTGGCCGAGGAGAGGCAAGGCTGTATTTACCTGTGTGAGGCACAGTGGCCTTTTGACTGGCGAATAACTTTTGAGCAGCAAAGGTCGACACCTTTTCCTTCACTCTGATTTCCTGAATGAGCAGTTCGTCTTTAAAAATGGGGCAATCTCGAGAGGAAGCAGCGTGGCCACCCATACAGTTGATGTAACGAGGGGATGGAGGTGGACAAGCACCCTCATGGGCATCCTTGCCACACGTAACGCATTTGGCTGGATTGGAACAGGACTGGCTGGTATGATTGAACCGCTGACACCGATAGCAACACGTAGGGTTTGGGATGCAAGGGCGAATGGAAATTATCTCATAGCCCGCTTTTATGTTCGATGGAAGTTGAACTCTGTCAAATGTCAAGAAGACAGTTCGAGTTGCAACGATGTTCTTGTCAACCCTTTTCATGACTCGATGAACAGCCATTACGCCCTGGTCAGACAGGTAGTTTTGAATATCCTCGTCTTACAATCCATCGAAGTAGCGTGTATAAACGACCCCACGTGATGAATTAAAAGTGCGGTGCACTTCCACCCGGACACGGAAGATGTGTAGCAGTGAAGCACGCAGCAATTTTTGTGCCTGGAGGGCACCAACTGTTTCTGACAACAAGGTGCCATTTCGTAAACGGGACCAAGACTTTACAGGACCTGCAATTGCATCAACACCTTTCTGAAAAATGAAAAGGTTGACTGTGGAGAAGTCTTGACCTTCGTCCGACCGAGAAATGACAAGGAACTGTGGCAACGATGGAAGAACTGTCAGTGGCTGAGACTCATTGAACTTACGCTTGTGAGCAAACACAGTAGATGATGAGGAAACCACTGCGGAAGTATCCACCATGATTACCGATGTCTCCGATGGCACGTTCCTTCCTTGTTGGGGCCCTCTCTGAGGCCACTCCCGCCTTAGGTGATTGTTCACACTTCAGGTCACACCTCCCGAAAAAACGGACAGAGGGACCAATCGGCACTTTCAGAAGGTATCAGCTTGGGTAATCACCCCTCCCTGGGCCTGGCCATTACCAGGGGGTACATACGTGTCCTACCTGTCTACCCGGGGTGGGGAATTACGCGTTACCCCGTCACCGGCTACGCATGGGAATGTGTGGGTCGGCCTTCAGACACGCACAGGGAGGAAAAAAGAGAAAGGGAGGAACAAAGAAAAGGAAATGAAAGAAGAGAGGTCTCAAATGCCGCAGCAGAGAAAAGGGTAAAGAGAAGAGGTAAGGAAAAAAGAAGGACAAAGGAAGGACAAAGACTTGCCAGCAGAGAAAGCATAGAAGAGAGACCGATTTACAGTTTCGAGCGTCCGTCTCCAGACGTAGGCACTAAACATACTCCCAGAGGGGGAGTATGGGAAGGGAAGGGAAGAGGTGGTGGTGAGGGCGGGGGAGGGGAGGGGGGGGGGGGGTGATGGGCGATGGGGAAGGATGCGGAAAAGGAAGGTATGCAGCTCAGAAAGGAAGGAGGGCCACACTAGCTCAGGGTCCCGTGCTCGCTACGCACGTATCCACAAAATAGTTGTGGACCCCCTGGGGGGTTTTCAGTTATTGTATACATACACAATCAGCAAGTGAGTGTCAATATTTGCTGAAAAAATTGACAGTCACTTGCTAACCTCGACACACAATGTTGCTACCACTCCACCATACATCTAAATCTACATTTATACTCCGCAAGTCACCCAACGGTGTGTGGCGGAGGGCACTTTATGTGCCACTGTCACTACCTCCCTTTCCTGTTCCAGTCGCGTATGGTTCGCGGGAAGAACGACTGCTGGAAAGCCTCCGTGCGCGCTCGAAGCTCTCTAATTTTACATTTGTGATCTCACCGAGAGGTGTAAGTAGGGGGAAGCAATATATTCGATACCTCATCCAGAAACACACCCTCTCGAAACCTGGACAGCAAGCTACACCGCGATGCAGAGCGCCTCTCTTGCAGTGTCCGCCACTTGAGTTTGGTAACATCTCCGTAACGCTATCACGCTTACCAAATAACCCTGTGACGAAAAGCGCCGCTCTTCTTTTGATCTTCTCTATCTCCTCCGTCAACCCGACCTGGTGTGGATCCCACACTGATGAGCAATACTCAAGTATAGGTCGAACGAGTGTTGATGGACTACATTTTCTAAGGACTCTCCCAATGAATCTCAACCTGGCACCCGCCTCACCAACAATTAATTCTATATGATCAACCTGGCCGGGAATCAAACCCAGGAACCTGTAATCTACAGGCAGCAATGTTAGCCACGACACCATGAGCTGCAAACTGTAATGGTGGAGAAACTGCTCTTTAGTTGGGATGCACATTAAAGATCTTAGGGAAGAATCCTTAGACAAAGCCAAGTTTATTACGCTAACTAACAATTGTGTTGTTGTGTTATGGTCTTCAGTCCAGAGACTGGTTTGCTGCAGCCCTCCACGCTACTCTATACTGTGCAAGCTTCTTCATCTCCAAGTAACTACTGAAACCTACATCCTTCTGAATCTGCTTAGTGTATTCATCTCTTGGTCTCCCTCTATGATTTTTACCCTCCACACTGCCATCCAATACTAAATTTGTGATCTCTTGATGCCTCAGAACATGTCTACCAACCAGTCCCTTCTTCTAGTCAAGTTGTGCCACAAACTCCTCTTCTCCCCAACTCTATTCAGTACCTTCTCATTAGTTACATGATCTACCCATCTAATCTTCAGCATTCTTCTGTAGCACCACATTTCGAAAGCTTCTATTCTCTTCTTGTCTAAACTAGTTACCATCCATGTTTCACTTCCATACATGGCTACACTCCACACAATTTCAGAAATGACTTTCTGACACTTAAATCTGTACTCGATGTTAACAAATTTCTCTTCTTCAGAAATGCTTTCCTTGCCATTACATTTTATATCGTTTCTACTGGCAATTATGAAATAAAACATGATTTATTTAAGTGTTCCTATCTTGTTGTAATGACAGCATTGCTAGCAGTAAGAGACTTAACAGCTACAGCTCTGTTGGCGAACAGAATAATTATCCCAAGAAAGAAGGTTAGGTGAATGGGAAACTTTGACTGTCAGCTCTTAATTAGAACAGAGAGTCTTTCTCTCTCGTCTGTAAAGAATGGACTGTTCGTATTTTATGACATAAATAGTTTTTTAATCTGTGTATCTCCCACATTATTGCTTAACATGTGACCTAACACACTACATGTTGATTTATTACAAATATTTCTACATTAACAGTATTTTCTTACATACTTTTTCTTCAGTTAAGTGATAGTTTTATGGGAGAGAGCACTTCTGCAAGCATCTAAAATATTTGGGAATTTAATGACTTCAATGGACCTAGTAGGTCCTAATACAATTGTGTGTTTCAAATGAAAAGGATTTATTATTTCTCTTTAAAAATATGTAATACTACAGAACCTCAAGTGACTTCCAACTTAAGAGGAACTTTAATAAAGGGAGAAAGATACACTCTTACAGCACAGTAAATGCCGAATGTTTGAGACATGCATCATAATATTCTACTAATGGCACAATTCTGCAATACCATGAACAGCTGCATATGAATTATCTTATTTTACCCACACATTTCTTTTGTATTTATAATAAAGTAGGTCAATGTTATTGGCAGAGCACACTGAGCAAGACTCAGCACACAAAGTAGCACCAGGACATGGTCTTTGGGTTGTAGTAATGGGAAATCCACTCCCATATTAATTATTTTTGGCCTCAAGGATGCCACAAAACTTATGAATAGAATAATGGATAAACATCAAAATTCAGATATAAGAACTAAATTACATCAGTGAAAACCTCAAATGCAGTCCAGTGTGTGAAACATGGAGGGAATTTTTATGTACAAATAAATCACTTGCTAGTACCTAGACGATTTTAAAGTCACAGCTATACAGCTGAACAATAAACATCCTTCTGACAGGACGTTTTTAGAAGCTCCAAAAACCAGAAATTTCCTGAACCTATTCCAGTTTTGCACAAAGGAACACACAAATCAGTAAACAGCTCTAGCTTTCACACTACTTCTAGCTATGGAGAGAGTGGGGGGGGGGGGGGGGGGGGTTGCAGGTATAACTTGCTGGTGAGTGGCTGTGTGTGTATATTTACTGCTGCTGCTACAGCTACCACCACCACCACCACCACCACCACCACCACCACTGTTATTCTGAAATGCATTATTTGCACTGTATTTGCACAGTAACAAATTTTCAAAATAAAATTTAGAGCTGCACTTTTTCAGTTAATATCTAAAGTTGATCTTTCAAACACTATAATGTCCCTTATGCAGTTTTATTAGCACACTTGATAGGTTAGCTGATTTTACAGCACTCTTACCTCTTCCTCTAAAAGTGATCTCTGGTTAGCTGACCAGGAAGGATCTGGATGATATGATACAGTAGTTGCACTGCCAAAATCACACAGTTTGATCATGCCATCCTCGCCAATCAGCAGGTTTTCTATCTATTTTGAGAAATATTACAAATCTTTAAGTTATCAACATCTTGAATAGACAATATTTTAAAATAAATATACCATAATTCCTTATAGATATGTAACTACTTAGTTTCCCAGGTTTCTACTTGTACTTTGTGTCTTTAGCAGATTACACTGTTTCCAGAAATTATCCAGTTATTTCAGTTAAAAATTATTTTCTCCCCATTTGCTGTTGTGTGTCAATTCCTACATGGTAGAACAGTAAAGCATAAAGTGCTTCATTTTAACCTTGTGTGCACAGATGAATCTGTGCAGTCAAACATGTAATCGGATCAAAGTACAGTATACTTTCTGAACGAGAACCCATTACCTTTATTTTAGCTTTATACTTGCCTTGAATTCAGATGTACCTGTTTGTATGAATTGTTGCTTTCTTTTAAATCTCTTAATTTACAACACAATGTGGCCTGTTATTCCCCATGTTACCCCGTTACTAACTTAATTTCAGAGGGAGAATCCAGTGAAATAGTCCAACGCTCAGTGTACCTTTTTTAATACTCTCAGATGCATCACACAGTTTTGGATTGCTTGACTAAATATTCAAGAAGTGAGTACAATTGTCTAATTGCTACTGGATATCCAGCTAGGTTTTTCATTTGATCTTTTGAATGCTATTTTGATATTGTTTCAGTTATCATATTGAGCTGCTATGAGTAATGATATTCACTGTGCTCACAGTACTGACTCATCAGGCCTCAAATACTGCCTCCTTTCAGATTCAAATGTACACTTACAGTGAACAACAGTTCATGTTAGTAGAATTAACATGACATATGAAACAGTGTTAATCCATTTAAGGCACCATCAAAGAGTTTTAACAAGCTGAGAAGTACTGCAGAGAAAATACTATTCAACAAAAAAGTTGTTGGATACGATGGGAATCATATAGCCAACCTGTTTCACATCCAAGTTTATTCAAACCTTTACCTAGATTTTGACAAATATAAACCCATCTTCATCAAACATGTAGAAACAGAATATATTGCAACCAGTACATTGAAGTCATACTTGCAGCAACATGAAAAGTCTAAATTAAACTTAAATGTTACATATTGAGTGAAAAGAGAAACAAAGTCATAATGCTTAGTTAACAGTAAAATGATTCCTTTAAATGCTATGGCACAGACATAAGGTATACTCAACAGTAAAAATGATCCAAGTAAAATCTAAAGGAGATGTTCATCGAACATATAAACAAACAACTAACAAGACAGAAGGGACAAGCCAATAGGAAATTTATGCAGAGATGTTGCTCACATAAGAAGTGGTGACAACCACAAAGGACACCTGACTTGTTAATAAAATAACATTACAGAAACAGTAACATAATAAAAATTAGTAAAATGCCAATAAACCTATGCAAATGAAGTTTATATGTTTTTTTGTAATTCTTGTTATGTTACTGTTTCTGTAATGTTATCGCAATGTAATTTTATTGACATGTCACGTGTCTTTTCTGGCTGGCACCATTCTTATGTCAGTCCCATCTGTGCATAAGTTTCCTGCTGGCTTGTCCCTTCCATCCTGTTAGTTGTCTGTCTGATGGACATCTCCTTTATATTTTACATGGATAATTTTTATTGCTGGCTATGCCTTATGGATACCATAGCATTTATATGGATCATTTTACTGTTGACTAAGTGTTTCTCTTGTCACTCAATATGTGAAACTTAAGTTTATTTTAGATGTTTCATTTTTTTGCACATATGACTTCCATGTACTGATTGTAATATATCCTATTTCTAGGTGTTGTTACTTCTTCTGATGAAGACAGGTTTATAACTGTTGAAACCTAGTTGAAAGTTTGAATAAACTTTTGATGTGCAGCTTGTTGGCTGTATAATTCCCATTGCATCCATAATTCCATAACTGCTGACTGTTGCCATGTTCAAGATTTTAAATAAGTAGTTCTTTATAAAATAATATCACAAGTGCACAATTATTTTTTTCATTTATTAATTTTTAAAAGCTTTATGGAAGCTCTCTCTTTGGCACACCTTATTAATTATTCACGAGTTCCCTTGAACACAATGGCTGTATTTACAGCATTCTGAATTTTCCAGTGTTCTTTATAATTATGTAAGAAAGAATTTAATATTCAAGCAATACCAAATAAAGTACAGTATTTTAATGAAAGAGTGATTAATTGTCCTATCTTCAGTTCTAAACATTCCCACGAAAGGAAAAAAAAAAAAAAAAAACATTGTTTAATGAAAGGGAAATGTGGAAATTATTCTGATCAGCTGTTGATCACTTTCATTAAAATACAGGCTGTTCCATTTATCTTATGACTGCATGCCTGGGGTATTGCAGGCTGGCCATGGAAGCCACACCTGTCGGTCGAATGGGTCGGCCAGTGTCATTTGAGCATGAAACAGGCATCACGAGCATAACAGTGAAGTTTGAGAATGCAACAATGGCAAGAGCTAATTATTCAATTCCACAAGTTTATTACAGAGTCCACTTGTACTGTTAGGAGATTGTTTGAACAGAAGTTTCCAGGAGATCAAGTTCCAAGTCAAGATGCAGTTCACAAATTAGTGAATAAATTTCATGAAATGGGAAGTGTTCAGGACACGAAGCATAAACTATGATGTACAGTGTTCACAGAAGCTTGTCTCAATGACATTGCATACCACCTGGAAAATTCCCCTATAAAGTCTCTTAGAAGTCTTTTGCAGAAAACACACAAATATTGAGCACCCCTGTACAAAGTGATGCTAAGGCCCTATAAAGTAACAGTAGCACAAGAAGTTCAACCCGGCAATCCTGTGCACATGGTTAAGTTTTGCAAATGGGTTTTAAAACAAGTGCATGATGGTGAAATGGATCCTTACCTCACTCTGTTTTCAGACGAGACTTGGTTCCATTTACACGGGTATGTTAATTCCCAAAACACCTGAACTCAGACCTGTTGTGCTTCATGAGGAACCCCTTCATGATTGTAAAAGAGTTAGTGATGACAGAATAATAGGCCCAATTTTTTTAATGACATAGTTACAAGTGAAAGATATGCGTACAACATTTTGTGACCTATTTTAATGAACTGAGTGGAAGAGAACAAAGCTTCGCATTTTTCCAACACTATCGGGAAGGGCTCATATGCCTAATGTTTCTTTGCATGCAATTCACAAAGTGTTCGATGTAAGAGTGATTACAAGAAGTCCCGATTTAGCTCCATGAGATTTTTATTTGTGGGGTGCATTGAAGGACAAAGTGTACAAACAAATCCTCCCACAATAGAGGAACTTAAGGATAATATCTCCAAATCAATTAATTCAATATCTCAGAGAGAATTACATTGTGTGATTAATAATTTCTTGACAGACGTCAGAAATGTGTGGAAAATTATGGCATGCAGTTCCACCATCTCCTTGTGTGACATGGGCAAGTACAAAATTTATTTTCTTATATTTTAAATGTAGTTCTGTCATACCGCAGCAGTAGGTGGGCGACACGGCATCTGATCACAGGCAATGGAGTGCTCACTGCTCGGCATCTACTGAACTGCACAAGCGTCATCAGATAAATGGAACACTCAGTATTATAGACCTCACAATAACTCTTCCTTTTTTGCTAACAAAACAGTTTATTGCTGTATTACTGCAAATACAGGTGAGGCAGGAGGGATGAAAGAACTGAAATTTACTTTTTTAAACTATGTTCATCACTTGCCTTGAGATCTCTGTGAATAATAGGGGGCTGCTGACTGTGCATGTGCTGTACAGCCTTGCACGTCTGCCAGAACACACGACAGACTATGTCTGGTGGTAGCGGTGTTGTACGCTGAGTCAGCACATCGACTAGTGTTCCACCTGCAAGCCATATCACATCAAGCAGCAGCAAAAACACTCCAGAAGCAACTAAGTCCATTACAAATCTTTGACAATTTATGTAACAATCCTCTACTACACTTTTTAAAAATTACTACTATGTAATACCATGTTGACACATGTGAAAATTACTGAACTATCAGTTTAATAAGTCACAGCTGCAAAATACTAATGCGAATTCTTTACAGACGAATGGAAAAACTGGTAGAAGCCGACCTCGGGGAAGATCAGTTTGGAATCCGTAGAAATGTTGGAACACGTGAGGCAATACTGACCCTACGACTTATCTTAGAAAATAGATTAAGGAAAGGCAAACCTACATTCCTAGCATTTGTAGACTTAGAGAAAGCTTTTGACTTTGTTGACTGGAATACTCTCTTTCAAATTCTGAAGGTGGCAGGGGTAAAATACAAGGAGCGAAAGGCTATTTACAATTTGTACAGAAACCAAGAGTCGAGGGATATGAAAGGGAAGCAGTGGCTGGGAAGGGAGTGAGACAGGATTGTAGCTCATCCCTGATGTTATGCAATCTGTATATTGAGCAAACAGTAAAGGAAACAAAAGAAAAATTTGGAGTAGGAGAAGACATAAAAACTTTGAAGTTCGCCAATGACATTGTAATTCTGTCAGAGACAGCAAATGACCTGAGGGGGAGAGGGAGAGGGAGAGGGAGAGGGAGAGGGAGAGGGAGAGGGAGAGGGAGAGGGAGAGGGAGAGGGAGAGGGAGAGGGAGAGGGAGAGGGAGAGGGAGAGGGAGAGGGAGAGGGAGAGGGAGAGGGAGAGGGAGAGGGAGAGGGAGAGGGAGAGGGAGAGGGAGAGGGAGAGGGAGAGGAGAGGGAGAGGGAGAGGGAGAGGGAGAGGGAGAGGGAGAGGGAGAGGGAGAGGGAGAGGGAGAGGGAGAGAGGAGAGGGAGAGGGAGAGGGAGAGGGAGAGGGAGAGGGAGAGGGAGAGGGTGAGAAAGGGGGGGGTGCATGTGCTCACGGGAATGTGTGTGAGTGCTTCCCTTTTCTGATGAAGGCTTTGGCTGAAAGCTTAATGTGTAACAGTCTTTTCGTGGTGCGTGTCTGCAAATCAAAGATCATCTTCACGTTCAGTACCAATCCATCCCTTTCTTTTATAAATGTTGATATCCCAACTTGGACTTTCCACTGTTTGATTTTTTCTTCTAATCAGATGTTTTAAATGGTTTTTTATATGAGAGTTTGATTCCTTAAGGAATCAGAGTGGGGGAGGGGTTTACTGGTATTCGCCTAATTGAGATATTATGCTGTAGTTTCTTCTTTAATAATTCAATATGATCATTACTGGCATTTTTGCTTTCATAACTTCAAATCATATCTTTGTCAACCCCTTTTTTAAATTCTGCTCCGATCCTGCTTTATGCCTTACCGGTCTCCTTGCCACCAATTTATAGTGCTAACTATTAAAACTGTTAAACCACAGACAATAGCAAATAATGGAAGTTCGCTTATGAAGAGTCAACAATGTAGTAGGAAGAACATGTGATTACCTATGTAGGTAGATTGGAAGTATACAAAGTGCCACATTTCATACATCCTCCATATTGAGTTAGGTCAGGATAATGTGGGCAATGTTTGGTCTTGCACTATCTTGTTGAAAGGTAACATCACAGAGACCTGAGAGATGGGGGTGCAGCTACCAGCCTTCATGCCTGAGAAATGTAACACCTGCTGACAAAATTACTGGCTATGCAAACCAAATATGATCATGTTGTGTCCCAATGGCACCCCACATCATCACACCACATGCTGAGCTCACATGGCAATGAAAAATGCAATTTGGCAACATTCATTCTCCTCCAAGTCTCTACACACGGTTAAGTCTGTGGTGATGCAGTATCCAAAACTGGAACTCTTCTGGAAAGATGATATGGTACCATTCATGTGCCCAGTGTTGTCATTGGATGGCCACTGTCAAGGTCTTGCAACAGACTACCCCATTTCTTGTCTCAAGGTAAAAAGACACAGCTTTATGATCTCGCACGTTCAAGCAAACATGTCTGTCATCTAGGTAATAGTCATGTGAGGCTGTTTAAATCCTGCACTGAGATATGGAATATACCAATTCCATATCTGCACGACACACATGAAATCCCACCCAACAATATCATAGAACGATAAACTGGTATCTTGATTGGCTAAGATCCTACTGGTGTCTAGTTCCACCAAATTTCTCCTTTTTGACAAGGCATAATGTCATATTCTTACAAAAATGAACATTCAAATGTAATTTCTGAATAAGAATCCTGTTATGTATTATTTCTTTAAATACAGAATACAGATAGCATTATTCCTAGCTATTTACTGCAGTTATACTTCATTATTAATCATTTGCACTGCATCTCCAGTTCTAACACTGGCAGAGTTGGCAGTGTTAGAACAGTCTGTCAGCTGCTTTGAAACTGCATACGTTCGCTTTGGTCTTACCATCATTGTGGGAAAAATGAAGGCACTTGCGCAACCTGGCCCAGGATTAGCTCTACCTGAGTTCAATATCTTTATCCTACATACAACACTGGAGCTGGTTTAGCACTTTTCACATCTCAGAAGCAGTTTGTCTAAATAGTTCACCTGTGAACAAGATGTTGATAACAGAATTGGGGCTGCCCATGCAGCTTTTGGGTGGTTAATACACAGTCTTCATGGATAAAGACCTAAAGCTGCACATACAATTCATGGTGCACAGAACTGTTGTCATTTCTATGCTCTAGAATTGCTATGAAACTTTGACACTTTATCACCTTGAAATCAAGAAACTTGAGAGCTTCGGTAAAAAAAAAACAACTGATAAATCTTGAACACTAAGTGAGAGGACCATCAAAACAGCATTGAGGGGCAACCATTGTTCTTCATCAAGTGAGGTGGTTAAGCCATGTTCGTTGCACGACTGATGAAAGGCTTCCCAGCCAAATCCTTTATAGCGAACTCTGCTCTGGCAGTAGACCTCATGGAGCCCCTCTCAGGTGCTTTAAGGACCAGGTAAAACTCACCACGAATACTACTGGCATAAAACATACAAACTTGACAAACTTGGGGGGAATGGGTTGTGGACCACTTACTGTGAAAGAGCCTTACATCCACCACTGTCAACTTATTTGAAGGAGAATGCTGCAAACACAAAGGGGGCAAGTGACATGCAAGAAGGCTCCTAAAGTTACAGCCCTGGCCACTTCCTACCATTCGGTGCGATTGGTTTGTTCAGCCACCAGAAAAACATCCATAAGCTGAGTCGAAATGCTCATTCTTTGCAGGAAGAAGCTGTGCATACTCTGATCTGAGTTGCAGCCAATTATCATTTGCATACCCTAACATGTTGTACACTTCAAGATGATTTAAAGTAAGCTGCACGCTGCCTTCATTCTGTTGCAATTTTAATGGCTAGCAGTGTAGTTTACACTTTCGCCTTCCATGCAATGACCTCCATTTCAAAGACTGCCATCTCACTGCTTTCCCAGAAAAGAGAAACATTATGGTCTGCATAACTTTGTACACTTTATTTATATTCTTAGCTATTTCTCTTTTACTGCCATCAGAACAACACAGAACTCAACATCAAATATTAAAAATTGTTTGGACAACAAATTACGAGGAAGGGATTAATAAAAATGGTTAACAGTCACGACAGAGGCAGTGTAGCCTTAATAGGTGATTCTATCTCAAGACACTTCTTACATACCCACTCTGATTACTACGTTATGTGCCTGAAGATGAAATTGTATTTTAAAATTATTCACAGTGAGCGAAAAATAACAAATGCAGCTGACTAAAAACATATAAAAATGAGAGAGAGAGAGAACTGTTTTTAACCTCAACAATAAGAGTACCAGATTCCTGTGCTTTTAAGGCTAAAATTAGCCTGGATTTCAAATAATGGAAGGAAACAAGGTAACCATCCACTATGTAACTGAGTGGTCAACAAACACAAAAAATGTAAGTATATTAAGCATACATAGTAACACTGATTTATTTGCAGCAAAACATTTTCAACATGAATACATCATAAGTCAAAATAATTTTATGCTGCCCACCCAATGTTTCAAACTTTATGCTTAAATTCTACAGTATATGGGTATAAAAAGGGAAAGGAAGAGAACTGCTAGAAACACTGAAAAAATCTTATATGAGAAACTAGTGCAGAAATGTTACAATTTGCTAGATGAATCCAAGAATGACAACCTGAAAATCTGAGCAGGAGAGAGCAAATACTTATGACTTAATTTTTAAAAGTTTTTTATTTTCTAAGAAAAATTAATAATTGCTTAATTAATTAATTATCCACTATAGTATATTATATTAATGATATTATAAGAAAAATTGTAAACCAGATTTTTGTGTTTTGGTGAGTCTCCTGCACATAAATATAATTGTAGATTATGAGACAATAAACTTCTATTCCATTCCAATAAGACTGAAATCATTAAAAGATTTCAAACGATATCCACCTATTCGTCAGTGGTTACCTTTAATCCTTCCTTTCTTTGTATTCCACACAGGACTTCCAAGTACCATTTTAAGTTGTATGGACCTCTTAGACATTTATATTTGAGACACTGCTCCAACATGGGGGAATTTTCTGTACTTAGTTCTGTAATTATATACTTTTCTCATTCCTTGTTCACACATTTTTCTGAGTATCTTGTTCATGTTTCACTCAAAGATCTGTGACAATCTGCAAAGTACTTGCCTACACCACTGACAAGATGTCTGTCATCCTAGTTGCACCATCATGCACTACATCTATTATTTAAGACGGAAAAAAGTGTCAACAGCTCACAAGTACTAAGTGTAACGAATGATTTATAAAATTGCACTCTAGCTTTGTCTGCAGTCCCAAAGCTTTTAAATGCAGTAAGTAAAGGTATTCTGAGCCTTCAGGGCATACAATACATGGGGTGTTCATAATTAAAGTTCCAGTTTCAAAACTGTGAAGAAAGAGAACCACCACTCAGAAAGACGTCAGATTTCAACAGCGTATTATTACTGCAGGGGAGAATGTCATGGAACAAAAAACATTTAATGAAAACTTTACCAATAGATAGCACTGTACGTATCTCAACATAAATGGGATCAGCTACAAATGACAGATGAATCGTAACGCATATTACAGCATCCGTACTATTAATGTCCCTCCCCCCATGAACCAAGGACCTTGCCGTTGGTGGGGAGGCTTGCGTGCCTTAGCAATACAGATGTCCGTACTGTAGGTGCAACTACACCGGATGGGTATCTGTTCAGAGACCAGACAAATGTTTGGTTCCTGAAGAGGGGCAGCAGCCTTTTCAGTAGTTACAGGGACAACAGTCTGGATGATTGACTGATCTGGCCTTGTGACACTAACCAAACTGGCCTTGCTGTGCTAGTACTGCGAACGGCTGAAAGCAAGGGGAAACTACAGCCGTCATTTTTCCAGAGGGCATGCAGCTTTACTGTATGGATAAATGATGATGGCGTCCTCTTGGGTAAAATATTCCAGAGGTAAAATAGTCACCCATTCGGATTTCCAGGCGGGGACTACTCAGGACATTGTTATCAGGAGAAAGAAAACTGGCGTTCTACGGATCAGAGCGTGCAATGACAGATCCCTTAATCGGGCAGGTAGGCTAGAAAATTTAAAAAGATTAATGGATAGGTTAAAGCTAGATATAGTGGGAATTAGTGAGGTTCGGTGGCAGGAGGGACAAGACTTCTTGTTAGGTGAATACAGAGTTATAAATACAAAATCAAATAGGGGTAATGCAGGAGTAGGTTTAATAATGAATAAAAAAAATGGGAATGCCGGGAAGCTACTACAAACAGAATAGTGAACGCATTATTGTGGCCAAGATAGATACGAAGCTCACGCCTACCACAGTAGTACAAGTTTATATGCCATCTAGCTCCACAGATGACGAAGAGATTGATGAAAAGATAAAAGAAATTATTCAGATAGTGAAGGGAGACAAAAATTTAATAGTCATGGGTGACTGGAACTCGACAGTAGGAAAAGAAAGAGAAGGTAATGTAGTAGGTGAATATGGAATGGGAGTAAGGAATGAAAGAATTTTTGACAATGCTGACTGGAATACTCTCTTTCAAATTTTAAAGGTGGCGAGGGTAAAATACAGGGAGTGAAAGGCTATTTACAATTTGTACAGAAACCAGATAGCAGTTATAAGAGTTGAAGGGCGTGAAAGGGAAGCAGTGGATCAGAAAGGAGTGAGACAAGGCTGTAGCCTATCCCTGATGTTACTCAATCTCTATGCTGAGCAAGCACTAAAGGAGTAAGAATTAAAGTACAAGGAGAAGAAATAAAAACTTTGAGGTTTCCTGATGACATTGTAATTCTGTTAGGCAGAGTAAAGGACTTGGAAAAGCAGTTAAATGGAATATCTAGAAATGAGGATAAAAATGAGGATAAAAAAATCAAAATGAGGATAATGGCGTGTATTCAAATTAAATCAAGTGCTGCTGAAGGGATTAAGATTAGGAAATAGGGTATTTAAATGTAATAGATGAGTTTTGGTATTTGGGCAGAAAAATAACTGATAATTTTCAAAGTAGAGAGAAAATAAAATGTAGACAGGCAATGGCAAGAAAAGCGTTACTGAAGAAGAGAAATTTAACGTCAAGCATAGATTTAAGTGTCAGGAAGTCTTTTCTGAAGGTATTTTTCTGGAGTGTAGCATGTATGGAAGTGAAACATCGACACTAAACAGTTTAGACAAGAAGAGAATACAAGCTTTTGAAATATGGTGCTACGGAAGAATGCTGAAGATTGGATGGGTAGGTCTCATAACTAATGAGGAGGTACTGAATAGAATTGGGAAGAAAAGAAATTTGTGGCACAACCTGACCAGAAGAAGGGATCAGTTGGTGGGAAACATTCCGAGACATTTAGGTATCACCAATTTATTGCTGGATGGAAATATGTGTGTGTGTGTGTGTGTGGGGGGGGGGGGGGGGGGAGATAAAAATCATAAATGGAGACCAAGAGATGAATATAGTAGGCAGATTCCAAAAAATGTAGGTTGCAGTAGTTACTCACAGATTAAGCAGCTTGTGCAGAATAAAGTAGCATGGAAAGCTGCATCAAACCAGTCTTTGGATTGAAGACTACAACAACAAAGTCATCATCATCTACATTTTTGGGTGACGTGTTATTACATTCCTTCTGAAGAAGTTGAACCTGAAGACTCATACAAAGATTATAATTCCTATTAAATTATTCTTTATGTGTAAACATTTATATCTTCAAGTATTGGAATGAAAATTAAAAATACATGTTGGCATCTACAAGAGCAGACTCACATGGAACAAATAAACGTGTTACTATATAACACAGGTATCCACATGTTTGCTTGTATTGTGGTGTCTTGCGCATCATTTCTTGCCTCCAACTGCCTGGGGACAGATTTTGTTGAACTATGTGGTACAGCAAGGGGTTAAACTTTACATAAATTGGTTTTTGTAAGCAGAATATGAATCTGACATGTTAAGGCTGCTCTCACCTTCCTCAATGCTGGAAAAATAACACATGACAAAGAAATCATCCACAAATGAAGGATGTTGAACACGATAACTCACCATGAACAATTTGCATTCACAGTGTTGCCACAAGTTTCCCCCAAGAAAAATCCCCGATATTTCCCCGATTTCCAGACAAGTTTTAGCATTTTTCCCTGACAAATTTTGAGGTCTTAAAAATATGTAAGGACTTGTGTATTTCTCCCCCATGTGAGCAAAAATCTTGAGTATTAACATCAATATCTTTTTTAATGAACTGTTTTTAGATGGAGAAATCAAGCCAAATGGTATGTGTGTTTCATTAAAACAACTGTCGTTATTTTATTTCAATAAAATGAAACACATTTGCTGACAAAAATATGCATTGCCTTGAAGTCACAAGACAGATTTAAAATACCTTCACTGTTTTCAGAAATAACCTCAGAAAAAAGTAGGCCTCTGGAAAGAAGAGTTGTGTAAACCAGCACTATAGAAGAAAGGCAATAAAATGTTGGTTCTACTATGTTTGTTATTGTCAGTTATTACCAACTGTGTTATGTCTATTATTTTACAGGTATTGTGTCATTTTTCTTTCGAGAAATATATGAGTACATAGTGTACAAACCACCAGCAACTGACAGTTTTTTTTCTTCTTCTTATTGCCTATACTTTCCAATACAGTGTGTTTGAAAAAGAACTCCCTAGTTTTAATGTGTTCTAGAATTTGTACAAAGTGACATACACTATTCTAGTTTGTGGTGTTTGATTCATAAACTCTCCAAGTTTGGCTCCCCTGCAGTTGTCAGGTCTGCTTGACCTCAAGACGGCACCAGTGCTGCTTTTTTTCCTCTGTTCCCTCAGTTCAGTCCAGGCGTGCCTGCAGTGCAGTTCAGTGCAGAGCAACTCAGCAACAATGTGTACTCCGCAACAGAAAGTGCAGAGTGTTATTTGGCTTGTGGAAACTGAGTCAGTTATAACAGTGCAACACAATTTTAGGTATCAGTATGGTGGTGAAACACCACAGCAAAAACTGTCAGTCATTGGCTAAAGTCAAGGAAACCGGTAGTGTTTTAAAAGCAAAATCACCAGGTCGACCAAGAACTTCTGAAGATGTTATTGAACAGATACGAGTTTCGTGTGTTCGGAGCCCGAAGAAGCCATTGGCCAGACTTAGTCTACAATTAGGAGTGCCTAAAGGTACTGTGTATGATGTTGTGCCTAAAAGACTTAAGTTTCGTGCCTACAAATTGCAACTGTCATATGAAATAAAACCTATTGATAAAATTGAAAGGTATGAGTTTGAAGTTAACTTTCTACACAGAATTGGTGGTGATGATGATGTCAATTTTTTAAAAAAGATTCTCTTTTCTGATGAGGCAACATTTCATGTCAGTGGAACAGTTAATTGTCATAACTGCAGAATTTCGGAGGCAGTGCATCCATATGAAGTTATTCAGCATCATCAATGTGACTGTCCCAAAGTTAAGGTCTTACGCGGTTTGATGGAAAATCGTGTGATTGGTTCTTTCATTTTTGTAGAAAAAACAATAAACGGGGATGTTTACTGTGTCATGTTGACAGTGTACGTATTTCCCCAAATGGACGATACTGAGGAGGAAAAGGGACTCGTGTTATTCCAACAAGATAGCGCCCCACCTCATTACAGTAACCATGTGCGTGTGGCTCTCGACACTCGCTTTCCAGGAAGGTGAATAGGCAGGGCTGGCCCAATACCGTGGCCACCATCAAGCCCAGACTTAAGCCCACTAGACTTTTTCTTTTGGGGTCACATAAAAAATGCTGTGTACAGTGAAAAGATCGGACACATCAATCATTTATGGAAGAGAATCATTGCGGCGGTTGGGACAGTTACACTTGAAATTTTGATGAATACGTGGCGAGAAGTGGAATATCGTCTTGACGTGTGCAGGGCAACAAATTGATCCCACGGTGAAGTCCACTACCATTAAACAACATTTGAAGGAATTCTCTTTCATGATATGTACTCACTGATGTAATTTTTCAGTACTTTCCCCATTAAATTTATACTTAAACCTAGAGAGTTCTTTTTCAAATACCCTGTATATGAACTACTTTTGAAGTGCCAAACTGTACTACAATAAATAAAATATCTATAAAATTCTGCATCATACCATGTACTTATAGTAAGACAGTCGCAATTCCTGAAATCCATCCCCTGTGGCCCCTGGCCAGCTGAGGAATATTGCAGTCCTGGGTCAATGGATGTACCACGAAAATCTGCCACCTTATACCACACAGAACTGGCCTGCGGTCAAGTCGCTGAGACTAGATTCTATTGGCAGGGCCTGCACATTAGTGGAAATGACAGGCTTCAGATTGGTAGGCTCAATTAGTTAGAGGTACCCACAGAAATAGCCTGCGGTTTTGGCTTGTCGCGAAAATCCACTTGTGTGGCCAGGTACTCATGTGTTACAGACACCATGTTGATATGTTGATGAAATGAGACTGCAATGATTAATCCATGCAACAGATAACTTGTGCAGATACTCCGAGGATCAATACTTATGAGAACAGGTAGCAACTCACTGTAAATGTAGTCGATGAGCCACAGACAGGCACAAAGAAAAGATAATCACACACTCAGAACTATATTTTTGGCCATAGCCTTTGTCAGAAAACAAGAGCACACATACATTCAAACAATCACTCACACACAACTCATGGACACCTGACAGCCATCTCCGGCCACTGTGTCAACAATCTCTGAGAATCAGGTCCAAACAAACTAGGTTGTTGATTAAAAATGAGGAGATGAAACAAAATCATGCAATTAATTTAATAGCAATGGATTTGGGAGTTTTACATCCTACTTCAAAAGCTCCATGGAGGTTCTGAGATATTATTCCAACTTTTTACAGTGAGTATATCAACACGGAACATTCTACAACTTATGGATAACAATATGCTCAGTAGTTCAGAAATGTCGGAAGTGAAGTTTTTAGCAAGAACAGATGAGACATAAGCCAAATATTAAAATTAGATATGCTCACTCAGCGAAGTTCATGACTGGACCCATGAAAAACAGCATGATGGGGCTGTACATATAGCAGATTTCCCAGGAATTTTTGTCGAAACTTTCACCAATACTACATTACTGCAATTTCTTTTCATGGCCTTTCTAATGTTATTAAAATAAATAAATAAATAAATAGCCTCAGTCCATTTAAACAGCTGTTATAGTATTTATTTAGCTAAACATATCACGATGCCTTAACATCAGTTTCCTGTTTCCAGATATGTGACTGGCTCGGAACTTCGTAAGTACCAGGTGTACCGGTATGAAATGAGTGTTAAGATACAAATGTGTCAATAGGGAAAATTTGTTGTGAACGAGCCTTAATTTTTTTTTTTTTTTGGTTGGTATGACGTCTGTCAAAGATATTTAGTATACATCAAGTCATGGAACAAACATCATATGTTTTCATCGTGATAACAATGTCGAATTTTGTACCAGAAAGTGATGATGTATGGAAAGCATTAATTTTTTGTTTTCATTTGAAAAAAAGTGCTGCAGAGTCGCATCGAATGCTTGTCGAGGCATATGGTGATCATGCTTTATCAGAACCAACATGCCAAAGATGGTTTCAACAGTTCAGAAATAATAATTTTGATGTAAGAAATGAAGAACGTGGAGACCACCAAAAAAGTTCGAAGACGCCAAATTGCAAGCAATATTGGATGAAGATAATACTTTGAGTCAGAAGCAAATGGCAGCAATGCTAAATGTTGCACAACAAACAATTTCTGACCGTTTGAAAGCTTTGGGAAAGATCCAAAAGTGTGGAAAATGGGTGCCACATGAATTGAATGAAAGACAGATGAAAAACCGAAAAACCATTTGTCGAATTTTGCTTCAAAGACATGAAAGAAAATCAATTTTGCATTGAATTGTTACTGGCGATGAAAAATGGATTTACTTTAAGAATTCTAAATGGGAAAAATCATGGGTTAATCCGGGACAACCATCAACATCGACTGCAAAACCAGATCGATTCGGCAAGAAGACAATGCTCTGTGTTTGTTGGGATCAGAAAGGTGTGGTGTATCATGAGCTTCTAAAACCTGGTGAAACTGAATACTAACCGCTACAGACAACAAATGATCAATTTGAACTATGAATTTATCGAAAAAAGACCAGAAAGGGCCAGAAGACATGGCAAAGTAATGTTTTTACATGACAATGCACCTGCACACAAAGCAAAACTGGTTCAGGATACAATCAAAACACTTGGATGGGAGCTGCTACCCCACCCGCCATATTCACCAGACTTGGCCCCTTCTGACTACCATTTGTTTTCATCAATGGGACACGCATTGGCTGAGGAACACTTCGATTCCTACGAAGATGTCGAAAATTGGGTGTATGATCGGTTTCCTTCAAAAGACGAACATTTCTATTGGCATGGTGTCCACAAATTGCCAGAAAGGTGGTCAAAATGTATAGAAAGCAATGGTCAGTACTTTGAATAAAATGTTTTTACTTTTCAATTCAAAATTAGTGTTTCATTTTCACAGAAAAACGTTCATTTCATACCGGTACACCTGGTAATTGAACCCAGCATGTTGTCCTCAACAGCGAGTGTTCATCAGAAGCAGGGTTTTGCCAGGGGTGCCCCAGGGAAGTGTGGCATGACCTCTCTTTATTCTCTAATACTTAAAAAATCTTATGGAGAAGGTGAACAGCAATCTGTGGCTGTTTGCTGGTGGTGGTGCTGCTGTAGTGTGTGAGAAGGTAGTGTTGTTGGGTGACTATAGAAGGATACAAGATGACTTAAAATTTCTAGTTGGTTTGGTGAATGGCAACTGACTCCAAACATAGAAAAATTCAAGTTAATGCAGGCAAGGAGGAAAAACAATGCCATACTGTTCAAATAAAGTGTTAGTAGTGGGCTGCATGACACAGTCACATCAATTAATATCCAGGTGTAAAGTTGCAAAGCGATATGAAGCGGAATGGTTGGTAGTAGGAATGGGACATGTTCAACTTTGGTTTACTGGGGGAATTTTATGAAAATGTGGTTCATTTGTAAAAGACATCTTGCAGAACACTAGTGTGACCCATTCTTGATTACTGCTGAAGTCTTTGGGATCCCAATCAGGCTGGATGAAAGGAAGACATTGAAGCATTTCAGAGGTTGGTCATGGGTCTCATCGGATTAGGGAAGGATGTCGGCCGTGCTCTTTCAGAGGAACCATCCCGGCACTGGACTGGAGTGATTTAGGGAAATCACGGAAAACCTAAATCAGGATGGCCGGAAGCGGGATTGAACCGTCGTCCTCCCGAATGCGAGTCCAGTGTCTAACCACTGCGCCACCTCGCTCGGTATTTCAGAGGTTGAGTGCTAGATCTGTGACCAGTAGTTTTTTATATGAACACCCTGCCATTTGACTATATTGTTGTTTACTTAACTACGGCCCAGGTTTCGGACTTTTATGCCATTTTAAACTGAAGTTTATGTCATTAATACATACTGCAGGACATCAAGCTCAATGTGTAACGACAAACTTAATTTGTAAATGGCATAAAGGCCGAAATTTGGGTCATAATTAAATAAAGCACACAGCCAAATGGCGGCGAGTTCATTTAAAAATTGCTGTATGGCTGTTGCTCAGCAACATCAAAAACTGTTAACAGTAGCTTCAGTCAACATGTAATTATTATGGAGATGCTTCACGAACTCAAATGGGAATCCCTGGAGGAAAGACACATTCTTTTTCTGAAGCACTACCAAGAAAATTTAGAAATCCAGCATTTGAAATTGACTGCAGAATGATTCCACTGGCATCAAAATATATGTCAAGTAAAGATCTTTAAGTTATTGTAATCATCTTGGGACATTATCATCCAACTATCATATGGGAAAATTACAGATTTTGTTAGTGGTCGGCATGGTAAGACATGCTGTGAAATATTACTAAATGCCTTCTCCGAAAACTACCTATAACAGATGCGTTGGAACCCCACTCATGATGGAAATACACTCAAGAAACTAGTGTAGGCATGTGCATTCAAATACAGAGATAAGTAAACAGGCAGAAAATGCTGCTGTTGGCAACACCTATATAAGACAAGTGTCAACGCAGTTGTTAGATCGGGTATTGCTGCTACAATGGCAGGTTATCAAGATTTAAGTGAGTTTGAGCATGATGGTTTAGTCAGCGCATGATCGACAGGATACAGCATCTCCGATGTAGCAATGAAGTGGGGATTTTCCTGACTACCACTTCACTAATCAACTGAGAATATTAGGAATCTGGTAAAACATCAAATCTCCAACATCGGCTGCTGCTGGAAAGAGATCCTGTAAGAATGGGACCAATGATGACTGAAGATAATTGTTCAACATGACAAAGTACAACCATTCCACAAATTGCTGCAGATTCCAATGCTGGGCCATTAACAAGTGTCACCGTGTGAACCATTCAACGAAACATCATCAATATGGTCTTTCTGAGCCAAAGGCCCACTTCTGTACCCTTGACGACTGCACGACACAGTTTTACACCTCGCCCGGGTGAGTCAACACTGATATTGGACTGCTGATGACTGGAAACATGTTGCCTGTTCGGACGAGTCTCATTTCAAATTGCATTGAGTGGATGGATGTGTACGGGTACGGAGACAACCTCATGAATCCATGGGCCCTGCATGTCAGCAGAGGACTGTATGACTCTTGACAGGTGATACATACGAAAGCATCCTGTCTGATCACCTGCATCCATTCATGTCCACTGTGTATTCTGACAGACTTGGTCAATTCCAGCAGAAAAATCAGACACTCCACATGTCCAGAATTGCTACAGAGTAGCTCCAGGAACACTCTTCCGAGTCTGAACACTTCCGCTGGCTGCCAAACTCCCCAGATATGAACATTATTGAGCATATCTGGGATGCCTTGTGACATGCCGTTCACAGGGGATATCCACCACATCATACTCTTATGGATTTATGGACAGCCCTGCAGGATTCATGGTGTCAATTCCCTTCAGCACTATTCCAGACATTAGTCGAGTCCATGCCACATCATGTTGCACCACTTCAGTGTGTTCATGGGGGTCCTACACAATATTGGACTGGTGTACCAATTTCTTTGGCTCTTTCTTCAGTGTATACTGTATCTAATGGCAACAAATAGATCTGACCTCTTTCAACTAGAAAAGGCAGAAAGATACATACATGTTCAGTGAACTATATATACCCCCATGTCCTAACTCGATGAGGAACTTTAAACTTTCAGCACAGGACAGGAGCATGTAGAGGAACGATGGCCCAAGTTTAAGAGAATTGTTGACCATGCACTGAACAGATAGGTACCTAGTAGAACAGTTCATAATGGGACTGACCCTCCATGGTAAACAGTCATTTTGCAGAAACTTCTAGGGGAACACTAATTTATGCATAACAGGTGTAAAACAAAGCATTGGCCTTACAATAGATAAATGCTGAATGAAACTCATTTGACTGTCAAGAATGGATTGTGTGAAACCTTCAGTGACTAGCATAGCAGAATACTGTCAAATGATCTTTCACAAAATCCAAAGAAATTCTAGTCATATGTAACGGCTGTTAGTGGTATCAAAGTTAGTGCCTAGTTCCTGACAAATGAGATGAACTGAAACTGAGGATAGCAAAGCATAAGCTGAAATGCTTAACTCTGTTTTCAAATGTTCCTTTACAAAGGGGAACCCAGGAGAATTGCCACGATTTAATCCTTATGCCCCTGAAAAGATGACTAAAATCAGTATTAGTGTCAGTGGTGTTGAGAAACAGTTAAAATTGTTAAAATCGAACAAAGCTCCTGGGCCTGATGAAATCCCTGTCAGATTCTATATTCAATTTGTGGCCGAGATAGCCTCTCTTCTAACTATAACCTATCATAGATCCCTCAAGCAAAAAATCAGGCCCAGTTCTTTGAAAAAAGCACAGGTCACACCTGTCTGCAAGATGGGTAGTAGAAGCGATCCAAAAACTACTGTCCAATGTCTTTCACATCTATTTGTTGTAAAATCCTAGAACATATTCAGAATTCATAGTGAGAGACATTGTACAGAGTAACCTTCTCCATGCCAACCAGCACGAACTCCAGAAACATCGATCATCTGAAACCCAACTCTCACTTTTCTCACGTGACACACTGGAAGATTTGAACCAAGGCAGTCAGGTTAAATGCAGTATTTCTTGATTTCGGAAAAGTATTTGACTTTGTACCACTACTGTGCTTATAGTCAAAAGTCCGATCATATGGGGTATCAAGTGAACCTTATGGATGAACTGGAGGCTTTTTGGTAGGGTGGACACAGCATGTTATATTCTATCAAGAGCCGTTGTCAAAGTGTGGAAGTAATTTCAGGTCTGCCTAACGAAAGTGTTTTGGGACACATGCTGTTCATGCTATATATTAATGATGTTGTGGACAATATTAATAGTAACCTCATATTTTTTACAGATGATGCAATTATCTGTGATGAAGTACTGCTTGAAAGAAGCTGCACAAATATTCAGTCAGATGTTAATAAGATTTCAAACTGGTACAAAGATTGGCAATTTGGTTTAAATGTTCTGAAATGTAAAATTGTGCACTTCAAAAAAGAAAAAAATATAGTATGCTGTTGTTGTTGTTGTTGTTGTCTTCAGTCCAAACACTGGTTTGAAGCAGTTCTCCATGCTACTCTATCCTATGCAAATTGCTTCATCTCCGAGTAACTACTGCAACCTACATCCCTCTGAATCTGTTTAGTGTATTCATCCCTTGGTCTCCATCTACGATTTTTACCCTCTGCACTTTCCTCCAATTCTAAATTGATGATCCCTTGATGCCTCAGAATTTGCCCTACCAACCGATCCCTCCTTCTAGTCAAGTTGTGCCTCAAATTCCTCTTCTCCCCAATTCTATTCAGTACTTCCTCATTTCTTCATTAGTTACATGATCTACCCCTTCTAATCTTTAGCATTCTTCCGTAGCACCACATTTCGAAAGCTTCTATTCTCTTCTTGTCTCAAGTAGATACCGTCCATATTTCACTTCCATACATGGCTACACTCCATACAAATCCATTCAGAAATGACTTCCTGACACTTAAATCTATACTTGATGTTAACAAATTTCTCTTCTTCAGAAACACTTTCCTTGCCATTGCCAGTCTACATTTTATATCCTCTCCACTTCGACCATTGTCAGTTATTTCACACCCCAAAAAGTGAAGCTCGTCTACTACTTTAAGTGTATCATTTCCTAATGTAATTTCCTCAGCATCACCTGATTTAATTTGACTAGATTCCATTATCCTTGTTTTGCATTTTTTGACGTCCATCTTATATCCTCCTTTCAAGACACTGTCCATTCTTTTCAACTGCTCTTCCAGGTCTTTTGCTGTCTCTGACAGAATTACAATTTCATCGGCAAACCTCTCCCTTCCCAACCACTGCTTCCCTTTCATGCCCCTCAACTCTCATAACTGCCATCTGGTTTCTGTACAAATTGTAAATAGCCTTTCGCTCCCTGTATTTTACTCCTGCCACCTTTAGAATTTGA
Organism: Schistocerca cancellata; assembly: GCF_023864275.1. NCBI lineage: Eukaryota > Metazoa > Arthropoda > Insecta > Orthoptera > Acrididae > Schistocerca > Schistocerca cancellata. Next base: position 568,233,350 of record NC_064626.1, read on the forward strand.
AAGAGAGTATTCCAGTCAACATTGTCAAAAGCTTTCTCTAAGTCCACAAATGCTAGAAATGTAGGTTTGCTTTTCCTTAATCTTTCTTCTAAGCTAAGTCGCAGGGTTAGTATACCCTCAGGTGTTCCAACGTTTCTATGGACTCCAAACTCATTTTCACTGAGGTCAGCATCTACCAGTTTTTCCATCCATCAGTAAAGAATTCGTATTAGTATTTTGCAGCCATGACTTCTTTCACTTTTCTACCTTCCCTTCTTTGCTTAGAACTGGTTTTCCATCTCAGCTCATGGTATTCATACAAGTGGTTCTCTTCTCTCTGAAAGTCTCTCTAATTTTCCTGTAGACAGTATCTATCTTACCCCTAGTGATATATGCCTCTACATCCTTACAGTTGTTCTGCAGCCATCCCTGCTTGGCCATTTTGCACTTCCTGCTGATCTCAATTTTGAGACGTTTGTACTCCTTTTGCCTGCTTCATTTATTGCGTTTTTTTATTTCCTCCTTTCATCAATTAAATTCAGTATCTCTTCTGTTACCCAAAGATCTCTACTAGTCCTCATTTTTACCTACTTTATCATCTGCTGCCTTCACTATTTCATCTCTCAAAATTACCCATTCTTCTTCTAGTGTATTTCTTTCCACTATTCTTGTCACTGTTCCCTAATGCTCTCTCTGAAACTGTCTGCAATCTCTGATTCTTTCAGTTTATCCATGTCCCAGCTCCTTAAATTCCCACCTTTTTGCAGGTTCTTCAGTTTTAATCTACAGTTCATAAAGAATTGATTGTGGTCAGAGTCCACATCTTCCCCTTGAAATGTCTTAAGTGTTTAAAACCCGGTTCCTAAAATTCTGTCTTACCATTATATAAGCTATCTGAAATCATCCAGTGTCTCCAGGCCTCTTCCATGTACACAACCTTCTTTCACTATTTTTAAACGAAGTATTAGCTATGATTAATTAGTTAATTAATAGTTACGCTCTGTGCAAAATTCAACCAGGTGGCTTCCTCTTTGATTCCTTACCCCCATTCTATATTCGCCTACTCCTTTTCCTTTTCCTTTTCTTCCTTTGCCTACTATCGAACTCCAGTCTGCTATGACTATTAAATTTTCGTCTCCCTTCACTATCTGAATAATTTCTTTTATCGCATCATACATTTCTTCAATCTCTTCATCAGGGCTAGTTGGCATATTAACTTGTACTACTGTGGTAGGCATGGGCTTTGTGTCTATACAACAATGCATTCACTATGCTGTTCGTAGTAGCTTACCTGTGCTATTTTTTATTCATTATTAAACCTACTCCTGCATTACTCCTATTTGATTTTGTATTTATAACTCTGTATTTGTCTGACCAGAAGTCTTGATCATTCTGCCACCTAACTTCACCGATTCCCACTACTTAGCTTTAACCTATCCATTTCCCTTTTTAAATTTTCTAACTTACCTGTCCAATTAAGGGATCTAACATCCCACACCTCGATCCGAAGAACACTAGTTTTCTTTCTCCTAATAACGGCATCGTCCTGAGTAGTCCCCATCCAGAGAGCCGAATAGGGGCTACTTTACCTCCAGAATATTTTAACCAAAGAGGACGCCATCATCATTTATCCATACAGTAAAGCTGCATGCTCTTAGGAAAAATTACAGTTGTAGTTTCGCCTTGCTCTCAGCCATTTGCAGTAGCAACACATCAAGGACGTTTTGGTTAATGTTACAAGGCCAGATCAGTCAGTCATCCAGACTGTTGCCCCTGCAACTACTGAAAATTGTGCTGCCCCTCTTCAGGAACCAAACATTTGTCTGGTCTCTCAACAGATACACCTCCGTTATGGTTGCACCTAAGGTACAGCTATCTGTATCGCTGAAGCATGCAAGCTTCCCCACCGACGGCAAGGTCCATGGTTCATGGGAAGAGTATCCTATAACTGTAATATCAGATAATCACAGTTGAGATGAGCCAACTCATACCAATACCTGGGTGTAACATTTTGTAGGGATATGAAATGGTATGATCATAAAGGTGTTTTTGTGGGTTAAGCAAATGGTAGACTTCAGCTTGTTGATAGATTATTGGGGAAGTGCAATCAGTCTACAAAGGAGATTTACTCATGCGATGCATTCTGTAACATTGGTCAAGTGTGTGGGACACGTACCAAATAGGAATAATGGGGGATACTGAGTGTATACCAAGAAGGGTTTGTTTGACCCATGGAAGGATGGTACAGTGACACTGAAGAAAATGAACTGGCAGACTCTTTAAGATAGATGTAAACTGTCCAGAACACGTCTGATAAAGTTTCAAGAACCAGCTTTAAATAATGACTCTAAGAAGATTGGGTTTAATGTCCCGTCAACATCAAGGTCATTATAGATGGAGGACAAGCTCGGATTGTGTTAAGGATGGGGAAGGAAATTGGCCACGTCCTTTCAAAGAAACCATCCAAGCATTTGCCTGGTGCGGTTTAGAGAAAGCATGGGAAACCTAAATCCGGATGGCTGTACCTGGGTTTGAACCATCGTCCTCCCAATTGTGTGTCCTGTAAGTGACTCTAGAAACATACTACATCCCCCTACATATTGTTCACAGAGATATCATGATGACTAGATTAGAATAATTTCAACGTGTATGGAGCCATTCAACCAAACATTCTTCCTGCGCTCCATACATAAATGGAAGGGGAAGGAAACTTAATAACTGGTACAATGGAACATTCCCTCTGCTATCCACTTCACAGTGGTCTGTAGAGTATGGATACAGCCCTGTTGATGAAATGTAAGGGGTGTTCATTTTACTTGTGGCAACTGTCGGTCACAAGCAGATTAGTGTGGTGAGCAAAATTGAAGTGTATTTAAGTAGCTGATGACCTTGTAGATATTAACTTCCACACACAATTTGTCTTGATTTCACATATATGACATTACACAAGGACTCTGTGCAAACTGCTTTTTTTTCTGTAGCTTTTCCTTTCTCCACACGCTTCTCCATATATGATGTAAGTGTATGAGCCACAGCTAACCACATTACTTGTAATGCCAATTTGCTGACAGTTTAATATCATCCAGTTTATTTGTGTTCTGCAGATGCTCATGTATGCCTCTGCACAGACTTATGACGTCATTTGTAGCTGGCAGTCAGCTTTGAGCCGTGATATACTGATATTGTGACTTGCAACATATGTGAGCAGAGAGATCGAAAGAGAGAGAGAGAGAGAGAGAGAGAGAGAGAGAGAGATATCAACACTAACACTTGTTATTTTGATTTTATGTCACTTTTTGGGATGTTAGTTGTGACAGGTTGACCTGTAGCGTAGCCAGAGATTTGGGTTTGATGAGAAAGTCACAGTTTTGTCATCAACTGGCAGTGTCAACAAATGTGATGTTCTGGTACCGTAATTAATAATAATCATACATTTTTATGGCCCTTAGTTTATGCAACTTGAATTCCAGTTTAAGTCTGAAGTTTTGTGATGTCCCATGCAAAAGGGGGGGGGGGAGTTACCAGCAGGTTTTATACTTCAAAGCTGACTTTCTCCAAGGATAAATGATGATACAAGAAGGAGTTGTACAGAAGTAGTCAAAGAAGCCATCAGACATGATTCATGAACTTGTCAATTCATCCAAATTGTAATACCAAGTAATTTACAAACAATAAAAATAAAAATATAAATTAAAGTGTGCTAGATGAAGTTGAAATATAATGAAGTATAATGATTACTATGACAGAAGAAATCTTACAGTCCTACAACTTATGTAATGGTTTCCTGTGGTAATATAACAGCAGCACCCTTTTCACAGCTCACATAAAAACGAATACCACATGTAACATACAATTGCTAACAGTAGTTCTGCCATGCACCCTAGGAGCAGGGTACATGAAAAAAGGTTAGTCGCCTTACTACTGGTTCTTTATAACTAGTTATTAACTTCAGTTACAGTTGCAACTGAATAGAAAACAATATTAAGTGATGAATGTGACTGGAATAAAATAGTTATGATTACTCAATAGTTGCTGTCTGGACATTGTGTCTGTTTTTGCAAGACTCACCTTGGCAGAGTTCAGTTAGTAACAGATATTCTGTCATCCCATTGCTAGATTTTGTTTTGTCAATGCAGGCTGCTGATAAAAACTGAAGAATATTTGGATGCCCTGAAAGTTTCTTCTGAGTAAAATGTTAAGGGCAACAGGGAAGATTTTTAAACATATGGGAGATTATCATACAGCAAAGCATTGAAGTATCTAGCAAATATTAATGTCGAATACAATTTGAAACTTAGATAAGTGGACTTTACTCAGAGAGAGAGAGAGAGAGAGAGAGAGAGAGAGAGAGAGAGAGAGAGAGAGATTGCATTTATTGGAAAATACTTTGTTAAACATTGAATTCCTTCAGAAATAAAACTTAATGTTGTCCTAAATTAAAGGATACAAGTATTGTTATTTCTTGTACAATATTTCTGTTTGTATTTTCATCTGCTGCCATAAGTCTCTGCAAAAAGAAAACATTTGACATTTTGATGAAATATTCTGAAATGTTTTACTTAATAAATACATAGTTCCAAACAGAGAAAATTTAAAATGAATACATCACAAAACATGAAAATCTTTTCAGTGAAGCACTCAAATACTTCACACAAGAAGTAAATTAGGAAACAAATCTCATACAAAAATTGCTACAATGTTGTCAGTAACTGGTTTTAAAATAGTTATTTACAAAAAAATTCTTTTTCAAAAAGTTACTGTTTCAAATCAAAAAGTTGCTGCTTCAAAACTGTGTTAGTCTCATACTGCCCAGTTCCCAAAGGCTTTACGAAATAGGCTAACATTTTTTACGGTGCAGTTTAAGTGTACTTTCAATAATACAAACGACAGGAGATTTTTCATGTCATGTTTAGACAAACTTTCTATGATGTCTTTGTTTCATTTTAATGTATGTCCAAGACTCATTCCACACCACTGAAGTTTCTCCTTTTCAATGGGCTCTACGAGGCACAATGGCTGAATACACACTACAGTTGCTTAAGGGAAAGTGCCAAAGTGTTCAAACTGCAAAAACAAAGACTTATATTTGCCAGCAACAATGATAAACCATCATCTTGGTTACCATAGTGCTACCTCTCTGCTTTGCACGTTGACAGCTTGCATCATATGACAGCGCTCAGGATGGCACGATGTGACAATACGTTCAGCTGACAGGTTTACTTGTATGTGCCATATATCGCGTACACGATCAATTCGCTGTGATATTTTTTGTGTTGAAGCACCTACCTTCAGAGCATATTCTTTCCCCGTACTTGGATCCTGAGCTACGAATACAAAAGCCGATCCTCCTGCAATTTAAAAAAAAAAATATATCAGAAATGTTAATGCCCACATGAAACGTCAAACACAAGTTATTTGACAGTTGCGTTATTATATTTTCTGTCAGAGTATCATCAGGAGTCTGGACTATGGTACAGGAAAGCAATGTCTTTTGGTTTTCAATCTCTCTAACTGTACCGCCAAGAGGAAAAAAAATTTTAAGAGAAAAAATAAGATTATACATGCCTTCTGCTATGACTTTTTTCACTCGCAGCTTCACATTTCCTAATTCCACTATTTGCCCAACTAACTCATTTTCTGCTCCTACTGCATATGTACTGCTATTAAAATAACCCATTGCCGATCTGAAGAGTTCAGACATGGTTTTAAAAAAATACTTTTACTACACAACTTTCCTTAGCAGCATAACAACTCCACTCCACCAACCCCCTTAAGCGTACGGCCCCTTAAGTTCCGGTCAACAGAAAATCGAGATCTTTACTTCGATAATAACGATTGTTGGTCTGAGAAAAAGAATACGGAAATCAATCCAGTCACGTAAAAACCATAAATATCTGCTAGTTTGTCAAGTTGTTAGCTTTGTGGTTGTTGCAGACGCGTCAGTATGGTACAGGAAAGACAACAACTGTGCTAGCCAAATACTCTTTCTTGTTATGAAGCCCGGTAATCAAAATGAAATCTTTCTTCGGCTTCAATCACAGCTAAAAGCTAGTAACTTCATTCAAAATCATTAAAACGGAATATTTTCAGAATATTCTCTGCATTCGATATGCGCAAATGTTTTAAATGTTGGTAACAATCGAAGAGCGACCGAATAGACTTCTTCCATATGTTCAAAACATTAAAATGAGTGACATATCTTTAGCGATGAACTTCTTTCCGTAACACTTCGTAAACATCCACAATCCCACACACGTGCGAATTTGAAATTGATGTGTATTGTGTAATGTGAGTGTTTCGACTGATGTGTTGCTTTCCTCAGTTTTTTTAAAGTTTTGTGAACAACATGGCCAAACTATGCTTGAGTAAGTAATATACTTATATGATGTTCAGTATTTCATAGATGTTGAAATGTTGATGATACATTGTGATGTCCACTAGAAAAGACCAGCAAGCGCATTCCTGCGCGGAAGAGGTACAAAATTGAAAAGAAAGTACGAGAACATAACAGAAAACTGAGACGAGAAGCGAAGAAAAACCCTAAGAAGAGTAAGTACTTCTATATACGCTGCGAAGCATTGTTCAGTACATGGCAGTGTGTTCCTCCCTCTGTACCAGTTATTAGGGCTTTTCCCGTAACATTGAAGCATAGAGTGTTGGGAAAAGATTGTTTAGATGTCCCTATATGTGCTGTAATTAATGTAATCTTTTGCTCACGAGCCCTATGGGAGCGATATGTAGGAGGTTTTAATATATTCCTAGATCTCTCGGGTGAAACAGACTTGTGACCATTTGTGCTGCCCTTCTTGGTATACGTTAAATATCCCCTGCTAGTCCTATTTGTTACAGGCCACAAATACTTGAGCAGTATACTTGGAAGGGTCGTATGAGTGATTTGTAAACAAGATTGAGCCTCTCTGTTCATTCCACCTCAAGTTCCTACTAAGTTTACACACACACACACACACACACACACACACACACACACACACACACACACAGTGATAGCCTGATGTACAGTACAACCAAACAAAATTGAGTATGAAAGGTTACATTTATCGAGTTATGCTAAATATTTTGTTGGATACACTTATACAAGAATATTCAATGTTACCGATTGCCTGGGATATAATGTAGCCTATTGCAAAATCTTTTCTGACACGTACTATCAGTATTCCAATTGCTGTGCATTTTTAAGCAGACATAAATGCTGACTCCCTCACATAATTATTGGTAAAAATATTGGTAGCCTATTTTTACTCTTCATTATGTCATCTTTTAGACCTAATTTCAATTGTGAAGTCATTATTGGGCCCAAAGATGCCTAAAATTTTGAATTCACAGAGCTTCCCAAAATAGATCCCAATTTTATAGTGCCAAAGTACTTGATTTTCCACTTCTAAAATACTTTTTTCTGAAGGCATTCAAGATCAAACACAAACAGTGTCTTTGTCTCTTCTTCTTTGGTTCTGGAATATCTGTTGGTCAGGTTTTCCTTGGGATCCTCATTGTCACTGACTTGTGGTTATGATTCAGGTCCTGGTTCTACTTTAGGGCACAGAATGTCTTTTTATTCTTCTTTGCAGTAGTTCCTGGTGTTTTTATAAAGGTAATAGCTTTGTTGTCTTGCCATTCCTACTGGAATTATTGCACAATAAATCCAAAAATAACATGGCCTGTCAAGAGGCACCTTCTCTAAATCTCAATGGATAAATTAACACAGGTGATTAGGAGTTTGCTCACACACATTAGATTATATCCCAGTCCAAAATTGGAAAAAAAGACAAGCAGATGTGCTGTACTTTTTCAGCCTATGAAAATAATGAAATCTAAAGTCCTGTCATATCGAACAAACACCTACATCATTTGTCCTAACTTAATATGTAAGTGAAAAGGGTATGTTACATTAGGCAAATGATATAGGTGTGTGTTAGATATGACAGGGCTTTGGATTTCATTATTTTCATAGACTGAAAAAGTAAAGCTCATCTATTTTCATTTTGAACTGGAATCTTAATTTAACGTATGCGAGCAAACTCCTAATCACCTGTCTTAATTTATCCACTAGTTTGAACCTTAACCCAGATAACCCTGATGTTCTTTTGGAAGATGATATCACTCAATCTTGAAATTATTTATTTCTGTAAATAATGCACTGTCGCAGTGGGCTGTAGTGCATTTTTAAGTTGTGTCAGAAATGCACTGCCACAGTCATTTTGACACTATCCATTACGGTTACTGAGAAATTGTCTCTTGAAAACAAGGTCAGTTTTACAATGGATGAATTGGTTGATCTAGTTACTGAGGGGGTATGTATATTTTCTTCCATATTGTCTCTGTAATTCTGAAACTGTTAACGTAACATCTTAAAAGAGTAAACCATATATTTATAGGGTTATATAACAATTGAAAAGTCGTGTCAGTTGTAATTCAGTAATGTTTTGAACCATCCTTCCAGAATGGTGTCAGGGTACTATTTTATATTCATAGAAAAAGATGTTCATTGTTGGTACTTTTGGACGTTTTAGAAACAAATAATATGAAGTCACAAATACTGGTGTGGATGTAACATTACACCCTCCTCTAAATTCAAACGATGTTATAACAGACAAAGATTCGGGTGTCAAAGAAAATCCCAGTGTAGATAAATTACTAGCATGTCAGCTCAGTGCTACTGCACTTTGTGACTTGGACATAACTGCCTATCGTAATGTTGTGAAGACAGCACAAAACAATCCTTAACCTGTGATGCCATTCCAGGATCCTCCGGCAGTAAAACAGCAACAACAAACAAACAAAGCAGAAAGGCTGCCAAAGAAAGAAGTTCAAAATCTCAATAAGTATAATTGAAAAAATGGAGTAGTAGATAACCCAACAACTGAATGGCCACTAATGTGTACAGTTGACATGAAGGAAGTGCGAACACCGTTTGAATATTTCAAACAGCTTTTTAATAGTGAAGTACTTCAAATGATGGCCACTTACGCAAATCAGTATGCAGCCAAAAGAAATAGACTAAGTAATTATTCATATGGTGAGATGTTGCCGCTTATTGTGCAATACTTCTGCTAAGTGGTTATGTGACAGTATCACACAGAAAAATATACTCAGTCAGATAAAGACAGTCACAATGACCTCACAGCAAATGTCAAGTCCAGAGATCGGTGTGACTTTTTCTTTTCCAATAGGTAATTTAGAGAAATGGGGCCGTTTTGGGAAAATCCACCCATTACTGTGCGAGAGGGGTCTGGAAGCAGCTGGAAAAATAAGAGGTAACAGTGTTAAGAAATGTGCTCTATCTTTTGTAGATACACTGATAAAAGGAAAGAGGTGATCACATGAAGTTTGTTTCAACCAAGCATTAGTGATTTCCATTGTTCGTCGGAATAACAGTAATGTTCTTACTGTAGCCACTAACTTTGACAGAGTTCAATCATTGTGTTCTGTAGCAAGATTTTACAGGAAACAAAAGAAAAGGATTAGGGTGTCTCGGTCTAACCTATTAATTTCTGCAGCACTCATATGGCGGCTGTAGATTGAGCTGATCAAAATGTATCCTTGTGTAGATGCTCTGTAAGAGGGAAAAATTAGTATTTCCACATCATCGCACATTTCATAGACATTGCAGAATAAAATGCATGGGATCTTTACAAGCACAATGAAGAAGCCATAGATCACTTGACACTTTGTCTTCAAATTGTCAGTGCAACATTTGCAAGTAGCAAAAGAGTGACTGCCAACAGAGGGTGTCCGAGTAAGAAGGCAAAACAAGATTTTCGGTTTGATGGAAGGGAACATTACATTGCTGAATTACCAGTGGGTGAGGAAACAAAAAAAAGCAACAGAAATGTTGAAATTGAAACAAAAAGATTACTACAATGTGCCTAAAATGTGGTGGACCCATTCATGTTTGTTGCTAAATCTGATCATACAGTTACATAATAAAATATTTTTAAGATTATTTTGTTACTTCATTGTAGTTATTAGTTGATTTAAACCCATAACCCAAATCTATTGGTGTTTATTTGACAATAACAATACCCAAACAAGTTAACTGTTCCAAGTTTAAACTTCACAAAAAGTTATCCTATTGTTCTGATGTCCCTCTGGAAGGATGTGTGTTTTTGTAACTACTAAAAGCAATTCATACCCAAAACTGTTTTTTCTTTCTTTCTTACAATCTTACTAAAGAACAGAGATAACATATAAATCTGTTTTGCAAAATTAATGATAATTCAGGGCTATGTGCTGACAATGGAGTCTTCTTTTGTTTTATCATAGATGTCAACAAATATTTGATTTTACTTCTGTTGACCTGTAGATATTAAGAATTCGATGTTGGTAAATGAGTCTTAACTTCTAAAGAAATTTATATCCAGACATTACTTGGATCAGATGTTTTGCAAAGCCTCAAGTGTTGTACAAATGCTATATTTGTTGACTGCAGACTGCCCTCACTCTATACCTCGTTTTTCTTTTTCTGGAAGTGAAGATCTATAGTCCATTAGTGGGCTATAGATCTTCCACTTCTCAAAAGTTTTTCAGTAGTGCAGGCTGTGCAGGGGAGGCTGCCCATAGAGGATTGTGTCCCACGAGATGGGAAACTCCATCTTATTTACCTGTTATGTGTGGTTAGTGTAAAATGCTGAAAACTCAAAACAAAGGCCAGCCCTTTGTAAGTGGGAGTCTTCACGACTGTAGACTCTTGACTATGCAGGGATCACAATTTTGATGCCTTTGTTGTCACCTTTCGATATATGCCAAGGAGCATGTGTTTGTCATATATAGGTCATATGTAGTTCCTGTGGATTATGTGCAGTGGTTACTCATGCCAGGTAGGAATTGCTGTGGTAGACTGTTGGTGATAGGAGACCCCCTGTTGTGTGCAAAACTATGGGGGAGAGGGGGGGGGGGAGTCAAGTCACAATGAAGAGACTTAAACAACACCAAACTGCTGGTTGTACACTGTCATTAGTCTCACCTAAAAGATTAGGCAGTTACAATCCTAAGAAATATCCTCCCCTAACAATTTCACAGAAGGAAAACTCATTCAAGAAGCAATTGGAAAAATATACTCCCCAATGCTTGCTTTGTTTCAAATCATATGGTGAATCATCCTTTAATATAAAACCAAATTGTTCTTTGTACAGCAGTTTGAAGATAAGCGTGCTGAAACAGCCTCAGTAAATAAAATGAGAAGTGGATCAATATTAATCAAAATGTCATCTCCAAGCAATCACAGGCCCACTTCTCATGTAACAAATTTGGTTATGTCCTGATCAGAATTGCTCTCCATAACAGCTCAACATGAGGCAAGATCTAATTTTTCATTGTGACCTTAGATTAAAAACAGGCGAAGAATTACGGCCTAACTTAGAAAAATGTGGAGCCACTTTGTCCATTGTGTCCAGTGAGGTCCAAAGGCCGATAATGTGAAGTAAAACCATATGCACCACTTCTCCCACATTATACTGTACGAGCGACACAATCTGTGGAGACTGGTTGACCATTGCACAAAACACTGAATGTGGAAAACTCCTGATATTGATTAACTGTGGGGAAGCTTGTTATTCCTGCTTACTGACTTCCAATGTCGTAAAGTATATAGAATGCTTGACTGACTAATGTACTTTGCAGTTCTGAAGGAACATGAATGTTGAAAATCTGTACAAATGACTACATATCATGCTCAGTTTGCATGGTTACAACAATATAAGGGAAAGATAGATTGCTACTTGCCATAAAGATGACAGTTTCAGACAGGCACAATGAAGAGACAGTTAAACATTTAGCATTTGGCCAATTTTGGAATTAAATTCAGATATAGAATTACCAACTTACATTATGATGCTCTGATTTATCAACTGCTAACCCATTTTATCGGTTGTTTCCTGAAATTCTTTACACAGTTGTACTTTCAAACATTAAGACTGAGATTGGAACACCCAAAAAATACTGTTAGAAGATGATAATTTTTTGTAAGTTAACACCTTTGATTAAGATTACAAACAAAGGATTATGGTTCTGAATCTCCCCTCTACACTAGGGCCAAATAGGCTTGCATTCACACCACATTCCCATCAAGAAAGCCTTTCAACCTCTAGCTTGAGGACTTTGGTGTCCGTATGTGAGTAGAGCGGTATCCTCCTTGACAGATATCTCTTTGGAGGAATGCTGCCACTTGCCTGCAGGAACACCCCATGCCTCTACAATAGTCAGTGGCTGAAGGAGGCATGGTAAATGGGCTGTAGCATGGCTGGTTCACCTTCAGTTTGAGGCCCACCCAGGCATTTCCCACTTGAAACTAAAATCTCAAAAGGAAAAGAAGAGAAGAGAAGCGAAGTAAGTGAAGGGAAAGATTAAACTGGACCCAAACGTCACCTATAGAAATGATCCAAATTGAGAATAATCCTGCAACAGGTTGTATCAGTTGACATTAAATCATGAGATTTTTACCTTTTCAACTCCCCCTATCCTCTCCCCACCCGTCCCAAAAGTATGGCATATGTAAATTATTCAGTGGAGCTGCAGTGGCTACTTCCAGAAATCTTGGTGAACTTAATACACTTTCTAGCACTCCACCCAACAGCTAGAATAGTAGTGCAGGAAACTAGATTCCCAGAAGACTAGTCTTCTATTTATGGATATTGCAAAGCTTATTACAGAAATCAAGCTGAATTTTAGAGGGCATTGTGTGGAGTTTGTACGTTGATCCATGAGAACAGTAGTAGCAATCTGATTTCGTTCAGTACTTCACTGGAAGCAGTAACTGTACTCTCTAATGTAACTCATTTCTTTTTTACATAAAATTTAAGTTGCAGGTGATTTTTCTTATTAGCTCAGCCCAAATATATTACAATATGACATGAATGAAATGGATGTTATTAGAACGATAATAAAATGGAATGTACTCAACAATGCTGCTAGTGATACTGGTCTAAGGTTGCACTTGTGAGTCATTAACCTGACGCAACATTTGATGTAGCTACATTTTTTTGCTTTTTTCCAGTCACAAAACATTGTTACAAATATCACTTTTATCTCTTTCATATTATCTTGCACAAAAAGCAGTACCATGTTTCCTACACAATCAAGTGCTTAACAAACCAGTCACATGCCATTCTCAAATACTGCTGAACCAGTAATGTACAACAATAGAAATGGATAAGCTATTTATCAAGTTTTCACCAATACAGAACCACAGTCTTTTGTTAGTAATCTTAATCAAAGCTGTTAATTTACAAAAAATTATCACCTTCTAACCACATTTTTTGGGTGTTCCAATCTCAGTCTTAATGTTTGAAAGTACAACTGTATAAATAATTTCGGGAAACAACCAATGAAATGTGTTAGCAGTTGATAAATTAGAGCATCATAATGTAAATTGGTAATTATATATCTGAATTTAATTCCAAAATCGGCCAAAAGCTAAATGTTTAACTGTCTTGTCATTGTGCCTGTCTGAAACTCAACTAGTCATCTTTATGGCAAGTAGCAATCTATCTTTCCCTTGTATTGTTGATATTACAACTTGGAGTTTCCATTGTTTGGTTCTGTGCAAGTAGTTCGCACTACTGGTGAACAGAAAACAATTGGACTCGCAAGACTATGAATGAGGCTTCTATCCAATTTCTGTGTGGATTGTGGTATCAAAATCCACCTAATTTGCTAATGGCCCCTTCACTTGCGGCAACATCTGATGTGCTGCTGCTCCCCCCCCCCCCCCCCCCCCCCAATATTGGAATGAATTCAGATATAAAATTACCAGTTTCAGTATCAACTGTTATGTATTTCATTGGTGATTTTATGGAACTCTCAAACAGTCGTACTTCCACACCCTCCAGATTTTTGCCCAGATTTTTGTTATGTCATTGTTTGTTTCTGTTACTTCTCTCTCTTTCCCACACACATAAATTACAGACATACCAAGTTCTGTTCTGACGGTAACCTTTTTCCTAACAGCGGTTAAAGTATTTATAGAGGCTGTGGCCCCTACAGTCTGATCTTGCCTATATGTTGATGAGTTTGATCTTGCCTATATGTTGATTAGTTTTGCATCTATTATGGTTCTTCAAATGTAAATGTCACAGAATGTAAACTATAGGGCACACTAAGGGAAGCCGAATCTTGGACCCCTCCCCACGGTTTTCAATTTACTACTTCCAAAACAGGAGCAATGCGCTTCTGCCATCACCGAATTCTCCAGCACACCCAGATCTTTATTGCATTGTGATTTATGTTAAGTTTTAGAAACATACCACTTCCTAGGACTAATTTTGATGCTAAGGTGACAGGGCTGCTTCATATACGCCAGTTGAAACAACAATTCTAGACAAACTTTAATGCTGTATGCTGCTTCATACACATTTTTTGGGCATCTATCACTTCATTTTTTTATGACTTAATAAAACAATCATCATTGGACTTAAGTAGTCTGGACTATGGATTGGCAGCTCCATTTTTGTTATGACCTTTAGCTCCAATACAACACTGCGGGGTGAGACTTAGCTCGTGGCTTTTGGACAGACATCATAAATAGTTTCCTGTGAGAGTCAAGGATGCCCCCTTTACTGGTTTGATGCCTCCAACTATTACTTAACTACATTGTACATGTACATAGCATCAGAGATCATCTGTATCGTTATATTCTCTTCCCGGATAAAAGTACACAACCTCCACAACAATGTCCTAGGTCTTATGTTCCAATATCAGCTTGTCTACAATCCCTCCTCTCTAAATTACAATGACCATTTTGAACCCTCTCTCACGATCGTTCCCTCAAACACCTCATAAGAGGAGTCTCGGTTCAGATCTTCATGTAACTGTAGTCTTCTGGCCAAAAGACATAACAGACCCATCTGTACTACTACATTTTTTTTTTTCAGCGATGAAAGAATGACAGTATTGGGACACCATTTACACTGGTGGATCTTATGTTGATGACCTAACGAACTCTGCTTTCACACATACAGGTGGTGGTGAGCAGCATTCCCTACCACGAGAATAGTGTGTTTTTACTGTCGAACTAGTGGCCATTATGTGATTAGACACATCCACATCTGCCTACAAGAAACTTTCCTTATTTGCAGTGACACTCTGAGAAGTTTACAAGCTATTACTTACTGCTACCTGCAACACCAACACCATATCATTCATTGAAGACTTTCTCTTTGAGCTCCAAGGCACAGGGAGGATCCTTAGTGCCATTGGAATTGCAGGAAATGAACAGTCGGATAATTTGGCCAAGAATGCTACCAGCAACGATGCCCTGAATAAGGGACACCATGCCTCGATTTACAGAAGACCCTATCCCAACAACTTCTAGTGTCATGTAATAAGAAGTGTTATGCAGTAGCTGACACTATCTACATCTATATCCATACTTCTCAAGCCAACTGACGGTGTGTGGCAGAGGGTACTTTGAGTACCTCTATCGATTCTCCCTTGTATTCCGGTCTTGTATTGTTCGTGGAAAGAAAGATTGTCGGCATGCCTCTGTGTGGGCTCTAATCTCTCTGATTTTATCCTCATGGTCTCTTCGTGAGATATACGTAGGAGGGAGCAATATACTGCTTGACTCCTTGGTGTAGGTAAGTTCTCGAAACTTCAACAAAAGCCTGTACCGAGCTACTGAGCATCTCTCCTGCAAAGTCTTCCACTGGAGTTTATCTGTCATCTCCGTAACGCTTTTGTGATTACTGAATGATCCTGTAATGAAGTGTGCTGCTCTCTGCTGGATCTTCTCTATCTCTTCTATCAACCCTATCTGGTACGGATCCCACACTAGTGAGCAATATTCAAGCAGTGGGTGAACAAGTGTACTGTAACCTACTTCCTTTGTTTTCGGATTGCATTTCCTTAGGATTCTTCCAATGAATCTCAGTCTGGCATCTGCTTTACCGATGATTAATTTTAAATCACTCCTAATGCCTACTCCCAGATAATTTTTGGAATTAACTGCTTCCACTTGCTGACCTGCTATATTGTAGCTAAATGATGAGGGATCTTTCTTTCTATGTATTCGCAGCACATTACACTTGTCTACATTGAGATTCAATTGCCATTCCCTGCACCATGCGTCAAATCGTTGCAGATCCTCCTGCATTTCAGTACAATTTTCGATTGTTATAACCTCTCGATATACTACAGCATCATCCACAAAAAGCTTCAGTGAACTTCCGATTTTATCCACAAGGTCATTTATGTATATTGTGAATAGCAACGGTCCTACGACACTCCCCTGCTGCACACCTGAAATCACTCTTACTTCGGAAGACTTCTCTCCATTGAGAATGACATGCTGCGTTCTGTTATGTAGGAACTCTTCAATCCAATCACACAATTGGTCTGATAGTCCATATGCTCTTACTTTGTTCATTAAACGACTGTGTGGAACTGTATCGAACGCCTTGCGGAAGTCAAGAAACACGGCATCTACCTGGGAACCCGTGTCTGTGGCCCTCTGAGTCTCGTGGATGAATAGCATGAGCTGAATTTCACACGATCGTCTTTTTTGAAACCCATGCTGATTTCTACAGACTAGATTTCTAGTCTCCAGAAAAGTCATTATACTCAAACATAATACTTGTTCCAAAATTCTACAACTGATTGACGTTAGAGATATAGGTCTATAATTCTGCACATCTGTTCGACGTCCCTTCTTAAAAACAGGGATGACCTGTGCCCTTTTCCAATCCTTTGGAACGCTACGCTCTTCTAGAGACCTACGATACACCGCTGCAAGAAGAGGGGCAAGTTCCTTCGCGTACTCTGTGTAAATTGGAAAAAGACATTTAGTATTTCCACCTTTAGTCTGTCGTCCTCTGTTTCAGTACCATTTTGGTCACAGAGTGTCTGGACATTTTGTTTTGATCTACCTACCGCTTTGACATAGACCAAAATTTCTTAGGATTTTCTGCCAAATCAGTACATAGAACTTTACTTTCGAATTCATTGAACACCTCTCGCATAGCCCTCCTCACACTACATTTCGCTTCGCATAATTTTTGTTTGTGTGCAAGGCTTTGGCTATGTTTATGTTTGCTGTGAAGTTCCCTTTGCTTCTGTAGCAGTTTTCTAACTCGGTTGTTGTACCACTGTGGCTCTTAAGATTTTGCTTGGCACATACTCATCTAATGCATATTGTACTATTAAGCTATGTACTGTAAAAGATTGTATCCATGCAATATATCCTGCTGAGGATCTGCAGTTCTGTGCTGACTTCGCATCGGCCACACTAGACTGACACATGAATAGATCCTTAAACATGTCACTGCATCTTAATGCCGATGTAATGTCCGTTATCAGTGCTGCACATTTTAGTAGAGTGCCCTACTTTTACTGTAATGAAGCTATCGGGCTCATTATCCTCAATTTTAGCTGGTGTCATTCAAGGAGGTTACTTAGTTTTAAACTTTATTCGAAACTGCAGATTGTGTAATCTTATTTGAAGACTAGAGGATGTGGTCTTGCTGACTCTTGGGCAGAGGTGGCTAGTGAGCTGGCCTGGTTCAACCTTGTGATTGATTTATGTGTACACTTCTACATTCCTCTTTGTTGTAACATGAAGCCATGTCCGTACTGCCATTAGAACCATGTTTTTGTTGCAAAAATGATTCCTGCACTGTTTGCAACAAGTTTGAAACATTGCTTCTTGTTAAGATCTTTATCAACACTAGTGGCAACCATTTCTCGTGATGTACTTGCACTGTCTGCATCTTTCTTTTTCATTGTGTATCTAGATTGTCTGCTACGCTATTTCCAGTGACTCGAAAACTGTATTGGTATGTGGTGCTGCACTGCTAACGCTCAAAAATTGAAGCAAGTTAAGAGACATAGTGGGAAGTAATCAAACTCAACAATAAGTGGTGGGAATAACTTCCGTGTGATGAGTATGTAAGACTGCAGCTTTTTGTAACTGCACTAGGATCAGCTTTCTGTAACTTAACTAGGATCTCATCTTCCAGTTTTGAAATTCTGCTGAATATGGTAGCACCTTATACAAGGTCCGGCAGAAAAACCTCCCCTTTAAGGAAAGCTAATAAAAACAAAACCAAATAAGGTAGAACAATTTTATTTATACTAAATAAAAGTACATATTATGCCATTTTAGAAAATACTCTTATGGTCTTACTTTTTAAATAAAACATCCCTTAAATGGCTTCCTGCACTGTCGACACACTGATTGAGTCTTTCCCTGAAGTTATTCATTACTCTTTGAGTCATTTCAGGTGGAATAGCTTCAACCTCTTGTGTAATTGCTTTTTTCAGGGTTCGTAAAGATTGTGGACGTTGTTCATAAACTTTTGCTTTTAAATAGCCCCAAAGAAAGAAATCACAGGGCGTTAAGTCCGGCGATCGTGGGGGCCAGCCAATGTCTCCACGCAACGAGATCACATGTCCAGGAAACATTTCCTTCACCAATGCCAGTGACTGCCGCGCTGTGTGGGCTGTAGCACCATCTTGCTGAAACTACACGTTCTCTATTTCACCAAAAAGCTCCCTTAGTTGCGGTTGGAGAAAGTCGCGGAGCATGGCACAATAGCGTTCACTGTTGACGGTTAAATTCCTGTCATTTTCTTCGAAAAAGTAAGGACCGATCACTCCGGAATTGTAAACAGCACACCATACTGTTACTTTAGGGCTATGAAGTGGTCGTTGATGAAGTTCTTGGGGATTGTGTTCACACCAGTACACTGAAAACGGCACGTAGGCAGCTACTTAACGACGCGCCCCCCACCACTCTGCTCCTTCTACTGTCCGCTGCACGTTACTTTGTAATCGGGGAGTTTTTTATGCCGGACCCTGTATTTAAAAGGAAAACACAAATTTCTGGAAGCACTTCCAGTGAACCAAAGACCTCATTGTTTTTTTGGCAACTGGAGATTCATTGCAGACCCTTGCATGTTTACAGGGAGGTTATAATTAAACTTTCGCTGCTTGAGCCAGTGTAGACGGAAAACTATTTTCCATATGGATACCCAACTTTGCAGGAATGATATCCAGACAATATTCGCTGGAGGCTTTGCATTGTTAGTAGTGTTAGTTTCATGACTTGCCATTAGGTGCTGGTACTGGTACTGATATGGCGACATAGTGTTAAAACTCAAACATCAGTGTGCTTTATATTTGTATACACTCATGGGTCCATACAATTTGAGCAGGACTTTACTTGTAAAGCTGCTCTATCAGAACAATAACAGTAGTGCTGCCGCCCTTTGCAAATATGATGCACTAAAGGATTGTGGAGAGGTCCTATTTCTGCACTGGGGTTGAAGAAAATGATTTGGAAGTTCAAGTTAGCTGGCAATTTGGGAATTGCTCCTGGGAGGGGCCGACTGCCATTTGCACCACAAATTGTTAAAGAAGCTACTGTTGCCGTGACTGATAATGCTGAAAGTACAAGCTGTATCACAACAGCTGAACATTCCATTGTCCACCACAGTAATTCTTTCCGAAGAGTTTTTTACATCCTTGTAGCTGGAACTTGGGACATTCCACAGGCAGTTGTCTATCTTCTACGATGACAAAAATTCCAAAACATGCAGCTGTGTCCACCCCACTTCAATATCAGTAAGCAGTATCTGTGATGCTGCATGGGGTGTTGGGCTGTTTTTAGCTGATATAGTTCCCCCCCCCCCCCCCCCTCCATCTTATGGTAATTTAGCTTTCCTTTATACTTCCTTCCCACTTTTTCCATCCAAGCTAAACATACTGATGGTCATTTTGGCTGTCCTTCTCATTTCTTTTTGAGGAATATCATTGATGTGGTACTTAGTGTAGAATGTCTGATGACCTAATGCTTTGTTCCCGTAAACTCATCAGTCTAATCTAATGAATAGTTAATTTTAAGTATGCCATGAATAAGCATTAGCAATACTACATTTTTTCCACAATTTGTTGCAGTAGTTGTCCCAAAGCCTACCATGTAAAACAATTTGTTGCCCTAATCCCCTAAGTTCTCAAAATATTCTCAGTAACTATGAAAAGAATTTTGTGGAAAATAATACACAGCTGAAATCACTACTTGAACTGCCCAGTAAACATACCCAAGCTTTCTCTTCCAGTGGCATGTTTGTTGACTTTATCAGTTCACAACCAAACTATTAACTTGGAACCTAACATATACTATGGGTGACACAACTGTCATTCACATAACTTTCATTTCAGAACATAAGAAAAAATAATGAAAAGCCCTGGTAATCCCAATTTAAGCCAACATTTCCTGACTCAATGTAATTACAAATAATTTCTAGAGAATACTAAATGATGTCAATTTTGGTGTTCAGAATACATCATGTATGTCGCTGCTTCTTATTTGGCTACCAAAAACAGTCCTCCAGTTAGTTATGCAAAACACACACCTTGCCAGCTCGTTTAACATAGAAGATAAATGCCTTGGCCAACACTGCTCCTCGTCTAGAGGTTAGCCATCTATTGAATTCTGTTAATATATTCTTTCAGTTTTCTTTAGTGTTATAATCCATCTTAAGGATTTTTCGGCACCTGGATGTTAGCCTACTGAGTGCTGTTGTGCACTTGCTAACAAACCACCATTAAAACTGCATACCTGATTCAATAATACATAAGCACATATTTTGTTGACTACGGGACATATAGAATGACATCAAATACTTTCTGAAAACTGAGAGACGGATACTCTGTGAATTCAGTTGTTTCTCTGCTGCTGCTGCTGCTGCTAATGCTGCTGCTGTTATTGTCGTCATTGTCACTGTGGTTTTCAGCCTGAAGGTGGTTTGATCGATCTATCTCCTCTCAGCTGAGCATAACTGCTGCAACCTAAATCCGCATGAACCTGCTTACACAATCTAGTCTCTTTCTATGATTTTTACCCCACAGCACTTACTTCCATCATCAAATGGAATATTCCGTGATGCTTCAGGATGAATCCTATCAACTTATCCCTCCCTTTAGTTAAATTCACTTATCGACTTCTTTCCTCCCTAATTCAATTTATTATTTCTTCATTAGTTGTCCAAACTACCTGTCAGATGTACAGGAGTTTTCTGTAGCACCACATTTGGAAAAACTTTTATTGTCTTCTTGCCTGTAATGTTCACCTCCCATGTTTCAATTCTGTACAAGTCTACACTCTATAAAAATATTTTCAAGAAAGTCTTTCTCACACTTATAGTCCATTGATATCGGCTGATAAAATATTTCTCTTTTCAGAAACACCTTTCTTATTGTTGCCAGTCTGCATTTATATCCCCTTTAATGTAGCCACCATCTATTCTTTTGTTGTGTAAATAGAGAAACTAATCTGCTAGTTTTGTTATTCCATTATGTAATGCAATTTTGTCAACATTGCCTAATTAAATATGTCTACAAATCATTTCCCATATTTTACTTTTGTTGTTGTACATCTTGTAATCTCATTTTTACTCATTATCCACTCGGTTCAATTGATCTTCCAAGTCCTTTGCCATCACTGACAGAATTAAAATGTCATCAGAAATCCCTATAGTTTTAATTTCTTCTCCATGAACCGTAATACCCTCTCCGTATTTTTCTTTGTTTTTATTTACTGCTTGCTGAGTGAATTTATGTCTGCCCTTTATTAGCTGACACTTGTCATGCCAAATGCTATTTCTCATTTTTGCCACTTCATCACAAATCTATTGTGCCATGTACCACGCACAAGTCAGAAATTGCATTCTACTTTCTTACTTGGACAATATTACAAGGGAGACAGGACAACCAAGAGTACATGATGACGGCATCACCATCAAAGCGAATGGAAACTTGATAAACAAGCCGGAAGTTGAAAACATTTTGAATAATCATTTTTTAAATGTTGTAGAGAAAATAGGATCTAAATGTTCATTAGAAGAAGCAAGGCAGTTAATGGAAGAGTCCTTACCCACACCATTTGATACAATTGAAATTCCACCCACCTCTCTTTCTGAAATTAGAAAGATAATAAACTCTCTCAAGAATAAAAGCTCACATGGAATTGATGGCATTTCCAGCAGGGTAATAAAAGCTTGTTCCCAAGAAATAATTGGGATTCTTAGCCACATATGTAATAGCTCTCTGAAGCAGGGTATTTTCCCAGATAGACTGAAGTATGCCATTGTTGTACCACCGCATAAAAAAGGGGATACGTCTGATGTCAACAACTACCGCCCAATCTCTCTTCTGACTGCCTTATCCAAAATTCTTAAAAAAGTAATGTATTGTAGAGTAGCTTCATACCTTTGTAAAAATAAAGATTTAACAAAATGTCACTTTGGTTTCCAGAAGGGCTTTACACACACACACACACACACACACACACACACACACGCACACGATATAAGAGGTGCATTAAAGTTCTAAGGCCTCCGATTTTTTTTCTAATTAACTACTCACCCGAAATCGATGAAACTGGCGTTACCTCTAGACGTAATCGACCTGCAGACGTAAACATTTTTCAGAACGCTGACGCCATGATTCCATAGCAGCGGCGAAGCCTTCTTTAGGAGTCTGTTTTGACCACTGGAAAATCGCTGAGGCAATAGCAGCACCGCTGGTGAATGTGCGGCCACGGAGAGTGTCTTTCATTGTTGGAAAAAGCCAAAAGTCACTAGGAGCCAGGTCAGGTGAGTAGGGAGCATGAGGAACCACTTCAAAGTTGTTATCACGAAGAAACTGTTGCGTAACGTTAGCTCGATGTGCGGGTGCATTGTCTCGGTGAAACAGCACACATGCAGCCCTTCCCGGACGTTTTTGTTGCAGTGCAGGAAGGAATTTGCTCTTCAAAACATTTTTGTAGGATGCACCTGTTACCGTAGTGCCCTTTGGAACGCAATGGATAAAGATTACGCCCTCGCTGTCCCACAACATGGACACCATCCTTTTTTCAGCACTGGCGGTTACCTGAAATTTTTTTGGTGGTGGTGAATCTGTGTGCTTCCATTGAGCTGACTGGCGCTTTGTTTCTGGATTGAAAAATGGCATCCACGTCTCATCCATTGTCACAACCGACGAAAAGAAAGTCCCATTCATGCTGTCGTTGCTTGTCAACATTGCTTGGCAACATGCCGCACGGGCAGCCGTGTGGTCGTCCGTCAGCATTCGTGGCACCCACCTGGATGACACTTTTTGCATTTTCAGGTCGTCATGCAGGATTGTGTGCACAGAACCCACAGAAATGCCAACTCTGGAGGTGATCTGTTCAACAGCCATTCGGCGATCCCCCAAAACAATTCTCTCCACTTTCTCGATCATGTCGTCAGACCGGCTTGTGCGAGCCCGAGGTTGTTTCGGTTTGTTGTCACACGATGTTCTGCCTTCATTAAACTGTCGCACCCACGAACGCACTTTCAACACATCCATAACTCCATCACCACATGTCTCCTTCAACTGTCGATGAATTTCAATTGGTTTCACACCACGCAAATTCAGAAAACTAATGATTGCACGCTGTTCAAGTCAGGAAAACGTCGCCATTTTAAGTATTTAAAACAGATCTCATTCTCGCCGCTGGCGGTAAAATTCCATCTGCCGTATGGTGCTGCCATCTCTGGGACGTATTGACAATGAACGCGACCTCATTTTAAAACAATGCGCATGTTTCTATCTCTTTCCAGTCTGGACAAAAAAAATCGGAGGCCTTAGAACTTGAATGCACCTCGTATATATATATATATATATATATATATAAAATAGAGGGAAACTTTCCTCGTGGGAAAAGTATATCTAAAAAGAAAGATGATGAGACTTACCAAACAAAAGTGCTGGCAGGTTGATAGACACACAAACATACACACAAAATTCAAGCTTTCGCAACCAAGGTTGCCTCATCAGGAAAGAGGGAAGGAGAGGGAAAGACGAAAGGATTTGGGTTTTAATCCTTTCGTCTTTCCCTCTCCTTCGCTCTTTCCTGATGAGGCAACCGTTGGTTGCGAAAGCTTGAATTTTGTGTGTCTATTGACCTGCCAGCGCTTTTGTTTGGTAAGTCTCATCATCTTTCTTATATATATATATATATATATAATAGAAGGAAACATTCCATGAAGGAAAAATATACCTAAAAACAAAGATGTTGTGACTTACCAAATGAAAGTGCTGGCAGGTCGACAGACACACAAACGAACACAAACATACACACAAAATTAAAGCTTTCGCAACAAACTGTTGCCTCATCAGGAAAGAGGGAAGGAGAGGGAAAGACGAAAGGATGTGTGTTTTAAGGGAGAGGGTAAGGAGTCATTCCAATCCCGGGAGCGGAAAGACTTACCTTAGGGGGAAAAAAGGACAGGTATACACTCGCGCACACACACACACACATATCCATCCGCATGTACACAGACACAAGCAGACATTTGTCTGCTTACCAAACAAAAGCGCTGGCAGGTCGATAGACACACAAACAAACACAACGCTCCCGGGATTGGAATGACTCCTTACCCTCTCCCTTAAAACCCAAATCCTTTCGTCTCTCCCTCTCCTTCCCTCTTTCCTGACGAGGCAACCGTTGGTTGTGAAAGCTAGAATTTTGTGTGTATGTTTGTGTTTGTTTGTGTGTCTATCGACCTGCCAGCGCTTTTGTTTGGTAAGTCTCATCATCTTTCTTTTTAGATATATTTTTCCCACGTGGAATGTTTCCGTCTTATATATATATATATCTTTGCCTATTGGAATGACTCCTTACCCACATCCTTTCGTCTTTCCCTCTCCTTTCCTCTTTCCTGATAAAGCAACCGTTGCTTGCGAAAGCTTGAATTCTGTGTGTATGTTCGTGTTTGTTTGTGTGTCTATCAACATGCCAGCGCTTTCGTTTGGTAAGTCACATTATATATATATATATATATATATATATATATATATATATATATATATATATATATATATATATATATTCTGCTGCTGCTCTGGCTTTACGTATGTAATTTTAACATGTAATATGTTAATGCTGATTTCATATTATTCATCATTCTAGCCAAGAAAAACAAAATTATTCAAGTTCCAAACATATGCCCTTTCAAAGAAGACATATTAAAAGAAGTAGAAGCTTTGAAGAAGAAACAAGAAGAAGAAAAGCAGAGGATAAGGCAGGAGTTAAAAGAGAAAAAGAAGAAAGAAAAGGAAACAGCACAAAAATCTGCTACTTTGTCGACTCTTGTTACTGAAGCTGGAAAGAAAGAAAAAGTTCACGAGGCTTTGAACATTACAACAAATGATGATGGTGTTAAATATACCAAAGTTGATAGGTTGCAATCGTATTACAGAGAATTCAAAAAGGTAAAAATTAATCTACAGTTCTTACTTTCTATAATCATCCACTTTTTGCTGAGAATTTCTCCTTGTTTTTCCCAAAAAATAAAGCTTTCCTTGCAAGTTGTGTGGCATGTGTTTGAAAGCTTCTTATTTATTTCACAGACGAAATACCTAAAAATTATGGAGAGGTTTCTATATCTGCTCACTCTCACTCTGCTTCTGTCGCCTTTTTCCTCCTGTCCCAGTTCAAGTGTTTACAAGCCAAAGTCTTGGAAATATGAAGCGCCTTTTAAAATAAAATAAATGTTCATAGTGATGTTCTATTTCTAACATTTTCAACAGTTATTACTTAGATCATAAAACCTCTAGAGGACCATGTCACACACTACCTATACAGTTTTCAGAGTGAAATTTTCACTCTACAGCGGAGTGTGCGCTGATATGAAACTTCCTGGCAGATTAAAACTGTGTGCCAGACCGAGACTCGAGTTCGGGACCTTTGCCTTTCGCGGGCAAGTGCTCTTCCAACTGAGCTACCCAAGCACAACTCACGCCCCGTCCTCACAGCTTTAATTCTGCCAGTACCTCGTCTCCTACCTTCCAAACTTCACAGAAGCACTCCTGCGAACCATACAGAACTAGCACTCCTGGAAGAAAGGATATTGCAGAGACATGGCTTAGCCACAGCCTGGGTGTTGTTTCTAGAATGAAATTTTCACTCTACAGCGGAGTGTGTGCTGATATGAAACTTCCTGGCAGTTCTGCATGGTTCGCAGGAGAGCTTCTGTGAAGTTTGGAAGGTAGGAGACGAGGTACTGGCGGAATTAAAGCTGTGAGGACGGGGCGTGAGTCGTGCTTGGGTAGCTCAGTTGGTAGAGCACTTGCCCACGAAAGGCAAAGGTCCCAAGTTCGAGGCTCGGTCCGGCACACAGTTTTAATCTGCTAGGAAGTTTTATACACTTTTTGTTTGTTTCTCAATTGTGGAAAACTTGAAATAAGAAGTTTTCCATTAACCTGCATGATTCAACAGTTATTTAGTAGAATAGCAACATTTTGTGGTGTCATTATTTGTCCATTGCGCTGTTTTTGGAAGGAAAAAAAAATAGAAATGAATTATGAGGTAGTCCTTTAAGGGGGGACGTTGATGAAAAACACACACTATTTGAAAAATGCACCAAATCCACAGTTTTGGAGGTATGGCAATGAAATTTTGTACCATGCTTTACATGAAAGTAACACATTTACATATAAAATCCTTTGATTATATATATTCGGCTTCTTTTTTTGAATGAAATTTGAAGTTTTATTTTTAAAAAAATAATATATGTTCCTTTTTCTCAGAAAGTGTTCAAGAGATTTCTACAAAAATTTCTCTGTTTTATCTTTTTATATCTTGTAAGCTTCTCTCATTAGGTTTTTGGAATAGGTCAAATAGGAGAATTTTCGTAATTTTTTAGTTATAATTCCATAAGTACAATTTTAAATTCATGCAAAATTCCAAGCACTTTGCCCCATATCTCAGCTTGCAATCATAATTTCAAAATTTTGCTCTTGACACAACATTTATTAGGTTTACAGAAATGTGTGTGCAAAATTTCATAATTCTAGCATTCATAGAATCTTAGGAAAAGGTACATAAACTTTAAAAAACAAACTTTTCAGAAACACAATATAAAGTTCAACCTAACTTTTTTCCTTATGTCACTTCTTCAGAAGGCACCACATTTGTACTCTGGGTCGTCTTTCCCTTCAAGGCTTCTCTTCTGGTGTCTTTTTATCTATCTTCTTTCCTTTACCAGGTCTTCAACTGACTTTTCAGCTGCAGGGACACGCTGTAAATCTATTTCTCAGTATGTCTTGAGCAAAAATTTCCTATGCCCATTCTTTCTAATACCTTCATCCTCCCGACGTTCCCATCATTAAATACAATAACTGCATCATAAGTTGCAATTCTGACAACTGTAGCAGATTCAAATGTGTTTTTAGGGCATTGTTTCCATATGAGTGAATTTACAGACTCATTTGGATTTTGGGTTTTGCCTTGAACACCCTTTCTGAGAAGTGCAGGATCTGCCAGAAACCTGGAAGTGGGCTTGACAAGATCCAGGATACAATTTGGAAGCATCTCCTTGTGAATGTATGGGTTGTTATCCCTCTCAGTTTGTAGATATTTACACCAGCTAATGTGGCACAGATTATGAATAGGGTGTTCGTTCATCTATTGACAACATGTGGAAATACGTAGCCCATACTGCACTTTTCATGTCATTTACACTGGATAGGTTCTGTCTAATAGCCTTGCCATAATACACTTGGAGAGTCTATCATCTTCTTTGTGAGTCTGTTGTGTCCACCAATGCCCTTTCCATCTTCCTACTTTTTGCCCTTCATGTCACTGACAAGTTTCCTCAATCTTGAGCCCATTCTCTTCTGGATGTGACCTATGCATTCAAGTTTCTCACTTGAAAGTTCTCCATAAGGTTGGCTCTCATTCACAGACTTGAATGTACTGGAGTTACCATCCCCAAGATATTTCACATATTTGACACCACATTCCTTGACCGATCTCTTAAAGATAATTTGCATACCAGCTCCTTCCATTCCACCACTGGAACCAGAAAGTTATGTCCTTTACATTCTCCACTAAGTGCACAGTTATGGCAGAATTTGCTCATAACTTGAACATCTAGTACTTTCCCTGTGTCAATACTTATGACACTTGACACACCATATAAAGATGTATGCCCTCTTTTCATGAATTTACCATCACATGACACAACAAGATCTGTTATAACTTGACGAGAATCGTTCTCATCTAATGGGCCATTGTCTGCAATAGCTTCTACTGTAGTTGTGATCATACTGTCCTCACACACATCAGAAATTTATGTTTTCCAGTACACGGTTTATTTGTGTAAATCTCAGACATGGCACTGGCATATTCATTATTCCACACAATGAATTTCCCCCTTCTTTCCCACCTCCAATGCACCTCAGTCCATAGGTAAACCTCATATTAGCTTCATAGTAACAGTTTTTAGAGTTAGAAGTTTTGAATGAGCTGACAGCATCGCATTTTTTGCACATAATATGCAGATTTGCTGCCAAGCCTACTCCCTTACCATCATCTATAATCTGAATGTTATCACTACCACGCGTCTTACAAACACAAGAAAATTTCATTGCTGCAGTCAATAATTCAAGGTCAATTAATCTAAATCCAGTGTACCGAGATTCATCACTGTGGTATGCACCATTCACCTCACCAATTTTTCGCTTGGAGCTGCTAGGAGATGAGTTCACATTTTCAGCAGATGTTCTTACTTCGGATGTAGCCTCACGTCTTCCATTCACTAACTTATTCAAATGCAGTTTATCCAGTGTTTTGTACTCTCTTTGTGATTGTGGCATAACTGAATGAAGAAAGAATCGAACACTTGTATAAATCTCCATCAGTATCACAAAGCAAAAAAAGAATTGCTTCATCAGAAAGCTAGTTTGTTAATGTTTATAAGATATGGAACAGAGTCAAAGATGATCTATTAAACCAAAGAGTATCTATCATGGCCTTCTAGATGTATCCTGCACATGTTTGGTTGAAAGTAATACACAGAATCGTTGTTCCCTGAGCTGGTATTGGAGTGCTGCTTCAAAACGTGGATGTGGCAGGGAGGCCGCATCACACTTTTAATTAAATTTCAGGGACTTTGGATGTGATTTCAATATTGAAACTTTGGGAACTTATTCTCCATGAGTTGTACTAACAAATAAAAAATAAATCGAAAATTGGCATTTTTGGTCAGTTTCATCAAGGTCCTCCCCTTAATTCTTCAATAAGTTTATTTCCATTTTTGTTAATCGCTAAGAAATATCTTGGTAGACTGCCTGTAAAGTGGTAAATCTGTTACTGATTCTAATTACACATTATTGGACAGTTTGCATAGTGAATTAAATGAGAACAGCTCTGCATTAGCATACAAATAAACAATCTACTAGGAAAGAGCATCTGCCCAAACATTTGTATTTATATTGGCAAAAGTTCACAGTGTGCTGAGTTTTTAAATACTTTCCCACCCACTCTTTTTCTGAGATTTGATTCAAATGGCTCTGAGCACTATGGGACTTAACGTCTGCGGTCATCAGTCCCCTAGAACTTAGAACTACTTAAACCTAACTAACCTAAGGACATCACACACATCCATGCCCGGGGCAGGATTCGAACCTGCGATAGTAGCGGTCACGCGGTTCCAGACTGAAGCGCCTAGAACCACACGGCCACACCGGCCAGCGAGATTTGACCTTGTTTGACTATTTTGGTGTTTCCTAGCTTAAGGACACCTGACTCACATTCTGGAGCATGGTGTTTCAAATCCCTACCTAGCCATTTGGGTTTAAGTTTTCTGTGGTCTCTCTAAATTGTGTGAGGTAAAGTGGGGGGTTGGTTTTTTAGAAAAGAACATGGCTGATTTCTTCTTCCAATCTGGTCTTAGACTGCATCTATTAGTAGGACCATAATTGTCCTTCTGTCTTGTCGTCAAGAAATCATATATGAGGAAGAAATTTGTTGGATAAGCTGATTATCTGTGTTTTAAATGAGTGTTATGGAGAGTGGAAAACAAATTTATTTGCTGAGGGAATGAAAGAAGTGAAAATCTTGCTTGACCATACGCATACACAGTAGAAATTGTGTTGAGAGAGAAACTTTTCATGAAACCTTCTTATGATGTTTTGGTCCTTGCTTAGCCTGTTCCTGTGTCATGAGAGATTTTTTTTTTATATGTGTATTTTTAAAAACTGTGAAACTGTTTTGTAACCAGTATCCAACACAATTGTGGCCCAGGTGTTGCAAGCAGCTGATGTCATTCTGGAGGTTGTGGATGCCAGAGATCCTTTGGGAACGCGCTGTCAACAGGTAGAGCAAGCTGTTCGCGATTCTGCTGGCAGCAAGAGACTTGTTCTTGTTCTGAACAAAGCAGGTAGTGTATAGCTTCTACTTGCAAGATAATCTATCATCATCCAATCCCCTTTTCTTTTGACAGCTCTTAGTTTTCATTGCATGTGTATTGTAATTCGTGGTCTGTCCCCTCCCTTTATGCAACCTTGAAAAAAGTGATCCATAGCCACAAATGTCTGTTAGCCTCTACCACAGTGAGTTATTGTACATCAGTTGCCATGTAATACTTGTGTGGAACATACTATTTCATTAATTAAATTTAATGTGGCAGGTTAAAATTATGTTGGACTGGAAATTCATTGTGCATAAATAAAATGGTTTACTCAGACTTCTGTACTGTAAGGAAATGCATTGTGGCTCAAACTGCAGTTTATGTACAATTTCTTTTTCCTCACTGCTTTATCTATGTAAAGGATTGCCTCTAAAATTCCTTGATTTGTATAATCTTCAAAAGTGGCATGAGAAACTCCTATCTTATTCCAGGATAAAGTTTCACATTTCAAGCGAAAAATGCTCGAAATGGAATCATTTTCTATTTCAAACTTGTATTACAGTATGTAAGCTGTTAATGTGGGTAGTATATTCAGTGCACTTGATGACGAATTGTGAACATTTAAATAGGTGGCGCAGGGAAATGTAAAGTGAAAAACTTTGTTAGTAACATGTTTTCCACAAATGCAGTTAGATAAATCGTGTATGAAACAGAAGCTAATCTTCAGTTGGTAGAATGTAAACCTATGATAAATACATTTAGTATTCCAACACCTGTTCGTGTGCTGTACATAAAAATATTGAAAACCTTATTGAACAATGGAAAATCCAGGATGGAATGTAACAGTATTGTGAAAGGGAAAGTTGCCACTAAAGATGGCACTTCTGGTGACATTTTTCAATTGCGTACAATATTAAAATGTTCTGTCTCTGTAACAGTTGAACTTATTTTGTTGCTTTTTTTATGTGAACAAAAATAATTTTCCAGGTTCTTTGAAAAAGTTTAACAAGCTTTATAAACAGTTGGAAACTTTGCCACACATTAAGCCAGTTTCCATTACATATTAATATCATGAAATCAAACTCTAGTCTTATTTGATACAACATTTTAATTCATCCTAGATATACATGGTCAAAAGCTTCCAAAATAAGTATACAAATTCCAAAATATCCAGGTTGTAAATGATAGTACTTTTGTGCTCTTTGGTTAGAACTGAAATTAGTAGTTCAGATGAACTAAATATGCATTCAAGTAAGTCAGTATCTTACTTTGTACCGAGTGATGCCTAGGGTACCGACAGTCTTCTAAACATCGACCATTGAAAATGAGCACTATTGCTACTGTTTTTTCTGTAGATGGAAACCAGTATGCAGTTGTCAGTCTATGTGATAGCATAAAGATTACAGTGATTTCACTTAATTCACTAATGATACCTATGATCCCAGCAATCCACCAGTGAGTCACCTATAAGGCCACAGACGTTCTTCATTGTAGGTAGTGAATTTTAATATTATCCTGCTGTTTCTGGTTCGTTGTTAGACAAATGAAATTCCTTCTCCCTTGATCCATAAAATTTGTACAGTATAAATCTGGTATTACACGAACAAGTCATGTGTGGACAGCCTGCTACCTAGTGGCAGAACGAGTGAAGCTGTGATTTCAGCCAACAGATCATTCACTGGAGAGAAATATGAGCCATTCTATTCTGCTATGGATCTGCACTTGTGCAATAGAAGAGGTGTGTGTGCACATGCGTAGAATGCAGCATTTCCAGCAAGCTTTCTGCTTGTTATTGTTTTCAAGTGTGGTCAGTCAGCAGATGAGAAATACATGAGCTCTGGAGGAATCTTTTGGTTATTGCGTTAGATATTCTACACATTTAAAAAAATTCCAGAACATTCATAATTTCGTGCCAATGGGGTGTTGGCACGAAATGCAGTTGATGTCCCTGCACACACCTATGTTTAATGTGTAACTGTTGGAAGTTTAATTGCTGTATGTCTGTTAGATATTATTCATTGCTGTGTTGAGAAGGACATTGTGTTGCACAGTTTGTGAATTTCGAGATGGCAGATTAGAGGAGAAAACCTTTACAGAGACACACCAAGTGATGCAGGAAGCCTATGGTGATGAGTGCTTAAGCCATACTCAGTGTTACAAATGGTTCACACTGTTCAAAAACGGCAAGATGGAAGTTAAAGATGATCCTCCTTCAGGACGCTCTTTGATGTCTACTGACGATGCTCAGGTCAGGAACATCAACGGAATTGTGTGTGTTAATCGAAGACTGACTGCCCAAGAGACTGCAGAAGAATGTAACGTTTCAGTTGGATCATGTTATGAAATCTTTGGAATGCCTTACATGTTGCCACCAAGTTGGTCCCATGGCTCATGAGGCAAGATCAGAAAGACATTCACCTTGCTATCTGTGGAGAGCTTTTGTGTTACGCAAATGAGAAAGAGATATTTCTTAAGAGAATCATAACAGTTATGATGTTGAGAACAGGGTTCAGTCTTCGCAGTGGGTCGGGAAAGGACCTCCAAGACCAAAGTAAGCTCGTGAGGTCAGGTCAAATATCAGAGCCATGCTTATAGTTTTCTTTGACTTTGAAGAATTAGTTCATCATGAATCCATGCCACAGGGATAAACTATTAATCGTTGATACTATCGGGACGTGTTGTGACATCTGTGTTGAAAAGACAAAGATTTACAATGAAAGAAGAGATGAAAGAAAATTCAGATAGCGCTTCACGCAATCTAGTAAGAGGCATACCACGACTGCTTCCGGAAGTGGGAACGGCATTGAGAGCGGTGTATCAATTGTGGAGGAGAGTATTTCGAAGGATCATGCACAATAAATAAAACGTAAGTGTAGAAAAGTTTCGGAATTTTTTGGAAAGCCCTCTGAGATACATTTTACCGTAATAAGGTACATCTACAAATGTTTAATTCTGATTTATATATTTTATGTATGTATAATTTTACTTTCCGGTACATGTACATATCACCTTAATTGATTAAAGTACTACATGCATTAAATTTTATTGCACCTTTTGTATTACTTCAGTATTCCAAGAAGGATAGTGTTGAGAGAATAGGTCCACAAGTCAGAGCAGTTGTTACAGCCTCAACCATTGCGGATTGTAAAAGACATTTTGTCTCTTTGCAGTCACACTATAGTGAAGTAGCTTTCCTTATTTGTGTGTCATTTGTGCATACTCCATCGTGTATGATTGACAAGGCTCATCCATTCTGATGAAGTTCGTGAATTTCTGTGGATCTTTGAGCCTGAACTCCTTCATTAACAGGGAATATATGTTCCTTCTTCCCAGCCAGAGTCAAATCCTATTCATACCTCTTGGCAATACATTGTCATTCCGCCTGCTTCCCGACAACTGAGGTGAATACTATCACAGCAAGTGCTGCATAGATAATTATGTCCTCTGTGTCTAAAATGCTGTGGAATGTAAACATAATCATTTGCTTGTAACAACATGATATAAAAACTGCTTAAAAATATGAAGTTAGAGCTCTCAGAAGTTGCAATATGAGTAAATAGCAGCTTTACAAAAATATCAACTTTCACACTCAACAACGTAAACAAGCCTGTAGTTCCTGTTATGTACCCTTGGGGCAGTGGTGCAGACTTGCATGTGATAGATGTGCGTAAGTTTGCCCATTAATTCGAGTCCAGACATATCTACTAAACTCCCTTCACAGGGTCAATCTAGTTGGACCATTCTTCCGTTTTTCTGCTGTTGAAATTCTGCAACTTTGTCTTTGAGCAGCAGTATATAGGTGGTTATTGTGTATGACTTCACTACTCACAACCAAATATTCTGAAATTCTGCTGTACACATTGTGGTACTTCAGTGGGCCTCCAACACACCATTGTATAGTCCCTTCCTGTGGCCATCAGCACTGTGTTCCCATTCCTGCTGACTTGGTGAACTCAAAAAGTTTGTAGCGAGTTTTGAAATGACTAAGCCCACCATTGGAGAGAGAAAAAAAAAAAAAAAAAGATTTTTGCTCCCTGTGTATGTAGCTGTTGAAAAATTTTGCGTGTTTCAAAAACTGCATGTACTGAGTCATGTCTTCTGTCTTCACCAACAACTGTAGCACTTTTGGTCTTATTTTGAAAGTGGTGCCCCTGTACAAATTGAAACGTAGTCATAACTCCAATGAAGCCCCCCAATGAAACCTCTTCCTGTGGCAGAATCACAGGTGATTTCTCAGCAAAATTGAAATCGAGCATTAAACATAGTTGTTCACCCGCTACACATCCCTTCACTTCTGTGATATGTCATTGTTGCAGTTTCTTCATATATTTGATGTGTTATTGGTTTTGCAGTCCATTTTTCGAAGTTCACTAATGAAAGTATCTGTGGCTACTGTTTTCTTAATCGATTGATTCTCCTCCCACATTGCTTGTGTACCGTATTTACTCGAATCTAAGACGCACTCGAATCTAAGCCGCACCCGAAAAATGAGACTCGAAATCGAGGAAAAAAATTTTCCCGAATCTAAGCCGCACCTGAAATTTGAGACTCGAAATTCAAGGGGAGAGAAAAGTTTTAGGCCGCACCTCCAAATCAAAACAAAGTTGGTCCATTGTAATACGAGACACAATTTAGGTCGAATGAATGATGATACAGCTACAGGAGTTTGGTTCGAGTCGTAAGCTTAGCAGTTAAGCTTTACCAGGTAGCCATTGCTATACGTCAGGCGCTCCGTCCGTATTTATAGGGGTACCCTTCCTTTTCACGTGCTTCATCTGGTTTGAATCGATTGCTTATTTTGCTTTGATCTGATAAGTGCCGTTTTCTTTGTTATAGGTGTTAACGTCACTCTGAGCTGAAAATGCATTACTGTACTGTGTCATGCATTGTCTGTCTCCTTCTGATAGTGCGTGTTTACGGCCTGTCGCCGCGCGCGGCATGGCTTGCTTTTGTGCGCGCTACCGCCGCTTACAATTAAAAAAAAAGAAAAGAGAGGAATCGTCTCACTAGCGAAACAATGGCAAGAGACTGCTATTTGTTGTTACTTACACTGCTTTCTTTGATAATGATCAACAAGAACCAAATAATAGACTGCGTATGATAGAATATGTTCTGAACGAGAGTTAGACGAAAATTTTTCTCCGTTTGAAAATCTTTGCGGCCGCTTCTCTAGTACGTCAAATTCTGCACAGGAATTAGTCATCTTAGATTTAAAAATCTAATCAGTTGCCGTGCTTAATTTCTGACTGTATCACTATTAGGCATAAGAAAAATACGAATGTAAACATGACACGATACGTATATTCTTCCGCGTTTGCTGTTGTCTCACTCTAGTTTCGTAGTTTATTAGGCAGATAGGATTTAAATGAAATAGCAGCAAACACGAAAGAATACGTGGCATAATGTTTACATTCATATTATTCTTATGGTGAAGAGAATACTGCATGTGATTCACATTTCGTCAGGTTCCTATTAGCAACCACCTCTTCTCACAGGTAGTAAAAAATTCAACACGTAGAGTTGGCCATATTGACAAACATCCCAAACAGTCTTGCCAGTCAGATTTTCGTAGTACATTGAAATTCTGCTACATTCGAAGATGAACAATACGGAATTTGTATTTACTTCGTTGGATAATGTACGAAAATGCAGTGGTCGAAACTCGGGACGGAGAAAAAAGCTCGTCTTCCACCTTTTTTTTTTTTTTTTTTTTTTTTTTTTTTTTTTTTTTTTTTTTTTTTTTTTTATTTACTGACGCAGAAATTTTGGCGCCAGTATTTATCTCTGTGCCTACAAAGCATCCCCTTGTAGCGCTACATATATTCGACGGCAGAAGTTAGTTGTGGCGGCACCTACCAACATTTTTCAGAACTTCCGCTTGCTTTGCACTCGACTCTAAGCCGCAGGCGGTTTTTTGGATTACAAAAACCGGAAAAAAAGTGCGGCTTAGATTCGAGTAAATACGGTAACTGCTTATGTCTGTTGGGCGAGTACTCTTGAAATATGCCAGTGATGTTATGAGCACATTTCAATACTTAAAATCTCCAGTTCGACACGTGAGTGGTGCAGCTCTGTAAGATAATGACTTTTTGAATTTAACATGCCTGCGATACATTGTTAGCAATATCAGGACATTTTTGTGGCATGTTGGTTATTGAACAACGTAGTCCACACACCAAAGATTGACTTTCACTATTTATTACAGTACAGACAATTGTGACGGACATGCACAGCATTTACATTGCAAGCTCTGTTCCAGCACTGGCATTCATATGGTTTCAACCACTTGTTTTAAATTCCATCCTCAAATTGCAGTACATGCACTTCGTTATTGGCAATGTGACTCTTATGAATTTACAATGAATGATTCTTAAGTTTGTGAAAATCAAACAAGTATTAATTAATGATATTATAAATCCAGTCTCACAAGCTGCGACATAGTCACAAGTATAAGCAGTGATCCAGGTATTGTCAAATGCTTTTTATTCCAGTCTTTGATCACAATATAAAGCCCTTTGATGAAGGACTTTATATTGTGATCAAAAACAGGACTAAACATTTTACAAATCCAGCCAATTGTGCTTAAAAATTTTATACTGTTCAACTTGTGTAAAATTAGGGGAAGTTACATTTATTAATAATGAACTGGAGCACTTTTAAGAATGTAACTAACTCAAAACATCTAAATGATTGCTAACACTAATTTGTTTAATTCACACAAGATACATTTCACTGAACAATTGCTTTTTACTGTTGAAATATTACGGGATTAAATATTGGCAGTGTTTATATATTGACAATGTTCATGTGTCTTTATTATCATCTAATTTCATAATTACATTAGTAGCATGATCAGAACATCATCATTGCCAAGGCTGTAACAGACACATTCAGAAATAAC
Source organism: Schistocerca cancellata (assembly GCF_023864275.1). Lineage (NCBI taxonomy): Eukaryota > Metazoa > Arthropoda > Insecta > Orthoptera > Acrididae > Schistocerca > Schistocerca cancellata. The sequence continues at coordinate 568,270,400 of NC_064626.1, forward strand.
ACTGAAAGTTGTTTACTAATAGTGTTTACAATACACATAATTTGTGTTGTATTCTTGAATTGGCATGGTTTCAGTGTATTCAGAAAATGTCATCCCATTCTGCTGCATTATACCCCCTTCCCAGGGCAGTCACCACATTCCTGAAACAAACAGACCTCTCTCTCTACATATATCACATCCTACTACCTATTTCACAAGTCCAACCAGTGTTTTGCATCACATTCCACCTGCATCAAAATACATGCTGGACAAAGCAATAAATGCGAGGAATTCAAAAGGAGTGTTTCGAAAACTAGATCCTGTCAACAAAGCACTTGTTCAAATTGCAATCATTTTATCTGGAAGATAAATGAGACTGCTCTTGCCAGATTAATAACAAAAAAAGACACTGTCACCTTAACAGTTGCATAAGAAAAAGAAACTACACTATACATACAGAGGGCCATTCAATATTCCACACTGGAAAGTAAAAATTTTATGTACCACAACCTAACTAGGTAGTTCCACTCCTGAATAGTGATGTCTCTTTGACGTGTGTCTTGTGCAACAAGTTATTTGAAGCTGCGACATATGAGACAATCCTGGTGATCTGGTAGGCCAAGCCAACATGTCATCTCTCTGTAGAGCATGTTGGGTTTCAACAGCAATGAGCATTATTCTGCTGGAAAACACATCCTGTAATGCTGTTCATGAATGGCAGCACAAGAAGTTGAATCACTGGATGGCATACAATTTTTGAGTCAGGGTGCTTGGGTTAACCACGGAATGCTTTAGCTGTCATAAGAAATCGCACCCTAGACCGTACTTCCAGTTGTAGGTCCAATGCTTGTAGCACACAGACAGGTTGATTGCAGGCCCTCAACTGGCCTCCTAACCAACACACAGCCATCGCTGAGGCGGAACCAGCTTTCATCAGAAAACATAACAGACCTCCACACTGTCCTCCAGTGAGTTCTCACTTGACACCATTGAAGCCACAAATGGTGGTAGTTTGGGATCAGTGGAATGCATGCCACAGGGCTTTTGGCCCAGAGCTGCCCTTGCAGTAACCAAATTGTAATAGTTCATTGTGTCACTCTAGTGCCAACTTCTGTTCAAACTGTTGCTACAGATGCAGTATGATGCACCAGAGCTATGATGGTCTTCCCTCTCTGTAGTGCCATTTGGCTATCTGGAGCCTAATCTTGTTGCAGCTGTAAATTCTCGTGACCACCATTGCTAGCAATCGTGTGCAGTGGCTACATTCCTGCCAGGTCTTTCGACAGTATCACAGAAGGAACATCCAGCTTCTCGTAGCCCTATTATACAACCTCAGTCAAACTGACAAGGAGACGGCACAACCGTGGGGCTGGCGATTTGTCCGAAATTTTGTGTGGTGAAAAAGGACCCCTAACACCTCACATGGTTAAGATATTAGGACGCACTACCAGGAAAACCCCGGGAGAAATCGATCCAAAGTTTCTTAGGTGCTTTATGAGTCCATAATGTTAGTCTATTGCCGAGCCGCTGTCCGGCGTAGATGGTTAGGACTCGGACTCTTACGCCAGAGGTCTTGGGTTCGATTCCTCCTCTGTCACTCTTTTCCCCTTCTGTTTCATTTTCTTTTGTTATTCCACCAATTACTCAGAAAGTTTCCCAAACCTACATTATCTTTATCAAATTAGTTACATTGTTGAATAAAAATTATTTTCTTTTTGTCCAACAACACAATACATGGCGGTGGGTTTTCCATTTTTCATTTAAAGTATATGAGGCGGAACATTGGGTTTTTAATCAGAATAACAAAGTCAATTGGGAAACATTCAATTTTTATACATATAATAATTATAAACAAGGACACAGCATCGCGAGAGATTTCTTCCGAAGATGTCGATGCAATTAAATTATTTTCCATCAACAGCTTTTCATAATACACCACTGCGTCCTTCAATCGTAATTTTGATGGATCACTATGAATGGATTCTTCAGGAATTTCTTCTCCTATTCCAGACAAGCCAGCAACTTCTTCAGTCGACATGCTTAACCTCGGTTCGGAATAACATGTTGAAATTTGAAACCGGCACATCTGTTCACGACGAAATCGAAAAACAAACTGCCATTTACTTCTCGCGGCTCGCGCACAGTCCTATGCGCAAATGAACGTTATAATCCCGAGGGGATCCTTACAAAGCCCATTTAAACCTTTAAACTCCATAAAACCAAATAGAACAACAAGCATGTATGTTTTTCAGTGAATGAAAAATTTTACGTTCTTGGGCTAAAATAATGTTTTAAAAATAATGTAGGTTTGAGAAACTTTTTGAATAATTGGTGGAATAACAAAAGAAAATGAAACAGAGAAAAAAAAAGTACCCGAGGAGGAATAGTACCCGAGACATCTGGTATAAGAGTCCAAGCCCTAACCATCTACTCTGGATGGCGTCTCGGCAATTGACTAACATTGTATACTCATAAGGCACCTAAGAAACTTTGGATCGATTTTTCTCGGGATTTTCCCGGTAGTGCGTTCTAATACTTTAACCACGTGAGGTGTTAGGGGTCCTCTTTCACAATACAAAATTTTGGACAAATCCCTGGCCCCATGGTCGTGCCGTCTCCTTGTGAGTTAGATGTTGACACTGGCGTCTTTGTCGCCTTAAAGGCATTCTTGACTAAAGTCAACTCACCAAGTCTAATCTCAAAGGTAACTAATACTCACTATCATTACAGCATGTATTTTTAAGCAAACCTGATTCGCATCCTCATAGTAGTACTATTAGCACTACTGTTATGCAACTGGTGTAAAATTTGACTGTATTGTATAAATGGGTAGATAAGAGATCTACTCACTAAGCAGTGTTGAGGAATACACACACAAAAGGGTTTACTTTTACGAGCTTTCTTAGCCAGTAGCTCCTTCTTCTGATAGAAGAGTTGAAGAGCAAGGAAGAGGGGTAAAGGCAAAGGACTGGAGAGGTTTAGGGAAAAGGGTGTAGTTCAGAAAAGTCACCCAGAACTCCCGGGTCAAGGGAGAGTTACCAGATGGGATGAGAAGGCAAGACTGATTGTTGGGGACTGCACCAGACGAGATTTGAAAACCTGACAGCTTGAAGGTGGAAGACAGGGTAGTATGCAAGATAGATATTACTACTAAAATGTCATGTATGAGTTAATAAGAGTGAAAAGTTGAGTGCATTGTGTGTAATAGAGGTGGGAGGGAATGGCAAAAATAGACAGGTCAGAAAATGACAGATGTAGAAAACTAAAATGGAGTGCAGAAAGTAGTAGTTACTGTGAAGAAATGTTGAGACGGAAGGAATTAATGTAAATTAAGCCCAGATGGATGGCAAGAACCATGGACATGTTGTGTGATAGTTCCCACCTGTGGAGTTCTGAGAAACTGGTGTCTCGGGAAGAGTCCAGATGGTGCGTTTGGTGAAACAGGCACAGAGCCCATGACTGTCATGTTATACAGACTGCTCGGCAACAGGATAGTGCATGTTGCCTGTATACACAGTCTAACTATGCCCATTCATCCTGACTGACGCCCATTCATCCTGACTGATAACTGGTTGGTAGTCATGCTGATGTATAAGGCTGGACAGTGTTTACATAACAGCTGGTATATGACATGTTGTTTCACAGGTGGCTCTCTCTTTGATAGTATATGTTTTGCCGGTTACACGGCTGGAATAGGTGGTGGTAGGAGGGTGCATAAGGCAAGTCTTGCAGTGGGGACAGTCACAGGGATAGGAGTCATAGGGTATGGAGATAGGTGCAGAAGGAGCATAGGGTCTGACGAGGATATTGCAGAGATTGGGAGGGAGACAAAAAGCTATTCTCCCAAGCTATTGTCCCAATCTGTGCAATATCCCCATCAGACCCTACGCACCTTCTGCACCCATCTCCATACCCTATGGCTCCTACACCTGTGACCATCCCCGCTGCAAGACATGCCATATGCACCCTCTTACCACCACCTTTTCCAGCCTTGTAACCGGCAAAACATATACCATCAGAAGGAGAGCCACTTGTGAAACGACACGTCTTGTACCAGCTGTTATGTAAACACTGTTCGGCCTTTTACATCGGCATGAGTACCACCCTATCAATCATGATGAATGGACTTAGTCAGAGTGTGTATACAGTCAACACACAATATCCTGTTGCAGAGCATGCTGTATAATGTAAAAGTCATTAGCTCTGTGCCTGTTACACCACATGCGCCATGAGGATTCTTCCCCAGACACTAGTTTCTCAGAACTCCGCAAGTTGGAACGAGTACTACAAAATGTTGTTGGTTCTTGCCGTGTACCTGTGCTTAAATTACATTAACTGCTTCTGTGTCTCAGCATTTCGTCGTAGTAACTACTTCTTTCTTCAGTCCATTTTAGTTTTCTACATCTGTCATTTACTGGCTCTATTTTTCCCCATCTCCCGTTCCACCTCTGTTACATACAGTACACCTAACTTTTCACTTTTATTAACTCATGTGCAATGTTTTGGTATTAATGTCTGTCTTGCATATTACCCAGTCTTCTATCTTCAAGCTGTCAGGTTCTCAAATCTTGTCCAGTGCAATCCCCAACAATCAGTCTTTCCTTCTCATCCTGTCCTGTAAATCTCTCCTGACACGGCGTTCTGAGTGACTTTTCTAAACTGTACCCCTTTCCCTAAATCTCTCCAGTCCTTTTCCTTCACCCCTCTTCCTTCCCCTTAAACTCTTCCTCTTAAACTGGCTCGGAAAGCTTGTAAAAGTTAAGATACTTTCATGTGTGTGTTCCCTGTTGCTGCTTGGTGAGTAGATTTTTTATCTATCTGTGTATATTGTGGTGTGAAATTTGAATAGATATCATCTTTCAGATGTAGAAACACGCCTACCAACTTAAGTTTGTTGCACAACTCCTCCTTGGAGTTGTGATTTTTTTTTTTCCATCACTGTATATGCAAATAGTCTCCTATGTTCTCAGTCAGTACACATTTCAATTACAACCATTTCCACAAAAACCTTCGATCAGTAGAATATTCGCAGTAGTTGACTGATACTACGAAACAACAAATTCAGCAAACTGCTGTCTTTGTGTGCCTGTTAACAGTTGAACTGACAATTGATGTATCATCACCTTCGTATGTTTGGTCACACAAGCAGAATTATCAGGTCAGTTTCAGACAGTTCCCACTGGTTCTGCTACATTCAGGGTACCTGGAAGCTTTTATGATCATAAAGATACTTCAGAACAACAACAACAACATTAACTAGGTCCAATTTTGTTTAAATTATCTTTTTGTTCGATCAGGTTGGTCAAATTAGTCAAATAGTTAAAAAAAAAAAAAAAAAAAAAAAAAAAAAAAAAAAAAAAAAAAAAAAAAGAAAAGAGAGAGTGAGAGATACTCCCAGTCCAATGTGTCATTTTCTCATTGGATATACACCTCATGTAAACGTCTCTTGAGATTGTTGGTTTCGAGATAACTGCAATAAAGGAATTTAGACTCAGAACATTGTACTCGTATAGATAACCTATTGAACTGAAAAGGGGAAGTTCTTTATCAGAGAATGTAGCACTTGCTGTATAATACTGATCAACGTTAAAGAAATTAAAATCGTTGTGATCGGCGCTTTTTGAAGCAAGTGTATTTTTGAATTAACAAAATGATGAGAAAAGACATATTTCCAAACCAGGGATATCATTTGAACCATAAAATTATCTTTAAAATGAAATAAAAAGCAATAAAATATTGTGAACCATTCCAACAGCAGAGCAGTTTAAATTTTGATAAAAATTGATTGTGAAAAATGAACTGAGGGTCTATCTTCGGTGAGTTGTATGTTTTACAGAAGATGCTCTGAATTGTGCTGATGGGATTTGTCCTTGCAACACATCCTTCAATCCCATAAGCCTCATGGCTTCAATCACCACTAGTGTGTGCCTCCCACTCACCCCATCTCTATTATGGCCCTTAATTTCTCTCATTCTGCAATCACACCCTTCTGTCCACAATTTCCTTGCCCCATGTTCTATTGCCTCTTCCCAATCCACTCCTCCACATCATTGTGCGATGCACACAATTCCCCGTCTTCAGTGAGACCAGTTTACCTGTACCATATTCATATCCTGTGCAACTTCTGCCTCTTCCTCCAAGTTGCCAGCCACTCTTTTCCAACCTTGCCTCCCATTTCCTGTGTCTCTATTCCCTTTGCCCATCCCACACCACCTCCCCTCAGCTGGCAGTGTAGTCAGCTGGTATACGATACTGAACAGGTATATGGAAAGAGGGAAGGAGAGGGAAAGACGAAAGGATTTGGGTTTTAAGGGAGAGGGTAAGGAGTCATTCCAATCCCGGGAGCGTTGTGTTTGTTTGTGTGTCTATCGACCTGCCAGCGCTTTTGTTTGGTAAGCAGACAAATGTCTGCTTGTGTCTGTGTACATGCGGATGGATATGTGTGTGTGTGTGTGTGCGCGAGTGTATACCTGTCCTTTTTTCCCCCTAAGGTAAGTCTTTCCGCTCCCGGGATTGGAATGACTGCTTACCCTCTCCCTTAAAACCCAAACCCTTTCGTCTTTGCCTCTCCTTCCCTCTTTCCTGATGAGGCAACCGTTGGTTGCGAAAGCTTGAATTTTGTGTGTATGTTTGTGTTTGTTTGTGTGTCTATCGACCTGCCAGCACTTTTGTTTGGTAAGTCTCATCATCTTTCTTTTTAGATATATTTTTCCCACGTGGAATGTTTCCCTCTATTATGAACAGGTATATGTACGTGGATATATACTCTATAACTCTAAAGGAGGATTCGCATAAAAAAGCCCAACATTCTCAGTCTTGTTTAGGTGCCTATCACTGACTCAACATCGGAACTATTAGTGTTACTTTCATTCCTTAAAATATGTATATTCCACCAAGGATTTTCCATTAACGTAGAGACTTTTATGTTTCTGATTGTGATGCTTTCACAAAATTCTAATCTCTCTCTCTCTCTCTCTCTCTCTCTCTCTCTCTCTCTCTCTCTCTCTCTCTCTCTCTGTGTGTGTGTGTGTGTGTGTGTGTGTGTGTGTGTGTGTGTGTGTGTGTGTGTGTGTGTGTGTGTGTGTGTTTCCACAGTTGCATATGATAATAAAATAAAATTCATAAAGAATAATGTTCAAGCTTTTGGTTATGAAATTGTTACGAAATTTGATATTTATGCCACATCATTTTTTTTTTCATTGTTATAGATCTGGTACCACGTGACAATCTAAATGCTTGGTTGAAGTATTTGAGGCACACTGTGCCAGCTGTACCCTTCAAGGCTAGCACACAGCAGCAAAGCCAGCGGCTGGGCAGGAAGAAGATGCGACAAGCAAATGATAAGATGATGCAGGGCTCCACCTGCCTTGGCGCAGAACTGCTAATGTCACTGTTAGCAAATTATTGCCGAAACAAGGGAATCAAGACATCCATATCTGTTGGAATTATAGGTACGTGTAAAATAATTGAGGCAGGTAGATGTATTTTGTGTGTATTTTAACCTTTGTGGAACACAGAGAATACTACCCAATTAGTCAGTGGCAAGAAGCTTCCTTGAACCAGAGTACCACCATACTGTTTTGTGTAAACTTTTCAAAATACATATGAGTTCTTTAAAACAACCTAGTGAGAAGTTAAACATTATTGGCAAAAGACATTCTTATTAGTTAATTCTTTAATGAAAGCATTCTTCATCAAAAAATGATCAGTTAAGTATTAGGTTTGTGCATAAGTTTGTTTTGCATGTTGGTATTCCATTTGCTATGGGTTTATTTATCGATTAAAATTTTTGTTGTTGTTGTTCACTGTTGCTATTTGAGTTTGCGTATTGTCATTTGGAGCTAATTAATGAAGCTGTGGACACTAGAAAATGGAGTGCGAAGTGGATAAATCAGAACATTTCTGACATATTCTTCTGTTCGAGTTCAATAGAGCGGTGACAGCAGCAGAGGCAAACAGCATGGCAAGAAAATGGTTTTCACTTTTTAAGGAGCACTGTTTTGACATTAGTAGCTCTCCATGTTCAGGAATACCTTCGGGGTTGGATGAAGATTGTTTAAAACATTAATCCACAATGAGCCACATCAGTGTACTTGAGAACTGGCAAATGTGATGAACTGTGATTATTTCACTGTCAGGTGATATTTGCATGAAGTGGGGAAGGTTCAAAAATTGGGTGTATGGGTACCACATGCTCTAAGCTATGGTCATATGTGCATCTTTGCTTGCTTGTCATCAGTTGGCTCGTGAACACCGACTATTCCTATCTTGTATCATTACTGATGCTGAGAAATAGTATCTTTATGCTAACATAAGGAAAAGAAAGGAATGGTTGAGCCAAAACAAAGCAACAACTCCCCGTACTTAGACATGTGCGCATCTAGAAAAGGTGATGTTATGCATCTGGTGGAACAGCGATGGCATGGTGTATAACAAATTGCTTCCCTGAGGTGTAATCATCACTACTGACATTTATTGCCAACAGCTGAGACACCTTGCAGACACAGTCCAAGAACAATGACCAGGTATGCTGTGTGACGTGATTGTACTCCATGATAATACCTGCCTACTTTCTGCTAGATTGACTAAAACACATACAGCAGTTGGATTGCTCTTGCATTGTCGGATTTTCACGTTTTCCATATTGCATCAAACATCCTTTGAGGAACTTCCTTTCTAGATGATATATGCTTCAAACATGACTAAAGGATAATGATCGAAGCAGAAGAAATGAATTAAAATTTGTGCTGCGGCTGGGACTCGAACCCGGGTCTTCTTGCTTGTTAGGCAGAAATGCTAACCATTACACCACCACAGTATGATGGTCAACATTGCTGCATGAACTACCTAAGTTGAGTGCCCTCCCTAATGTCTCGGGGGAAACATTTAATTATATGACTAAAGGAGTTGTTCGTCTCGAAACCATGTGATTTCTACAGTTGCCTAATCGTTAAGTTAACAAGCAGTGGCAGAGTGTTGTAAATAGTGAAGGAGAATATATTATTGATGAAAAAAGTATCTGTTGTGTTTATTAAACTTATGGGAAAATGCTATGAATTTATGGATCAACCTAATAATGTACTGGTATGATGTTTGCTGAGTATAGCAGATATAAGTGTGTGTAGTTGCGTGCACTGTTTATTTATTGCTACCACATAAGCACCCAAACATTGTTTCCACATCAGTTTATGCTTCTTTTCAAATAATTTTTCAGTTGTTTATGCAGTGTAGGTTAATGAATAGAGGAAATAATATTGAGGTGTGTGGGATCTACTTAAATGCAGGTCCACTTTGTCAGCCAAATTAGGTCAGGTCATAGTGATCAATGTAAATATATCGTAAATAGTAGTGCAATGAATTTTATGCTAGTCCATACAAAGATGTTGATCTAATAAACTGAGAAATGACAGAGAATTTCAGCCCTTAAATCATTTGACTATGTGTGCTACAGTGACTCAATAATATTCCTATCTGATAATTGTAGAGTTCAGGTAAAAATTGTTATTCCATATTTGTAGTCAAAAAAGTAATTGTGGGCGACGCCAGCCAAGTAAATGAGAGCATTATCATCATAGAAGGAGCGACATGCTGCTGGGAACAACACTTGCTTGATTGAATAAACACAGTCACCATAAAATGGTTTTTTTGTTCTCACTAAATATGTTTCATTTTATTATGACTGTACGAGCCACTGAGAACAACAGTGTGACTGCTGAAACTACTCCAGAACTTCTGCCGTGCTCCACAATTTGATGACAACAGCTGAACGTGCATTTTTCTCTACGAGTGAACATTTTATGCAATAGAAAACCATGTAAAAGTAGATATGTGAAATTGCAGATTTCCTTTGGTTTAGTAATCCAAGGACCATCGCAACAAGTTATACTTAATGACACCAGGAGGCATGTCTTAGTACTATGCTCATGAAGGGTTCTTTTCCTCGATTGTGCTTCAGCTAATACCAGTCTGAAATTATGGCTACTTTGTTTCTTACCTCAGGGAAACCTATATTAAGTCAATTGTAAAGTTTTACATTTGATGTTCTTTAAGATTCACCGTATTTATTATTAGCCAAATTGAAAAAATATTTCAGTATGGTAATTGAAAACATTGAATGGAATGGAATGGAATGGAATGTAGATATGTGCGCGCACACACACACACGCTTCAATAACATATATAGGTATATAAAGAATATATAATGATACAGTTAAGTGTCCACTGAACGGACTTTCGTCATTATTCTGAAGATACTCACTTTCCAACAATATAACTTTTAACTTGGCTGGAGTATGACTATGGCCGCATGTATTAAGTGTGCAAAGAAAGTAAATTGTTTCCAGGATTATGAATATCTGCATCTAAATTTATACTCTGCAAACCACCATGAGGTGCATGGCTGATGGTACTTCACATTGTAGTAGTTAGTAGGGTTTCTTCCTGTTCCGTTCACATATGGAGTGTGGGAGGAATGATGGTTCGAAAGCCTCTGTGCATGCAGTAATTATTCTAATCTTATTCTCATGATCCCTATGTGAGCGATACCAAGGGGATTGTAACATATTCCTAGAATAATTATTTGAAGCTGGTTCTTGAAACTTTGTTAATAGACACTCTTGGGATAGTTTACGACTATCTTCAAGAGTCTTCCAGTTCAGTTTTCCCATGGATTAAACAAACCTGTGACCATTCATGCTGCCCTTCTCTGTGTACGTTCAATATTCCCTGTTAGTCCTATTTGGTACAGGTCCCATACACTTGAGCAATATTCTAGAATCGGTCGTGCTAGTGATTTGTAAACAATCTCCTTTGTAGACTGATCACACTTACCCAGTATTCTACCAATAGACTGAAGTCTACCACCTGCTTTACCCATGACTGAACCTATGTTATAATTCCATCCTACAAATTGTCACACCCAAGTATTTGTGAGAGTTGGCTGATTCCAACAGTCAAGGGTAGTATGTTTTTTTCATTTTGTGAAGTGCAAAATTTTACATTTTGGAACATTTAGAGCAAGTTGCCAATCTCTGCACCACGTGGAAATGTTATCAAGATCTGACTGAATATGTATGCAGCCTCTTTCAGATTTACTTCATTGTAGATAACTGCATTATCTGCAAAAAGCCTGATTTTATGAAAAATACTGTCTGCAAGATAATTAATACAAAATATGAACTGTAAGGATTCCAACACACTTCCCTGGGACACTCTTGAAGTTACTTCTACATCTGACAATAATTGTCCATCCGAGATAAATGTTGTCCTCCCTACCAAAAGTCCTCAATCCAGTCACAAGTTCCACTTTATACCCCATACGATTGTACTTTCAACAATAAGTGTAGGTGTGGCACTGAATGAAACGCTTTTTGGAAATCAAGAAATACTGCATCTACCTGGTTGCCTTGAGACAAAGCTTTCAGTATGTCATGTGAGAAAAGTGCAAGTTGGGTTTCACATGACTGATGTTTTCGAAATCCATGCTGGTTGGCATTGAGGAGGTCATACTGTTAAAGATATCTCATTATGTGTGAGATCAGAATATGTTCTAAGATTCTACAACAAATCGATGTCAAGGATATGGGACGGTAGTTTTGTGGATCGCCTCGGCTACCTTTCTTGTAGACGGGTGTGGCCTGTGCTTTTTTCCAAGAACTGGGCACAGTTTTTTGTTCAAAGGTTCTACTGTAGATTATAGTTAGAAGAGGGGTTAACTCAGCTGCAAATTCAGTATAGAATCTGACGGGGATATCTTTGGGTCCTGGAGCTTTGTTCAGTTGTAACGATTTCACTGTTTCTCAACACCATGACACTAATACTTATTTCATTCATCTTTTCAGTGATATGAGGATTAAATTGGGGCAATCCTCCCGGGTTTTCCTTTGCAATGGAACACTTTAAAACAGACTTAAGCATTTCAGCTTTTGCTTTGCTACCCTCAATTTCAGTTCCTGTCTCAGTTCACTAGGGTCTGGAAACTGACTTTGGTGCCACTAACTGCCTGTATATATGACCTGAATTTCTCTGGTTCTGTGAAAGGTCAGTTGACAAAATTCTGCTATGGTAGTCATTGAAGGCTTCATGCATCGCTCTGTTGACAGCCAAATGCATTTCATTCAGCCTCTCTCTATCTATAGCGCTATGCTTTGTTTTACACCTATTATGAAGTAATCTCTGTTTCTTTAGAAGTTTCTTTACAGCTACTGTACACCATGGAGGTTCCCGACCATTATGAACTGTCTCTTACGATTATGAACTGTTCTTTTAAACTTGAGCCTGGATTCCTCTACATAGTCCTGCCCTGTGCTGGATGTTCAGAGTTTCTCATTGAGATATGACACTAGTGATTTTTTATCTAATTTACTGAACATATAAATCTTTCTACTTGGTTAAATTTTCCTTTGTACCTTGCCATTGCTGCCAAAACTACGTCATGGTCACTGATACCAGTTTTGATGTGGACATTCTCAAAGATGGCTAGTCTATTTGTTGCCGTTAGATCCAGTATATTTCCCTCATGAGTAGTGTTCCTGGCTATCTGTGACAGTTTTCAGAGAACACATTTTGTAAATACTTGTTTTGTAAATAAAATTGCCTTTTCCTGCTCCTACTTAATTTATTAATCCCACGCGCGTTTCACCTTATCTTGTTCAAAGGCATCATCAGTGGAATGATTTGCTGATCTGCATTTCCTCACATCTGGTCTGGAGGTCAGGCTACCAATTTTATTACTGCCATATAAGCACAACTATGTGTTCTGGCCTTCTTCACACTGTTAACCATGTTTCTCACTCTTTTTTGTGGTGTTCCATTGTTTTTTTGTCTCTCACTATAACTATTTTGCCGAACACTGCTTTTCACAACGTAAAAATTGCAACTCCATTACATTGTGAAAAGCAGTGTCTGATGAAATAGTTATATCCTTTCGATATACACTTAAATTTTCCCTAAAAATCTCACTGATATCAAATTCAGGTTTAAACCAGCTTTCTGTACCTAGTATTATGTGAACTTCACTGCTTTTCATGAGTGCCTCAAGCTCCGACACTTTGTTGCGAATCCTTCAACAGTTTACCATTAGGATTTTAATACTCTTACCTGTGGGAAGCATTTCTTTCAATCTTACACTGACACTTTGTGGTTTCCTATAGCTATCATTGTCTGGATTGGATGGAGAATCGCCTAATCTAAAAAAAAAAAAAAAAACCTTGTGTGCACCCCACACACAGTCAACTACCTGAGTGTCAGCCTCTGATTGTTGTGCACACCTCACCTATTTAGTGGAACCCTGCAGTTCTCACCCCATGGTGCAAGATCAGGGAGTCGCGGACTAGCTTGTCACAAAACCTTCGATGTCGCTGGTTCAGTCCTTCCACTTGACTCGGAACCAAAGGATCACGATCAGTTCTGGGGACAATGCTCCTAATTGTGAGCTTCGTTGAAACTCCATCTGCAAGGCTAGTCTTCTTGACCTTCTCTGCCAGTCGCTAGAGTGACCCGAGGTTGACCCTGGAGGTAATGGTAGGCATTATTTGTTCCAACGCATGCCACAGTCTGCAGTTGGTTGCACCCTGTGCCCTAATGGCTGCCAGACTAACCTCTCCAACACACTGAATGAGTCCCGTAAGGGGTACTATCAATCGCCGTACATTTGAATTGCCAATGATTAGTAGAGCCCTACCCTTTTGTGTTAGCCTCCTCCTGACACCGGGCAAAGCAGGTTTCCCTAAAACTGTTTCAGTTTCAGTGAAAGACAGGATCTCAAACTTGTTGGTTAGGTGGATCATTACGATGCCCTGAGTCCTCCCTCATCCCCATCCAACCTGTGCGGGACGCCTAGATCTACCATTGACACACCACTCGCAATCAAGTGGACGGATGATGAATGATCCTGCACTTTCTGCAGAGGTGACAGGATCAGCAGGAGAGGTACCTCTGGTATAAGTATCATAGGTACACGTGATACACGCCACTCTGGAGCTCTTCCAACACATTGATTTGATAAATCACTAATTATGTGGAGAAATACAGATGTCCTCACTTTTAAACTTTTGTGTTTTCAACTTTTCAAATAACAGATTGACAAAATTCAACATCCATTGGCTCCATTGAGCTAAAATTTCCAACTATACATTTCTGCTTTCTACTGCAAGCATGCCTTGACTCCATTACACATAACGTTTCCCACCAAGTGCAAACCAGGAGGAGGACAAAATTTCTATTCGAGGCAAAGAAGTTTGAATGTTTTACATCATTGTCGGGGACATTGTTCCAGTTAAGACACATGCTTTTGAAAATTTAGTAGAAATATGTTATGCATGAAATAATGAATATTGGTTAACATAGTTTTTTATGAAAGTTTCTACTTATAAATGAAATAACCAGTACCTATTGGTATATGAGGGTTCAAAATGCATATCAGACTTGATTATATTGCGTGCGCGCCACACACACACACACACACACACACACACACACACACACACACACACACACTGCCAAGCATTTTGTAAGTTCATTTTTCTTTTGAACATATTATACTTGTTTAAAATTATACATGGTGGTCCATTGATAGTGACCGGGCCAAATATTTCACGAAATAAGCATCAAACGAAAAAACTACAAAGAACGAAACTTGTCTAGCTTGAAGGGGGTAACCGTATGGCGCTATGGTTGGTCCACTAGTTGGCGCTGCCATAGGTCAAAAAGTGTGTGTTTTTTAAATAGGAACCCCCATTTTTATTACATATTCGTGTAGTACAAAAAGAAATATGAGTGTTTTAGTTGGACCACTTTTATTGCTTTGTGATAGATGGCGCTGTAGTAGTCACAAACGTATAAGTATGTGGTGTCACGCTAGTGTGGATGGTATTTGCTTCGTGATACATTACCCAAGTTAAAATGGACTGTTTACCAATTGCGGAAAAGGTCGATATCATATTGATGTATGGCTACTGTGATTGAGGGGGGCTTATGGGCGCTCAACATCGAGGTCATCAGCGTACTGTGGTCAAAATGCCCAAAAGGCATGTGCTATGTATGCTGCTCGGTATCCTGGACGACATCATCCAAGTGTCCGGACCGTTCACCGAATAGTTACGTTATTTAAGGAAACAGGAAGTGTTCAGCCACATGTGAAACGTCAACCACGACCTGCAACAAATGATGATGCCCAAGTAGGTGTTTTAGCTGCTGTCGTGGCTAATTCGCACATCAGCAACAGACAAATTGCGCGAGAATCGGGAATCTCAAATACGTCGGTGTTGAGAATGCTACATCAACATCGATTGCACCAGTACCATATTTCTATGCACGAGGAATTGCATGGTGATGACTTTGAATGTCATGTACATTTCTGCCACTGGGCACAAGAGAAATTATGGGACGATGACAGATTTTTTTGCACGTGTTCTATTTAGCGACGAAACGTCATTCACCAACAGCGGTAACGTAAATCGACATAATATGCACTATTGGGCAACGGAAAATCCACAATGGCTGCGACAAGTGGAACATTAACGACCTTGGCGGATTAATGTATGGTGCGACATCATGGGAGGAGGGATAATTGGCCCCCATTTTATCGATGGCAATCTAAATGGTACAATGCATGCTGATTTCCTATGTAATGTTCTACCGATCTTACTACAAGATGTTTCACTGCATGACAGAATGGTGATGTACTTCCAACATGATGGATGTCCAGCACATAGCTCGCGTGTGGTTGAAGCGGTATTGAATAGCATATTTCATGAGAGGTGGATTGGTCATCGAAGCACCATACCATGGCCCACACGTTCACCAGATCTGACGTCCCAGGATTTGTTTCTGTGGGGAAAGTTGAAGGATATTTGCTATCGTGATCCACCGACAACACCTGACAACATGCGTCAGCGCATTGTCAATGTATGTGCGAACATTACGGAAGGCAAACTACTCGCTGTTGAGAGGAACGTCGTTACACGTATTGCCAAATGCATTGAGGTTGGACGTCATTTTGAGCATTTATTGCATTAATGTGGTATTTACAGGTAATCACGCTGTAACAGCATGCGTTCTCAGAAATGACAAGTTCACAAAGGTATATGTACCACATTGGAACAACCGAAATAAAATGTTCAAACGTACCTACGCTCTGTATTTTAATTTAAAAAACCTAGCTGTTACCAACTGTTTGTCTAAAATTGTGATCCATATGTTTGCGACCATTACAGCGCCATCTATCACAAAGCGAAAAAAGTTGTCCAAATAAAACATTCATATTTCTTTACGTACTACACAAATATGTAATAAAAATGGTGGTTCCTATTGAAAAAATGCAGTTGATATCTGTTTGACCTATGGCAGCGCCATCTAGCGGGCCAACTATAGCGCCATCTGGTTTCCCCCTTCAAGCTAGACAAGTTTCGTTCTTTGTAGTTCTTTCGTTTGACGCTTATTTCGTGAGATATTTGGCCTGGTCACAATCAATGGACCACCCTGTATATCAGCAAATACAAAGATTTCACTGAAACTTAATTACATTTTTTTCCAGGGTTGCCAAATGTTGGTAAAAGCAGTATCATTAATAGCTTGAAGAGGGCCAGAGCTTGCAGTGTTGGTGCTACTCCTGGTGTTACCAAGTGCGTATGTTTTTTTTGTTTAGTACACTGATATATATGTGCAGTCAGGAATAAATAACAGCTGTAGCTAAATATCCGACTAAAAGAAAACATGTAACATTAATGGAAATTCCTGGATGGAACAATACATGTAATAAGGGAAAGGCATCCACTCGACTGGACTGGACTGGACTGGACTGGACTGGACTGAAACACTTAACAGGAAACAGTATTCACACTAGCTTTCAAGTTCTTGCTCTTTTTCTAGTATACGTGTTAATACAAACAACCACACAGGCAGCCAAAAATACATTTGTATGTCATTACATATAGTAATAATATAAGTATGATCATATTGGGGGTGTCAAATGAATTTCTGACTGGGTTGAGGATTTCGTTGTAGAGAAGGATGCAGTGTTTTACTGTGGGTGGAGAGTCATTGTCAGAATGTAGAAGTAACTTTGAGTGCCCCAGGAAAGTGTCTTGGGACCATTTCTGTTAATGTTGTATATTAATGACCCAGCAGAGAATATTATTAGTAACCTCAGACTTCTTGCAGATAATGCATGTATTTATAATGAATCAGTGTCTGAAAAAAGTCAAATCTTGATAATGTTTCAAACTATCACAAAGCTTGGCAACTAGCTTTAAATGTTCAGAATGTAAAATTGTGCGTTTTGCAAAACAGAAACATAGTATACTATGACTACAGTGCCACTGAGTCAACTCATACAAATACCTGCATGTAACAGTTTGTGAGGATATTGTCATGTCCTAACCAGAATCAAGTCCAAATCTGAAACCACGATTGTGCATTCTAAGACAACATTCATCTGTGGGTGAGGCTGCAACATGAAAGTATTTCTGATACTAGTCATGACTGGAAAACTTTTCAACAATCAAACTTCCACAAGGACCGTTGCAATTTCCGGAGCATCAGTTGTTGGCGCAGGTTTGGTGGCAGCATAGCAGGTGAGGTTTCTGGTGCAGACCGTTATCCATCAAGTCCTGTTTGTTGACTTCGGGAACCTCTCAAGAAGGTTGATTTCAGTTTGGTGGAATAGTGTTGTTGCAGACAGAATTGGTACCATGTGCCCTGGAGGAAATTGTGGCACATTATTTCATCACTTTAATTCCTTACAGTAGCTCACATAGTGTCTAACTGATCTTCTAATTCTGTTTAGAGTCTTCACGAATTCAAGGTGACCAGATGTTGGAGCAGAACTGAAAAACTTCTGGATAGCTGACTGTAGATGTGCTAAGATGATGATGCACCCATTACCACTGCATTGAATCGTAGTTCCTCTTATACAATGTTTCGTTTATTTATTGAAATTCTCCTTTGATTAATCCCATATTCTTCAAGACTACTATAGTTTTCAGAAATGTTGGATCCTCCATCTGTTTGTTAGCACTGTCATTTACTGCAACAGTGACAGATTTCATCCATGCTGCTGTGTTCTGCCACAAGATTCCTTGAAAGGCAGTTAATGTCCTCAAGTCTGCATCTGATTTTGTACATTGTTGTGATGTCATATTCCTGAAGCTTCAATGCCCATTTCATCTGTCAACCAGACAGGTGCCTCAGGCAAGTCAGCCAGGATAGAGTGTGGTGATTCGTCACAATTGTAAACAGTTTGCCAAGTAAATATGGTGGGAACTTGTTGATAGCCTGAACAACTGCGAGTCCTCATCCTCAGTTGTAGAGCAGTTTTTCTCGGACTTGTAGAGTACTATGGAAGTATCAGCTATCAACTTTTCATCACTTTCCTGAATTTGTGCTACAACTGCATCTATCCCATAACTGTTAACATCATCCTATAACTATTGACATCAGTGTGAATTTCTGTCTCAGCATTTTCATCATACAATTCTAGGATCAGAAAAGATGTTAGTGCCTCCTTAGAGACAAGGACATATCATTTTTTGTGCCTCATTCCAGGAGAATTTGGGATCTGCCTGCAGTAGTTATTGTAAGGAGCATGCCTTGCTACAGAAGTCCTTTATAACTCACCAGTAGGGTGAGCACATTTCAAGAAAACTTCTTACATCATGAATGTGCTGTGGAGTCAGAAAATCTGTGACTGTAGTTCATCCAGCACCATCCTGTGTAATAGTTGGCCAGTTGTTGAATGATTCCTAGTGTTGGGACAGTGTTTGATCATGACCCTTATGGTCTGTCTTTCTCCACTGCAGATTTGAAAACATCCAGAAACTGAAGCAGAACATCTGACACTCACTGACATGGGTCCTTTGTCAGTCCAGGTCCTACTTGCAGTTTGATAGTAACTGCCTCCCTTGCCTTGTCTGTAGTGGTACTGGGGCATGATTTTTCATCAGTGGCATTAAGCTGCCCTTTGTGGACTGGATTGGTTGTTCCCCTGTGCATATATGTTTAGGGATGAGTTGTGGCTGCCTGTGACATTTCGGGACCCATATTTCCCTTGGCTACCTACAATGCTTATGATTGTCATTGGCATGTACAAAAACTTCACAGTTTGTCGATTTGAACTTTTCTTGTTCATGACAGCAGGATAACAACGTCAGCAATGGCAAACAGCCAACCAGGACAGTCTTTGCTATGTGTGCTTGTTGAAATAGTTTTGTTTATCTAGAACTCTGATCTTTCACAGTCCATGACTGTTTGTAATGCCTACAAGAAATCCCATCTGAAAATGACATTACGACTATTGTTGTTGTTGTTGTTGTTGTTGTTGTTGTTATGGTTATGGTCTTCAGTCCTGAGACTGGTTTGATGCAGCTCTCCATGCTACCCTATCCTGTGCAAGCTTCATCATCTCCCAGTACTTAGTGCAACCTACATCCTTCTGAATCTGCTTAGTGTATTCATCTCTTGGTCTCCCTCTGTGATTTTTACCCTCCACACTGCCCTCCAATGCTAAATTTGTGATCCCTTGATGCCTCAGAACATGTCCTACCAACTGGTCCCTTCTCCTTGTCAAGTTGTGCCACAAACTCCTCCTCTCCCCAATTCTATTCAATACCTCCTCGTTAGTTATGTGATCTACCCATCTAATCTTCAGCATTATTCTGTAGCACCACATTTCGAAAGCTGCTATTCTCTTCTTGTTCAAACTATTTATCATCCATGTGTCACTTCCATACATGGCTACACTCTTACAAATACTGTCAGAAACGACTTCCTGACGCTTAAATCTATACTTAACGTTAACAAATTTCTCTTCTTCAGAAACGCTTTCCTTGCCATTGCCAGTCTACATTTTATATCGTCTCTACTTCGACCATCATCAGTTATTTTGCTCCCCAAATAGCAAAACTCCTTTACTACTTTAAGTGTCTCCATTTCCTAATCTAATTCCCTCAGCATCACCTGACTTAATTTGACAACATTCCATTATCCTTGTTTTGCTTTTGTTGATGTTCATCTTATATCCTCCTTTCAAGACACTGTCCATTCCGTTCAGCTGCTCTTTCAAGTCCTTTGCTGTCTCTGACAGAATTACAATGTCATCGGCGAACCTAAAATTTTTTATTTCTTCTCCATGGATTTTAATACCTACTCTGAATTTTTCTTTTGTTTCCTTTACTGCTTGCTCAATATACAGATTGAATAACATCGGGGATAGGCTACAACCCTGTCTCACTCCCTTCCCATTATGACTATATTATGATAAAATTCAAATGGCTATGTTCTGCTATTGATAGTTATTCTTGCAGTACATGTTCATGGATGTATTTCCCGCTAGTGACTTTCAGTTCAGTTGCTTTTGTATCAAGAAACATAGTTCTCTTTTGCTGGCAATGATAAGCATTCTGCATTACACAGAAGGGAGCCCTTAGTTGACTAGTGCCCCGAGAAGTTTGCCATCAATAATGACATCACGAATTTCCAGACATCTTGGTGATAGTCATCTGTAGCGGATTTTAACCTGTGACAATCTCACTTCCATAGATAATAACCTCACTTAATTCCCCTGAATTCAGCAGCTCAGTGATTGAGTGCTAATTCTCAGCAGTGATGGCATGTTGGAGAATGATCTCATTGAGGGTATGGTGATGAGCTTCACCCCACAATAGACAGTATTCATCTGCAGTTGACGGGCCTGAATAGAATTCTTGTTCTGATTGACATCTGATGGGTAAGTGGATGTTAAAAACTTGTCTTCTCTCTCTGCAGTAATGTACAGCCTGTCAAGGGCTTGCACAGTGGAAACATACAAGCTTGTTATCCTCTGCCCTCCAAATGTCTGTTCTTCTGCAGGGTGAAACAGTTGCCATAAAATGCTGTATCTCTTCTCTCACCACCTCGTGTATGAGAGAGAGGTGGTGTCATTGTGGGCTACCCCTACAGCCATAGAGGGACAACATTTGGGAGCCAGTCATATGTCTTCTGTCTGATTTTTCAGTATCATTTTCTGGATGCACTGGCATCAGTTGATAATTACCTGTGTTATGACATCCTGAACCAGAAGAGTTTAGTACATGTCTTATGTGACTGTTCATTTTGTCAACTTCTGTCATGTGTCGATTCACCCAGCTACTGAGCTTCTCTTTGTTGTTCTTGAACTACTACTTGACTGGCCATAAAAGTAAAAGTACATATCCGCAAAACACATTGTGTCATCCGGCCTGTTATATTTAACAACTCGGTCAAATCCTTTCAGCCATTTTGTCATGTCCTGACCAGCGTCTCCGGGAAACACTGACAGATGTGCAGCTGACTTACTGTTGATTTGGAATCCATTGCTCGCCTGAATACGTGGACCACTGCTTGTATTCCAGTTCCTGTCTGTGTAGGTGACGGCTTTTATGTTGCCTAATTGGAGCCTTGGAAGTACAGGTGTCTTCGTGTACTCAATGTCTCCACCAAACAATGTCCTGTTGTAACCAGAATCATGTCCACACTGGAAAACAAGGTGGTCAGTGAAGTACATTGCTTAGCACTGAAAACACTGTGATGATGAACTACAGTACTCATTCAGAACAGAACCAAACTCCAGGATGGGGAGTGCTTCTATTTACACAAACATCGAATATTCCAGAGTGTTCAAACATATGAAATTTCTAGAAGCTTCCACAATGAATAAATACAAAATAACAAATAACTGCTGGTGATTGGGTTTGACTGGCTAACCACAAGGCAGACAGCAGTGCTGATAACAATACCGCACTGCATACAACACAGCTTGTGGCGTTATAGAATACAATGATTAAATGGGCTTGATCATAGGTAAAGCAGGTGAGTGACTTCAGTATATGGTTAGGATATTGGGTAAACACAGTCACTGCAAAGTAGATTGTTTACCAAATGTGTGCAACACATTCTAGAACATTGCTGAAATGTGTGGGACTTAGAGATTCCAGTGGATATATTGAACATGAGGACAGTGTAGATGTTCACATGTTTGTTTGACTCGCAGCAGAGTGTAATGGAAATGCTGAAAGTCCTGAATGAAATAAATGCCATTTATCCCATGAATGCAAGTGCCTATTTACAAAGTTTGAAGACCCCGTATTATTTATTTATTTATTTATATACTTGTTCCATAGATCTGTACATGTGAGCAAGTCACTCAGATGTGGAACGTGTCAATGTACATAATAAAATACATAGAATAAAGACATTGTTATAGTATTGATAACAGTGCACAAAAGTCATACTTATTAGCTTAAAAATTAGTCAACATAAATGTGAAGATAGCAGTTTCATATTTAGGGCATTATTGCATCTGTTTTAACCTTGAACAGTAATCAAAACTTCCCACTTTGGGTTTAAAAATGACCCAAAAATGGAAATGAGAAAAACAGGAATTTTTACATTAGGACATTATTACATTAGTTTAACAGTAAACAGTGTCAAAAAATTTAAAAACATCTTTCCAATCTGGGTTTTACTTATTTCTCTGAAAGAATTCCTCTAGTGAATAAAGTGAAGTCTCAAGTAAATAATTTTTCAAGCTACGTTTAAATACTGATGTACTACTCCTTATACTTTTGATGCTGTTGGGTAGGGAATTGAAAATTTTCGTTCCAGCGTACTTTACCCCTTTCTGAATAAGTGTCAAGTTCTTTAACTCACAGTGGAAATCCTCTTTTCTTCTTTTTCTTCTTCATGATGTAGGCAATTTGTTTCATACAGAGTGGGGTTATTTATTATGAAGCACATCAGTGAATATGTGTACTGAGATGTTGCTGTCAGTATTTCAAGTCGTTTAAAAAGATTTCGACATGAGGTTCGTGGGGGTACACCACAAATGATTCTTATTGCTCTTTTTTGTGCTGTGAGGATTTTCTTTGCGGCAGGTGTATTGCCCCAGAAGATGATGCCATAACACATGATTGAATGAAAATAGCCAAAGTAAGCTGACTTTGAGATGGTAATGTCGTTGAAGCGTGACAAAATTAGTAAAGCAAATGTTGCCGATGTCAGCCGTTTTAGTGTTTGTAGAATGTGATGTTCCCAGTTCAGCCTACTGTCCACGTATACACCTAGGAATTTTGATAAGTACACTTGCTTTATCATCTGATCATTCTGAGTGATAACTATTTCTTTTGGGTTTTTGTGGGTTGTCTGGAACTGGATAATTCTTTTTTTTTTTTTTTTCCAGGTTTATTGAAAGGGAGTTAATACTAAAGCAACCCAGAACTTCTTTAAGGATATCATTGACCTCGGATTCTAAGTCAGTAGTTGACACATTATCCACCACAATGCTCGTATCATCAGCGAACATTGTAAATTTACACTGCTTATTGATGGATAAAGGCAGGTCATTAACATATATGAGGAACAGCAAGGGCCCAAGCACTGATCCCTGTGGCACTCCATGCTGCACAATTCCCCACTCAGAGTCCACTATATATTGTGATACACTATCTGAAACATCTAGAATAATCTTCTGCTTCCTATTTTCGAGGTACGATTTTAACCAGTTCCCTACAGGTCCTGTAATTCCATAATGACAAGCCTTCTTGAAGAGTATCTGGTGATCTACACAGTCGAACGCCTTTGATAGGTCGCATAAGACACCAATTGGCAGCCTCTTGCTGTTTATAGACTCTAGAACATCATTTGTGAATGAGAAAATTGCGTTATCTATTGAAACTCCCTTTTGAAAACCAAACTGCGGACTGTTAATGATGTTCAGGTCACCAAGGTGTGCCACAATCCTGTTGTACAGAGCTTTTTCTAGGACTTTTGAAAATGTTGTTAATAGAGAGATAGGGTGATAGTTTGACACATTTGTAGCTTCCCCTGCTTTGTACAGTGGCCTGACAACAGAGTATTTCATTCTTTCTGGAAACACTCCTTGTTGCATGGATGTGTTGCAGATGTGAGGCAAAACTTCGGTTGCTTCACTACAGCAAGCCTTCAACGGCTTGCTTGAAATATCGTCGATACCAGCAGAATGTTTATTTTTCAAAGACTATATGATTTTTTTGATTTCATTGGCAGTAATGGGAAGCACACTTATTTGACTGAAAGGTTCTGGAAAATTATTTTCCATTATACAGGCAGCTTTATCTACAGAACCATGGCAACCTATCTGGGTTGGGACAGTTAAAAAATGTTGGTTAAAGATTTCAGCAATTTCCTCACTATTAGTTATCTCTGAGTTGTCAACATTTAAAACAATATTTTTGTCTTTGGTGTAGTTTACAGTCCCTGTTTCTCTCTTTATCACATTCCAGATTGTTTTAATTTTATTTTCAGAATTAGTAATTTCAGATGCTATACACATACTTTTAGAGTTTTTAATTACTTTGGCAAGAATTTTACAGTAGAGTTTATAATGTTTTAGCTGAGCAGGGTTGTTAGAAGTCTTTGATGCTATGTAGAGTTGTCTTTTTCTCTGACAGGAAGCTATGATGCCCTTAGAGAGCCATGGTTTTTTTTGCAGATCTAGCAGGTTGGACTCTGTATGACTTTTTTGGAAATACACTTTCAAAGGTACCTGCTATCTCATTTGTGAATAAATTGTATTTTGAATTAGCAGTTTCTGCTAGATAAACAGGTGTCCAGTCAGTATGCTGAAGACATGGTCTGAACGTTTGAATAGCTTCCTCACTTATTTTCCTTACTGTTTTCCATCTGAGTGAGGTGTCACTCAGAGGAATTCCCAAGCTGTTGAAAGTAACTCATTGTCTTTCATGGTCAGACAGACCATTTATAACCATTTCAATATTAATATGGTTGACTTTACTCTGATCAACAAAAACGTTATCAATGAGAGTACTGGAAGAGGTTGTGGTTCTGGTGGGCGAGCTAACCACGGGAACAAGGTTGTACGTGCACATGAGATTTTCAAACTCCACCTTGCAGGGAGAATTAACCAAGAAATCTATGTTAAAATCCCCAACAACTACCATGCCCCTATTTTTTCTACTTAAGTACAACAAAAGAGTATCTAATTGTTTAACAAACACTTTAAAATTACCAGATGGTGCCCTGTAAACTGCCACAACTGTTAATCTGGAGACAGTGTCTGGCACCTCTATAGCACATACTTCAAAATGTAGCTCAAAGCAGAATCTTTGTACATCTATTGCCGTGAACAAGACATTGTTTTTTACATATACAGCTACTCCTCCTTTGTCCATATAGTTCCTGCAATAAGACGTTGCCAAAACATAGTTGGGAATAGGGACCACTTCAATACCAGCAGTGATGTGGTGTTCTGTTAGACACAGAATGTGGGCACTGTTTATACCTTTTGTGTCTTCTATATTTGCTGTGAACTGATCCAGCTTGCAGTATAGGCCTCTTATGTTCTGATGAAACACTGTTAACTTTTGTTTGTCTTTAATTGTATTGCTGTTTGAGTGAACTTTCATTTGTGTATTAATTACTTGTTGCAGATTTTTGTTACTGGACCAAATCCTGCTAGAGTTGGCCCAGCTCACTAGTTTCCCTCGTTAGTTAGGGCTATGACTGGTCTGCTTTCATGATCGTTATTGTTAAGGCCTTTTCCAATGTCTGCTGCTAGTTTATTTTTGCCAAACTGATTTAGATGTAGTCCATGCTTTGTGAAGCAGTGTCTCTCATACCTGTCTGTATCCAGTAGTGTCACATTCGTAAACTTAGTGCAAAAGTGTTTCAGTTTACTATTCGTTAGGTGAATTTCTCTGTTCACACAAGACCAGTCTGCCAGGTCATATCTCGTGGGCACAGTTGTTAGTATTACGTTTGTATGCTGTAATAACTGCAGCAATACGAGTAGCTTTTTAATGAAAGTGCTGGTCTCGTTGCAATAAACATCGTTTGCTCCTGCGATTATCGCAACACAGTTTTTTTCCGTGAATTCAGCACATTCTGTGTGTGTGTCTTCTACCACATTCACGAATTTTGCTCCTGGTTTAACAATTGCTGATATACACGAACCATCTTGAGCAGAGTTCGACATGCATGTCGAAATATTGCGAGCATGACTCTCTCCAAATATTTTTACGTTGTGTTTGTTTACGTACGCGATCGGAACTTTTTCTTACGCAACCACGCGTTGCTGTCTACTACAATTTTAGATGCACTGTTTTTGTTATTTGAGTTATCACTGTTTATCAAGCACTGAACTTTGTCCACTGTTGAGGCTTCTTTATTCACTTGTGGGTTTCCTTTCTTGTATATAAATGTGGCGTTGTCGACAGTTAGGTTTTCACGACTTACATAACACCGATCTACACACACTGTCGAAGCACTACTGTTTTGTAGAGCTGTATATCGGTCTTGGAGGACAGTGTATTAAGTGAAGATCTAGGTGTTTACTACAGCTACCTATATATCATTCCTGTGGAGATTGCAAATACAAGATTAAACGTACTACTGTGTGTGTGGAGGCATTTAAACATTCGTTCTTTTTACACTCTAGGCAGAAATTAAATGGGAAGACACTGAATAAGCTACAGTGGATATGTACTTCATCGGTCTGAAAAATACGCTGAGATGACAAAAATCATGGTATAGTGATATGCACATATACAGAAAGCAGTAGTATCGCGTACACAAGGTATAAATGGGCAGTGAATTGCTGAAACTGTCATTTGCACTCAGGTGATTCATACGAAAAGGTTTCCGATGTGGTTATGGCTGCACAACCGGAATTTAGGCTTTGAACATGGAATGGTAGTTAAGAGTTAGATGCGTGGGACATTCCATTTTGGAAATTTTCTTTAGGGAATTGAATATTCCAAGATTGACAGCGTCAAGAGTATACCGAGAATACCGAATTTCAGGCGTTGCCTCTCACCATGGACAACACAGTGGCTGATAACCTTCTCTTAATGGCTGAAATCAGTGGCATTTGCTTAGAAATGTCAGGCAAGCAACACTGCATGAATAACCACAAAAATCAATGTGGATGTACAGTGAATGTATTCGTTGGGACAGTGCTGTGAAATTTTGTGTTAATGGTTATGGCAACTGATGACCGACATGAGTGCCTTTGCTAGCAGCATGACATCACCTGCAGCACCCCTCCTGGGCTTGTGACCATGTTGGTTGGACCCTAGATGACTGGAAAATTGTGACCTAATCAGACGAGTCCTGATCTCAGTTGGCGAGAGCTGATGGTAGGATTCAAGTGTGGTGCAGACCCCATGAAGCCATGGACCCAAGTTGTCAATGAGGCACTGTGCAAGCTGGTGATGGCTCCATAATGGTATGGACTGTGTTTAAATGGAATGGACTGGGTCCTTTGGTCCAATTGAACTGATCATTGGCTGGAAATGATTATGTTCAGTTACTTGGAGACCATTTGCAGCCTTCATGGACTTTGTTCCCAAACAGTGATGAAATTTGTATGGAAGGCAGTGCGCCATGTCTTTGGGCCACGATTGTTTGCAATTGGTTTGAATAGTATTCTGGACATTTCGAGCAAATGATATGGCTACCCAGGTCGTCCAACATGAAACCCATTGAATAAACGAGAGCTCAGTGCGTGCAGAAAATCCTGCACTGGCAACACTTCCATAATCATGGACAGCTATTGATGCAGCATAGCTCAATATTTTTGCAGGGGACTTCCAGTGACTTGTTGGGTCCACACCATATCCAGTTGCTGCACTGTGTGGGGCATAAGAAGGATGGACATGATATTAGGAGGTATCCCATGAATTTTGTCACCTCAGTATATGGTTGTAGATATTTAAGTGAACAATATTGTGTTTTGCATTAAGATCAAGTTGACAAACTTTAATTGAAATCAGAATGAGAATGAATGTTAACATCAGGTGAGACATAAGTGTTGTTATCTTTTGCCAAAATAGGATCTAAGATGGACTGGCAGAAAGAACTTTGCATTTCAGATTTTTGACAGCTTCTTCACCAAGACAAGGAGGAAGGTTCAGAATATAAAAAAGAAAGGGTGACATGTAAATATGCAAAGATAATGGAGTGTCATTCCAATTCCTGAATTGAGAGAAACAGTGTGAAGGATCTGCTCACTGCTTAAGACTGCTGCCTTGCTTTATATCTCTGTCGTGACCTGAATTTGTAATGACTTTTCCTGCCCTCAAGCATGTTTCCATATATTGTGCACATTTTACAGTTTTTTTCTGGTCCTCATCAAGTTCCTGTTTTTCCAGTTGGTTAATACATTTAGTTTCTTTTTCCTCTATTAAAGTTATTGCTTGCATTTTTCTAAAATTGCTTTGGGAAAAAATTTGTGTTTCAGTTCATTAAGCAATTTCATGGCTTGTTTCGACATTTCTGTTTGTTGTGCAGTGATTTTACTGCAGATTTTAAATTGTTTTCTGTGTATTTGATTTATTATTATTTAAGTGACCAACAATGCACTTAGTGTTACGGTTCCCATTGGTCCAGTGAGAATAGATATCTTTATTGGTTTGTAAAGAAAAAAAGAAATAGTGTTCATGGTTCTTATGGGAAACTAGACTGAGAAATAATTCTGTGTACCTGGGAAAGAATTGCCTTTACTTTTATATTTATTCCTCCATTTTGACAGCAATAAATATCTATTGGTCTCCTGTGGTTTCCTGCATAGCAGTACTTCCTTTTAATAAATATCTTTTTCTTCTGTAGGGCCATGCAAGAAGTTCAGTTGGATTCTAAAATTAAACTATTAGATAGTCCTGGAATTGTGTTTGCTTCATCTGATGGACGTGGTGATGCATCTGTTGCATTGAAGAATGCTGTTAGAGTAGAAAGCCTAATGGATCCAATGACACCAGCTTCAGCAATTCTCCAAAGAGCAAACAGGGAACAGGTAAGAGAGCCTACAGGTCGGTATGAAAGTCACTTCTTTATATCATCTGTCTTGGCCTGCTGATAAACATTCACAAGGAAAGTCATGTACCACTTAATGATTTAAACTATCTAACCTTAGCATATTAAGTATTCGACATGTTTTTTAATGAGGAAATGATTTCTCCCCCCCCCCCCCCCCCCCTCTGTCTATAAGGTGGCACTGCTGTGGCAGTATTTGCTATTGCAGGGTACATCTGTTAATAGGTACTGTCTCTGGCCGCTGAGACTGGACTACGAGCAACTGCATCCAATTGGAGAAGCAATCTGTGAATGGTGGGGGGGAATAAGGAGGGGCAGGGGCGGAAAGGGGTAGCAGGGTAGGGGTGGGGGAGGTTGTAGTGCTGCTTGTGGAAGCATTCAGGGATGCGGGGAAAGGGTAGGCCTGCTAAGTGCAGTTGGGGCATTTGAGGGGGGTGGGGGCAAGTAGAAAAGGAGAGAGATGTAGAGGAGGTAAAAGGCTAGTGTGTACATTGGTGGAATGGAAGGATGTGTAGTGCTGGAGTGGGAGCATGGAAGGGGATAAATGGGTGAAGGACAGGGACAGGGGCAAGGGGGCTGTGGGAATAGAGACATTGCAGGTAGATTTCCCACCTGTGCAGCTAGGAAAAGGAGAAAGGGTCCAGATGGCCAGGCTGTGAAGCAGTCATTGAAGTGAAGCATGTCTGTGGAGGAAATGGCTGATACTAATATACAGGGTGATTCAAAAAGAATACCACAACTTTAAAAATGTGTATTTAATGAAAGAAACATAATATAACCTTCTGTTATACATCATTACAAAGAGTATTTAAAAAGGTTTTTTTTTTCACTCAAAAACAAGTTCAGAGATGTTCAATATGGCCCCCTCCAGACACTCAAGCAATATCAACCCGATCCTCCAACTCGTTCCACACTCTCTGTAGCATATCAGGCGTAACAGTTTGGATAGCTGCTGTTATTTCTCGTTTCAAATCATCAGTGGTGGCTGGGAGAGGTGGCCGAAACACCATATCCTTGACATACCACCATAAGAAAAAATCGCAGGGGGTAAGATCAGGGCTTCTTGGAGGCCAGTGATGAAGTGCTCCGTCACGGGCTGCCTGCCGGCCGATCCATCGCCTCGGGTAGTTGACGTTCAGGTAGTTACGGACAGATAAGTGCCAATGTGGTGGCGCTCCATCCTGCTGAAATATGAATTGTTGTGCTTCTTGTTTGAGCTGAGGGAACAGCCAATTCTCTAACATCTCCAGATACTGTAGTCCAGTTACAGTAGCACCTTCGAAGAAAAAGGGACCAAAAACTTTATTGGCTGAAATGGCACAGCAAATGTTCACCTTAGGCGAGTCACGTTCATACTGAGTTGTTTCCCGCGGATTCTCAGTGCCCCATATACAGACATTGTGACGGTTGACTTTCCCGTTAGTGTGGAAAGTTGCTTCATCACTAAACACAATCTTTGAAACGAAAGATTCATCTGTTTCCATTTGAGCAAGGATAGAATCACAGAAATCGATTCTTTTAATCTTATCAGCTGCAGACAGTGCTTGAACCAATTTCAGACGATAAGGTTTCATAACTAACCTTTTTCGTAGGACTCTCCATACAGTTGATTGTGGAATTTGCAGCTCTCTGCTAGCTCTGCGAGTCGATTTTCCTGGGCTGCGAACAAATGCTTGCTGGATGCGTGCTACATTTTCATCACTCGTTCTCGGCCGTCCAGAACTTTTCCCTTTGCACAAACACCCATTCTCTGTAAACTGTTTATACCAACGTTTAATACACCACCTATCAGGAGGTTTAACACCATACTTCGTTCGAAATGCACGCTGAACAACTGTCGTCGATTCACTTCTGCCGTACTCAATAACACAAAAAGCTTTCTGTTGAGCGGTCGCCATCTTAGCATCAACTGACTCTGACTCTGACGTCTAGTCAACAGCGCCTCAAGCGAACAAATGTACAACTAAATGAAACTTTATAGCTCCCTTAATTCGCCGACAGATAGTGCTTAGCTCTGCCTTTTGTCGTTGCAGAGTTTTAAATTCCTAAAATTGTGGTATTCTTTTTGAATCACCCTGTATTTATATATAAAAGACACCAACCATTTCCTCTACTGACTGTCCACAATTCCAGTTCCTTTACCACATGGCATGCCTGCTTGTCACTATTGGTGCCATCTCCCTCTGCACTAACATCCCCAGTGCTCATGGCTTTGCCACTATTAAACAATATCTTTCCCACCAGCTGACTGACTCCAAACCTATGATTTCCTTCCTGGTCACCATGAACAACTGTATCCTCCCCCCTCCCCCCCCCCCCCCCCCCAATTTATTGACCTTTGAAGGTATCTCCTGCAAGCAAATCCATGACACAGCAATAGGCAACTGCATAGCACCATCCTCTGCCAACCTGTTCATGGCCATCTAGAGGATTCCTTCCTAACACTCAGAATGCCAAACCCCCTACCTGGTTCAGAATCATCGATGGCATCTTTGTGATTTGGACTGAGAGTGAGGATACCCTATCCACATTTATCCAGAATCTCAGCACCTTTCTTCACCTGGTCCTCTTCAATCCTACAAGATGCATTTCTTGATTTAAACCTCCACCTTGAAGATGGCTATGTCATACCTCCATCCATATAAAACCTACCAACCACCAGCAATACCTCCACTTTGACAACTGCCAGCTATTCCATACCAGGAAGTCCCTTCCATACAGCCTAGCCACACTGGGCTATTGCATCTGTAGTGGCAAGCAGTCCCTTTCCAAACATACCAAGGATCTTACTGAGGCCACCACAGGCTGAAATTACCTTCCCAACCTTGTACAGAAACAGATTTCCCATGCCTTTCTCTAGTGACCTACCATCATCCATAATCCAACAGCACAGGAGCACTCCCCTCATAACTCAGTACCACCCAGAACTAGAGCAATTGAATCACATTCTTCACCAAGGTTTCAACTACTTCTCATTGTGCCCTGAAATGAGGAGTATCCTAGACACTAACCTTTCCACCCTTCCCACAGTGGTATATCGCCACCCACCAAACCTATGCAATAGCCTTGTCCATCCCTACTCCAACGTTGCTACCAACCCCTTGCTTCATAGCTCATATCCCTGGAACAGATGTAAATGCGAGACCTGTGGCATATATCCTCCCACCACCACCTACTCCAGTTAGATCATAGGAATGACCTACGCCGTCAAAGGCAAGACTATCTTAAAAAGCAGTCATGCGGTCTACAAACTAAGCTGCAACCACTGCACTGCTTTCTACTTGGGCTTGACAGCTTACAAGGTTTCTGCCCACATGGATGGCCACTGACAAACCATGTCAAAGAGACAGCTCGGCCACCCATTTTCTGAACAAGCTGTCCAACACAGTCTGGTTCATCCACGAGTGCTTCACAGCCTGCATCATTTCGGAATTGTGCAGGTGAGAACTCTCCCTGCAACATAACCTAATTTCCCCCAACTACCCTGGTCTCAACCTTCACTAGTCTGTGTCCTTTGCCCATATTTCCCCTTCTCTTCCTCCAGTCCAGCACTACACAGTCTTCTAGTCCACCAATACACCCACTAGTCTTTTCCCCCTCCCCTACTTCTCTCCACTCTCCTCCCCCCCCCCCCTCCCTGCTCCCTTGCTCCATCCCCCAAACCTCCTGACCTCACTTAGTAGCACTACCCTGTCCCCACCATGTCCCCACATATTCCTAGATGTAGCGCTACACTCTCCTCCTTCCCTACCCTGCTGCCCCTCCACACCCCAGCCTCCTCCTTATCCCCAACTATCCACAGATTGCGACTCCAATCGGGCCCAGTTGCTTGCACTCCGGCCTCTGTGACCAAAGACAGTTGCCAGTTTGTGTGTGTGTGTGTGTGGGGGGGGGGGGGGGGCACTTAGAATTGTTGCAAAGGTGTAGAATAGAATATTTTGATCTTACAAGACACGAAATTCTCTTCCCACACCTGCATCATAATCGTCCTAATCATTGACGCCAGTAGGATGCTAACAGCTAGCAGGAATAGTCGTTGATTGTTTATTTGTGTGACAAAATTAATGATCCCACCAATTGTGAGGTTCATAGTGTAGTAAGATTTCTGAATACAAGCAAATCGTTTGCCCTACTGGAATTTACAGGTAGATAATCAATCCCTTTCTAGGCTTCAGAATAGACTTTTATATTCTGGTACGAAAGCTTATAATATATTGTCATTGAACATCAGGCATACTGGCTGAAGATCACTCAAATATTTAAACAAAAAATAAAAGAATACCTCATTAGCCACTCCTTCTGCAGTACATCTGAATACTTGGACTCAATTGTAGATTCTGCAAAACTGTAATATTGGCAGTAGATGGATTGTGATATGACAGGAACACTCATTTTATGAAAAACACTTTATAACTGAAATCTAGATCTTCTACAATAAACACAAGTTCTGACTGCTGTACCTTCTCTCATCAGTTGAAATAAATGTGGTTGCTGAGCACTTCCAGGTTCCAGATAAAGTCAAATAAAAAATTTGTTTCTGGTGATGAGATGTGGGTTTACCATGAAAGTCCAGAAGCTAAGTGGACTGGCATCATTCACAACCCCCACCAAAACAAAAAAGCCAAAGAAATTCTGAGCCCCAAAAAGATTGTGGTCACTGTGTTTTGAGATTGAGAGGGTGTTCTGTGAATCAGCTTTATGCCTAGAGGAGAGACCATAAATGCAGCAGTCAATAGGCTTTACCAGCTATGCTACAACATTCAAAACAAATGGCATGAATTTTTGTCTAGAAGCACTGCACTTCTCCATGATAACAGGCACCTGCATTCTGATGTGTTCAACAACTTGACAACAACTGAGTAAGCAGAAGGGGTAGGAAAGCTTGCAGAGTGCATCACAAATGTCTTTAGTTTGAAGATGTCAAAATACGTATTGTGAAATAAGGGTTCTTTCATTATCTTGAATAAAAATGTCCAGAATAACAAATGTCTTTACTTTTATTTTTAGAATGACACCCCCCACCCTCACCCCCAATTTTATAATTTGTCCCTCCCATCACATTTTCTTGTTTTTGTCAGAAGCCCAAATTTTCCGTGGCTTCAGTCAGTTGCTTATTATAATAAGTGTTGATTATTGTCATGATTACAATGATTTTTCAGAAAAAGAGCCTCCCTAAATAATAACTTACACTAAGTGTCCTGCTTCCTTGTGTTACTTTTAACAATACTTTTTACTTACAATCAGATGATGGAGCTGTACAACATTCCAGAATACTCTACACCACAGGAATTTTTTTCACTTTTGGCCAAGCGAATGGGCAGGTTCAAGAAAGGAGGTGTACCAGACCCAGAAGTTGCTGCAAGGATATTGATTGATGATTGGAACAGGTAATGAAAGTCCTACTTTCATGATGTTTTGAGGATTATTATTATTATTATTATTATTATTATTATTATTAAATAAATGTGGAATGGAAGCTTTGATATAACTAGTTCTTTTTATTGAAGAACTAAGAACTGATAAATTCAGTGTTTTTTGGACAGATGGTATAGGTCAATGAAAAGACCAAAAGATTAAAAGACAATGTGATCATGTTAAGGACAAATAG
Source organism: Schistocerca cancellata (assembly GCF_023864275.1). Taxonomy (NCBI): domain Eukaryota; kingdom Metazoa; phylum Arthropoda; class Insecta; order Orthoptera; family Acrididae; genus Schistocerca; species Schistocerca cancellata. Next base: position 568,304,808 of record NC_064626.1, read on the forward strand.
TTATTGTTTTGGCGCACAGAAATGAAAAACCATGTGTAGCGAATATTAGCAGAAGGAAAAGTTAGGAGTAATAGGATATGATAGAAGGTTATTCCTGCAGTTGCTTATACAAGTGCTGTGTTTGTCCTTTATTTCACATTCATTCTGTCTTTTCATCAGACAATGTCTTGTTCCTCTTTTTCATTTGTTGTCTCATTTTTGTTCTCTGCAGGCAGTACAGTTTGTCGTTACACATACAGTTTTGCAGTAGATATTCCTTACAATGCTCTTCGAGCTCCCCTCTTAAAGTTTAATTGTTCTGTGTCATAGAGATACACAGCTGTGTTCACCAAGTAACTCTCTCTCTCTCTCTCTCTCTCTCTCTCTCTCTCTCTCTCTCTCTCTCTCTCCCCGCCCCCCCTCTCTCCTCCCTCCCTCCTTCCCTCCCTTGCCCCTCACCTCTCGCCTCTATCTCCCTCTCCAAGATATTCTGCTGCAGTTGCATGTGTCCTCTGTTGTTAGATAGATTAGATCAAAACCACATTAATATTTACATGCTTTAAACATACACATGTATATGGAATAATAAACATTCAGGTAATAAATTTATTCCAAATTGATCATTGTGAAACAAGAAATCGGGTCCAAATTAATTCATTTTTTGCTTATTTTTCATTGCATCTATTCGTGTGACAACTGTTTCTTGACAAACAGTTCAATGCTTGTCGTACCAGTCAGCGAACCACAAGCTTTAATAGTAAGGAAGATTGATTTTGACACTTGGTGTAAGAATAATAATGCTCAAATAATTGTTATAAATTGTATATATCTCAGCCATTTTCAGAGCAGAAGGTAGTTGTAACAACTTGTGCAAATGAATTCTTTGAAGCTTATCATGTGTTTAATCTTTTATTACTTTAATGTGGCTACAACCAGAAACGATTTGTTTTAAGTGCGACAATATATTCTTTTTGTATTAGCGAAGTTATGAAATGAGAAGAAGTTTCAACATATATTTTTTTTAGTTTAAACCTTTAGTTCCTGTATCTTTTTGTTTGTGTTTTTAGAGGTAAAATTAAGTACTACACAGTTCCGCCAGAGGACATCACAGATGCACACATAAGCTCTGCAATTGTGCAGGAAGCAGTTGCTGAATTTGACATAGCTTCTTTTGAAGCTATGGAAACGGAAGTACTGGGTGCATTGGAGTCCTCAAGGAAGCAATCTGTAGCAGAAATTAGAATGGAATCCAGTGGGCCTGTTGACGCAAATTCCGTCTTTGAGAAGATGGAAGTTGAGAATAGGAGTGAACTTGTATGTATTGCATGGTGTTTACTTTCAGTATTGTAGCAGTACTTATGTCGGTTACCTCTGATAAAATTTAGAAGTCTACCATTGTCTGCTTCAGCAGAGAATATTTGCCTTCTTTAGTTTTAAGAAAAGATCTCTTTACATCAAAATAATTTTTTTTATTTTCAAAATGCGTAGCTTAGTAATGGTACAGAGGCTGATGAAATATTAGGAAATAACTGTTATGGGAATTAACATTAAAATTTGTGCAGTTATTTTGCATCAATTAATGTTTGACTCCATATTTTATTTCAGCTTCCAGACAATGTATCCATTGCATCTAATAAGAAAAAACTACGTTGGAGGAAAGGGAAGGCAAAGGAAACAACTAAAAAGAAAGAAGTTTCTTTTGCAAATGCTGATGGGAATGAGAAACTGAATAACTTTAAGAAACTGCAATTTAAAAAACTGAAAAAAGAAAGAGCTCGGAATGGTAATTATATTTGTTTATTGCTTCACAGCGCAACTTTCTGGTTTTTCTATGTCTTACCTCTCATTCAAAATATTCCCATTGATTTAAATAAAAAGAAAGTGAAAGCATAGTATGGTTTCAAAAACAATTTTCATAGTATTGCAGATAATGCAGCAGTGATGCTAACTACTGGGACACAACATATATTCTCTCCTTAATCAAACAAAGTATGCCATTGCTTGTAGTATTAACAAGTATATTTGGATTGAGTATTTGTAACAAGGCCTCAATGAAGAATAGTGGCTAGAAAACAGGTATTCTTGTAGAGAAAGGTAACAAAGTTGGGGATGGAATATAGCAATAGGCACGTTGAAGAAGAAGAAGAAGAAGAAGAAGAAGAAGAAGGGGAGAGAGAAGAAAAGAAATGTTGAAAGGGTTACCAGAACAGAGTAAATAAGTTGGACTGAGTATGAGGAACAAAATGAAAGAAAATTTGCTTTGTAAATAAATTGCCACAACTTACTTTCAGCCAGGGAAGCATATTAAACAACAATATGTTATAAGAACCAAATTTGTTTTGGAACTCAAATTTTGTTTGGTTGCATTATGTGACAAATCTAAGGCACTGATACTAGAAGAAATACCACAATCTCTGCTGTCTTGTGTAATGTTGTGATATCTCTAGTTTTGTGTCAGCACAGCCCCTGCATGAGGGGTACTGCACTTTGGCAAGTGTTATAAATAATTTTCTGTGGATAGAAATGTTAAAATGGTGTGACGGCTAGACCGCCACATGGTTTTCTTGGACAAAATTAATTCAGGCTTCTTTGTATTTGTCTCTCATCTCTCTTGTGAGTACGTGCAAGACGACCACAAGGCCCCAAAACCTTGCGGCGCTACTTTTCTTTCTGTACTGCAAGTCTATCATTCTGTTCCTTTTTTCCTCTCTACCTTTCCATTGGATGGGTTTCGTTTTGCCAACTGTGCTTGGATCTGGTTTGTGTTTTGAACAACTGTTTTCTTACCTTCTGACCTTGTACACCTTTTCATTGTTAATTATATGGTCTCCTCCTTAGGTCTGACTTGATTCTTCTTTTCTGAACTTTACAGAAGTGCGGATCACACAGGGAAGGTTGCCCAGCACAATGATTATTCCATCTTTGTGCGTTTCTCTCTTTGCACCCTTCTTTCTCGTAACAGTACTACACCCAAAACACAGCAAGGTAGCCATTCCGTTGTGGGTGTGGGGGGGGATATCATCAAGTACCTGCACAATGGTAGCCCTCTGATCATGCAGGGATCACATTGTTTGAGTCTGAGCTGGAAACTCCCCACGCAAGCCAAGGGGTATATGCCTGACAGGTCTGGGGCACAGATGCTCTGGGCAACAGTTCACTGACCAGCAACTGTTGCAGTGGCTGGGGAGATACCCTGTTCGGAGTGGGTGGTATCATGGTGTGTACATGAAGTGAATTAAACTTTCTGTTGCTGGTGGCTGCATGGCCCCAGCAGTCCCTTCTGAAGCTCCTCTGTCCCAGAATCAGGGTTAGACAAGTCTTCATAGGAGTGTAAATCGTCTTAAGGACAAAAAGTAGTCCTCCAAAAAGAGGGGAATTATGATGGCCCCTTTGCTGTCAGCCCCCAGACCTGCCTCTCTATCTGAGGAAATGTATTGATAGTGTATCTTCACAACCACTGGTAGCAGGCAGCACTGAGGCATGACCTGTCTCCTTGGTCCCTTCACACCGCTGCAGGATACTTGTAGCGTGATCGTCCAGTGGAACTATAGCAGCTTTTTCTGCCACTTGGCTGAGCTACAACATAATTTGTGCAGTTCCTCTGTTTCTTGTGTTGCCCTGCAGGAAACTTGTTTCCCATCAGTGCAGTTCCCTACCCTCTGTGGCTATTGGGGCTGTTTTAAGAACCCCCCCACTGATGATGAAAGAGCATCAGGTGGTGTTTGCACATATGTTCTGGAATCTGTTTGGATGCTTTGGCTGTTTGTGTAAAGACATCTCTGGATTTACCATTTGTAATGTGTATCTGCCTCCAGATGATGAAGTCTCCCAGAACGCATTTTCTGCACTATTTTCTCAGCTCCTCCCACCCTTCCTAACATTGGGTGCCTTCAGTGCCCGCAATGCTTTGTAGGGTAGAACTATGACCTTTGGCTGTGATAAAGCTGTCAAAAAGTTGCTCACAAAGCTCGATCTTTCGCTCTTGAATACAGGTGTTCCCACACACTTCAGTGTGGCATATGGGTTTTATTCAGTCATTTAGCTCTATTTGCAACACAATTCTTCTCCTGTCCATTCATTGGAGAGTTCATGATGACTTGTGTGACAGTGATCATTTTCTGATCATTTTGACTCTCCCTCGACATCACTCGTCTGAGTGTCCACCCATATGGGCTCTCTCCAAAACTGTTTGAGATGTTTTCACCACTGCTGTCACCCTTCACACCCCCACCTCATGGCCCCCAGGGGGCTCACCGCTCTTTGGCGGGTTTATGCTTGGATACCACTCTACTTGCTATTCGTTTTCCCCCTCCCTTGGAGAACATGTCTGGGATGTTTTTGGAAATGTGTTCTGCATATTCAGTAGCTGCTATCACAGCAGTCTCTCCACTGTTTTTCATTCCATTTTTTCTTTGTTCATTCTCTTCTCCTATCCTTCCTCCGCTTTGGCATTTGAGGTTCCTCTTTTTCTTCTTCTTCTTCTTCTTCTTCCTTCCTGTGTGCTCCTGAAGGCCAGCCCACGTATCTGATGTGTAGCAGGTGACTGGGTAACCCATAATTCCCAGTCCCGGGTTCACAGGTAGGTTTCGCACGTACTGTCTGGTACAGACCTGGCCCAGGGAGGAATGATTGCCTGAGCTGCTACCTTCCCAAATTGCCAGTTGCTCCCTCTTTCAGGTGTTCTGGAGGTGTGACCTGAGATGTGAACAATCACCTAAGGCGGGTGCACCCCTTTCTGAGGGGGCCCCCAGTTGGAAGGAGTGCGTCATTGGAGACACTGGCAGTCATGGGGGATTTCCTCACAATGAGTCAATCGACATCTTCACAGTCAACAGCTACCAAACATAAACGGAATGAGGCTAACTATTCGAAGACCCTCCCAGCTGCACCACAGTTCCTCATGGTTTTGTGTACTGAAGACTGTCAGTCCTTTGCTATGATAAATCTGTTCATTATTCAGAACGTGTTGATGCAGTTGGTGACCCTGTGAAATCCTGCTCTCGTTTATGAAATGGCACTTTGATTTTCTAGACTACTACTTATTCTCAAGCACAGCAGCTGCTTGCAGCTTCGCTCCTCCACAGCTATCCTGTTCATGTCGAGGCCCATCGTTGCTGAATTCTTGCCGTGGTGTTATTTACACTAGGCTGTTCAGTGGTCTGACCGAGGCAGAAATCCAACGTACCTCTCTGCTCAGGGTGTCATGCAGTCCATCAGGTGATGAAAAAGGTAGATGAATCCTTAGTGCCCATACACATTCTTTTTATCACTTTTGATTTAGTGGTGCTTCCGTCAGAGATCAAAGCAGGCTATGAAGTTAGCACAGTCTGACGGTACATTCTGAACCTGATGCAGTGCTACCAGCGTTGTCGTTAAAACCACATTCGAATGTCCTGCCAACGCCTGGCCAAATGTGTAACCTGTGTTAGGGATGCTCATGAGGGTGCTTGTCCACCTCTTCCTCCATGCTGTATCAACTGGAATGGTGATTTTGCCCCCTCCTCCCAAGATTGTCCTGTGTATCTCGATGAGTAGGCTGCCCAGGAGACCCGGGTGAAGGGGAAAGTGCCTTATCCAGTCAATCAAAAGTTCTTGACTAGTGGGAAACTGTGTGTTCTACCATATGGCATGTATAGTACTGTTCTTGCTACATCTCGCTCCACAAAGGATATGGCCACGCAGGCATGAGACCTCAAATTCAGCGCCGCTGTTGTGAAATCACCCAGTGTCATGGTGGCACCCCCGTCTCCTCCTTCAGCTGTGCAACAAGCCTCTAAACTTTCGCTTCTTGGAGCGAAGTCACGTGCAACACAACCAGCAGGCTGGAAAGGACAGAAGGAATCTCCCGTGAAGACGTCATATGTCCCTCCAGCCAAAAGACATCTGTGTATTCCTCTGCCTATCGGAAAGGCTTCAAGAAGTCAAACAAAAGCAAAAGGTCTTCGTCTTCGCCAACTCGGAGATCCTCTTTGATGGTGTTGCCGCATGATACCCTCGCCTGGCTGACCTCTGATTCGCCGGTGCTCACCACTAATAATTTTTCTGCCCTGCATTCCACAGACTGACTGAAGGAGAACGCCGAAACCTCTGTAGACCTCACAGAGCAGGATCCTCCAGCCTCTGTGCCATGTAGCTGCGAGTCTTTGAAGGCTGGCACTTGGCAGCTGCTGAGGTGACACCCCTTCATTTTTCCCTCCTCCTGTTTCCTCATTATGAGTCTCCTCCAATGGAACATTCGTAACCTTTGATCCTACAAAGAGGACTAATGGCTGCTCTTAGAATCACAGCGTCTGCTTGTTCTCTGCCTCCATGAAACAAAATTGTGTCCCCTTGCATTTCTTCCTGGTCTGCTTTGACCTTCCTGCTGAGGACAGCATTTCGTCTCATGGGGGAAGTCATGCTGCTCATCAGGGATGACGTTCATAGTCAACCCATCTCCCTGACTACCTGGTTTCAAGGTGTTACAGTCCACATTTTCCTTCCTCACTTGACCTTTTCCCTTGGTATCGTTAACCTCCCTCCGTTATTCAGTGTTACCAGGGCAGACTTCCTCCATCTAATTGGGCAGCTCCCTCATCCCTTTCTGCTGCTTGGTGACTTTAATGTGCACCATCCCTTTTGGGGTTCACCCAGAACTTGTCAGAGAAGTGCCCTCTTGGCTGACCTTCTCAATCAACTTAACCTCACCTGCCTTAACATGGGATCCACCCACATTCCTTTCAGACTCCACTCACACCCATTCCCAATTGGACCTCTCCTTCTGCACTGCCCAGCTTGCCCATCATCTCAAGTGCTCCATTATCTCTGACACATACTCAAGCAACCATCTCCCATGTGCTTTCCGATTGCCATTTGTCTGCCATGCCTGGCCACCCCTCCTAGCCTCCTTTGATAACTCCTTTGATTGCCAGTGTAAGGCGTGCCTCTCATCTCTGTTACCTCCTGGAGTTTGCTTTTGGCTCTTGCTCCAGCAGTTTAACTGAGGGCATACGCTCTGGGACAACCAGGAAATCTGGGGAAAAACCGGGAATTTTTTCATCTGGGAGAAAAATGAGGAAAACCCAGAAATTTTTTAGAATTCCGGGAATTTTTCATTGTTTTGTATTTCAGTTAAATTTTTGTAATTTTAACTAGTAAGAACTGATAAACAGAAAAATGTGTCAGAGGCTTTAGGACAAAGACTGTGGAATACTTCATAATAATAAATTACTGCCAATGATGTAACGTCACAATTGTGTACCTTAAGTTTGTTTGAGCAGTTGCCAGCAGGCTCATGCACATGCACATTAAAATGGGCTGTTAGCTGTATCAGCGGGAGTAACAAGCAGCCAGATGTTACCCATAAGAATTTTCTGGCATGCCCAAGCTGCCATATTTGCACATCTGCAGAGCAGTCTGGGTTGTAATGGGGAGGGGGTTAGTCTCTACATGAGCCATGTTTACGTTTAGTGATTTTGCTGATTCCTTCTCATTTACATTTATCACGTCAAATGAAAACAAAACGGGTTTCTGTGGCTGGGAGCTGCCAAGTGAATTAAAATACGCTCACATAATTACGGAAGCCTAAAATATGTTATTAGTTTCAGTTTCCTGATTTTATTGTATTTTCACATTTTTGGCAGTCAAGCATTAATTGCCTTGCAGAACAATAAAGTTATTTTTGTTGGTTTGCTAAATAAATGTGGCTTTTATTAATCTTTTCCGTAGAGGCAGTCAATTTATTGGAAATGAAGTTTTTCATTCCACACTGTTGGCTAGTATCAACTGTTCACTGAATTTCAAGTGCACATATTCATCTTCTGGTATGTATGGCATTAAGTCATAATACAGAACCAAACCTGAGATAATACAATACGTGCACACTAAGAAAATTTTCATCCTGAAAACTGCAATGAAAAGCTTAATATTTGGTTGTGTCCGCTTCATTGTGAATCTGGACATATGAATGTGCACTTCAAGCTGTATTTTGCATTTTAGTATGGTTTACGAAATTCCAATGCCCCAGTATCCTCTGATGTTCTATTTCTTTTATGACATCATATAAGATCTCTTAAATACACGAAGGTCATCATAGCTGCCCACGCTTGGTAATGCCTGTTTTCTGGTGCTCTCTGGCAAATGCTGAAATGAACCTATTTCTAACAGATCGCGGGAAAATGTTGTGGATGGAACTTTGAAAAGCATTAGTTTCAAAGTAAATTTCCTTTTGCACAAGATGAATTATGTTATGTGTGAGAATGTGCAATGAAATTCTTAAATTACAGAGTGTTTGACTCTTATTTAAAACTTAACACATTGAGGACCAGCCACTTAGAAGAACTTGGAGCCCAGAAAACCAGACATTGTCATTATTTAAAATTTTACTGGCACATTTGTGTCGTGTATCTTAAAGTGTAACACATGCAAGAACACCATTATTATATGTGAAACCTTAGCTTTTCTTGTAGCTACACTATGTACATTAATTTAAACCATTAACTTTTCTATTTGTGTGTTGCTATTGGCTGTCTACATCATGCGCCCTTTGCTCTGAATATCTGCTGTCATTGGCTGTCAAGATCATGTGACATGAGCTATGATTTGTTTACAAAAGTGCACTTTAATCGCAGTTTCGATGCTTCAGAAACTAACATGCTGTGTTTGCCAGGATATGAATATTCGTAATACGAATACGAAAATATGGAGCGTAAATGTTACTGCACATCAAAGATCTTTCCAAAACCTATTTTTCCAAGATTTTTTGTACCCAGAAGTGCCGGAAAGTTCGACTCTGCTGTATAAAACCTTTACCATTCGAAGGATTGATCTTTTTACAGCTCCGAGGGAAAGTATACTGTGGCTTATGGAAAAAGTGTATTTGTCACTTTGGAAGAAATGTATTTTCACGTGGAAAAAAGTGTTTTTTTAACGGGAAATCTGGAAATTTTTTTTTTTTTTTTTTTTTTCTTGTCCACGTATACAACCTGTACTTTCACGCTACCTGCACACCCAAATGGCAGTTTTCTAAGGCCGACTGGAGGCATTACTCCTCCCTGGCGATCTTCGATGAACAACATATCCCCAGTTTTGATGATCATGTAGAATATCTTACAAACGTTATCCTTACTGCCACAGAACGTTCCATTCCGTGCACTTCCTCTCTATCGCACTGTATCTCAGTCCCTTGGTGGACTGAGGTGTGCCGCGATGCAGTTTGCACGCAGAGATGTGCTCTCCACCTTTTTAACCATCGTCCTATGATGGCCGACTGAATTCATTACAAATAGTTGCATGCACAGTGTCATCGCATTCTTTGGGATAGCAGAAAAGCTAGCTGAATTTCCGTTACTAGTTCTTTTAACAGTACCATTCCTCCACCCATCATCTGGGCCAACCTCCAACAGTTGTTTAGCACCATGGACCATTCCCTAATTTCCGGCACAACAGTAGCAGATGATGTCATAGTAGTCCATCTCCATTACCTGGGTCACTATTTTGCGGAGATTCCGAGCTCCACGCACTATATCCCTGTCTTCCTCCATCAGAAGTGAGTGGAGAAGGTTCAGGCGATACCTTTCTCTTCGCAGAATCATGAGTGCTACATGCCGTATTTACTATGAGGGAGCTAGATCATGCTCTCACTTCATCCCGATCCTCCGCTCCAGGGCCGGACAGTGTTCACGTTCAGATGTTGCAGAACCTTTCTCTTGCGGGCAAGCGTTTTCTTCTTCATATGTACAATCGCATCGTGAAGCTACTGTCGTACCCATACCTAATCCCAGCAAGGACAAACACCTTCCCTCTAGTTATCGCCTCATTTCTCACACCAACTGTGTTTGCAAGTTGATGGAACATATGATTCCTGCCTGGCTGGTATGGTAGCTAGAGTCTTGCAATTTACTAAGTACTGCACAGTGTTGATTTCAAGCTCACTGCTCTGTGGTTGATCATCTCATCTCGTCACTTTGTCAACTCATATCATGAATATTTTTCTCTGGAAATACCAGACTGTGACCGTATTTTTTGATTTGGAGAAGCCTATGACACTGGCCACATCCCCCGTTTCCTTCAGGAATTTTTAAGACAGAGTTTTCGAGGTACGTCTGGATTATGCCTTGTTGGGCACCTTTATCCAAAAAAACGACATGCCTCTGGGTTCCATGCTGAGCAGTGTCCTCTTCGCTATCGCCATTAACCCTACAATGGTGTGTCTGCCGCCAGGCATCTCTATCTCCCTTTTTGTTGACGATTTTGTGATCTGTTGCAGTTCTCCGTGGACTTGGCTCCTCTCTCGCATCTTCAGCAATGTCTCAATTGTCATTTACCCGTGGAGTGTCAACAGTGGCTTTCAATTTTCCACTGACAAAACCATTTGTATGAATTTCTGGCAGTGCAGTTGGTTTCTTCCACAGTCTTTACATCTTGGGCGTGTTGCTCTTCTGTTCATTGAAACTAAGAAATTCCTGGGGCTCATGCTCGATAGGAAACTTTCTTGATCCTCCCACGTGTCTTACCTGGCTGTCCACTGTACACGGTCCCGCAATGTCCTCAGTGTACCTCCTGGGGAGCGATCGGACCACCCTCCTTCATTTGTATTGGTCCCATGTCCGTTCAAAACTAGACTAAAGGTGTTTCATTTATTCATGTGCACGTCCATCTCTCTTAGGTTCTTTCAATAATATTCACCATCATGGCATCCGTTTGGTCACTGGTGCCTTTTATGCTAGACCAATTGAGTCTTTATGCTGAAGCTGCCAAACATCTAATGTCATACTGCCATGACTTTCTCTTTAGAAGTTACGCATTGTGTTTGTCTCCCATGCCAGGGCACCCATCCTACACCTCCTTCTTTGACGGCTCCTTATATTGCCAGTATGAGGCATGGCCCTCTTCTTCCTTGTGGAGTTCACTTTCGGCTCTTGCTCCGGCAGCTGAACTTCTCGCTACCTGCCGCTTTCCCAATGGGTGTGAAGCCTTCACCAACTTGTCTTCGTGCGGTGGCCCATGCTCACCTTGGCCTTCATTCAGTTTCTAAAGACATTACTCCAGCTTCGCTCTATCGCCATAATTTCACGACCTTTGTACAGAACTTTGTGATACTAACTTTGTGTACACATTTTGTGTACGCTTATGGCTGTGACTGACTACGATGTTGGGTGTGCCTTTGTCATTGGCACTGATGATTTTCAGTATTGGCTTCCAGAACACGGCTCAGTATTTACAGCAGAGCTCTTCGCCCTATATCAGGCCCCGCAATACATCCGGAGACACAGGCTTTTCAATTGCATCATCTGCTCTGATTCTCTGTGCTCTTCAGAGCCTCTGTATGCTGTACACCATCCATCCCTAAGTGCAACAGGTTCAGAAAAGCTGCCACTTGCTTGCTCTTGATGGAGCCACTGTGATGTTTATGTGGGCTCCTGGTCACGTCGGTCTGATGGGAAACAAGGCTGCTTATGCTGCTGCCAACACTGCAGTCCTCGTACCGCGACCCGCTAGTTCTTTCATTCGCTTTGATGATATATGTTTTGCCGTCTGTCAGCAGGTGGTGCCAGTTTGGTATCACCATTTGTCTTTCCTTCATGGGAACAAGTTCAGGGAAATTAAGCCTCTTCCATTAGCTTCGACGCCCTTCTTTCGGCCCTCTCGCCTTGAGGAGAACATGGTTGCATATTGGGCACTGTCTTTTTAGCCATTGCCATTTGTTAAGTGGTGCTCCCCCACCACAATGTGCTCATTGCCCTCAACCTCTGACAGTTTGACATTTTCTGATTTGAATGGCCCTCTTTTAACCACTGTCACTCACATTTATGTTTGCCATCTGTTTTATCGAATGATGCACAGGCTGTCAACTGTGTTTTACTTTTGTGTGTCATAGCAATATGGCAAAGGACATTTAATCTCTAGTTTAGGACCTCCATTTCTCTATGGTGTATTTTATGGGCCTTTCTCCAAGTCCTTGTTTTTAGCTGTGTTTCCTTCTGTTGATGCTTAACGTGCAGTTGTTTTTAACTCTATAATCGCCCCCCCCCCCCTCCATAGTGTTCTATGGGTGTGTATGACCCTAGTTGTTTTTGCACCCAAAAACAAAACAAAAGAAAACAAACAAAACCCACCACATGGAAGTATCAATGCGGTTGTCCAGAGCACAACTGCAGCCATTCTGTCGGCAGCTGACTCAGCAATCCCCTCTTCCGTTGCTGGACCTCCGAAATTGCCTTGACCATTGGAGATAAGTGACATCCATCAATGGAGCACCTCATTGCTTTTAAATGGCTCCATGCCCAGGGCTGCCACCTTATTGAAGGACAGAATGAGAAACGCTGGGAGGGATCGGTTGCTACCATAGGATCACATTTCCCTCTTTCGCAGGTTGGGGGAAGATTCAACGTCTCTATGAACTCCAGTACCCCGTGGGTGTATTTGGTGTGTCTGTGAATGGTAATGTCTACACTAATCCAGACACTGTTGCCTAACATCTTGCATTTTATTATGCTTGAGCGTCTGCATCTAAAGATTACCAGCCCGCATTTTGTATCCTCAAACTGTGGGTAGAGTGACGTCCTTCACCCTGTACTACATTTCAGGTGGAACATTATAATGAGCCTTACAGTGACTGAGAATTCCTTTGTGACCTACCCCTGTGCCCTGACATGGCTCCAGTACCAGACCGAATCCACAGTCAAATGCCCAAACACTTATCAGTGGATTGTCAACATCACATCCTTGCCATTTTCAACCATATCTGAAGTGGAAATGAGTTCGTGTCTCAGTGGCGAGAAAGCGCAGCTGTCTCAGTACTGAAACTGGGTAAACATCCCTTTAAGATGGACAACTATTGACCAATTAGCCTCACTCTCAGATGTATGGTGAGTTAATGGCTGTGTTGGTTCCTTGGGTCTCAGTATCTTTTGGCTCAACCTCAGAGTGGGCTTTGTTGTGACAATTCAACTGCTGACAATTTGATCTCCCTGAATTGTGCTATTTGGTCAGCTTTTGCCTAGTGTCAACATCTTATTACTGTCTTTCTTGACTTGCATTGGAGCTATGACACCACACAGCATCGCCACAAGCTCGCTACCCGGGCCAACTCCCAATTTTTATCCAGTACTTCTTATCTCAATGTACTTTCTGGGTCTAGTTGGTGCTTCCTATAGTACTCCCCATATACAAGAGAATGGGGTCCTACAAGGCTCTGCATTGAGTGTGCCCCTTTTTGTAATAGCTGTCAATGGACTAGCCGCAGCTGTGGGGTCTATTGTCACTCTCCATGAATGCTGTGACAACTTTTGCATCTACCATTGCTCATCAACTGTGGGTGTTGCTGAACACTGACACAGTCCGGCTCTCACCCGTGGCTCCCGTTTTTCCAGCCCATAGGGGCTCAGCATTGATTCACTGGGTGTGGGACTGCCAGTCCCCTGTCACTGTAAGCTCTGAGCATGCTTCAGCAACCACCAAGTGGTGCGTTGGTGGAAAATCCAATCCATCGTCCACCACCAATTGTCTTCTCCAATTTTTGCCGATATGATAAGATACGCGTGGTATGCATCAAACCTGACGAACGATAGAACAATTTTTCAGAATGTCAGTCAGGTGTGTTTCCCAAAAGATAATTTAAAAAACAATTGTTCTTGTAAAAACGCATCGTTTATCAAATGTGCTCGATGTCGTGCTGTTTTCTGCTTTCCATGTTTCTATGATAACTATCACTCTGGTTCGTGCGATACTCCAGCTACTTATGGTCACTAATTGGTAATTATGTTCGAGTGTATACCGAACTTTTCAATAAATTGTGTCCATTTGAATATTACGAGGGTCGGTCAAAAAGTAATGCCTCCCATTTTTTTTCTACTTAAAGAAATTAAGTTAAGTGAAAAATTTGAATTTGGCGCCATTCCTCAAACCTTCTTCTGCAATCCACTGCAGTAGTAACTTTCTGTGTCAACAGGTGGCAGCACAGCAGAAGTTTGTAAGATGGCCGACATCGATGTTCGTTTGAGACAGCGTTGTGTGATTGAATTCTTGAATGCAGAAGGTGAAACGCCCATACGCATTCATGAAAGACTGAAGAAGGTGTATGGTGTTGTGACAGTGGATGTCAGCACTGTTAGACGATGGGTTCGTCGTTGTAAGGAAGCTGAAGGGCAAACACCGTTGACTGACGAAAAGCGGAGCGGCAGGCCGGTGAGTGCAGTGACTCCACACAACATTCAGCAAGTTGATGACATCATTCGTGGTGACCGTCGGGTGACTGCAGATGAAGTGTGTCGCATTATTTCTCTTAGTAAAGGCAGTGTGATCACGATTATTAAACAATTGGGGTACTCAAAAGTTTGTGCACGGTGGGTTCCAAGAATGTTAACCGATCAGAATAAAGAGGCAAGGAAAACAATAGCCTCCCAACACTTGCAGCGCTTCCGTTTGGAGGGAGATGAGTTTCTGAAAAAAATTGTGACCGGGGACGAAACATGGGTGCATTTTTTTGAACCCGAATCAAAGAGGCAGTCAATGGAGTGGCGTCACACAAGCTCGCCGAGGAAGAAAAAATTCAAAACTGTGCGATCGGCAGGGAAAGTTATGGCAACAGTTTTCTGGGATACAGAGGGTGTGATTCTGGTTGATTTTTTGGAGCAGGGATGCACAATAAATTCTGTTCAATACGTCACAACCCTCAACAAACTTAAAGCACGTCTTCAGCGAGTTCGCCCAACAAAATCAATGGCAGATGTTCTTCTTTTGCATGACAATGCAAGACCACACACACCAGTCGTCACACCTCTGACGAGATTGTCAAAATTGGATGGGAAGTTTGGCCTCATCCCCCATACAGCCCTGACCTGGCACCATCAGACTTCCATCTGTTCGGGCCACTAAAAGAAGCTCATCGTGGGATTCATTTTGAAGATGAGGAAGCCGTCAAAACATCCGTGCGTCAATGGCTTAGGAAGCAGAGCTGTGATTTTTACCGTGCTGGGATACATGCCCTTGTTCAAAGATGGACCAAAACTGTAGAGATGGGCGGAGATTACATTGAAAAATGACAAAATGATCCTCAATGTTGTGGTTTTCAACCTATGTAATTGCATTAAAATTTCCTGACAATTAAACGTAGAAAAAAAAAATAGGAGGCATTACTTTTTGACTTACCCTCGTATTTGTGATATTGTGTTTTATTTCAAGTATTATTTTTCAACTACAAACGACTTTCAACAACTTATTATATGCATAATTGTTGCAACTGATTGGTGTGTGTGTGTGTGTGTGTGTGTGTGTGTGTGTGTGTGTGTGTGTGTGTGTGCGCGCGCGCGTGTGTGTGTGAAACACACAAAATTCTAGCTTTCGCAACCAACGGTTGCCTCGTCAGGAAAGAGGGAAGGAGAGGGAAAGACAAAAGGATTTGGGTTTTAAGGGAGAGGGTAAGGAGTCATTCCAATCCCGGGAGCGGAAAGACTTACGTTGGGGGGAAAAAAGGACAGGTATACACTCGCACACACACACATATCCATCTGCATATACACAGACACAAGCAGACATTTGTAAAGGCAAAGAGTTTGGGCAGAGATGTCAGTCGGGGCGGAAGTACAGAGGCAAAGATGATGTTGAAAGACAGGTGAGGTATGAGCGGCGGCAAATTGAAATTAGAAATTTCAACATCATCTTTGCCTCTGTACTTCCGCCCTGACTGACATCTCTGCCCAAACTCTTTGCTTTGCATGGCGCAAGATTCGATACAGTGACCTTCGGATTACGAACCTGAGCGCTTACCGCTGCGCCACGACGCTGTAGAAAATTATTAATCGTAGAGAGTATTTCACCGCAACGGTTTCTTTTAACTGTCGATTTTCTCAACAACGGCTGAGAAGTGCATCTTGGTGCTTTGCCACATTACACCTCTGGCCATGAGCTTTTATTATGCGCAGTATGAATCGAATCTGAATTTCCCAATTGGCAGCCTCCCCTTGTCAGTTAAACCAAAAAATATGCCTAGCGTTCAAAACCTTTTTTTAATCCATCCAGTACCTCACAGAGAGAAGAGAATATAGCATTTTCACTTATTAAATTGCTTCTAAAGCTGAACTGTACATTTGATAGCAAATTATGTGGTACAAAATGATCAATTATCCCTACATAGACAGCCTTTTCAATAACTGTAGCAAACAATTATGGCATAGAAATAGGTCTAAAATTGTCTACATTATCCCTTTCTCCCTTTTTATAAAGCAGCTTTACAACTGAGTACTTTAATCATTCAGGAAGCTGACCATTCCTAAAGGAAAAATTACAAATATGGTTAAATACAGGCTAAAAAATGTGCAGCACATTACTTTAATATTCTGGTTGGCATTCCATCATATCCACGAGAGTCCTTAGTCTTCAGTGATTTAAGTAATGACTCAATTTCCCCCTTGTCAGTATCACAGAGGAGTATTTCAGACATCAGTCTCGGAAAGGCATTTTCCAAGAGAGGTATATGATTCCCTGTAGAAACTAAATTTTTATTTAATTCACCAGCAGTGCTCAGAAAATGCCCTTGGGGTCGGGTTTTGAAGGGCCTCATTACATCTCATGAGTTGTGTATCCCCAACACAGATACTCACACACATTTCTTTGCTGGCACTGGATCATTCTCAGCCATCGACCATTCTCACCCATCTCCCATTCTCACTGACTCTGTTCAGTGTGAAGCCATTGACAACCTTCATTCCAGTGACCACTTCTCAATCCATCTTCACCTACTAAACGGCTCACCACCTGAAGTTAAGCCCCCAAAATGGATGGTGAGCAGTGCTAACTGGATGCGTTTCAGCCAGCTGGCTATGTTTGAACACTGTGACAGCGTCCAAGGATGGGTGGACCACATCACACGAGTGATCCATCGTGCCACTGACTTCTCCATCCCACACTCCTCAGGTCGTCTTAGGAGGCGACCAGTACCTCGGTGGACAGATAAGTGCCATTCCACAATCTGGAAAAGGTGTGCAGCTCTTCGACATTTTAAATACCGACCAACAGCAGACAGCCTTAGAGCCTTTCGAGTCGCAACGACCAAGGCTCGGTGCATCATTAGGGAGAGTAGGAAAAGGTCATGGCAAATGTTCCTGGACTCTATCAATCATCCCACTTCTTCTATAAAAGTATGGGAAGCCATCCGGAGTATTTCCGGTAAATGCAGCCATTTACCGATAACAGCAGTGCTGAAACAGGGGTGCCTCCAAACACAACCCAGAGACATTGCTCAGACACTGGCTGAACATTTTGCACAAACTACTACCAATGCAAGCCAGGATCCAGCATTTTGTCGCTATCGTGCAACTGTAGAGAGGGAAAAGTAGGACTTCAGGTCCAGCAGTTCTGAGGTCTACAAACTCTCCACTGACTGAGATTCATGACACTGCACTCGATCATGACCAATTCTGGTACTGCATGCTTCGACATTTGCCAGCAGCATCAAAGGAAATCCTGTTTGAATCTTTTAATCTAATATGGCAGACAGGCAACTTTCCCAACTCATGGAGGGAGGCAATTCTGATCCCTCTTCTCAAACCAGAAAAGGACTGCACGTGTCCCGGTAGTTATCGGAGTATGGCCTTAACGGACTGTGCAGGAAAGCCCCTGGAGCGAATGGTTAACTGTCGTCTTGTCTGTTTGTTAGAGACCAGGCAACTCCTTAGCCACTGTAAGTGTGGATTCTGAATATTTCTGTCCACTATTGATAATCTGACCCTCCTAGAGACGGCTGTTCAGCAGGCTTTCTCTCTGTAAGCATCTCACTATCGGCAAATTCTTTGATGTAAGTAAGGCATCGATACTACTTGGAGACACTGTATTCTCGCACAATTGCATCAACAGGGCTCTCATGGCCTCCCCATCTTCATATGGTCCTTCCTGTCTCAGCGGTTTTTTAGGACCCGAGTTGGTGACACGCTGTCTGATCGATTTGAGCAGGAGAATGGTGTCCAACAGGGCAGTGTTTCAAGTGTTACCCTCTTTGCCATAGCCATCAACAATATCACATTTACGGTAAGGAGTCCTGTACAGTGCTCCTTATTTGTAGATGATTTTGCTGTTTTCTGTTCCTCCTCCAGTGTTGCAACGGCGAGCAGTCAGTTGCAGTGTACAGTGCGGCAGTTAGAGGAGTGGGCTGCAAAGATGGTTTTTCAGTTTTCTGCAGATAAGTGTGCTTATTCGTTTTAATCATTCCCATCGTGTTTTTAATTTGCCTGCCTTTAATATGGGGGACACAATCCTACGTTTTAGAGACACAGTGTGGTTTCTTGGCCTCACTTTTTGATTCCTGATTGTTGTGGTTACCATACCTGCGAGACCCAAAAGCCAGAACCCAAAAGGCACTGATCATCATCAACAAGTGCTTTAGCCACAGGTCTTTGTGAGTGGACAGGGTGCATCTCCTTCAGTTTTATTGGGCTTTTGTGCGTTCACGGCTGGACTATGGTTGCACGCTGTATGGGTCAGCAAGGCCTCTTACTTGCGTGCCATTGACGCTGTCCATCGTGAGGGGGTTCGGCTGGCCACAGGCACTTATCGGACCAGTCCCATACCTAACATCTGTGCTGATGCAGGGGGACTACCATTTACCATCTGGCACCAGCTTCTCAGGTGTGTCAGTTCCTTGCAACTCCAACTTCACCCGCACACCATACTGTTGCTCATCCACCTCTGAAATGCCTTTCTACCAACTGTCCACGAGCCACGATGCCATCTGGGATCCATGTGCAGCGTGTGCTGGAGTCACTCGGTAGGGAGCCAGTACAACCACAAATCCAGGGTTTTAACTGCCTGCTGCCCTGTTTACTGGAGAGGCCCAGAGTAATTTTAGATTTGGTGCTGTACGGGACAGCTAGTGCCCCAGTTTTCATTTTTAATGTGATATTCTCTGATATTTTATCGTGAGTACCATGACCCTGTAGCTGTTTTTACAGATGGGTCTAAGCAGGGGGACTCTGTTGGTTGCCCTGTTGTTTTCCCTGATCATGTCTTCAAGGTCAGACTGCCTTCAGAATTTACCATCTTAGACACAGAATTATAAGCGATCTTGCTAGCATTGGAGCAGATGAGACATTCTCCCAATGTTAGATTTCTCTTCTGCTCAGATTCTGTGAGCGTCCTTTACTCTCTCCAACACTGGCACCCAGCAGATACAGTAACTCAGAATATCCAGAATGCCCCCCTCCACTACAATGACTGGGGAAGGAGGTGTCTTTCTGCTGGGTAACTGGGCACATTGGAATTTCGGGGAATGAAAGGGCGGATCGAGCAGCCAAGGAGGCGTGTCGTGATCCTCTAGTATTTCAGTGTGCTATCCCCCTGCATGCTATCACCTCACTGTTGAGGTACAAAGTTATGTGTTGATGGGAAGACAAGTGGCTTGCAGGTGACCGATAACAACCTCCGTGTCATCAAGCCCACAACAGAGCCTTGGCGTACTTCCTTCCAGCCGCGTCAGCGGGACATGGTCCTTCTTACTTGTCTTCACATAGGTCACAACCCTCTGACATATGGATTCTTACTCTGGTGAGAGGACCCTCAAGAGTGTTGTGCTTGTGGTGTGCAGATCACAGTATGCCACATTTTATTTGCTGACCAGTGGACTGCGGTGGATCTGCTGTCTTATTTTATGTAATGATCAAACAAATGTGGTTAGGTTTTTAAAGTTTTGTGAATTACATTTTTAACAAGATTTTAGGAAGACGTTCTTAATGTGTCAAAGGGTCGCTCACCACCTTAGATTTTTGTAAGTGGTCAGCCAGTCACATTTCCCTGTGCTTTTCTTTTAGTTCATCTGTGTTTTTAATTTCTGGATTAGGTCTCTTCCTTGCTAATTGTTTTTAGTACATGCGACAGTGCATGTGATACAGTGACTGTTTGGTCATTTCGAGTGCATGCATGTACAACACTTTTAGTTCATCTCCACATTCGTTTCTTTATATAAGTCTAAGGGCACTGATGACCTCGCTGTTGGGTGCCCATCAGATCCAAGCTCACGCGTGCACACACACACACACACACACACACACACACACACACACACACACACACACACACACACACACACACACACGAGTTTTCTGCTGCCAAGACATGCCGTGCACTTCTGTCACTGTTATAATGTTCTGTCCCAAATCAGGACTCTACCTCGAGGACCAAATACTCAATGTGGGAGAGTCTTATAACTTTTTGGGATTTGTCTTCAGTGCCTGGTTGACATGGTTTCCCCCTCTTTGCCAACTTAAGGAACCATGCTGATCACATCTTAATACTCTTTGTGGTCTCATTATACTAGCTGGGGTGCAGACCACACTAAACTTTTGCAGTTCTACAAAGCTCTGATCCTGTCCCATGTTGATTATAGGAGCCGGGCATATAACTCAGCATCAGCTTCAGCATTGTGGATGCTGGACCCGATATACCACTGTGGGCTCCAACTTGCCTCCAGTTGCGTTAATATGGACCCCTGTTATGTTGGAATCCCAGGAAATGAACATGCCTTTCCAACCAGCCCTTTGAACAACCTTCTCGCAGGGACTGGTGTTCCTCCCATACAGATCAGATGCCAACAACTGCTGCTCAACCAAGCAATACAAGTTCATTGCACCACTGAGCATCCAAACTAGTGTGTCCTTTTTCCTGGTAGGAAGATCTACCCCACACAACAGAGGTCCAGGTCTGGAGTCTTGTTCACACTTGATTTTCAGAGTATCAGCTCTGAACTCCATCCTTCCCCATTGTTGCCTCTTGGCAGGGAGAAATCGAGTGTGCTCCCATTGTGTGTACCCCATCCTCAGATCTGCCTGAACCTCTCCATGAAGACTCGAGACACACTGATTTTTTGCTGCCTGTTCCTGGATATTGTTGACATATTTCCAGGCTCAGTTGTAGTATACACTGACGGCTCTATTGTCGACGGATAAACCAGCTTTGCCTACACACATGCAAGAGACAGTGAACTAAGCTCCCTGCCAAACAGATGCAGTGTATACACTGCAGAATTGTGACTATTGGTCAAGCTCTCGTACACCTTCGTTCTTGCACTGGCAAGCCATTCTTAATTGACAGTGACTCCTTGAGTAGTCTTCAGGCTGTAGACCAGTACAACCCTCAACACCTGTTGGTTGCGACTATACAGGACCTCTTGTGTGATCTCCATCATGCTGGACAGTCAGTTGCCTTAATATGGACCCCTGTTATGTTGGAATCCCAGGAAATGAACATGCTCACCGGTTGGCCTAGTTTGCAACCAGGATGCTGACTTTGGAAGTTGAGCTAGCAGAACCGAACCTTCGGTTGATTCTGTGCTGACAATTATTTGAGGCTTGGAAAGCAGATTCGTTTGCCCTGGTTTCTCTGAATAAACTGCGAACCGTAAAAGAGACTATGACCATGAGACAGTCTTTCCTCTTTGCTTCTTGCAGGGAATTTATTGTCCTGTGTTGGCTTCTGGCCACACTTGTGAGTATCCAACACACTGTTAGTGTGGTCCACATCCTACTGGACTGCCCTAATGTGGCCTCCTTATGGCGAAATCTTAAACTTGCTGACACATTACCTCTGGTGCTAGTGGACGATGCCTAAATGGCAGATTGTGTTTTATATTTTACCCGTGAAAATGGTTTTTACTCTTCCCTGTGACATAGGGCGTGTTAGCCTCATTGGCCAATTGAGGGATTGGAGGGGTGCCCCATTGCCTGTTCTGACCCGAGGGGCCCATGGCTGCCCTTGTTTGGTGGTCTGGCCTACCTCCTGCCATTTTAATTCTTGTTATGCTTTTACATCTGTCACTGGTCAACAGATTTTTCATCATTGTTCTCCTTCCTGAGATTTCATGTTGTCCATGTAGCTAGTCTCCTTCTCACATACTGAGTGTGTTTCTCCAGTCTCATATTGTGTTTCTGAGGCCTCCAGATGCTTTGTGGGTGGGGCAACTCTTGCACCTTACCTTCACCCTTTTATTCCTCTCTCACTTCTAGTTGCTTCTGTCTCTTGGCTTTCTTGATTCTCACGTAGAATAGAGTCCATTGGAATCTGTCCTTCATGTACTTCCTCTCTGGGTTGTATTCGGCTTGACACACAAAGGATTAAGGAACTGATGTCCTCATAGTTTGGTTCCTTTAATGCCATCCATCCATCTTTGTATCTGTGTACCTGTTTTGATATGGGATCTTATGAAGGTATCCTGTTCTTTACAATGTCTGCTATAATTCTATATCTTCTCCTTTCCTCCTCAAAAGTGTGCTAAACGTTCAGTGTTTTGTACATTTTTCATGCCTACAGTCACAGTGTGTGTGGTTAATCATTATAAACTTTGATATGTTTAATTTGATCAGGAGGCTCATTTTTATTCATTCAAATTGGAGTGTAAAGGAACAGCGATGTTTGAGGCAGTCTTGTCACACATGTAAATCTAGTGACCGTTCAGTTTGACTTTCTCATGATGTGTAGTAATAATAAACTTGTTGATCTATGTACCTTTTGCTTTAATTTGAAATACATTGTACTTGTATTTGTTCACAGAGCGTAAGGCAACTGGGCTGGCTGGAGATCTCCAAGGTATTAGCATTAGCCAAGGTGAAGCATACAGTTTTGAAAAAGATTTTGTGTAACACATGTGTCTAGTGCTAGCAACATGTAGTGATGCTTTCTGGTATTTTTTTACCATGTATATTGTACTGTGAATAAACTGAAAGAACCTTACATTGATTCTTTAATTGCTACACAGTGGATTTAAGAGCAGAAAATAACTGCTATTATTTTTGATAATTGAATAAAGCTTTGTTGAATTAGCCGTTACTCTGTACAGTATTTTAGTATGTAATATTGAACCAAACGAAGATGAGAAGTTTGTCGCAAATTGGAAACTGAATACAACTGAATCTAGATAACATTATATAGCTTTTACATGTCTGGTTCATAGTTACAGTATTGCTGGTGTGTGCACCCATTTTTGAAATCCTTATCTCGGCACTGTCGGTTGCTTCCCTTCAGTCTTTCTGCATCTTCTCCACTTTTTTTATATCTTTTCATGAAACACCACATTCAAAGAAAACTTGCATTTGTTGAGAGCAGCACTCCGATATAAACAATCCATCAGTCTGAATGAATTTTATACTTAACCGTTTCCACTCTGATGTCAAGCCCCATTTGACACAATTTTTCATAGCTCTCACATGCTTCACTTTCGAATCTGACTGTACTAGGAATCTCCCAAACTGTGTTTCACAGAACATTGGTCTTCTGTGGGAAGTAAATAAATGCTCCTTGAAAAACTATTAATAACATGGCAGTTTTTAAGAATTCAACGTTTTGACATAACTAATTAGTTTTTAAACAGTTTCATTGTGATATCTTTGTTATTAGATATGATTTAAAACTGAAGTAATCACTGAATCAAACAAGGTTTTCTCATTGTTTTAAATTTTATTGCCTTCAAAATAAATGAGGTGTTCCATCAAAATGCCAGAATTCGCAAAGTATTCTATCAGAGGAGAAGTTCGGGAGCCCCTGTTTAGAGAAGCCTGTGTTAACTCGGTGTGGAACTGTAGCAGTTATGTTGAGAGAAATGTAATTATTATATTCAACATAATAGACACAATTTTTTTTAGTTTTTCTTGCATAATCCTTTCTGAGAAAGACATTGTAGAGCTTTTATAGGAATGTGTAAGTGAAAACAAGTCACAATGATGCGAGGGTAAGTCAATTATTATCCGCAATTGAGTTATATTTTTGTTTATTTTGGTAGTACTGCATTGATTATGGATGCTTTGTTTATTTGTTGTTATATCTTTGCAATTTTTAAGCTGCTAGGTTAGTTTTGTTATCGCTGATCCGCTGTCTGTTTGCACCAAAGAAGAGCAACATTCAGTGATACGTTTTTTTGTGGTGGGAAGGCGTAGCGGGCCAAAATTCATCAAAGACTTTTGGTACAGTACAGTAACAGTGTTTTGCCACAGCGGAGTGTCTACAAATGGATTGAAAAAATTCCGAAATGGTCACACAAGTGTTACGCACAATGAAGGAGTAGGACGACTGTTTACCGCCACAAATGAAAAGAACCATTGAGCATTCATGTGAAATGATTCTCTTAGACAGACAATTAACTATTGACGAAGTGTCACATCATCTGCAAATTAGTCACGGTTCTGCCTACGAAATCATCCACAACAGACTTTGGTTTCATAAAGTTTGTGCAAGATGTGTTCCAAAACAACTCACACAGTTGCATAAACAAACGTGCTTGGACATCTGCAAAAAACATTTGGATCGCTATGGTAATGCAGGGAACAACTTCTTAGATAAGATTATTACTGTTGATGAAACATGGATCCATCATTACGAGCCAGAGTGTAAATTGTAGAGTAACATCCAAATTCACCATGCAAGAAAAAGTTAAAGACCCAATTATCCGCAGGATAACTGATGCTTACAGTTTCTTGGTACGTACAAGTTCCAGTACTGGAACATTATGGGGAAAGGGGCACAACAATAAACAGTGTATGTTACGGTGAGTTGCTTACTGCCAGGCTAAAGCCTGCAATTCAAAGCAAACGCTGAAGATTGCTGTCAAAAGGTGTTGTGTTGTAGCACGACAATGCCCGTCCACATACTGCTGCCCACACTGCTGAAACACTCCAGAAACTCAAATTTGAAGTACTGGATCATCCTCCATTTAGTCCCAATCTTTCCTCTTGTGACATCACTTGTTGGTCCACTCAAACAGGCATTAAGGGGCTGTCAGTTTGCCTTGGATGAAGCAGAGAAAGAAGCGGTGCATTCCTGGCTTGCAGCTCAACTGAGAACCTTCTTTTATGAGGGCATCAGGAAGCTTGTACAACAATGGACCAAGTGCATTGCAACACAAGGAGACTATGTCGAAAAATGATGTTCTTGTAAGTCTCCTATTTGATTATAATAAAATCTTGTAACTACTTTGCGAATAATAATTGACTTACCCTCATATATATATATGATGACAGTGATTCGTTTGTAAACTATTAGAATGAAATGACAATGGAAACAGTCTGCCCTGAAGAGTTTCAAAAAACATCACACAATGAAAAATTTTTTATTGTAATGCTAATGTAAATATGTGTGAATGAAAGCACTCTTTTTGTTTTAATCTATACCCTGATTGTTAGTCAGTGGGCTCATTATTTCTGCAAAGACTCATGCAATTCTCTGTGATGCTAACCACCTGGATGGCTAAGATTTAAATAAGTGTGCAGGGAGACACTATGTGTTTACATTACAGAGTGCAACAGGTTAAGACTGTTGTAAGCTACAAAGAAATTTTCATTGTGGGCAGAAAGTGCAAACCTCACAATGGAAATTTATTTATTCTGTAGCTGAGGTGATGATGGTGTAAGGTCAACATAAGAATTTGTCCTTTTAGTCTCAAACAGCACATTGTCTTTTTATTTTAAATAGTCTCAATTGTTCCAGTTTCTGATACACTTGATGATGCATGTTATTGTACCTTTGCATTGTATTCTACAATGTAATATACCAAGTGCGTGTTTTAAGTATCCACGCCTCGGCAGCTGGCAATTCCATCTCCTCTGCCAGAAGTGCTTAGACCCCCCCTCCCCCCCAGGGTTCACCATTAGAGGTACTTTTGCCCTCCACTTGCTGCCGTTCTGGATGTCAGTGCTGATCGCATTTGCAAACTGGACACATCTGACAAAAACACCTACTTGAAGCATAAACTTACATATATTTTCCAATTGCCTGTAATTCTTACAGATGTTTTTATCAAAATTTAAGAATTACAATTATTTTGTGTGTGAGTCTTTATTGTTATAAAATGGAACATTTTATGAGGTGCCTCAGTGGCATGGGTCCAGAGAAGCAGCAGAGAAAAATAGAAGATGAAAACCGTGAATTTAAAGTTAAATTAGACCGAGACTATTGCCTTTATTCAGAATGTAGATGGCCCTCTTACGTGTCTTATTTGTCATGAAAAATTGGCTCATAACAAGACATCAGTTTTGAAGAGGAAGTTGACAATTAAACACATTGTTTAGTACTCCATATCCCATGGCAATGTTATGAAAAGGGAAGTTTCTACTCACCATATGGCAGAGATGCTGCCTCGAAGATAGGCACAAATAAAGCTTTCAACCTGTAAGGCCTTCGTCAAAAATAGATCTCTCTCTCTCTTTCTCTCTCTCTCTCTCTCTCTCTCTTACACACACACACACACACACACACACACACACACACACAAAAGACTGCAGTCTCAGGCAACTGTAGCCACACTGCGAGCAGCAGCAACAGTGCATGATGGGAGTGGCAACTGTGTGGGAGATAAGGAGGAGGCTGGGGCAGGGAGGAGGAGGGGTAGTAGGGTAGGAATGCAGACAGTGCAGTGCTGCTGGGGAGTGCACAAGGACGAGGTGGAGAGAGTAGGGCAGCTATGTGCAGTCAGGAGGTTAGACAGAGGACAGGGGAGAGGTGGGGGAGCGGGTATCAGGAAAGGAGAGAAGTAAAACGATTGGGTGCGATGGTGGAATGAGGGATGTATGGTGCTGGAATGGGAACAGAGAGGTTGGAAGGGTGAGGATGATGACTAGCAAAGGTTGAGGCCAGGAAGGTTATGGGAAAGTAGGGTATATTGCAGGGAAAGTTTCCACCTCACAATTCAAAAAAGCTCATGTTGGTGGAGAGAATCCATGCAGCACAGGCTGACAAACAGTCATTGAAATGAAGGAAGTCATGTTTGGCAGTGTGCTCAGCAGCTGGGGGTTTCACTTGTTTCTCGGCCACAGTTTGTCAGTGGGCATTCATGCAGACGGGCTTGTTGGTTATCATGCCCGCATAGAATGCAGCACAGTAGTTGCAGCTTAGCTTGTAGATCACATGTCTGGTTTCACAAGTAGCTCTGTCTTTGGTGGGATAGGTGAACTTTGTGACGGGACTGGAGTAGGTAGTGGTGGGAGGATGTGTGGGACAGGTGTTGCATCTAGGTCTATTACAGGGATATGAGCCATGTGGTAAGGAGTTGGGAGCAGGTGTTGTGTAGGGATGGAGGAATATATTGTATAGGTTCGGTGGACAACAGAATGCCACTGTGGGAGGGGTGGGAAGGATAGTGGGCAGGACATTTCTCATTTCAGGGCACAATGAGAGGTAGTTGAAATCCTGGCGGAGAATGTAATTCAGTTGCTCCAGTCCTGGATGGTACTGAGTTACGAGGGGATTGCTCCTCTGTGGCTGGATGGTGGGACTTTGGTAGGTGGTGGGAGACTGGAAAGATAAGGCATGGGATATTTGTTTTTGTACAAGGTTGGGAGGATAATTAGGGTCTATGTAGGCTTCAGTGAGACCCTCGGTATATTTAGAGAGAGACCGCTCGTCACTGCAGATACAACCACCATGTGTGGCTAGGCTGTATGGAAGGGACTTCTTGGTATGGAAGGGATGGCAGCTGTCGAAGTAGAGGTATTGCTGATGGTTAGTAAGTTTGATATGGACGGAGGTACTGGTTGTGCCATCTTTGAGATGATGGTCAACATCTAGGAAGGTGGCTTGTTGGATTGAGTAGGACCTGGGGGAGAAGTTGTTGAAGTTCTGGAGGAATTGGATAGGGTGTCCTCACCCTCCATCCAGATCCCAAAGATGTCATAAATGAATCTGAACCATGTGAAGGGTTTAGGATTCTGGGTGTTTAGGAAGGATTCCTGTAGATGGCCCATGAATAGGCCGGCATAGTGTGACATTGCAAGTTATTACGTGATAACATTTATTGCAGTTAGCTACATTGCAGTACAGCCCGCAGTATTGGAGCTGGAGGCTGTGAAGGAGACAGCAAACAGTGTCTTACTGATGAGTCATTCGCACTTGTCACTACTGCTAGCCTTGAGAAGCGGTATCTGTGTCACTTAGTAGAGGCCGTATATTCAGACCCCCTATGAGCCTTAATAAACTATATTAAATATTATTCAATTGTTTTCAAAATAGGTAAACTAGTTTTTGTTATTCAGGAGAAGACAGAATAAAAATTTCAATGTTGTAACTATCGTGTTTCGGAGATAGAGAAAATTACTTAAAAAGTAAAAAAACCGCCACTTAGGGAATTAAATTCAGTTAGGAACTATAACAGTTTATCTTTTGGTATCTTTTGAAAACATAACCAGAACTCTCAATGGGGAGAATTATTTAATTGAGATTTTAATTTAAAAACTTACTTTTCAATTTTGTAATATAAAAATCAGATAAAATTATTATTTGTGTCTTAAGTTGTTGTGGGAATAAATGAGAGTAAATGTGAGAGTGTATGAGAAGCATACATTAAATTTCAAGATTAATTTTTTGGTTTCTCACGTCCATATTGTGTTGCCATGAAAGCAGGTGCATTTACAGACAGATTGGTGAAGGTTGGAAGTTTTGAAATTGTTTTGTTGGAAAAATGACCGCGTGTGAACTTTCTCCCTATTGTGTAAATTCCGCGTGGAATGTTTCATGTTCATATATGGAATATTTGGCGAGCAGTTTCTGTTAAAGAAATCCACTGAAAATGATCGAGAGTGAAACTCACTATTAGTAGCAAAACTGTAACTGTGAAATTGTGTAATTATTTGGGTCGGACTTATGTATATTTCTGGCTGCTTTGCGTGTGATCTGGATTGCATGAACTGTTAACTAACAAGACCACTGTTCTCAGTTAAGTACATTTGGACTTCATTGCAGGTTTTTCTCATTTGAGCTAAAGGAAATAAAAAGATTTGTATTAGAATTTTGACATTTTACTAAAGGAATGACACAACCACCTTCAGCCCAAAAATTATTATAAGATATTTACAGGATAGCTGGCTACTAGAGTTACGCGGGCTTTGCAACATAAGTATAGGCATTGTTTCATCAACGCTGCTGTTTCGATGTACTAATAGTACCTACGTTTGCATAGAAACGGGATGGTGAACTGATGCCGTACTGAGGTAGGTGGAACTTCTGCAGTGAACAGTACGACGAACGAGCAAGCAACATTTTATAATCCGCCCAACTGCAATAGGATAGTGCTATGTGTGAGCGCATAGCTATACCTCGGATTTGTTTATACATAATGTCTTCAAAGGAGAAGTAATTATGGCTGATGATATAGTTGGTCATGGCAACTAGGAAGGAAGTTGCTGGTTTGGAATCCGTCGAATGTTGGGAAAGGTAGCGTTCAATAGCGGTAAGGCTATGGCCATGTGGGAGTTTAGTGTAAAGGGAGGTAGCATCAATAATGACGAGCAGAGCACTGTGTGGTAAAGGGATAGGAACTGTGGCGAGTTGGAGGAGGAATGATTGGTATCTTTTATATAGGAGGGTAGGTTTCGGGTAATAGGTTCAAGGTGTTGGTCTACTAGAGCAGAGATTCTCTCACTGGGGGCAGAGTACGTGGCCATAATGGGGCATCATAAGTGGTTGGGCGTATGTACTTTGGGAAGCATCTAGAGGGTGGGCGTACAGGAAGATGGACTCCAGGGAGAGGCTTTGGGATGGGTCTTTTAGATTTGAGGAGCGACTGGAGATCCTGCTGGATTTCTGGAATAGGGTCACTGTGGCAAGGTTTGTAGGTGGATGTATCTGACAGCTGGCAGAATCCTCCTACAAGGTAATCCATGCAGTTCAAAACAACAGTGGTGGAGCCTTTGTCTGCAGGTAGGATTAGAAGGCCGAGATCAGGTTATGGAGGGTGAACTGTGGTTCTTTCTGTGGATGTAAGGTTAATTTGCATGTTGAGGGATTTGGTTAAGAAATTCTGGAAAGTTATGAGGGAGTGATTCAGGGGCAGTGGAGGTGGATCACAGTTGGATGGAGGAGTGAATTGAGATAGCAGAGTTCAATACTGGTTTTTGGTTGAGTCTGGTTGGTAGGCTTGGTGGCAAAAAAGTGTTTCCTCTGTAGGGACTGGGAGAAGGAGAGAAGGCCTTTAAGAAGTCCAACATGATTGAATTTGGAAGTGGGATAAAAGGTGAGGCCGTTGAAAAGCACTGATACTTCTGTGGGGCTAAGGCTTCTGGTGGAAAGGTCCATGAAAGTGTTTAGAGTGTGTTCAGGCTCTGGATTTTGTGTGATGGTGGGAAGGAGTTTTGGAGGGTGGGGTAAATGTAGTAGGTCTGTGAAACAGGGTTTGTCAGCTATGAGAGAACATGTAGCAGGTTTGGAGTTTGTTGCTGTCCATAAACCCAACCACCCAGCACGCTTATTCTGGCCACTTACTGTGCCCCCATTGAGAGATGCTCTGCTCTCGTAGATAAACACCTTCAACCTATTACTCGGAACCTACCCTCTTATATAAAAGATACCAACCATTTCCTCCTCCAACTCTCCACAATTCCTGTCCCTTTACCATATGGTGCCCTACTCATCACTGTTTATGTCACCTCCCTTTACATTAACATCCCTCATGCCCATGGCCTTACCGCTATTGAACACTGCCTTTCCCAAAGCCAGACGGATTCTAAACCAACAACTTCCTTACTAGTCGCCATGACCGGCTATACCCTCGCCCTCAATTACTTCTCCTTTGAAGACATTACCTGTGAACAACTCCAAGGTACGGCTATGGACACCTGCATGGCACCATCCTGTGCCACCCTGATCATGGGCCGTCTAGAGGAATCCTTCCTAAACCCCTCGCATGGTTCAGAGTCATTGATGACATCTTTGCGATTTGAATCAAGGGTGAGGACATCCTACCCACATTCCTCGAGAACCTCAATAACTTCTCCCCCATTTGCTTCACCTGGTCCTACTCAATCCAACAAGCCACCCTGCTAGATGTTGACTGTCATCACAAAGATGGCACATGTGGTATTATTGGGAATGTTCTGCATTCTGTCACTGACGTGCAAAGTCTCACCTTTGTTTTTCGCTCTCTTTTCCTTTCTTTGTTCCATTCTCCTCTTGTTCCTCTGCCTTGGCATTTGAGGATCCTCGTTTTTCTTCTTCCTCCCTGTGCACTCCTGAAGGCTGTCTGACGCATAACAAGTGACTGGGTAATGCGTAATTCCCAGCCCTGGGTCGACAGGTAGGGTTCACATGTACCTGCTGGTACAGGGCAGGTCCAGGGAGGGGTGATTGCCTCAGCTGTAACCTTCCGAAATACCTGATTGGTCCCTCTGTCAGGTGTTCGGGAGGTGTGAACAATCACCTAAGGCGGGTGCGCCCCTTGTGAAGGTGGACCCAGTTGGAAGGAGCGCGCCATCGGAGATGCTGGCAATCATGGGGGATTCCCTCACGATGAGTCAATCATCTTCCCACTCAGCGCCTACAAAACGTAAACGT
Organism: Schistocerca cancellata; assembly: GCF_023864275.1. Taxonomy (NCBI): domain Eukaryota; kingdom Metazoa; phylum Arthropoda; class Insecta; order Orthoptera; family Acrididae; genus Schistocerca; species Schistocerca cancellata. The sequence goes on from NC_064626.1 coordinate 568,336,056, forward strand.
AATGAGGCTAATGATTCAGAGACCCTCCCCACTGCACCATGGTTCCTCGTGGTCTCACGTACTGAAGATGGTTAGCCTTGCGCCACTGTAAATCTGTTTATTATTCAGAAAGGTGTAGATACAATTGCTGGCCCTGTGAAATCCTGCTCTCATTTATGGGATGGCACTTTGCTTTTGGGGACCACTTTTGATTCTCAAGCACAACTACTGCATGGTGCCTTGCTTCTCCGCTGTTAGTCTGTTCATGTCGAGGCCCGTAGAACTTTGAATTCTTCCTGTGGTGTAATTTACACCAGGCTGCTCGATGGTCTAACTGAGGCCGAAATCCAATCTTACCTCCTTGATCAAGGTGTCATTGCCATCCATCATGTAATGAAAAAGGTAGATTTCTCCTTAGTGCCCACCCGCACTCTCTTTCTCACCTTTGATAGAGTGGTGCTTCCCTCCAAGCTCAAAGCAGGCTATGAAATTATTACCATCTGGCCATTCATTCCAAACCCAATGTGCTGCTACCAGTGTCATTGTTTCAACCACATTAGAACGTCTTGTCGACACCCAGCCAAATGTGTCGCCTGTGATAGGGATTCTCTTGAGGCCGATTGTCCATCACCTCCTCCCCACTGTATCAACTGCAATGGTGGCCGTGCCGCCTCCTGTCCGGATTGTCCAGAGTATCTTGATGAGCAGTGTGTTCAAGGGATCCAAGTAAAGGAAAAGCTGCCTTATCCAGTTTTTCACTCCATGAAGGACATGGCAACGCAGACATGTGACCTCCAATTCAGCTCTGAAGTTGTGAACTCGTCCAGCATCCAGGTAGCATCCCCACTGCACCATTCCAGGTTGCAACAAGCCATCGAACTCTCGCCTCAAGGGGCGAAGCCACCAGCTACACAACCAGTAGGCCGGAAAGGACAGGAGCCAAACACCAGAGTCTTCATTTAACCAGAAAGGCTCGAAGAGGTCCACCAAAGGCAAATGGTCTTCTCCTTTGCCACCTTGAAGGTTCTCTTCAAAGGTGTCACCACGTGATGCCTTAGCCCAGCCAGCCTCTGTGTCGCTGTTGTGCACCAACAACCATTTTTCAGTGTTGGACTCCACAGACTGACTGCACAAGCAAGCTGATGCGTCTGTGGATGCCATGGAGCAGGATCCTCCTGCTTCTGTGTCCCTCTTCCCCAGCTGTCACTCGGCAGCTGCCGAGGTGACACCCCTACATCTCTTCCTCATCATGACTCTCCTCCAATGGAATATTCGCGGCCTTCAGTCCCACAAAGAGGATTTACAACTGTTTTTACCATCACAGGATCCCCTTGTACTCTGCCTTCAGGAAACGAAATTGTGCCCTCATGACTGCTTTGAGCTTTCACATTTCTTACTGATTCTTTTTGACCTTCCCACTGAGGCCGGCATACCATCTCACAGGGGTGTCATGCTGCTCATACAGGATGACAAATATAGTTTCCAAAAGTGTTACGTGTAACAGCTTTTTTTATTAGGTTGTATACGTTCTTTTTTTTAGCCAATAGACCAGCTGTCTCATTCCAGTAGATTCATATGTAGGAATTGATGTAAATGGTACTGCTGATCTATCAACCAAAAAAAAGGAACACATATACAAGCTAACGAGAAACGTATTCCACCTAACTCACTTGTAAAACTTATCTACAAGACAATTATATCAGACATCATAGGTAAATCAAAATGGAAAATTTGGAAAACATACAAGGTAAAGGTTTTGCTATTTGGGCAGCAAAATAACTGATGATGGTCGAAGTAGGGAGGATATAAAATGTAGACTGGCAATGGCAAGGAAAGTGTTTCTGAAGAAGAGAAATTTGTTAACATCGAGTATAGATTTAAGTGTCAGGAAGTCATTTCTGAAAGTATTTGTATGGAGTGTAGCCATGTATGGAAGTGAAACATGGACGATAAATAGTTTGGACAAGAAGAGAATAGAAGCTTTCGAAATGCGGTGCTACAGAAGAATGCTGAAGATTAGATGGGTAGATCACATAACTAATGAGGAAGTATTGAATAGGATTGGGGAGAAGAGAAGTTTGTGGCACAACTTGACCAGAAGAAGAGATCGGTTGGTAGGACATGTTCTGAGGCATCAAGGGATCACCAATTTAGTATTGGAGGGCAGCGTGGAGGGTAAAAATCGTAGGGGGAGACCAAGAGATGAATACGCTAAGCAGATTCAGAAGGATGTAGGTTGCAGTAGGTACTGGGAGATGAAGAAACTTGCACAGGATAGAGTAGCATGGAGAGCTGCATCAAACGTCTCAGGACTGAAGACCACAACAACAACAACAACAACAAGGTAAATATGACAATGCAAAAACATTTACTTGAATATTAGTACACTTCAGACACTACCAATCTTCAAGCTATTGCAGTTCGCCTTTTCCTTCCCCTCCTGACTTTCTCCCTCTGTACCATTTATGTACCTCCATCATTCAATGTCACCATTTTTGCTCCCCCATTTTTTGCTACTCAGTGACTTTAATGCACATCATCCCCTTTGGGATTCTCTCAGGACCTGTCAGAGAGGTGCCCTCTTGGCTGACCTTCTTAACCAACTTGACCTCTTCTGCCTTAACACTGGAGCACCCACTTTCATTTCCGACTCCTCGTATTCCCATTTGGACCTCTCTTTGTGCACTGCCCAGCTTACCCCCCCTCTTGAGTGGTCCGTTCTTTCTGACACCTACTCGAGCGACCATTTTCTGTGTGCTATACGTTTGCTGACTCCTACTCCATCTGCAGGCCACCTAAATGGCAGCTTCCTAAGACTGATTGGCAGCTTTACTCCCCCCTGGTGACCTTCGAAGAACAAGATTTCCCCAGTTGTGATGGCCAGGTAGAATATTTCACAAACATTATCCTTACTGCTGCAGAACATTCCGTCCTCCGCACTTCCTCTTTACCATGTTGTGTCCCAGTCCCTTGGCGGACTGAGGCATGCCACGATGCAATTCGCACACGGAGATGTGCTCTCCACGTTTTTAACTGCCACCCTACGCTGGCAAACTGCATTCATTATAAACAGATGCATGCAAAGTGTCATCGCGTTCTTTGGGATAGCAAAAGAGCTAGCTGGATTTCAATCACTAGTTCTTTTAAGAGTTCCACACCTTCCTCTGTCGTGTGGGCCAACCTCCAACGGCTCCCCAATTTCTGGCCTGACTGTAGCTGACGATGTCATCGTCTATCTCCAACACCTTGGGCCGCTATTTTACGGAAGTTTAGAGCTCTTCCCACTATCACCCTGCCTTCCTCCATCGGAAACGAGTGGAGGTGGCTCGGGCAATACACTTCTCTTCTCCGAATCATGAGTCCTATAATACTGCCTAACTATGAGGGTTAGATCATGCTCTCAGTTCATCCTGATTCTCCACCCCAGGGCCAGACGCCATCCACATTCAGATGTTGCAGCACCTTTCTCTTGCGGGCAAGCACTTTCTGCTTAACACGTATAACCACAACTGGGCAGAGGGCACAGTTCCTGGATGCTGGCTGAAGCCACTGTCATACCCATACCTAAGCCCGGTCAGGACAAAAAACTTCCTTCTAGCTACTGCCCCTTCTCTCTTACCAGCTGTTTGCAAGGTGATGGAACATACTCGTATGATTCATGCCGGGCTGGTATGGAAGCTCAAGTCTCTCAATTTACTTACGAATGCACAGTGTGGATTTAGAGCGTGGTGTTCTGCAGTTGACCATCTCGTTACTTTGTCCACCCTTGTCATGAATGGTTTTCTGTGGAAATACCAGACTGTGGCTGTTTTTTCGATTTGAAGAACTAGTATCCTCTGTAGTCTTTACAAGTGGGACTTCCGTGGCCGTCTGCCCTGTTTCCTTCAGGAATTTTTAAAAGACCAAATTTTCAAGGTGTATGTGGGTTCTGCCTTGTCGGACACCTTTATCCGGGAAAATGGTGTGCCCCAGGGTTCCATCCTGAGTGTCGTCCTCTTTGCTATCGCCATTAACCCTATCATGGCCTGTCTCCCACAGGGCATCTCTGGCTCCCTTTTTGTTGACGATTTTGCCATCTATTGCAGTTCTCCACAGACCTATATCACTGAATGGCATCTTCAGCGGTGTCTTGATCGTCTTTACTCCTGGAGCATCGACAATGGCTTTAGCTTTTCCACTGACAAGACCCTCTGTATGAATTTCTAGTGGTGCAAATGGTTTCTCCCAACATCTCTGTTGCCCTTCCGTCCATTGAAACTATGAAATTGCTGGGGCTCAGGCTTGATAGGAAACTCTGTTGGTCCTCCCATGTATCTTACCTGGCAGCTCGCTGTTACGTGTCCTCAATGGCACTTCCTGGGGTGCCAATCGAACACCCTCCTCCGTTTGTACTGGTCCCTTGTTCATTCGAAAATTGACTATGAGTGCTTTGTTTATGCGTGTGCATGTACATCCTTCTTACACTGTCTCAACACTGTCCACCATCAGGGCATCTGTTCGGCCACAGACACCTTTTACACCAGCCCGGTTGAGAGTCTGTATGCTGAAGCTACTGAACTACCACTGTCCTACTGCCGTGACTTTCTCCTCATTCTCCTCAGCAGGTATGCATGCTTTTTGTCTGCCATGCATGGCCACCCCTCCTATGCCTCCTCCTTTGATGATTCCTTTGATCGTTAGAATGGGGCTTGTCGCTCTTCTCTGTTACCTCCTGGAGTCCGCTTTCAGCACTTGCTACGGCAGCTTAACTTCACACTACCGGCAACTTTCCTGGTGGGTGTTAACCTTTCACCAACTTGGCTTTGTGAAGCAGCCCATGTTAACCTTAGTCTTCATGCGCTTCCTAAGGACACTACTCCAGCCTCGGTGTATCGCCTCAGTTTCACGACCTTTGCATGGAACTTTGCGATAGTACCTTTGTGTACACTGATGGCTCTTGAACTGACCAGGGGGCCAGGTGTGCCTTCATCATTGGCACCCGTGTCTTTTGATATCAGCTTCTGGCACACTCCTCAGTATTTACAGCCTAACTCTTCGTCTTGTATCAGGCAATGGAGTACATCTGATGACACAGGCTTTTCAATTGTGTCCTCTGCTCAGACTCATTAATTCCCTTCAAAGTCTATTTACGCTGTACACTGCCCATCCCTTAGTGCAATGGGTCCAGGAAAACTGTCAACTACTCACTCTTAGTGGAGTCAGTGTGATGTTTCTGTGGGTTCCTGGTCATGTCGGTCTGCCAGGAAAGGAGGCTGCAGATGCTGCTCCCAAAGCTGCAGTCCTCGTTCCTCAGCCCGCAAGTACCTATATTCCCTCTGATGATATCTTTGTTGCCGTCTGTCAGGAGGTGATGTCCCTTTGGCATCGCCAATGATCCTCCCTTCACTGGAATAAGCTCCGGCTTATTAAGCCTCTCATAGTGGCTTGGATGACCTTCTCTTGGCCCTCCCACCGGGAGGAGATTATTTTAACTTGGCTGCATATTGGGCACTGCCTTTTAAGCCATCATCATTTGCTAAGTGGCGCTGCCCCACCACTTTGTACACATTGTGCCCAAATTTTAACTGTCCGCCACTTCCTAATGGAATACTCTTTTTTTAACCATTTACGTTCCAGCTTGGGTTTGCCATCTGATTTATCAGCCATTTTAGCGAATGATGCACAGCCTGTCGACCTCGTTTTAATTTTTACCTGCTGAAGCAATATGTCGAAGGCCATTTAATTTTTAGTTTTGGACCTCCATTTCTGTATGGTGTCTTTTGTAGCCCTTTTCCTATATGCCTGTTTTTAGCTGTCTTCTATTCTGTCAATTGGGACTGACATATAGTCGTTTACTTGGGCACATATGACCTCAGTTGTTTTTTACACAACCCCTGCTTCCAAGCTAAGCTGCAACCACTGTGCTGCATTCTATGTAGGCATGATAACCAACAAGCGGTCTGTCCGCATGAATGTCCATCGACAAACTGTGGCCAAGAAACAAGTGGACACCCCGGTTGCTGAGCACACTGCCAAACATGACTTCCTTCATTTCAATGACTGCTTGTCAGCCTGTGCTGCATGGATTCTCTCCACCATCATGAGCTTTTTTGAATTGCACAGGTGGGAACTCCCTGCAATATACCCTACTTTCCCATAACCTTCCTGGCCTCAACCTTTGCTAGTATTTGTCCTCACCCTTCCAGTCTCCCTGTTCCCGTTCCAGCACTATACAGCCCTCATTCTGCCATCTCACCCAGTCTTTTTACTTCTATCTTTTTCCACTACCCCCTCTCCCCACCTCTCCCCTGCCCTCTGTCTAACCTCCCGACTGCACATAGCTGCCCTACTCTCTCCACCTCATCCCTGTGCACTTCCCAGCAGCACTGCACTATATGCATTCCTACCCTACTATCCCTCCTCTTCCCTGCCCCAGCCTCCTACTTACCCCCACCCAGTTGTCACTCCCATCATGCATAGTTGTTGTTGCTCGCAGTGTGGCTACAGTTGCCTGAGACTGCAGTCGTTTCGAGGCAGCATCTCTGCTATAAAGTGTGTAGCAACTTTCCTTTTCATAATATTGTTACATTCCAACCTGAATTTTCCATACAATATCCTGTCAGTGATTTAAGGAAGAACATAGTAAGGAACTTCAGAAGAGTCAACAAAAACCAAATTCTGTGTTTAATTACTGCCTGCAATCTTACAACAATATTAATATTGCAGGCTTCGTGGTTACCGTATTTACTCGAATCTAAGCCGCACTTTTTTTCCAGTTTTTGTAATCCAAAAAACCGCCTGCGGCTTAGAATCGAGTGCAAAGCAAGCGGAAGTTCTGAAAAATGTTAGTAGGTGCCGCCACAACTAACTTCTGCCGTCGAATATATGTAGCACTACACAGACATGCTTTGTAGGCACAAAGATAAATACTGGCGCCAAAACCTCTGCGTCAGTAAATAAATTAAAAAAAAAAGGTGGAAGACGAGCTTTTTTTTCTCCGCCCCGAGTTTCGACCACTGCATTTTCATACATTATCCAACGAAGTAAATACAAATTCCGTATTGTTCATCTTCGAATGTATTAGAATTTCAATGTACTACGAAAATCCGACTGGCAAGACTGTTTGGGATGTTTTTCAATATGGCCAACTCTACATTCTGAATTTTTTCCTACCTGTGAGAAGAGATGGTTGCTAATAGTAACATGATGAAATGTGAATCACAAGCAGTATTCTCGTCACCATTCACCATAAGAATAATACGAATATAAACATTTTGCCATGTTTTCTTCCGTGTTTGTTGCTATCTCATTTAAATCGTGTCTGCCTAATAAACTCCGAAACTAGAGTGAGACAACAGCAAACGCGGAAGAATACACTTATCGTGTCATGTTTATATTCGTATTATTCTTAGCCTTATAGTGATACAGTCAGAAATGAACCACGGCAACTGACTAGATTTTTAAATCTTAGATGACTCTAATTTCTGTGCAGAATTTGACGTACTAAAGAAGCGGCCGCAAAGATTTTCAAACGGAGAAAAATTTTCGCCTAACTCTCATTCAGAACATGTTCTATCATACGCAGCCTATTATTTGGTTCTTGTTGATCATTCTCAAAGAAAGCAGAAGTGTAAGTAACACAAATAGCAGTCTCTTGACATTGCTTCGCTAATGAGACGATTCGTCTCTTTAGTTGTAAGCGGCGGTAGCACGCACAAAAGCAAGCCATGCCGCGAACGGCGACAGGCCGTAAACACGCACTATCAGAATGCAACAAACAATGCATGACACAGTACAGTGATGCATTTTCAGCTTAGAGTGACGTAAACACCTATAACAGAGAAAACGGCACTTATCAGATCAAACAAAATAAGCAATCGATTCAAACCAGACGAAGCACGTGGAAAAGGAAGGGTACCCGTATAAATACGGACGGAGTGCCTGACGCATAGCAATGGCTACCTGGTAAAGCTTACGACTCGAACCAAACTACTGTAGCTGTATCGTCATTCATTCGACCTAAATTGTGTCTCATATTACAATGGACCAACTTTGTTTCGATTTGGAGGTGCGTCCTAAAACTTTTATCTCCCCTTGAATTTTGAGTCTCAAATTTCAGGTGCGGCTTAGATTCGGGAAATCTTTTTTTCCTTTGTTTCGAGTCTCATTTTTCAGGTGCGGCTTAGATTCGAGTGCGGCTTAGATTCGGGTAAATATGGTAGTTAAAAGTTTGCTGAGAGAGGGAAATTGTATACAGATGGTGGATATATATACAAGAGGACTTCAAAAAATATGGTACTAAATGTAATATCATGTCCAGCCAAAGTGAAATGGTGTCAACAATTTGATCAAGGCTGCACAGATGTTAGTGATGCTGATCTGGAAGGAATGTCATCAACATTGAGCACAGACGACAATGTCCAGGCAATAGAGGAACTGATTCACAGCAGTCTCACGTTTTTCTAATGGTGGCAATGTTAACAGAGTGATTCTTGAGGCTCTGTGACCCAGGAGCAATTTCTATCATTAAGGAATTGTATGCTTGCTACAACGTCTTGATAGTTATTTACTGATAATTGGTGACTGTGTTGGAAAAATAATGCCCTTATCTGTGTCACTTTGAAGTGTAGTTTAGCACAAACTTTTGGAAGTCCTCTCATAAACAGTTTTTTTTTATAAATGCATCTGAAAAGCTGTTTTGGGATTTTAAGGACAAAGCTGATATTCTTAAAACATAATTAAAGAGTTATTATTGACTGCTAATCAGGAAAAATGGAACATTCAAAATATCTTCGAATATAGCCAACAGGCATGTTGAAGATCTTAAATTATTTTCGGCTTTAAAGATAGCAGTTGACAAGTCTTGTGACATAAATGATACAGTGCAAGTTTCACTTCTTGTATGATTTATTTCATCTACATGTCCCAAACAAGAACTTTTACATTTGTTGCCACTCAAAGGTCAAACGTGTGGAGAGGACACAGTAGTGGAAATCGGTATAAAAGCATTGATATTTGCAGGTAAATTATAGTCCAATCCACGAACGATGGCGGATTGCACATGTCGAGGCACGGACGGGGATTGCATTGTTAGTGATTCCAACCAACAGTTGCAGTACATGCATGAGCGTATTTATCACTGACCACCACAATCAGCAATGACAACTCACAACAAATGGAATTTAAATTCACTAAGCAACTCGCTACAATCATGTTTAATGCTGGCATTAGCTACAGGATTCACAGCAGAGTACTCAGAACACTACTGAGCACTCACTGACTGTTAGAGAATACGTCACGTAGGTGCACAGAACAAGTCTAAACTTGACCACCATCTTTCATGACTCCAATTATAACACTGTCAGTTGGAATAATTTTGTACAATGCATAAGCAATAATATGAAATCAAATAGACTGACTGACAAATGCAGTCAAATAGTATTGCACTTGATGACTGTAATACAGAATATAACACGACATTAATGATTCAGGTGATAGAGGATGGAATCCTGTGTAAAGGCAGTCAGCAGTGTGTGTGTATCCCTCATGTAGATAGGGAACAGACACCATTAGTGATAGTGCATGTAGTGTACATAAACCACGACTGCCACAAGTTCCTCACGGAAAATTGTTATCATGTGACAAAACAGGAAAAATTGGTACGAATAAGGAAATGGGACACTAATCATTAAATTGCCAAGAGGATGAACTGTTCAAGTACAGTGACTGGTAATTCCATTAGATTGGGCACACGATATGGACAGATTGGAAAATATGGGCAAAGTAGAAAATTATGTGAGGCATAGAAAGGGTTACTTTTGCACAAAGGAAGATCTACAACTGTCATTCGTCTCAACTTGTTGCTGATTTACAGTTGCCAGTAACTATCAGACGTGTACGACAAATTTTGTCACATAACGAACATCTAGCATTCAAGAAATGACGAGAAATCCACTCTAACCCCTAAATATAAACTGCCTGGATTGGAGTTTGCTGAAAACTAGATGTCTTGGCCATCAGAATGGGACTAAGTGATCTTCAGTGATGAGAAGAAGTTTATTTGAGATGGGCAGGATGGACTTCAGTGATATTGGCATGATCTGATAACAGGGCAGCAGATAAGAATGAGCAGGAACTTTATCAGTGGAAGTGTTCTGATTTGTGCAGCCTCCTGCACTAAAGGTAAGTCATTCATTGCTTGGCTGAACACTAGACTGAACTTTAACATGAATCCTAAGATGCTAGAGACAGAACTGATTAGAATGTACAAAGGGCGTTCAAAAAGTTTTGCATAGTCGTCTCTAATTTTTTTTTATTTTATAGGAAGAGAATGAAATTTTTTGTGAATGCATTTGAAACCCTTAGATATGCACTGAGCCTACTCAATGTAGCCTCAATCATCTGTGACATACCTGGCCCAACGTTCTTTCCATGATGTAAATGCACTTTGGTAAAATTCTCGTGATTGACTTTTATACCATTGCTCGACACAGGTCTTCCTCACTGTCAAATGTTTTTCCGTGCAGGTAAAAATCAGGTGGAGCCAAGTCCAGACTGCAGGGAGGATGAGGAACAGTTTTCCTATCCATTTTCCTGATTTTCTTCTTTGTCGTAAGTGCTGTATGGGGTTTGGCATTGTCGTGATGTAGTCTGATGAGTTGACCCTGAAGCTGTGGTTTGTGGGTCTTGATGGCACATCGCAGCTTGTCCAGTGACATTTCAGAAAGCTGTCATGTCATCAAACATCTGTCATTTTGGATGATTTGATCAATGGTCTCCTTATTCACATCACTCACTGCCATTGATGATCTACCTCATCATGGATTGTCCAGTAGAGAGAAATCACCTTCTTTAAACCTCTGCAACCACCGCAGGACACTGCTGTGATCCACTGTGTCCTCCCCATAAACAGGGAGCAACTTCCTGTGAATCAATGTGGCAGAGTCATCGCCGGTCTTGAAGAGGAAATCCATCACCAACCGTTGTCAGAACCTGACATCTACTTCCCGGTCCATTATGGCTCACCATCAATAAAAGAAAATACTTTTATACATCAGCTTATAGATAAATTTCCAAGTACATTCACAAAAAATTTCATTCTCCTCCTGCAAAAAATGGAAAAAATAGAGACGACTGTGCAAAATTTGAACGCCCTTTGTTATAAGGACCTAGGTGATGACAGTTCAATGTTTCAGCAAGATAATGCATCTGTGTAATTTTTTGCTGTAACCAAAACTGGTTTGAAGATGTCAACGTCTTGCCCTGGCCTGGATGTAGCCCAGATTTGAACCCCATGGAAAAACAGGGAGTGCCTTTATGCCAATTTCCATCGAGGAAATTCAGATGCCTTATTTCGTTACTCATTTTATTAAAGAAACTATTTAATTTTGTCATGATTGTTTGTCTTATAGGTATCTCCTATTTTCATAGTAAATTCAACACCTGGATGTTTCAGACAATACGCTATTACTTTTGTGAAACCCTGCCTCTACTGATTTCCACTACTGTACAACAAATGCTATAATTGACTGCATTGAAAACATCATGTACCACTTGATAAATTTTCTCAATTTCAACAGATGGGCTGAAAAATATGACCAACGTAAGAAACGGGTTTGTTGATATTTTGAAAGAAATCACGAGATACTTACCAGGAACTATTGCCTCATTCATCAAGAAACACTTTGTGGACATAAATTTCCAGAAGAAAATTACAAAGTTATGGAATTCATGTGTAGTCGAATTAAGTCGGTTGATGCTGAGGGAATTAGATTAGGAAATGAGACACTTAAAGTAGTAAAGGAGTTTTGCTATTTAGGGAGCAAAATAACTGATGATGGTCGAAGTAGAGAGGATATAAAATGTAGACTGGCAATGGGAAGGAAAGCGTTTCTGAAGAAGAGAAATTTGTTAACATCGAGTATAGATTTAAATGTCAGGAAGTCGTTTCTGAAAGTATTTGTAAGGAGTGTAGCCATGTATGGAAGTGAAACATGGATGATAAATAGTTTAGACAAGAAGAGAATAGAAGCTTTTGAAATGTGGTGCTACAGAAGAATACTGAAGATTAGATGGGTAGATCACATAACTAATGAGGTGGCGTTGAATAGGATTGGGGAGAAGAGAAGTTTGTGGCACAACTTGACTAGAAGAAGGGATCAGTTGGTAGGACATGTTCTGAGGCATCAAGGGATCACCAATTTAGTATTGGAGGGCAGTGTAGAGGGTAAAAATCGTAGAGGGAGACCAAGAGATGAATACACCAAGCAGATTCAGAAGGATGTAGGTTGCAGTAGGTACTGGGAGATGAAGAAGCTTGCACAGGATAGAGTAGCATGGAGAGCTGCGTCAAACCAGTCTCAGGACTGAAGACCACATCAACAACAACAACAACATGGAATTCATGATATCAACTTCATTATAGCTACAGCATTATTTTAGAATTTTTCTCTTAGTTATGAACAGAAATTAAAGCATGTATCCTTGAGGATGGTGTTTACTATCTAGAACTAACAAATGATCAGTGGATCCAAAAATTTTATTTCATGGTAGACTTTTATATCATCTTAATGGTAAAGAGAAAGGGAAACTTTTTTTGGTGTTAGAATATGTTCTTTCTTTTGAAACTAATTATCTCGTTCTGCTCAAGATTTTGAAAGAGAAGCTTTGATTCACTTTTCAAATCTGTTGATACATCACCAAGAAAATAATTCTGATACGGTTTGCTGTTTTAAAATTACACATTTAAATGAGGGAGTGTTCTCTTAACAGGTTTCAGGAATTCAGAAATAGCAAAGCAGTGTTAGCCTCTGAATTTTTTAAAAAAATAACTTTTGGATGGTACCATAACTAAATTAAATTTTTCTCCCTTTAATATTGACATTGGCAAGTTTGAAATGTAATTGCTGAACTTAAAAAACAAAGAAACGTGGTGCTTGAAATTTGAATTTCTTTGTACTGATATAGAAATATAGGAGATAATCAAATGTGAACTTATTTCACAGAACAAGTGGTTTGATTTGAAAGTCATGGAAAACGAAGATATGTGGATTTTTAACACCTGGAATAGTATTTCTGACTCATGTAATAAGTTTAAAAAACTAGCATTCACTGTTCTTCCCTTCACAGTGGTGGAATAGTGTGCCACAGGGAATGGGGATCTTGGCGTCACCCATATTACCTCTACGAAAAACCCGACAGTCTCAATTTTTGGCATATGCCGATGACAAGCATGGGTGTTGACATGGAACAGTCACTAACAGGCAACCTCTGGGGAAACTGCTACAGTTAAGTTGCTTAAGCCGTACTCAGGCAAGTGAGGCTCTGAGTGGACCCTTATTTTTTTATCGTTTTTGTGGGACTGAGGTGGATCCCTCAAAATTTTCTCTTCCACCTCCCAGCAGAATGGATGGGGCACTGATACGTGTCAACACCTAATCTCTCAAGAGGCCTCGCATGATGAGTCCTCCAGATTCTGGATTTATTTGAGGTAGTTCAGCTTTTAGTAACAGAATGCATGTTGCAGGTTAGAATTGGGTGTGTGCCCCATGAACACAATGTGTGATCTATTAAATATATGGGTCGTTAAGTCATAATATAATACAGTACCTATTTCACAGTTGGTTTTTTTCTTTCCTTTGAACCAACAGCAAGTTCCTGTGCTGCACCAGAGGTGGTGCACCTGCATGAGTGCTTCCTTGTAATTGTTCTGGAAACACATAAGCAAGGTGCTGTGGTAATATCAACTTCCATTTGTGACATCTCACCAAGTTTGTGTGAAACATGGGTAGATGCATGCAATAGGAAAGTTGTGCTCAGCATGTTTCTACCCTGAGTTCAGCATGCATTGAGTGAGTTCAGACATTGTGTCTAATGTGATTGAATGATATTTTAGCCAGCAGTTTCACGAAATGAGTGTTCATAATAGTGTACAGTAAGTATTTTTAATTGCGCTTTCTAATCACTTCCATTCAGTGAAAAAGTGAAAAATTAGAGCTTGTTAAGGATGTTCGATCAACTGCAGGTCTTAGAAGTTTAAAGGGAGAACAAATCCAACAATTTCAAACAAACACTGAATCCAGATAATTAGAACAAAGTGGTTTGGTAATGTGACAGTGAAACATTGTGTAAACTCTTCTGTTGGCCATGTTTGTTTCTCAGAAAGGGCAAATCTCCTTGGAACAGCAAATATAATGCTTATTCAGTTCTTGACAGTCTGCACATTGCAATTTCACTGTATGAAAAGTCAGGATCTCGTATCCATTCATGAATAGCAGGGGCACATTGGTTGAAAGTCGGATTGATGTGCAGTTAGTTGAATAGAAATGTGCAAGGATTTTAAAAGTACAATGAACCAGTGAAGTAAAACTCGGGGACACTTTGAGAGATTGAAACCAGCCACCTGCTTTTTAGGACAACTAGAATTATCATTTCGAGGATACTGGGAAAGCTGCGACACTAAGCATCAAGGCAATTACTGTGGAAAATCCATAAAACTGAGACATAATTGCTCCCAATTGGGTACATTGATTTCTCATTATTATGAGATTTTCAATTTAACTTCCTTTACTGTCTGTCTGAAGAACTGACTTTGCTAACAGATGTTACATTAACATCGTGCAGTCAAAATCCTTAGAATTACACTTTGCAGCAAGGAAGTGGACAACTTGAAAACTGTCCTTGTTACTCTCATGCAGGGGTGCTGACTTATAAAATAATTGGGGCCCCCATACTGGAGGTCTTGCCCCGGGAAATTTTCTAAATTTTAGATGAAAAACAGTGAGTTTTAAAGTTTTTTAAGCATGTTAGTGTCATAAGATCAACATTAGAATCCCGAAAAGTGAACTCTCGATAACTCAACACTCCAAGAAACTCGACAAGCCTGACACATTTTTTCACTTTGAAAAAAGAAACAAAACATAAACACGCATGGTATTTTCATAAAAAGCTAATTTAATTTACAGTAATAATCATGCCCCCCATGAACCGTGGACCTTGCGTTGGTGGGGAGGCTTATGTGCCTCAGCGATACAGATGACCGTACCGTAGGTGCGACCACAACGGAGGGGTATCTGTTGAGAGGCCGGACAAATGTGTGGTTCCTAAAGAGGCAGCAGCTTTTTCAGTAGTTGCAGAGGCAACAGTCTGTATGATTGACTGATCTGGCCTTGTAACACTAACCAAAACAGCCTTGCTGTGCTGGTACTGCGAACGGCTGAAAGCAAGGGGAAACTACAGCTGTAACTTTTCCCGAGGGCATGCATTTTTACTGTATGGTTAAATGATGATGGCGTCCTGTTGGGTAAAATAATTTGGAGGTAAAATAGTCCCCCATTCGGATCTCTGGGCGGGGACTACTGAAGAGGACGTTGTTATCAGGAGAAAGAAAACTTGCGTTCTACAGATCGGAGCGTGGGATGTCAGATCTCTTAATCGGGCAGGTAGGTTAGAAAATTTAAAAAGGGAAATGGATAGGTTAAAGTTAGATATAGTGGGAATTAGTGAAGTTTAGTGGCAGGAGGAACAAGACTTTTGGTCAGGTGAATACAGGGTTATAAATACAAAATCAAATAGGGGTAATGCAGGAGTAGGTTTAATAATGAATAAAAAAATAGGAGTGCGGGTAAGCTACTACAAACAGCACAGTGAACACATTATTGTGGCCAAGATAGACATGAAGCCCATGCCTACTACAGTAGTACAAGTTTATATGGCAACTAGCTCTGCAAATGATGATGAAATGTATGATGACATAAAAGAAATTATTCAGGTAGTGAAGAGAGACGAAAATTTAATAGTCATGAGTGACTGGAATTCGGGAATAGGAAAAGGGAGAGAAGGAAACATAGTAGGTGAATATGGATTGGGGGTAAGAAATGAAAGAGGAAGCCGTCTGGAAGAATTTTGCACAGAGCATAACTTAATCATAGAATCATAAAAGAAGGTTGTATACATGGAAGAATCCTGGAGATACTAAAAGGTATCAGATAGATTATATAATGGTAAGACAGAGATTTAGGAACCAGGTTTTTAAATTAGAAGACATTTCCAGGGGCAGATGTGGACTCTTGACCACAATCTGTTGGTTATGAACTGTAGATTAAAACTGAAGAAACTGCAAAAAGGAGGGAAATTAAGGAGATGGGACCTGGATAAACTGACTAAACCAGAGGTTTTACAGAGTTTCAGGGAGAGCATAAGGGAACAATTGACAAGAATGGGGGAAAGAAATACAGTAGAAGAAGAATGGGTAGCTTTGAGGGATGAAGTAGTGAAGACAGCTGAGGATCAAGTAGCTAAAAAGACGGGGGCTAGTAGAAATCCTTGGGTAACAGAAGAAATATTGAATTTAACTGATGAAAGGAGAAATTATAAAAATGCAGTAAATGAAGCAGGCAAAAAGGAATACAAACGTCTCAAAAATGAGATTGACAGGAAGAGCAAAATGGCTAAGCAGGGATGGCTAGAGGACAAATGTAAGGATGTAGAGGCATATCTCACTAGGGGTAAGATAGACACTGCCTACAGGAAAATTAAAGAGACCTTTGGAGAAAAGAGAGCCACTTATATGAATATCAAGAGCTCAGATGGAAACCCAGTTCTATTCAAAGAAGGGAAAGCAGAAAGGTGGAAGGAGTATATAGAGTGTCTATACTAGGGCGACGTACTTGAGGACAATATTATGGAAAAGGAAGAGGATGTAGATGAAAATGAAATGGGAGATACGATACTGCGTGAAGAGTTTGACAGAGCACTGAAAGACCAGAGTCAAATCAAGGCCCCGGGAGTAGACAACATTCCATTGGGACTACTGACAGCTTTGGGCGAGACAGTCCTGACAAAACTCTACCATCTGGTGAGCAAGATGTATGAGACAGGCGAAATACCCTCAGACTTCAAGAAGAATATAATAATTCCAATCCCAAAGACAGCAGGTGCTGACAGATGTGAAAATTACAGAACTATCAGTTTAATAAGTCACAGCTGCAAAATACTAATGCGAATTCTTTACGGACGAATGGAAAAACTGATAGAAGCCAACCTTGGGGAAGATCAGTTTGGAGTCCGTAGAAATGCTGGAACACGTGAGGCAATACTGACCCTACGACTTATCTTAGAAGAAAGATTAAGGAAAGGCAAACCTAAGTTTCTAGCATTTGTAGACTTAGAGAAAGCTTTTGACAATGTTGACTGGAATACTCTCTTTCGAATTCTGAAGGTGGCAGGGGTAAAATACAGGGAGAAAAAGGCTATTTACAGTTTGTACAGAAACCAGATGGCAGTTATAAGAGTCGAGGGACATGAAAGGGAGCAGCAGTTGGGAAGGGAGTGAGACAGCGCTATAGCCTCTCCCCGATGTTATTCAATCTGTATATTGAGCAAGCAGTAAAGGAAACAAAAGAAAAATTCGGAGTAGGTACGAAAATCCATGGAGAAGAAATAAAAACTTTGAGGTTCGCCGATGACATTGTAATTCTGTCAGAGACAGCAAAGGACTTGGAAGAGCAGTTGAACGGAATGGACAGTGTCTTGAAAGGAGGATGTAAGATGAACATCAACAAAATCAAAACTAGGATAATGGAATGTTGTCAAATTAAGTCAGGTGATGCTGAGGGAATTAGATTAGGAAAGGAGACACTTAAAGTAGTAAAGGAGTTTTGCTATTTGGGGAGCAAAATAACTGATGATGGTTGAAGTAGAGTGGATATAAAATGTAGACTGGCAATGGCAAGGAAAGCATTTCTGAAGAAGAGAAATTTGTTAACATCGAGTATAGATTTAATTGTCAGGAAGTCGTTCCTGAAAGTATTTGTATGGAGTGTAGCCATGTATGGAAGTGAAACATGGACGATAAATAGTTTGGACAAGAAGAGAATAGAAGCTTTCGAAATGTGGTGCTACAGAAGAATACTGAAGATTAGATGGGTAGATCACATAACTAATGAGGAGGTATTGAATAGAATTGTGGAGAAGAGGAGTTTGTGGCACAACTTGGCAAGAAGAAGGGATCGGTTGGTAGGACATGTTCTGAGGCATCAAGGGATCACAAATTTAGCATAGGAGGGCAGTGTGGAGGGTAAAACTCGTAGAGGGAGACCAAGAGATGAATACACCAAGCAGATTCAGAAGGCTGTAGGTTGCATTAAGTACTGGGAGATGATGAAGCTTGCACAGGATAAAGTAGCATGGAGAGCTGCATCAAACCAGTCTCAGGACTGAAGACCACAACAACAACAACAAAAACAACAACAACAACAACAATCATGCTTATAGACTATTACAGAACAGTGAATATATAGCCCTGAAAAGGCTGAAATTATATTTAAATAAATCCTAAACTATCATTAAGAGAATAAAACATAAAATATTGCTGTCGCACAGTAATATCACTTTGATTAATAAAGAATTAGCTAATTAAAGCTTACTTTCAATAAGGCTCGTGTTTCATTAAATGAAAACAATATCTCAAAGTTAATACTTTAATACAGTAAATAAAGTTAATACAGTAAGTCTAGTACTTTCAGTCAAAAAGAACGTAAACAGTGGGCTTTAATTGGGTCTTACACACTAAAAATATTTAAGTATTTGAAAATAATTAATACAGTATTATAGTAATATAATACTAAACTAGTACTAACATTTTCAAGCTGAAAATTTAACATTATGTATGTATTTAATACCTCTATTTTATAAAGATTTTTAATATTGCTCTTAATGCCATTATTAGGGCTAGAGTGTCTTTACAAAGGCACAAATGTGGACAGTCAGACTGGATTACTGAATATGAAGTTGTTCAATTCATCAAGAACATCTTGGTGGGTATGAAGAACAGCCAAGTTGTTCAATCGCTTCTGTCCCATTGCTGATTGGAGGTATGACTTCTGAAGCCTAAGGGTGCTAAATGACAGTTAAGTTGTTGCTGTCGTGATTGGAACTACTTGGAGAAGCTTCACTACTTCACATAACATTTCTCCAACTGCAGGCCCTTGTGTAATGTACTTTCTTACATCACATTTTTTAAGACCAGTTGGTTTTTATTAGTGATATCGGCTAATATATTCAAGTGTAAGTGCAGTCTCTCAATGTCTAGGTCATTTTAGAAAAACTCAGTTGATTTTTCCAAATTTGTTTCACCTCTGTTTACTAAAAGCAAGCACTCTTGTTCAATTGCAATGACCTGTGCGAGTCCAGTTGAAGCAAACCGCTCAGTAATGCAAGATTGTACCGTTTCACAAACTTCAATGTAAATAGCTTTGTAGTATTCCTTTGGGGGTTTGAAAGTGTGCAGTGAGCTGGCTTCATTGTTTTCATACTTCTTTGGTATACTTCGATTCCAAGGAATTGAAGGATCATCAACTTTTGAAGGTTTCTCTTTTAAACACAATTCCCAAAAGTGTTCAAAACTATCACACCTTCCATTCAATATACAAATCAAGCGCTCATATATTTTTACCAGATCAGCAACACTTAGATGAGGGCATTGACTTTTTTCATTGACATCCTCTACTGGGTTCATAGCATGGCAATAAAGACGTAAAAAGAAATAAGTCTTGAATAGTAACATTGACTCAAGGTAGCCTGCACATTTGTAACCTGCCTCTGTTTTGTCCTCTGCAGAAAATGTTGCAAAAAACTCTAGAATTTCTTAAAAGATTTTCAATATTCTCAAGATTCTAGAATCATCCATAGTCCATCAGGTCGGGCAAAGGGGTCATAGACCAGCTTGGTTGTTGGCGTTTTCACAGCATATGCTTCTGAACAGTCCCATCCTTTTGTTGGATTCCCTTATGGTGTTTATTAAGTCCTTGGCTAAAGCCATAATATCCCTCATAGACGTAAGATGGGAGAGACTGTCTACAACTGCCAAGTTTAAACTGTGAGCAGTGTGGTGCACATAACATGCTTTTGGTTTTATATCCAAAACTTTTTAGTCCTTTGAACTTACCTCTCATATTTGAGGCACCATCACAGACAGCACTGTCCTCATATGTTATCCATTGACAAATCAAGACGAGCAAAAACATCTTTTAAAATACTAAACAGAGTTTGTGATTCAGTGTTGGGCATCTCTTATAAGCCAATAAAGTGTTCGTTGATGATTAAGGACTCATTGAAAATACGAATACAAAATGACACTTGTTCGTGAATCGAAGAATCACTTGTTTCGTCAACCACAACAGAAAAAAGTTCAGTCTTCTTGACTGAAGTTAACACCTTTCTCAACACAGATTTTCTAGTAGATCAATGATCTCATTTTGAGTATCGTGGAATGTCCACTTATATCCTGAACGGCCTAACCAATCTTCAAACTCAGGTATGTCATTCTTTCGGAGTTCCAACAATTGAAAAAAATTTGAGTTTGCATCTTCATACCCTCTAATTGCTTTTCCTTGTTGACATAGAAATTGCACAGTAGTAAAAATTGTCTCAAGAGCTAAATGGCCTTTCTTCATATCACTGTCTAACTGTTCATTCAATTGGGAGGCCACACTTTGGTTAGTGATAGAATTTAGTTTCAGAACACCTTCTTTTTAAGTAAACATATTTTCATGAAGACAGAAATTTTCCAAAGCCTTTTTCCAGTTAGAAAACCCTGCGGAAGTAAATGCATCTTCTTTTTTTGAAGTAAATTGTAATAGATTTTTAGCATCTGCCTCTTTGCAGGTTTTGCAAAAAATTTTTGGTAGATGTTTCATATGCTAACCATGTATATTTGATCAACCAAGACTTCTGAAATGATCTTCCCTTACTGGATTCTCCAGGTTTCGGCTGTGAACAGTTCTCACCTGACGACAATTAAGCAACTGACACAATAATTGCTGGAGGTCGACTTGCAGTATCAACAACTTCCAAGTGAAACATGGACGATAAATAGTTTGGACAAGAAGAGAATAGAAGCTTTCGAAATGTGGTTACCTTTCTGGTAACAAATTTATCCATTGCGAACTTAATTCAAAATACACTAAGAGACTGAAGCAAACGAATAAAATGTAGTCATATAAAATAGTCCACTAGACACTAAAGACGAAACACGTCTGCAGCATTACTGAATGACTGTGACAGCAGGGTGGGCTTTATATAGCCACAGCATCATAATGTCTCAAAGCGTCAAGGCGATGCAAGGTGGAGGGTTCCAGTCCTTTTGATGTCACCACAGCCGCAGCACTGGTCTGCTGGCGCCAGCCTTTACCTGAAGGTTCGCACACAGGGACCAATTCTACGTGTGCTTGCAGCACCTGCTTAAAACATAATAATAATTTGTTTAGCTCATGACTGAATGTGTTTTGAAAGGTAACTATTGTCAAACAAGGAAAATAAAAAAATTCCAACATAATTTTGTGATTTTACTAAGCATAATATAACTAATAATTTTCTTAAATTACCGGGGGATCTCTGCCCCCCCCCCCCCCCAAATGAATTTTTGAGGGGGCTCGGGCCACCTCAGGCCCCATGGAGTCAGCGCCTGTGCTCTCATGTGTAACTTATATCTGCTGATCGGTAGGAGGCACACACCTGCTGGCATTGTCAGCACTGATAAGCAAGTGAGGGAACATTCCCCCTCTCATGTCCCCGCTCCTCACGGAACATCGTGCAGCTTATTGTCTACAGACTGTTTGTGGCCTGGAAAATAATCTGATTTGACACAGATGTCCGGGTTTTCGAAGTTTTTGTCTGGGATTGGCAATTTAAGTGATGGCAGGACAACCACAGTGACACCTCAGCTTAATTAGTTACACATTATTGGCACCTGGAACAGTTTAATCCACAACAATATGTGAATCAGTTTTAAATTATGAAAAGAAAAATTACTCCGTTCAGTACATAATTAAATGAACATGTTCACTGCTCATGTTAACTTTGGCATACCCCTGAGATACGTCTTCTCTTAGCACCACCCTCTGTCAGTATAATGCAACCCTGCTTTAGTTCAGTTAATTGAAGTATGGCAGGCTGGATTCACTTAGAAGAATGGCTGGATAGCTCTGTCAGTGAACACACTAAAGAGCGGTTTCAGTTAAAAGAATGAATACATGGTTCAACTGACAGAAAAACTACTGATCGTTTTCACTTGGAAAGAAAGAAAGAAAGCAAGAATAATTCAGTCAATATGCAAATCTTTTCAGTTGATTACTTCCACTGACTGCTGTCACTAAAATAAATAAATAATAATCCAGCCACCAGGTAAAACTGCTACTGGCTGACATGATTGTTTTCATTCAGCTGCCCCCGCAGACTGGTTTCATTTAAATGAATGAAAGAGTACCCTGACCAACTGAACGGTTGTTTTCATTCGGTAGATTCTACAGTCTGGTTTCAATCAAAAGCATGAATGAATAATTCAACTGAATGAGTCTATTGTTTTACAGCTACACAGGCACAGCTCTGTGATGAGTGGCTTCTTTCTCTGGCAAGAGGACCCTTTGATGTGTGGTGTTTGTGGCATACAGTGATACAGTTTTTACTAGACTGTGTTTTATTTTCAGACCAGAGGGCAATGGCAGGTTTGCCCTCAATTTTAAGTGACATTCAAACGCATGTAGTTAAGGTTTACATGATTTGTGATATGTCCAGTTTGTTTCCTAAAATTTTAGGGGGCATTCTTAATGTGTGTGTTCATCATGTGACAATCGTTTTCAGAAAACACACACACACACACACACACACACACACACACACACACACACACACACACACTTATACAAACTCTTGGCACTTGAGCATGCCATTTTTCTGTTAAAGGTCCGTTCATGTATTTTTAACCGTGTTTCTTCTTCCTGTGTCTTCACAAAAATCTGACTTCGTAATATGACAGCATCCGAAGATGATGGTGTATCGAGCTGGATGACCTTTTGCTTAAAAGTACGGAACCTTTTGCCATGCAAGTCACCCAATAATCTTACAATGACTAAAGACACAAAATAAAACATACATAGGGTTATTAATAACAGTGTATTCTGAAATAAAACCACAATTTAAAAGTCCACTTACATTATGTGATTACGAGTGCTGTTTGGTTGCAACTCGTGAATAAAATAATGAAATAATTGTAGTATTAAGGGGAGCTTGAATGAGTCATCTCTAATTTTAGCAAATAGACGGAATGTTTTTTCTAAAACCATTAAACATATTGCTCTGAAATTTGGACTACATGTTCAGTGAATATTTATCTACAAAGTTATAACACCATCTTAAGAAATATTTATTAGTTTTTGTTTTACAATCATTTTAAACAGATGCTTATTTTTTCTCTAAAATTTTGCAGTTTTTCTTCATAACTCTTGAATTATACAATATTTTTTACAATTTGTTGTAAAAATGAAGAAAAAGATGTAAACAATATTGTGTATAAATTTCATTGATATACTGTTACAGGAAATGGCTTCCAAAGTTTTTTAATACATTCCTGCCCCATATGATGGATTATCAGCATCCTCTTCTTTTTCCAGTGTTAGTTTCCTTTTCACTGGTCTTTTCTTCCTGTTTGCTGCATGTTGTAGGCTTTTGTCTCTTCTTCCTGCACCTCTTAGTCTTTCGTAATCAATTAGGCGCACTGAGGAAATGGTGTTATGTCCTTGTTGGAAACCAAAACGTTTCAGCACATCTCATTTGATAATGTTTCCCTCATTGTATGTTGCCACTGCATCATACACTCCAAAACGCAATGTTTTTATCTGTACAAACACTCTTTTGGGAATCCTAATCCAAATTAAATTATTTACACGTTCATTTGGATTTTGTGTTTTCCCATGTAAACACTTTTCCAATAAACTTGGCTGTGATAAATCTCTGAATATGGGCTTAAATACATCAATTACAGCATTTGGCAAACTGTTTTTATGGGCATATTTCTTTCCTGATTGGTACTTACACCAAGAGCCATCACCTGTGGGGCACAGTGCATGTTGTGGGTGCTCATTTGTTGATGCAGTATAAAAAAATAATGTCCATACTGCTCTCCTCATATGCTCAATGCTTCATGTATTTTGCCTTATTGCGCACCCATAATACCTCTGCAATCTATAAATTGCTTCATCTGTCAATCTTTTCTGAAGTTGCTCCTCTAAATCTCAGGTTTCGTGCGGACAGGTAAAATAATCTCATTAATTGCATGAGCATCCAAAACAACTCTGATATTCTGGTTGGGTTTCTTTACAACAAGTAAAGGGCTGCAGTAAGGTGACGTGGAAGGTTCGATAATTTTCCACTCTAACATTTGTTTCAACCCGTGCCACACAGCACGTTGTTGGGATAGTAGCATATTGTAGGTTTTATGGAAGAAAATCTGGTGAGGCTTAACTTCTATTTTATACACGTGTTGACCACACCTTGTCGTTTGCTAAATACTTGTATATACTTGGACAAAACATCATAAAGTTCATTACGTTCATCATGTGTGACAGCTGTGGTTCCTGAGAACTTATTACTAATTAAAGTTTTCAAGTCCTCAAACTCGGCATCAGGTGCGTGTGTCTCTGTGTCAACATCATCAGTGTCCTGTATTAACTGAATCTTGTACCCCGTACAATATTTATCGTGCTTGAGAGTCCTGGTATCCAGGTCAATTAAAATTTCACTGTCCTTATCGCTAAGTATACATTTACGCTGGGAGAAGTCAATAGTGCTTCCCGTCTCGCACAATATATCTAAACCTAAAATGCAATTAGTTACCAGGTTTTGGACGACGAGCAATGGCCATTGTACGATTCCATGACCTACCCTGACTGTCACAAATAACACGTTTCTTAACCCTAGAAGACTTATTGCCTACAGCAGATAAAATTTTACTGTTCTGGATAGGATACTCTGGTACGGGTTCAAACTCGCACATTTTCTTGTAAGAATCATAGGACAAGACACTGACAGCTGCTCGTGTGTCCAGAATAATAGTAGTGGGAATACCACACACACCACCAGTAGTTGAAGCCAAAACAATTTCATTGGATGATGAACGACATTGTGTGTTCTTTTGAACAGTTCATCAGACAAGTTTTAGTCATGATTACATCTTATGAGTAATAATGGTTGCTGTATACAAGTGTCAGGTTCATGATCATTGTGCCGTTGCAAAGTGGGTGTGTCAAATAATTAATTTAAATTGAAGGTGCCCCCCCCCCCCATTCTTCCACACCCAAGACCTGGGGAACAGTAGTGACTGTTTTTAGTTTGACGTCTTCACATTTGTAGTGGGTGCAGCTACATATGGAGGTGGAATATCACGAGTTACTTCGATAATATTTACATTTAGGTATTGTTTATTCCTATCTCCGAACTGTGGCGGTCGTTGCGTTTTCATGTTTTGACTCACCTAAAGATTCGTAGATGCGTTCCAGTTTTGAGTTTGCATTTGCGGCGGCGGCAGTTACCACTGGCCTGTATTATTCTTTTGCTATGGTGGTGTCGTTCGCAGTGTTTTAACACAGGGCAGCGTAATTGTTGTTACTCCATCTCTGTTGCTGGTTTGGTAGGGACTGATGGCTATTTTTATTTCTCTTAAAATTTTTGTTACCATTCTGATAATTATTATTACCGTTGCAGTAGTAGTAGTTGTTGTTGCTGTTGCGCTGTCTCTTATTTGGATTGCCGCCAGTAGAATGAGAAGTGTTATTATTGCTGTTTGTGCTGTGTTGAGCATGTAAGTTCTGTTGTGTATATACTAGTGGTGGGCAGGAAATCGCGTATCTGATAGAAATCACAGTGACTGAGAAGTCACAGATATCACAGTAGCAACTTTACAGAATCTAACTGCGATTTAAGTCACAGTTAGCAGTCGCAAGTAGTATTTCATATTCAAAGACGTGAGCCATCTATTGGTCGAATTTAGCACTGCTTTCTGCGATTTCAGTGACAAGTCACAACTAAGAGTCGCAAGTAGCAACTAAAAAGCGCGGTTAACAGTGGCATCTGTTGGCCAAAGTTCGTACTACGTCCATCTCTGCGGTACGCTATGGAGTCCAACTGCGATTTCCGTGACAAGTCGCAACTAAGAGTCGCAAGTAGCAACTAGAAAGCGCGGTTAACAGTGCCATCTGTGGGTCAAAGTTCGTACTACGCCCATCTGCGATACACTATTGAGTCCCAACTGCGATTTCCGTGACAAATCGCAACTAAGAGTCGCAAGTAGCAACTAAAAAGCGCAGTTAGCACTGCCATCTGTTGAGCAAAGTTCATACTACGCTACTCGCTACCGAGTCAAACTGCGATTTCTGTGACAAATCGCAACTAAGAGTCGCAAGTAGCAACTAAAAAGCGCAGTTAACATACTTTTCCTAGTGTCATCTGTTGACCGACGTACGTACTTCGTTATGAGAGCCTTGTGCCTCACGAGATCGATGTGCTGTGTGTGCATATGAAGGGCTTATTTCAATAGTGGTACAAGTCCATTTTTGTTCATTTTGAGATACAGAGTCGTAAAGTTAAATGAGCGCTGACAAATCTGCATTTGAGATACCAGAAATATTCAAGCATATGGCTTCTTGCTAGAGATGAACCTTTATTTATGTTTGTTTGGATCACTAATTTCAGAAGCATTATAGACAGAAAAGTGGAGGTAATGGACTTGTACCACTATTGAAATAAGCCCTTCATATTATATGACGACATGCACATTCAGCATCAGTTATGGTTGGTCAAATACTGCTGTGACTCTGAATGTATTATATTAATAAGAAGCAACATTGCCTTTTTCTCCTGAAAATATCAAGTAACGTAACAAATGTGTTGGATTCTGCTTCCAATATGACAGTTTTGGTTAATACTCCACATGCCTACAGGACTTTGCAATGTTAACACAGCAGAACTCAGACATCTGTATAAGTGTAGAGAAATGAAAACAGTCATATGAATGCCTAACTTTTGTTCCGACACAGTTCAAGACTCGGGAGAAATGTTTTACACCTGGTGTACTACATGGCAACTTCACACACAAGAACTTTTTGCCGACGCTACTACCACCTACATAAATAAGCTTTTCCTGTGTTACTTTCAAGGAATTCACTTAAGCTATTCCTGATTTAACTGTAAGATCTGTACTTCCCACTTTCGTATCAACAGCCTCAAAATGCATATTGTAGACTTCAGGATATGTTACAGGTCAGTGTTACAACAAGATTGTGGAGAAAGAGGGGGGGGGGGCGGCATTTCACTCTCCAACAAGTGTTTACCAATAAATATGTGGCGGAAAATTACGGGTATAGGACGGCTTAACATGTGGAAAATGAGATTTTCATTATTCGCTCACTGTATTTAACATTTATTATTCCTTTAAAATCGCACAACAACTTCAATAAAACACAGTTTAATCACTCATCTGCACACTTATTTCGCAATAATGTCACTTTTAAACTGCAAATCCTCTAACAGCTCTCTTGAATCTTCACGAGTTTCTCCCTACAGCCTTGATGTGGATAGATACGTACAGCAACCAGAACTGTGTCTGCAAAATCACAAGGATTATTAAACAATTTTTGCTGTCACTAATTACAAGCAATATAATTGGCAGAGTAGATTGCTAATATTTGCTGTAATGAAAGCCACTCAATGGGGTATATTTCACATTTGCAAGAACGATCTCACTTAAGTAATTAAGTCCATCGAAACACTTAGAAACTAACCTCTCGTCTGACGAAAACGGTCTAAAGACGCAGTGGCAATTTCTCCAGATCTGCTGACAATGATATTTTGAGTTATCACTTTACTGAGTGACTGAAATGTTGTTCGGGTACCTGAGAACATAAAAATACGTTAGAATTCATTTTCTAAACACGAACTATTATGGTACTGTATGGCTACTTACATATTAATTACACTATTAATATTTTCACAGTTGTTTCTTTAATACAAGATTGAAGCCAACGGAAGAACAAACGTAAAACATACTTACCAATGACAGGTTTGTTGAGATGCAATTTTCTGTGTGGACAGATGTAGCTTTTTCATGCGGTGGTAAGTCGCAGAAATCGCAGAAGTAGCAGAAGTCGCAGAAATCGCGGAAGTAGCAGAAATCGCAGAAATAGCAGTGGCGGAGGGATACGCGACTTGGTTCCTTAACTGCGACAAATCACAGTTAAGAATAACAGATACTGAAAAGTAGCATTCACAGAAATCACTGATATCGGAAAATCGCAGTTTAGCCCATCACTAGTATATACATTTCCCATGTGAAGCGTTAGATTCTGTTGGCGTGCGTGTCCGATGGCAACAGGCGTGCCGGAATGGGGTTGGCTACCCTGAGTATTTTACATGGTGGTGGTGTAAACATTGTAGCAATTGTTTTGCCTTAATTACGGAACGCTGGTCCTCGTAAAGCATGTCAAGTGTCAACAGAATTGAGCACTGTGAGAAAATACTCCGCGTCGTTGTCTGGGATGTGCAGAAGTTTTTCTTTGTTATTAAATGGCAGTCTTGTCTTCAATGCGTGGAGGATGTCTCGCGTTGCAACCAGCTCGTCAAGGAAATGTCCATATTTAGATATTTCTCAAAATACCGGCTCAAATTGCCGTGCTTAGGATTGAATGGTTCAGGATGCCCAATCTGCCTACGAAGTCGTTCCTGAACATATTGTCACCAAAATTTAGATAAAAAGGCTCTCTCAAATTGTTCGTACATGACGCATCTGTCTGCTTCATTATACGCCTATACAGTTGCGTCGCCTCGGGAATAACCGACAACATAAGATCGTCTTACGGTCACTCCATGTACGAGGAAATGTACACTCCTGGAAATGGAAAAAAGAACACATTGACACCGATGTGTCAGACCCACCATACTTGCTCCGGACACTGCGAGAGGGCTGTACAAGCAATGATCACACGCACGGCACAGCGGACACACCAGGAACCGCGGTGTTGGCCGTCGAATGGCGCTAGCTGCGCAGCATTTGTGCGCCGCCGCCGTCAGTGTCAGCCAGTTTGCCGTGGCATACGGAGCTCCATCGCAGTCTTTAACACTGGTAGCATGCCGCGACAGCGTGGACGTGAACCGTATGTGCAGTTGACGGACTTTGAGCGAGGGCGTATAGTGGGCATGCGGGAGGCCGGGTGGATGTACCGCCAAATTGCTCAACACGTGGGGCGTGAGGTCTCCACAGTACATCGATGTTGTCGCCAGTGGTCGGCGGAAGGTGCACGTGCCCGTCGACCTGGGACCGGACCGCAGCGACGCACGGATGCACGCCAAGACCGTAGGATCCTACGCAGTGCCGTAGGGGACCGCACCGCCACTTCCCAGCAAATTAGGGACACTGTTGCTCCTGGGGTATCGGCGAGGACCATTCGCAACCGTCTCCATGAAGCTGGGCTACGGTCCCGCACACCGTTAGGCCGTCTTCCGCTCACGCCCCAACATCGTGCAGCCCGCCTCCAGTGGTGTCGCGACAGGCGTGAATGGAGGGACGAATGGAGACGTGTCGTCTTCAGCGATGAGAGTCGCTTCTGCCTTGGTGCCAATGATGGTCGTATGCGTGTTTGGCGCCGTGCAGGTGAGCGCCACAATCAGGACTGCATACGACCGAGGCACACAGGGCCAACACCCGGCATCATGGTGTGGGGAGCGATCTCCTACACTGGCCGTACACCACTGGTGATCGTCGAGGGGACACTGAATAGTGCACGGTACATCCAAACCGTCATCGAACCCATCGTTCTACCATTCCTAGACCGGCAAGGGAACTTGCTGTTCCAACAGGACAATGCACGTCCGCATGTATCCCGTGCCACCCAACGTGCTCTAGAAGGTGTAAGTCAACTACCCTGGCCAGCAAGATCTCCGGATCTGTCCCCCATTGAGCACGTTTGGGACTGGATGAAGCGTCGTCTCATGCGGTCTGCACGTCCAGCACGAACGCTGGTCCAACTGAGGCGCCAGGTGGAAATGGCATGGCAAGCCGTTCCACAGGACTACATCCAGCATCTCTACGATCGTCTCCATGGGAGAATAGCAGCGTGCATTGCTGCGAAAGGTGGATATACACTGTACTAGTGCCGACATTGTGCATGCTCTGTTGCCTGTGTCTATGTGCCTGTGGTTCTGTCAGTGTGATCATGTGATGTATCTGACCCCAGGAATGTGTCAATAAAGTTTCCCCTTCCTGGGACAATGAATTCACGGTGTTCTTATTTCAATTTCCAGGAGTGTATTTCTAAAGGCTTTAAGAAAGATGACAGGATGTACTGTTCTTTTTTCAGGTATAAATGGCTGAAATTGTCTATGTTTTATTAGGCTCTCCTCTTCCTTGGCATTATAGTAATGTTTAGTTTCAGAATGATTACTGTATGGTTCAACTGGCGAATGGCAAGGTAAATGTTGTTGATACTTATCAGGACTGCAATGCAGTGTGTCATGTCGAGGTGCGTACTGTTGTTGTTGTTGTTGTTGTTGTTGTTGTTGTGAATATACTTGTGTTTATTGTCAAACTGTGTTCTTTGGTTGCTATTACCGTTATTTCACACTGGTTGTACGTAATTGTCAAACTGTTTCGATTGCACAACGGCAGATTGAGCTGCTTGACTGTCTGTTGTTATTTATAAATTCCGCGACAGTGGCGTGGACAACAGCAGACAAATTTTCTTGTAAGCACTCGTCAAAATATTTGTCGTTTTGCTCTATCCAACTGTGAAATTCTCTATTGATACATGAGAAATGGTTGTGAGTGCGTAGTGTTACTTTATCAGAAAGCTGTCAATTGTGTCAAACTTGTTTTCGACATCGGCAATTGTTGTTGTTGTCGTCTTCAGTCCTGAGACTGGTTTGATGCAGCCCTCCATGCCACTCTATCCTGTGCAAGCTTCATCTCCCAGTACTTACTGCAACCTACATCCTTCTAAATCTGCTTAGTGTATTCATCTCTTGGTCTCCCTCTACGATTTTTACACTCCACGCTGCCCTCCAATGTTAAATTTGTGATTCCTTGATGCCTCAGAACATGTCCCATCAACCGGTCCCTTCTTCTTGTCACGTTGTGCAACAAACTACTCTTCTCCCCAATTCTGTTCAATACCTCCTCATTAGTTATGTGATCTACCCATCTAATCTTCAGCATTCTTCTGTAGCACCACATTTCGAAAGCTTCTATTCTCTTCTTGTCCAAACTATTTAGGTTTAAGTAGTTCTAAGTTCAAGGGGACTTATGACCTCTGCAGTTGAGTCCCATGGTGCTCAGAGCCATTTGAGCCATTCCAAACTATTTATCGTCCGCGTTTCACTTCCATACATGGCTACACTCCTTACAAATACTTTCAGAAACGACTTCCTGACACTTAAATATATACTCGATGTTATCAAATTTCTCTGCTTTAGAAACGCGTTCCTTGCAATTGCCAGTCTACATTTTATATCCTCTCTACTTCGACCATAATCAGTTATTTTACTCCCCAAATAGCAAAACTCCTTTACCACTTTAAGTGTCTCATTTCCTAATCTAATTCCCTCAGCATCACCCGACTTAATTCGACTACATTCCATTATCCTTGTTTTGCTTTTGTTGATGTTCATCTTATACCCTCCTTTCAAGACATTGCCCATTCCGTTCAACTGCTTTTCCAAGTCCTTTGCTGTCTCTGGCAGAATTACAATGTCATTGACAAACCTCAACGTTTTCATTTCTTTTCCACGGATTTTAATACCTACTCCGAATTTTTCTTTTGCTTCCTTTACTGCTTGCTCAATTTACAGATTGAATAACATTGGGGACAGGCTACAACCCTGTCTCACTTCCTTCCCAACTGCTGCTTCCTTTTCATGACCCTTGACTCTTATATCTGCTATCTGGTTTTTGTACAAACTGTAAATAGCCTTTTGCTCCCTGTATTTTACCCCTGCCACCTTCAGAATTTGAAAGAGAGTATTCCAGTCAACATTGTCGAAAGCTTTCTCTAAGTCTACAAATGCTAGAAACGTAGGTTTGCCTTTCCTTAATCTATTTCCTAAGATACGCTGTAGGGTAAGTATTACCTCACCTGCTACATTTCTGTGGAATCCAAACTGATCTTCCCCGAGGTCAGCTTATACCAGTTTCTCCATTCGTCTGTAAAGAATTCGCATTAGTATTTTGCAGCTGTGACTTATTAAACTGATAGTTCGGTAATTTTCACATCTGTCAAGAGCTGCTTTCTTTGGGATTGGAATTATTATATTCTTCTTGAAGTCTGAGGGTATTTCGCCTATCTCATACATTTTGCTCACCAGATGGTAGAGTTTTGTCAGGACTGGCTCTCCCAAGGCCGTCAGTAGTTCTAATGGAATGTTGTCTACTCCCGGGGCCTTGTTTCGACACAGGTCTTTCAGTGCTCTGTCAAACTCTTCACGCAGTATCGTATCTCCCATTTCGTCTTCATCTACATCTTCTTCCACTTCCATAATATTGTCTTCAAGTACATCGCCCTTGTATAGACCCTCTATATACTCCTTCCACCTTTCTGCTTTGCCTTCTTTGCTTAGAACTGGGTTTCCATCTGAGCTCTTGATATTCATACAGGTGGTTCTCTTTTCTCCAAAGGTCTCTTTAATTTTCCTGTAGGCAGTATCTATCTTACTCCTAGTGAGATAAGCCTCTAGATCCTTACATTTGTCCTGTATCCATCCCTGCTTAGCCATTTTGCACTTCCTATCGATCTCATTTTTGAGACGTTTGTATTCCTTTTAGCCTGCTTCATTTACTGCATTTTTACATTTTCTCCTTTCGTCAATTAAATTCAATATTTCTTCTGTCACCCAAGGATTTCTACTAGCCCTCGTCTTTTTACCTACTTGATCCTCAGCTGCCTTCACTACTTCATCCCTCAAAGCTACCCATTCTTCTTCTACTGTGTTTCTTTCCACCATTCCTGTCAATTGTTCCCTTATGCTCTCCCTGAAACTCTGTACAACCTCTGGTTTAGTTAGTTTATCCAGGTCCCATCTCCTTAAATTCCCACCTTTTTGCAGTTTCTTCAGTTTTAATCTACAGTTCATAACCAATAGATTGTGGTCAGAGTCCACATCTGCCCCTGGAAATGTCTTACAATTTAAAACCTGGTTCCTAAATCTCTGTCTTACCATTATATAATCTATCTGATACCTTATACCATCTCCAGGATTCTTCCATGTATACAACCTTCTTTTATGATTCTTGAACCAAGTGTTAGCTATGATTAAGTTATGCTCTGTGCAAAATTCTACCAGACGGCTTCCTCTTTCATTTCTCTTCCCCAATCCATATTCACCCACTATGTTTCATTCTCTCCCTTTTCCTACTCTCGAATTCCAGTCACCCATGACTATTAAATTTTCGTCTCCCTTTTCCACCTTTATCTCTTCATACATTTCATCAATTTCTTCATCATCTGCAGAGCCAGTTGGCATATAAACTTGAACTACCGTAGCAGGCATGGGCTTCGTGTCTATCTTGACCACAATAATGCGTTCACTATGCTGTTTGTAGTAGCTTACCCGCACTCCTATTTTTTTATTCATTATTAAACCTACTCCTGCATTACCCCTATTTGATTTTGTATTTATAACCCTGTATTCACCTGACCAAAAGTCTTCTTTCTCCTGCCACCGAACTTCACTAATTCCCACTATATCTAACTTTAACCTATCTATTTCCTTTTTAAATTTTCTAACCTACCTGCCCGATTAAGGGATCTGACATTCCACGCTCCGATCCGTAGAACGCCAGTTTTCTTTCTCCTGATAATGACGTCCTCTTGAGTAGTCCCCGCCCGGAGATCCGAATGGGGGACATCGGTAATACGCGTTTTTATATCATCATGCACTGCCACATAAGATTTAATCTGAATAACTACAGACTCGCATGTTTTACTGATATGGGAACGGGATACGATTATCGGTCGAATGCAATAACTATCCCCATTAAATTCCACATATATACATATTTCGTAGTTAGTCATAAACGTGTACACAGCTTGAGATACAGAACAGAACTAACAACTAACATAGAGGCACTGTTGCCAACTCTAACAAAAACCCGAGTCACTAGATTCGATTTCAAAAGTCGCTAGAAAGTCGCTAAAACTGATTTTACTAGGGGTGTACTGAAAATTTCGTGATGTGAATGGTGCAATAAGCCAGTGGGGAGGGGGGGTAATAAAATATTAATAAAAATTGTCTCATACATAATTGCTAAATTGTCTTAATTAAATGATGCACCACTTGCAACAACGTACATATAAAATACGCTAACTTTTAATTAAACATGTTATCATAATTGACACAACACATAAATTGTTGTCTCAATCACTCAAATGTACTAGAAATATACAACTATATTCGTAACAAAAGAAAGCAAGAACTCAAATTAGGTTACAAAATATATACATACCGGTATGTGAGCTATTCATCGTCATCACTCAGAAGATCGAATACCTCTTCTGTTTCATGCTCTGACAGAACTGTAGTTGATGTAGAGGGCTGAACGTCGCTCAAAAGATAATGTTGCAGTTCGACTGGTTTTGTCGCAAAAGAGTAACTTTTGTTCATTCTAATAAGCTCCAATACGTCTGACGGTATGTCAAAAGATGCACAATCTTTATTTTGTTTCTTCAGCTTGTCTCTCAATATGATCAAGCATTAATTGTCTTTAACGATAATCTGTTACGTTGTTTAGTTTATATAATGTTCATAGAACTGAATATTCTTTCCACTTCTGCATTTGAATACTGTAGGCATAGAACAGTCATTGCTAGCTGTGATATCAAACAAAAAGGATTCTCCCCTGCGGCATTTTTATACTGCAAAATTTCACTCCAAAGTCGAACAGTGTTAGTGGTGTTATTCCACCTAATGAAGTTGATATTATGCCATTCTTGCAGCATACTGTCTATGAAATCGCTACTAAAACCCAATTCTTTGGCTACATCCGCTACAGCATTATTTTTATTCACTTTTAGTGTTTCTTCAACATTCAGCATTGACATTTTTTTCAGGATCGTAAGGTTACTTGGCAGTCTTTGTTGAATTTCTCTTATGAGTTTCAGACTACACTGAATGCATCTCTTCTTGAAATAAACCTTACTTTCTTCAGACAAACTTGACTCAGACAATTTCTGTTCAAACATAAAGCCAAGGTTCGGATTTGCGTACATATATTCGCTTGGAACTGGTGTTGTCAACAAATCAACAGTTGGAAAAACTATGTTCTGTCCGAGTGACTGCATGAGAAATACAAATGTATCTAATAATTTAGTGGGGTCATTGTCTTCTCCTTCGAAAGCTTTTATTGCTATTTGTTCGTTTTTAAAAGCATGTTTAAGGTAAAACATGTAAAGATGATTTGAGTCATCACAATAGATCTTTTACAAAAGATCGGCAGTGTAACAACTGTCTTGAAGCATGGCAAGTGAAAAATGTAACTTTAGTTCTTCCCACTGCTCCAGAATTCTTCGTATTGCTGGTTCAATTGAAAGCCAACGTGTTGCACAGACCTTCAAAATTTTTAGTGGCTGTTTTCCACAATTTATTGTCTCATAAACCTTTTTATATTCCTCTTGTCTTTTGGGTGAAATGGAGAACCAATTGTAGGTTTCCCATACAAGAAACTCTATGTTTCTAGGTATGGTATTCACTGAGGCGTGCGAAACTGCAAGCTGAAGGGGGTGACAAATGCAACGGATCAATACCAAATGCTTCAAACCATATTCTCTCTTTGGTTTGTTCGAAAAGCCCATTGTTTATTCCAACAATTGCAGAAGCATTATCTGTGCCAATTCCTACCATATTAGCAATTGGAAGTTTGAGATCTTTCAAAGAATTCACAAGAACAGCAGCCAGATTTCTTGCATCTGCAGTTTCTACTACAGTGAGTTTGAGAAATGCTGATCTAATGATTTGGTTGTTTACACTACAGTACTGTATAACGATACCTAGCATTTTAGATCTTGATACATTTGTGAATTCATCTATTAGTAAATTGTATTTTTGGTTACCTATATCTTCAACCAATGATTGTGTAAAATATGGAGCCAAAACTTCAGTTATAATGTTCAGTGCACTTTGTACGATGTAATTGCTTGTTTTTAGCGCCCTCATCACCGGAAAACACCTTCTTGCTCAGTATTCCTAAATGATCTATAGCTAAAATAGAACAATGTTCAGCAATAAATAAAGAAAGGGCGCTTTCCGCTCTGCTTGCTATTCTAACTAGTTTTCGGAACAATTTTCACAGGTAAGGTGGTTTATTTATTTATTTATTGTTCCGTGGGACCAAATTAAGGATAAGTCTCCATGGTCATGGAACGAGTCAATACATGAAATTATAACACGATATTAGAAACAGATAAAATGAAATATAAAAAAAAAAAACATATTCAGGTGACAAGACGTAAGTTTAAATGAAGACAATCAACAATGTAACACTGGAATTTGCTTAATTTTTTAGCTCTTCCAGGAGCTCCTCGACAGAATAGAAGGAGTGAGCCATGAGGAAACTCTTCAGTTTAGACTTAAAAGAGTTTGGGCTACTGCTAAGATTTTTGAGTTCTTGTGGTAGCTTATTGAAAATGGATGCAGCAGAATACTGCACTCCTTTCTGCACAAGAGTCAAGGAAGTGCATTCTACATGCAGATTTGATTTCTGCCTAGTATTAACTGAGTGAAAGCTGCTAACTCTTGGGAATAGGCTAATATTACTAACAACAAACGACATTAAAGAAAATATATACTGTGAGGGCAATGTCAGAATTCCCAGACTTTTGAATAGGGCTCGACAAGAGGTTCTCGAACTTACACCACATATAGCTCGAACAGCCCGTTTTTGAGCCAAAAATATCCTTTTTGAATCAGAAGAATTACCCCAAAAAATAATACCATATGACATAAGCGTATGAAAATATGCGAAGTAGACTACTTTTCGTGTTGAAGTGTCACTTATTTCAGATACTGTTCTAATGGTAAATAAAGCAGCATTTAGCTTCTGAACAAGATCCTGGACATGGGCTTTCCACAACAGCTTACTATCTATCCGAACGCCTAGGAATTTGAACTGTTCCGTCTCGCTTATAATATGCCCATTCTGTCTGATAAAAATATCGGTTCTTGTTGAATTGTGAGTTAGAAACTGTAAAAACTGAGTCTTACTGTGATTTAGCATCAAATTATTTTCCACAAGCCACGAACTTATTTCATGAACTACATTATTTGTTACTGTTTCAATATTACACACAAGATCCTTCACTATCAAGCTGGTGTCATCAGCAAACAGAAATATTTTTGAATCACCTGTTAATACTAGAAGGCATATCATTTATATAAATAACAAACAGCAATGGCCCCAGCACCGACCCTTGGGGAACGCCCCACTTAACAGTGCCCCATTGGGACTGAACATCACTACCACTCTCAATATTGCGGAGAATTACCCTCTGCTTTCTGTTCTTAAAGTAAGAGGCGAGCCAGTTGTAAGCTACTCCCCTTACTCCATAATTGTCCAACTTCTGCAGTAATATTTTGCGGTCAACACAGTCAAAAGCCTTCGTTAAATCAAAGAAAACACCTAGCGTTCGCAACCTTTTATTTAATCCGTCCAAAACCTCACAGAGAAAAGAGAATATAGCATTTTCAGTTGTTAAACCATTTCTAAAACTAAACTGAACATTTGACAGCAAATTATGTGAATTTAAATGCTCCAGTAACCTTGTATATACAACCTTCTCGGTAACTTTAGCAAACACCGATGGCATAGAAATAGCTCTAAAATTGTCAACATTATCAATGTCTCCCTTTTTATAAAGTGGCTTCACTACCGAGTACTTTAATCGGTCAGGAAACTGACCACTCCTAAAGGAAAAGTTACAGATATGGCTGAGAACTGGGCTAACATACATAGAACAATACTTCAGTATTCTGCTAGATACCCCGTCATATCCATGAGAGTTCTTGGTCTTTAGTGATTTAATAATTAACTCAATCTCCTTCTTGTCAGTATCATGGAGGAGCATTTCAGGTAACAGTCTCGTAACACTTTTCTCTAAGAGCGCTATATGATTCCCTGTTGGGACTAGGTTTCTATTTAGTTCACCTGCTATATTCAGAAAGTGATTATTAAATACTGTACATATATGCGACTTATCAGTAACACGGACATTCCCACTACGCACTGATTCTATATCCTCGACCTGTCTCTGCAGACCAGCAACTTCCTTTACGACTGACCATATGGTTTTAATTTTATCCTGAGACTTAGCTATTCTATCTGCATACCACATACTTTTTGCCTTCCTAATAACATTTTTAAGCACCTTACAATACTGTTTGTAATGGGCTGCTGCATTTAGATTTTGACTGTTTCTAACGTTTTGATATAATTGCCACTTTGTTCTACAAGATATTCTTATCCCTCTAGTCAGCCACCCAGGCTGCCTGTTTGTGCTAGTACCCTGTTTTAAACGTTCTAACGGAAAGCAACTTTCAAAGAGCATGAGAAAAGTCTTGAGAAAAGCATTATATTTATCGTCTACTGTATCAGCGCTATAAACATCTTGCCACTCTTGTTCCTTTATAAGGTTTACAAAGGTCTCTACAGCAACTGGATCAGCTTTCCTGAACAGCTGATGACTATATTTAACACGTGTTGCAGCATAAAAATCTTTTAAAGTTAAAATTTGCGCATCATGATCTGAAAGGCCATTCACCTTTTTGCTAACAGAATGCCCTTCTAGTAATGAGGAATGAACAAAAATGTTGTCTATGGTTGTTCTACTGTTCCCTTGCACTCTCGTTGGAAAGAATACGGTTTGCATAAGATTATATGAATTAAAGAGGTCTACCAGCATCCTCTTCCTTGCACAATCACTTATACAATTAATATTGAAGTCACCACATATAACTAACTTTTTGTATTTCCTATAAAGTGAACCAAGAACCTCCTCTAGCTTTAGCAAAAATGTTGTGAAATCGGAGTCTGGGATCTATAAATAACAACAGTTACAAGTTTAGCTCCGTTAAATTTAACCACACCTGCACAACATTCAAACACCTTTTCAGTGCAGTACTTTGAAACATCAGTTGACTCAAATGCGATGCCGTTTTTCACATACATGGCTACTCCCCCACACCGCAAAGAGCTCCTCGAAAAGCAGCCAGCCAACCTGTATCCTGGTAAAGGAAGCCTCTGAATTATCTCCTTATTTAAGAAGTGTTCAGATATACCAATAATTTCAGAGTCAACATCTATAAGCAGTTCACTAACTTTATCTCTAATACCTTGTATATTTTGATGAAATATACTAATTCCCTCATTACTCGGATACCTAAGCTTTGTCAAAAGTGATTCCCTTGTTAGACAGACTTCCCTTAAGCAGGAATACCTATCAGCTGACTTCAATCTAAAAAAGGTGCAGCTCTAACACCCACTACTGCAGGAATTTTCCCATGAGTGATCCCACCAACCCCACCTATGCTGTCACCTAATAGCTTTGCCAACCTCCCCTTCCCATACCTGTTGATGTGCAGGCCATGTCTAGTGAAACCCGTCCTGCTGATAGACTCCACCGACACCACTGAAATGTGAAATGTGACCCATGCTTTCTGTCATCAGCGCATCCCCAAGTCTCATGTTATTACGCCTGATGGCTGTATTAAGATGAGGCCGATCGTGACGCTGAAACAGTTCCACGAAATGCACATTCGTGTTGCCAGTCTGAGTGGCTATCTTTTCCAGGTCACCATCTATGTCATACTCCCCATACCTATCAATACTATTACCAGCCCCACCCACAATCACTACCTGATCCTCTTTAGTAAAATTCCTACATAACCCCCCTATGTTAACAGTCACCTGAGCCAACCCTGCATTAGGCTTCACAATGCTGGTGACCTGGTACTCACTCCCTAGCACTTCCTGCAACTGCTGGCCTACACCTCTGCCATGAGAACTACCTAACAGCAGAACCTTCTTCTTCCTCTTCGACTTTGCAACTGTTCTAGGCACAGTAACTACTGAGGTCTACTGCATACTTCCTACATCTACAGCTACTAGAGATTCCTCTCCACTAGACTCTGACAGTTGGTCATATCTATTGTAAACACCAATAGTAAAACTATCTGAAAATCTTCTTCTCCTAGCAGATCTCTTGCCAACAGCCAGCTCCCATTCCCCAACCCCCTTCTCCCTCCTCATCCTATTTAGCTCCTCCTGTGTGTTTTGCAACTGCACCTGAAGGGCACAGATCTTACGCTCCTGCTCCTCTATCAATTTACTCTTGCTACATAACCTGCAGTTCCAGGAGAGGATCTCACCAGAATGCCCACTGGCTTCCCCACTGCGTTCCCCCCAGTGAAAATACTTCAAACAAGTCTCACACCGCAATCCACTACTCACGAACCTACGGCAAAGCCCACACTTCTCACTCATGGTAAAATTTTACTTTTTCTAAGTTTCGCTACTACAATAAGAAGAATTGTGTTATTTTAATCAATTTTTTATGCTTAATAGTTTTCGAATGCTTTCTAATATCACACAATTTAGCATAAAACTCTGTTGGACATACTTGACATCTTACCTTGGATAAGTCTCCAACGACTGGTTTCAGCCACCCATTGAATTCAGGTTCTGCTTCCCACGCATCCCGATATTTTTGAGCGTACTGCTTCTTCTTCTGCAGTAAATTCATTACGTAAGCCACCACAACATAAGTTCCACCAATTTATAATCACTGAAAATACATTAAAACTCAGGCAAACTACAGTTCATGAAACAATCAATCTACTCACTTGGAACTCGATATCAGTCCTATTGTTCATTGTTTAAAACGTAATAATGTCTGAGATACCCCCACCAAATTGTTCTTGCGTTACCACTGTGCATGTGGTAATAATTTGACTGCGAGTTAACATTTCGAAAAATTAGAGGTTGCTGGACAGAAATGTATTTTATTGTACTTGATATTACGTATGTTTTTTGTCAGTTCGAAAATAAAGGGACTTCAAAAGTTGAATTGTACAGGGTGTTACAAAAAGGTACAGCCAAACTTTCAGCAAACATTCCTCACACACAAATAAAGAAAAGATGTTATGTGGACATGTGTCCGGAAACGCTTAGTTTCCATGTTAGAGCTCATT
This sequence comes from Schistocerca cancellata, assembly GCF_023864275.1. NCBI lineage: Eukaryota > Metazoa > Arthropoda > Insecta > Orthoptera > Acrididae > Schistocerca > Schistocerca cancellata. Next base: position 568,377,066 of record NC_064626.1, read on the forward strand.
TTAGTTTCGTCAGCATGTACTTCCACCTACGCTCAATGGAGCACGTTATCATGATTTCATACGTGACACTCTACCTGTGCTGCTAGAACATGTGCCTTTACAAGTACGACACAACATGTGGTTCATGCATGATGGAGCTCCTGCACATTTCAGTCGAAGTGTTCGTACGCTTCTCAACAACAGATTCGGTGACCGACGGATTGGACCAATTCCATGGCCTCCACGCTCTCCTGACCTCAACCGTCTTGACTTTCATTTATGGGGGCATTTGAAAGCTCTTGTCTACGCAACCCAGGTACCAAATGTAGAGACTCTTCGTGCTCGTACTGCGGACGGCTGTGATACTATACGCCATTCTCCAGGGCTGCATCAGCGCATCAGGAATTCCGTGCGACGGAGGGGTGGATGCATGTATCCTCGCTAACGGAGGGCATTTTGAACATTTCCTGTAACAACGTGTTTGAAGTCACGCTGGTACGTTCTGTTGCTTTGTGTTTCCATTCTATGATTAATGTGATTTGAAGAGAAGTAATAAAATGAGCTCTAACATGAAAAGTAAGTATTTCCGGACATATGTCACGTAACATATTTTCTTCCTTTGTGTGTGAGGAATGTTTCCTGAAAGTTTGGCCGTACCTAACAACTCAATTTAACTTAGTAAATCTGGAACAAAGTCAGTGTAGTACCCATTCTATAGTTAAAATCTTAGTTTTGTTAATGAAAATACTGGCCCAAAATAGTTTTGATTTGTACTTCAAAAGTCGTCAGTACTCCAAAAGTCGCCAGATAAGTCGCTAAATAATTTTTGTCGCTAAAAAGTTCTTTTTTGTTGCTAAGACGAAGGCAAAAGTCGCCATTTCTAGCGACAATGTCGCTAAATTGGCAACACTGCACGGAGGCTCGGCAGAGCAATAAGAGTCCAAAGCTGGTGTTAATCGTGGTCGATACGACCTATCGACGCCACACTGAGATTGTTCACTTGTGCTTGCATATCTGTCACATCTTTATTTGTGTTTTCTTGTTGTAATGAAAGCTCTGAAAATTTCGCGTTGAGGTTGGACACTTGTCCAGTCAGTCTGTTATTTATCTCCTCAACACGGCTACACAAAATGTCTTTTGACGTTTTAAGTGCAGCTACATCTGATTTAATTTCATCATGTGTTTTCATCCCGTCATGAGCTATTTCTAAAGTGGCGCGATAGGCGTCATTTGTTGGTCATGTTGTGTAATAATAGCATCGAACACTCGGGCAATACTAGTGACCCCGCCACGTCGTTAGACATGGCGTAGGACACCAAATTGCGAGGCCTCGCCAAAATGGGTTCGGAACTATATTAAGGCATATTACTGGTAGACGGTCTATTTTCTAAATTTGCGTCACCAGAATAGTCAATAATATGTTGCTCGTTAGTATTCGAGTCAACCGCAACGTCACTTTCATTATTTAATGGCACGTGAAAGTCGGATTTCGTCTGTGTTTGCAGTCTCTGGTTCTCCATTGTTTTCTTGTCAGTGTATGACACAACAGAAATTTAAAGTCGTATGTGTAATCAGAATAAATGTAAAAATTAATCTCGCTGTGCAACAATGTCTGAACAAGAAAATTAATTGTCGAAACTAATGGTGGAATTTTGAATACTAATGGCTGCACGCCATATTACGTCGCACAGAACTAAAGTCGGTCATATTGTGAACTGATAAAACCCTGTTGTTGCACTGTATGAATAATGAAAATAATTTTGGAAACCGCGATAGAGCTTGAAATTACTGCTACGGAAACGGTAAATTGTGACAGATCTACGATAGTATAAAGCGCTTGGGCAAGACTACTGATTAAAGGTGCTGTGACTTACCTTGTATCCGCGATTACAGCGTAAGTTCAGGTGTCGACATAGACTCCAGGTTTGGAGGGAGGGGGAGGGGTTGTGTTCACTGCATACTGGACGATTTTTCACTAAATACCAACTCTTAATTTACATTCAGTCTCGTATGTCGTTTGCAATAAATATGTAACAATAGGAAGACAGTACAGTACATACAACAATGCGTCCAGACACCAAGTCGCCAGTTTAATTAATTTTTTTTAGATTAATGATTACAATATATTCTGAAATAAAACACAGTTTAAAAGTTCACTTAAATTATGTGATTACGACTGCCGTTTGGTTGCGACTCGTGAATAAAATAATGGAATAATTGTAGTATTAATGGCGGCCCGCCTAAGTACGTCCGATCTGGACTAAACCTAGAAAACAAAAGGTGACTCTTCCTCTTTTGCCAGTAATATGACGATCAAGTGTTTCCAGCGGCTGCATACAATATTTATACAACTGTGGACCATATCTATGGCACAAATTATTTATTTCATTACTTATAATTACGTTTTCTGCTAAGAAAAGCTCAGCATGTAAATGTGCCTTTAAAATAGTAAGATCGAGAATATTTTTAGTAATGGCTAGCTCAAGAGTACCATTAAGTTAGTAACAAGGTACGCACCTATATAGTTTAACTTTTAAAAAATTGTCACTCTCAGGAAATTTCAGTGGGTGTACTGTTGATACTTGGCTCTTTTGACTAACGACTAAACCTATGAATGAAAACAGGTAAGCTACCATGTGGCATGAATTGCCAATGGGGCAGACATACAAGATATACTCTTGCCTCTGATGCATCATGTAAACACCCTCCATCTAGAATGAGATTTTCACTCTGCAGCTGAATGTGCACGCACTCCACTGCAGAGTGAAAATTTCATTCTGGAAACATCCCCCAGGCTGTGGCTAAGCCATGTCTCTGCAATATCCTTTCTTCCAGGAGTGCTAGTTCTGCAAGGTCTGCAGCAGAGCTCCTGTGAAGCTTTGAAGGTAGTAGATGAAGTACTGGAGGAATTAAAAGGCTGTGAGGAAGGGTTGTGAGTCATGCTTGGGTAGCTTGGATGGTAGAGCACTTGCCCGCGAAAGGCAAAGTTCTCGAGTTCGTGTCTCAGTCTGGCATTCAGTTTTAACCGTCCATCTACTTCTTTATTAAAGCATTCATTCAAGCTGGCAGCAATCACATGACTGAAAGGAGTTCTTGACATCAGATATGCAAGCAGCTATTAATCTGAACCATGTGCCTAAACCAACCTGCACACTGTGTTCTGTATGTGTAGGGAACTATTTTCTAATGGTCACTAAAATGCTTCTAGATGTGTGACCACACTGTCAATGTGTAAAACTTCTCATTTATCAGACACTATTGCAGATGGCCTTCCACAGGATGTTTTCCCTAATAGGACTGTATTGTCAATGTGTACAACTTCTGATGTTTCTGTAGTTAGGAAAAACATACAGACAAAGGCCATTTGTAACAGTGGCCAAAACGTTGGAAGTTTTACACATTTACAATGCGGTCACAAACCCAAAATAATTTTATTGACTGTTACAATGGCCACAGGAACCTGTGTTTACATATTTTCTAATGGTTCTTCTGGTATGATAAAAAGTTCCTCAATTTAGCCACAGTTCATTTGTTCACTTGCAGTTTTATGCTCCTTCACCAGTCTCTCCAAACAAACGTCACTCATCCTGTTTAGTCACAAAAATCATTTTGTTTCAACAATTTCAGGGTATGAATAATCTAGTTACTTCACTCAGATTTGTTCAAGGCTATGTCTAGTGTTCAACTTTTATACATGGTCACCCAAGAAATTAATTTGTCATGTGCTGCCATTCGTGTAACACTCTGCTATCTTCAGTCTGTTCAAAACACAATTTTGCACACATTTAGTTCACAAAATTACCATCCATCAATTTTCAATCACAGAAATGACTAAAATTTGAGGTACCACCCAAAAGAGAGGCACCAATAAATAAAATTACACTTTTCATGGATCATATTTATCACCATCACTTTCGAAGAAGTCCACTTGGGATGTGTACACACTGCTCCTAATGGTTTCTCCAGGAACTGAAAGCTCCTTGGAATGAATTTTTATGAGCCTGTTTAATACTGAAACTTCCTGGCAGATTAAGACTGTGTGCTGGACCAAGACTCGAACTCGGGAACTTTGCCTTTCGCAGGCAAGTGCTCTACCGTCTGAGCTACCTAAGCACGACTAATGCCCCGTCCTCATAGCTTTACTTCTGCCAGTACCTCATCTCCTACCTTCCAAAGTTCACAGAAGCTCTGAGTCTCAGTCTGGCACACAGTTTTAATCTGCCAGGAACTTTCATATCAGTGCACACATTGCTGCAGAGTGCAGATCTCATTCTGGAAATATCCAGCAGGCTGTGGCTAAGCCATGTCTCCGCAATATCCTTTCTTCCAGGAGTGCTAGTTCTGCAAGGTTCGCGGGAGAGCTACTGTGAAGTTTGGAAGGTAGGAGACAAGGTACTGGCAGAAGTAAAGCTGTCAGGATAGGGCGTGAGTCATGCTTGAATGTGTCTACCTTGTGGTACAAACTTGTCAACAACACACTGCCCACCAATCAGCGATTAGCCGATATTCAGCTTCTCGCCTCCCCCAGCTATGGTAGGTGTGGCGTGCCTGACACCAGAGAACACCGCCTGCAATGTCAAGCTGTTTCCGATGTGTGGAGGACTTGCCAGTTAATGGTGGCCCCACCACGCGAACAACGCCGGCCCACGTTTCTGTTGATAGTGTCATTGTACCGGATTTTAAATATTTCCCACTCGCAAAACACAATACTGCTATGTGGTTCTTGGGCCACACTGTTTACGCACTTATCGACCAGCAAATCCACGATGGATTCACCTTTTTGACTTACATTTGGGAAGAATATGCTAAGATCAAAAACAATTAAAAACACCATGAATACTTTGCCAATTTCTTAACAGCTGCATTGCATCATGCGTATGTGAAACAACTTTAAAATGCGTGCGAACTCCTCTCAATTTCTGCCAATTGTCCATTTAGTATCGCAATTGAGCTTTGATAATTCGTATACTGAATCTCATTCTTGGGTCTTACATGTTGGTCTAGCAAAAATAAGTCTAGATATATAGTTAGCGTCAGGTGATGAAATATAATCAGTCTCCATGTATCGGTCTATCTTGGTTATATGCCTACCTATAAACTAGTATATATATATATATATATATATATATATATATATATATATATATATATATATATATATATATATATATCAACATATTAGGGAAAAAAAGGAAAAAAAAACGAAGAAAGTGAGAGAGAGAGAGAGAGAGAGAGAGAGAGAGAGAGAGAGAGAGTAACTGAGTAATAGGATGCGGTTCCACTTGAAGAATTATTAAAAAAAAAAAATAGCTCAGATGGTAGAGCCTTGCCTGCGAAAGGCAAAGGTCCCGAGTTCGAGTCTCGGTCCAGCGCACAGTTTTAATCTGCCAGGAAGTTTCATATCAGCGCACACCCACTGCAGAGTGAAAATATCGTTCTGTTTAATACTATTTATTTTTATTTTTTTTCCTCCATGAAGTCCTGGGTGCTCAACAAAGCGTGTAAACTCACATTGTTGTGATGGGAGAACCAACTGCCCATGAGCCACTTTCATCAGACAAAATCCTCTGACACGTCCTGTAAGACAGCCCATGACGTTGGCATACATCATGAATGGTCTGCCTAAGATGTTCCAGCACCATATTCCGAACAGCAGGAACATTTTCAGGAGTAATGCTGTTTCACAGCTGTCCTCAAAGGGGATCATCGTCAAAATATCTTGTGTCATCTTGAAAAATGTTTAAAACCGTCATAAATTTAAGTGTGACCTAAGATGTCTTCCCCAAATGCTTGCTTCAACATTTCATTTGCTTATGTAGCAGTTTTTTCTGAGTTGGAAACAAAAGTTTATGCATACATTTTGTTCGCAGACACCTACCATTATCAGTTTCACATGACATGCAAAACACGAGAATGGGGCAATGTGCATAAAAACTATACAATACATCCTACCACAAAACTTGTTGAGCCACCAATTCTCAAAGTATTTATGAGGTACCACCTGGCTAGACTTAACCAACTACACATTCATTCTGGGAACTTTGGGGTAGCACCACGTATATACTCATTATGACCACCAGAATCATTATACTTCAATTTTAAACTGTTGCATGAGCTTCTGGGCCACAGCAGAACCATCACTCTTGGCCACTAGCCAAAATTCACTCCAATGTCTTGAAAGCACGTGCAGTCCACCTGGAGTTCCCCAACTGCTAGCACATAACTGTAACTTCCAGAACCTGGAATATCAATGACATCACAGCCACAGGAAATGAGATGCTACTGTTAATGTTTATTCAGAGTGTCAATAATGATAACCTTTCAAAATACATACAGTATCATTCTTTGTCACCTTTCAACGATGCTTTAATACTTGCCAACAAAGCAATGATGCATTTTGGAATCCATATTAGCAACAACGTGTAGAGTGTATGTAACAAATATTAACAAGGTGGAATAAAAATAAGGACTGGGGAGGTTTGGAGGAAGGGGGAGGGGTTGTGTTCACTGCATACTGGACGATTTTTCACCAAGTATCAACTCTTAATTTACATTGAAAAAGAGTAGGTAGGCTTGTTTCCATTAAGAGTTACAGTATTCGTTGCCTAGAGCCCCAGAAATATATGTAAAATAAACAACATATTGCTCAACAATGTTATAGGAGTGAAGGAAAGGCTACTTTGTCTGCTCCATAGTTTTTACTGAATGTGTTTTCAGAACTGCTTATCATGTAAATTCAATGCATGTGATACAGAGTTACAACCTCAAGGGCATGAAAATAGATGAGATGAATGTGAGCCATGAAAATTCTCTGTTGACTTGCACATCTCAAATTTATACAGCACATGCTCCCCACAGAGAAACAAATCAATAGCTGACAATTACCTTCTCTTCTTGCAAAAGCTGAAGAATGAGATATTTCAGTGCACATGAATTCAAGGAAATGAATTAGCAGTTGTACAACCCAAAGGCTGTTTGGTTGATACTGCAACACAGTGCACCACTCTGCAGCGTGCAATGACATATCTGCTAAGGTATAGGATCACTGCATTAGGAGGAGGATAAGTCATTGCAGAAAGTTGTGTGGGATGGAGGGGGCAGAGTTACCAATGAATTCAACAACCTGGTTAAGGTGGAGCTGCTTTTGTTTGCACTGGTAAGATTAACTAAGTTCTAAAACCGTGCTGTCTAACACACTGCTTTCCGGGTGGGAAGGCCTGCCGGTCCCCGGCACGAAAATGCCCAGCAGATTAGTGTCGAGGTCTGGTGTGCCGGTCAGTCTGTGGATGGTTTTTAAGGCGGTTTTCCATCTGCCTCGGCAAATGCAGGCTGGTTCCCCTTATTCCACCTCAGTTACACTATGTCGGCGATTGCTGCACAAACGTATCCACGTACGCGTACGCCATAATTACTCTACCACGCAAACACGAGGGTGGGGGCCGAAACGGAAACACACAGTAACACTGGGTTCGGTGTGGGGCGGGCGGAGGGGTGAGTGGACTGCTGTAGCCTGTTATGGGCTTTTGTACCACTGCGGGCTACGCCGGGGATGAAGCCTCTCCCTCGTTTCTTGGTCCCCAGTTCAATACAACGCAATACAGTACAAGTTCTAAAATACCTCCAAACTGGTTGTTGCTCTTTAGTGTGTTTATTCTTGCTGTTGTGAGTGTACTCACCAAGCTGTAGTGGTTGTCACATACAGATTTCAGTGTGCTAAATTCGAATTAACTGTATTTTATATTATGTAGTATGCAGTTATCAGCTTACTGGTGAATCACCTATTGTGAGTTATGAATCATATATATCCATATTTTTGTAGACGATTACCTAGCCATTTTTTCAGAATCCTTATTTTAGTGTATATTCTGTTACTGTGTGTATTATTAACAACTTACACTGAAGAGCCAAAGAAACTGGTACACCTGCCTAATATCGTGTAGGGCCCTGTGAGTACGCAGAAGTGCCACAACATGACATGGCATGGACTCAATTAATGGCTGAAGTAGTGCTGGAGGAAACTGACACCATGAAACCTACAGACCTGTCCATAAATCCGTTAGAGCACGAGGGGGTGGAGATCTCTGTTGAACAGCATGTTGCTAGGCATCCCAGATATGCCCAATAATCTTCACATCTGGGGAGATTGGTTACCAGCAGAAGTTTTTAAACTCAGAAGAATGTTCCTGGAGCCCTTCTGTGGTAATTCTGGACATGTGGGGTGTTGTATTTTCCTGTTGGAATTGCCCATGTCTGTGAGAATGCACAATGGACATGAATGGAATCAGGTGATCAGACACGATGCTTAGGTACTTGTCACCTGTCAGAGTCGTATCTAGATGTATCAGGGCGCCCATATCACTCTAGCTGCACATGTCCCACATCATTACAGAGCTTAGATCAGCTTGAACAGTCCCCTGCTGACATGCAGGGTTCATGGATTCATGAGGTAGTCTCCATACCCATACTCATCCATCCACTCAATACTATTTGAAACGAGACTCATCCAACCAGGCAACATGTTTCTAGTCATCAACAGTCCAATGTCAGTATTGACAGGCCCTGGAAAGGCGTAAAGCTTTGCGTCGTGCAGTCATCAAGGGTACACGAGTGGGCCTTTGGCTCCAAAAGCCCATATCGACGATGTTTCGTTGAATGGTTCACATGCTGACACCTGATGGCCCAGCACTGAAATCTGCAGCAATTTGCGGAAGGATTGCACTTATTGTCTCGTTGAGTGATTCTCTTCAGTCGTCATTGGTCCCATTCTTGCGGGATCTTTTTCCGATGGTAGCGATGTTGGAGATTTGATGTTTTACCAGATTGTTTATATTCACGGTACATTTATGAAATGGTCGTATGGGGAAAAAGCCCCGCTTTTTCACTACCTTGGAGATGCTGTGTCCCATTGCACGGGCACCTACTATAACACGATGTTCAAACTCACTTAAATGTTGATAACCTGCCATTGTAGCAGCAGTAACAGATCTAACAACTGTGCCAGACTCTTGTTGTCTTATATAGGTGTTGCCGACTGCAGCGCCGTATTCTGCATATCTCTGTATTTCAATATGCATGTCTATACCAGTTTCTATGGCGCTTCAGTGTATTTGGCAGCAAGTATTTTTATGTTGGAGTCTGAATATGACAGTAAGATGAATATGTGTGATTTTGAGAAAAAGAGTAATTACCATATTTACCTGATTATAAGACGAGGTTTTTCCCAGATTTGTCATTCGAAAAATACAGGGTGGTCTTATATTCACAGATTATACTATTGCTGCTGAGTTTAACATTTTTATGTTGTTGAGTAGACCATATAAGACTGAGGTCGTCTTTACATTTAGAGATGAAACTTTGACTATTGAGGTCACGTTTATATCTGTTTTTAAGAATTCCGATGGTCACGGCTCGGTATACATTATTTGCATTCCAGCAGGTTCGAGATTTCCCAATACGCCGAAGTGTTTGATACAGTATCAGCGTTGCTTGAACAACCACGTGACACTGATCCGCGCTGCGCTTGTGCAAGAGATACGCGAGAAACTATGAACCAGCCATTACGGCAGCCTACTGCTCCTGTTAATATTTGATAACTTTGTGAAACCCAGGAGAAAATAGCATTAAATTCTATCTTCTTGCAAACTTCTGTTGTATTTGAGAAGGTTTGTCTTACACTTTCTCAAACATGTACAGACACCGTGTACAAACATTAACGCCACTTTTTAAGTAATGTAAAATTCAAAAATGGAAATTTTGTCTTAAAAAAACATTAACTGATCCAGAACCCAGACCAATATTTTCTTTGGGTATGAGAAACTGTAATGATTTACTAAGTGGATTGGATATGAGAAATTCAGTCAGGCTGCGCATATTAGAATACCGGGTAAGAACGTTACCAGGTTTAGAACACGGTGACATTCTGTTGAAACAAGAAGGAAAATTAATCCAGAATGTAATGTTAACAAAGGAAAAAATCATATTAAACTGACTGAAATTGGTATCGCGAGAATAAATTATAGTGGCAAGACTGTCTTGGAGATGGTACCAACAGACATCACTAGATCGCGGGACGAGCGAAAGGTTGAGAATGGGACTGAATCGTTGTTGCGATCTTTTATTTATGTATTAGTTGGTGTTTTTGCATATGACCTGCACACTAGAAGGTATTGCAGTTTGTTTTCCACAGGTGTTCAAGGTCACCATTACAAAAGGTTTGGAAGAGGTACAGTGACACCATCTTGGCTGAGAGCTAAGATGATTTCTGGGGAGGATAGCGGAGAGCGTGCAGCACATTTTGTCGTGTTGCCAACCATGGGAATCTGTACCATGGAATTTGTCTTTTTATGAACATCTGCTTCGTTTAACCTGTGGTTTGCGTGAATCCATTTGCAGTCGGAATTGGGCTGGTCAAATACTCAACAAGAGTACTCATTTCTGCAAAATCAAGATGAGGGCAAGTGACGTACTTACACCTTTCTTGTTGCAATGTTGTTGACGCTCGCCGTAACATATGACAGGAATTACAGAAGGTGGTCAGCTTTTTCTACACAGCCAGTGAGAGATTGGCGGATGGGCGATTAGTATGGAAGTGAGAGACTGTGTAAATTCCCACGTCGGTATAGAAACGAAATCCTGAAACAGCTGTGTTCTCTGGTCCCACCGTAACAACCACCTCGGGAATAGCAACATATTCAGAAGAAACTGACAAATATTTATGACAATGAAGATATAAATTTCACAGTTGTGCTATTAGCATGATGAAGGTTAAAAACGTGATACCACAGACTAAAGGGTTAGTAAACAAAAAAGGTAGAAAAGAAAACAGTCTGAAAAATAATATAACCATTTTTTGTTTCTCATAGCATTATCAAAATGCTGACAATCAATAAATGGCGTAAGCTTAGAATAAACATAATTTTAACTTTTTGGTAGATACTTTACGTCAGTAAAGCAGTTTGTTACTTTGATTAGTCAGAATGTGTGGAAAATAAATTTTTCTCAAGGAGCCTATAAAAAAAGATATGTGATTTTATGATAAAGAGTTCATCTCCCTCAATTTTTGTGTTTCAGGTATTATAATGACATTTGTTCTGAATATTTTTGTAAGGGTGATAATGTGCACAGTGTTTAATGTTTTTAAACAGAGACGTGGATAGTTCTCATTTACTCACTGATGGGAGTAAAACTCACCTTCAGAACGTAGAACGTCCAGTAATTTCATCTGGAATGATTCAAAGTGGACGACTGTGCTCCAAAGATTTTATAAAATTCTATAGAAGCTTAACTATTTTACTCTGCTCTCTCTCTCTCTCTCTCTCTCTCTCTCTCTCTCTCTCTCTCTCTCTCTCTCTTTTTCCCATGATTGGCTTCATGATTTATCTTCTCAATGGATTTACTGAAATGAGTACTGTGTGCTTTTCAGGAGCCTGTGCAGAAGATGATGCACGATTATTCATTTGCTTCAATTCCCAAGTTAAAGGGAAAAAATGCAGTAGGTGCCCAGCAGTGACGAAGATCTAAAATATCCAGAATTCAATTCTGGTACAAAATCAGTGTGGCTGAAGTACAATAAGCTGTGACCAGTGAAATAAAATCCCTGAGCATGGAATATCTGCATTCAGCCATGGCACTGGGCTGAAGTATACCTCATAGAGTGTTCCCACTCAAATGCCCACCTGTGTGCAGCCAGGTGGCAATGGGCACAGTTTGGCAAATAGATGATGTACAGGGATTTCGGCAGCCTGACAAGTGATTGATCTTACATTGTTGCCAAAACACCCATGAGCAAGGATGATTAAGTGGCTCCTGCATATGCAAAACATATGCAGTAGTCCATGTGAGGTGGGGGGGGGGGAGGATTGTTCGTTGATGGAAGGCACCTGACCACACAAGTGTAGCACAATAGATGCCCAAGCTATCACATGCCCATGCATGTTGAAGAGCAGATGACTGTGCTGTTGAGGGCATCAGGACTCTTGGTACTGGCCATCATACCAGGTGGTCCTTGCTCTGATTGTGTGTCACCCATGGAGAGAACCCTTATTTGGAGTAGGTGGCATCGTGGCTTATATTTGCTGTCATGAAAGCACCAAATTTATCAGTACCTGACTGCAACTCTCCAGCAGTCTCTTCAGACTGCAGTTCAGTACAGTCATGACCTTACGTATTTTCCCTCTTGTGCCGTGCCATTGATTGAGAACAAAACCAAATGACTTACAGACACTTACTCCCCTCAGTTCTTGGTTTATAATACTTGAACAGATGAAGAATCTCCTGAGGATGTAGGGTTCTGAACTGATGTTTTTTGATGTTCGATGTTCATTGATGACAGGCAGTGGTCGCAGGTTGTGTCTAGTTCTCCTGTACACATCTAACCAGGACACCTCCAACACAGTAATCCAATGAGACTGCAATGAATATTACTGTTGCCTGTGGTAACTACAACAACTAATTTCCAGCTCTTTGAGGAACTGTACTGGCACCAAGAGAGCATCCGGAAGGGTCTGTACTTTGGCTCACACAGATATCATCAGTGAGTGGATTTCATTCCCTACTGGATTGTGAGCAGTAGCAGTGTGGGTACAAACATCCCCAGTGATCACAATGTTGACATTTATTGACCTCCAGGCAGGACACATTTACCTTGAGATGACCGCGTTAATCCACCAATAACACTACATCTACATTTACATAGATAGTCCGCAAGCCACCGTAGGGTGCATGGCGGAGGGTACCCTGTACCACTACTTGCCATTTCCTTTCCTATTTCACTCGCAAATAGAGCAAGGGCAAAACGACTGTCCATATACCCCAGTATGAGCCGTAATTTCTTGTGTCTTATCATCATGGTCCTTATGCACAATGTTTATTGGTGGCAGCATAGTCGTTTGGCAGTCTGTGACAAAGCAAGCTGGGATATTTTTACTTCCACTCTTTTTTTGCCATCTACCATCTTAAAATTCATTTTTTCAGTTTTGACTAATTGCTGTTAACATATGTGAGTATAATCTGCATTTCCATAGAAGACAAAGGTCGGCCCTGAGTCTTATAGAATATAACACCAGACCTAATATTGTGCTTAGTTTTATGTATGTAATTGATTTTATAATTTATTTTGACTATTCCTAATTAATTCTTTTGTTGTAAGGTGAAATCAGTAATTGTTCCGTGACAGATTCTATTGTTGACTTATAAAAGTTCTGTAATAATTATGAACTTCTGGAAGAACCACCAATAGCAGTCTTTAAGTATCCATTTGGCTCTATTCGAAAACATGTTAACAAAGCCAGCCCTTAATTAATTCTAAAGTAATTACCAGTTTTGTCAAAAGTATTGTTTGCGTAACTGTATCTGTTAATTTCATCATTTAAACAAATAATTCAACCTAACTCTTGTAGTAGAAGAAACTATTAAAAAGATGGAATTTTTCGATGTATTCTGTTAATTTAATGAGTTAAGTTTTAATTGTAATTTCTGTAAATTAAATGTCAATGTGTAGTTTCAATGCCTATTATTGTGATGATATATTTAGGCCCGATTTTTGGTCCCGAGATAGTCAGTCCACAGCCTAGTTTCAGACGAGGAGCCTGTACCAGTTAGATCAACAATTAACTATGAAATAAGTGTAATAGGCTGTGTGCTAAAACAATGACAGTGTCTGTCCAATACGTACCATATTATTTGGCAAGAACTGTGTGGTTAGGTTTTTACTGCTTATGGGTGTTCAGCAGTAAACTATTGTAGCAGTATGTTGAAGTTTGCTGGCAACCTATTCGTGAGACTTATCGAAAATTAATCAATAGGGCACTGGTCATAGAACTGTGTATTATTGGGGGGTTGTGAACAGTGAAAGTAAAGAACTGTGAAACGCAACTCTGCACCTGTCGGCTACATTATTTGCAGTAGTCAGTGTTGAAATTCCACCTCCTCCCCCCCCCCCCCCCCCGCCATTTTTCAGCCAGTATCACAACACAGTACGTCAACACCGAGGACATTCAAATTGGGAATAAAGCAGGCAAACAACCCAAGTCAGCTTCAAATGCCGGTTCTCTAAATTTTCTCAATAGTGTTTCCCGAAAAGAACATCACATTCCATGCTGAGATTCCCATTTGAGTTCCTGAAGCATCTCCATAACACTTGTATGTTGTTCGAACCTACTAGTAACAAATCTAGCGGCCTGCGTCTGAATTGCTTTGATGTCTTCATTCAATCCGACCTGGTGCGGATCCCAAACACTTGAGCAGTACTTAAGAATAGGTCACACCAGTATCCTACATGTGGTCTCCTTTACAGGTGAACCACTCTTTCCTAAAATTCTCTGAATTAACAGAAGTCGTCCATTTGCCTTCCCTACCATAGTTTTCACATGCTCGTTCCACCTCAGATCACTTCGCAGTTTTATGCTCAGATATTGTAATGGCTTGAATGTGTCAAGCAGGACACCAGTAATACTGTATCTGAACATTAAAGGTTTGTTGTTCCTACTCATCCCCATTGACTTCAATTTTTGCACATTTAGGGCTAGCTGCCATTCATCACACAAACTGGAAATTTTGTGTAAGTCATCTTGTATCTTACTACAGCCACTCAACTTCGACACCTTAACCATACACCATGGCATCATCAGCAAACAAACACAGATTGCTGCTCACCCCGTCTGTCAAATCTTTTATGTGTATATAGAACAACAGCGGTCCTGTCACACTTCCCTTGGGCACACCTGATGATACCCTTGTCTCTGAAGAGCATTCGCTGTTGAGGACAACATAGTTATAATATTTAAGAAGTCTTTGGGCCACTCACCTGTGAACTTATTCCATATGCTCATACCTTAGTTAACAGCCTGCCCAACCCCCCTCCCACCTTTTTAACATATTTGAGGATTCCAATGTACTCCATGAGAGGAAGTACCACTTTGCCTGATCAGGGCCTTCTGAATTACTAGCTTCTTTCCAATTTTGATCTCTCTCCTCTCACAACAGTATACCTATCCATTTTAGAGCCACCCATGGCACATTTTTGGCTATCAATCTTACAATATCTCCTCTCCCCTCATTGCTTCGCTACAATGGTCGGTGCATTATAATCTTTGGGACAGTGAACACTTTCTGGTGATGCTGTCACTTCATTGTTACTGCATGACTGTGAGGTAACGGGCGATTTGCGGCACCCTGGAAATATTTTATGTTCGGAGTTGGGGCGGCTACACGGGCCTCTCGGCCAGCCGGGCCCTGGCAGCAAACACATGGTGCTGAACGTTAGCTGGACGAGAGGGGTAGCCCCAGCGCATGGCCCAGCCGTGTGGCTGCGAATTCTGCTGTGATGAGGACGGTGCTTTGTGTCGATGAAGAAGATGTCTATGCCGGGAGTGCCAAAGATGGCGGACTTTGTGAAACCTTAATGGCAGACATTTCACAGTTCGTATAGAAATTAATAGTAGCCAGATGAATCATGATACCTCAAAACGAAACATGTACATTACTATTATTTGCACGATGATTCTGTTAGTGTAATCAGATTTTCAATATCTTTATTAGTTAAAAAGTTTAGTATCTGAAGGTAAATTATACAAATAACACGCAGCAACTAATTTCCAAAATATAAACGCTTCATCCGATTTTGTTGATCGCCATGTCTTTAGAAAGCTATTAATGTAAACCTAAATTGGTATGAATTACATACATTTAACTTGAATAATACACGAGTTATTGGAGGTCAAAGTGACCGATTACTATCGATCGCGTCAGGCCGTAAGTACTCCACATTGACATTAAAAAACGGTAGCAGCACGCTTATGAATATATTTATTCATCTGTGTCTTTGTTTATATCGGAGATACAATATTAATGAAGAAATTGGTTAAATATTTACCGTGTTTTCGAAAGCACAGAGACATTAGGCTACTGGCCTACCTTGTGTTTCTATTCCTTTGATATATGTTTATTTGATTTGTTTATGTATTTAATGATGTGTGTTAGAGCGTGTTTATGGTCCAGCTGTAGAAATATTTATTTAATTTCTAGTCATTTAAATGTAAATCCGGTATTTCGAATGTTTTTCAATACGTTTGTGAGTGTGCATTTGCTTGGAGACTTGGAGGGAGCGCTCTAGCCAATCACAGCGCTCGTTACTAAGGGAGGCGACTACGGAAGTGAATGGAGGGAGTTCTGGACAGTACGGCACACAACACGGGAAATGCTGGACGCGACGGATACGGAGTTGGCGGAAGGACTTCGGGTCTGGAGTGGTTTGCGTGTGGTCGCGGCAGAAAGAAATACTTTGGAGTGCCGACTTGGGCACTTGCGAGACTTCCGTGGCTTCTACAGTGAAGACCAGTGAAGACATAGTGTGTGTTTAGAAGTGAATATCTCGCGAGCTGTGTTGTTGTTCATAACTAATTATGTGCTATAGGAATATATTGTTTACCTGTTATTCAACTTATATTTTATTTAATTGCTGGACCATGGACACCAGTAAGTGTTTTGCAGAAATATACCGCATTCTCAAAAATACTAATACTATCGTACTCATCATTTGAAGTCATTAAGATTTTATTTAATTGCAATCTTTCATTTATAAATTTATATGCTACATTCGTAGTTCAGAATTGCTGAGTGATAGAAACCTTCGACCATTCGATTCATGTGAGTATTCTTATCGCGTACTGTAGACTCGGCAGTATTTGGCCTGTAATGCGGCATCTACGTATCCCAGCCCCTAGACAGCGAAATGGTTCAAATGGCTCTGAGCACTATGGGACTCAACTGCTGAGGTCATTAGTCCCCTAGAACTTAGAACTAGTTAAACCTAACTAACCTAAGGACATCACAAACATCCATGCCCGAGGCAGATTCGAACCTGCGACCGTAGCGGTCTTGCGGTTCCAGACTGCAGCGCCTTTAACCGCACGGCCACTTCGGCCGGCCTAGACAGCGAAACCAGCCAAAACTTTTAATATTTCATCTCTGAGTCGGAGGGTGCGTAGTTATTTGAAAGCCCGCAATGACAGACCACTTAACGTGATGGGTTATTCAAAGAGCTAACTGGCAGTTTTACACCTCACTTTTGTCCCTCTGTCAGATTGCATCAATGGGGTTGTGCGAAGCATTTTCAGTGATGTCACCTGCATTGTTGTAAATGCAACCCAACCCCTCCCCCCCTTTCTGTACAAGCCCTCTCCAGTGTTGGGCTCGACTACTCTAACTTCTTGGCAATCTGAATCTTGTAGAAGCCACGTCATTGTTAGTCTTATGAATTGCTTTCTTGTCACCAGACACAGACATTCCATAGAAGATCGTAGCCATTACTAATGCAATTGCAGGAAATGGTTTAGTTTCTACGATTTTAATGGCGGATTGTGACATGAGCAGTTTGATCACAAATGTTGTGTTAATTCCTCAGAACTGCATGTAATACATTACAGTATAGAAGCAAATATACCTGACGTAAAGGCATTTAAATTTCACAGCCAACAACTATATCTTCCACTGTTAACATCAGTTACAATTTTTGTCTTTTATCCTGTATTTCAGATATCAGCTTATGATTTTAGTGTATAGGATACAAAGAACGCAGTGTTACAAAAATGGTTCAAATGGCTCTGAGCACTATGGGACTCAACTTCTGAGGTCATTAGTCCCCTAGAACTTAGAACTAGTTAAACCTAACTAACCTAAGGACATCACACACATCCATGCCTGAGGCAGGATTCGAACCTGCGACCGTAGTGGTCTCGCGGTTCCAGACCGCAGTGCCTAGAACCGCACGGCCACTTCGGCCGGCTGCAGTGTTACATTCAAAAGACCTATCATTAGCAGTCGCATCTTGTTGACTATCATAAAAAGTAGCAGTTTTTATCAGTTATTGCATGACTATCGAAGATGAAATTGTTTCGGAGAAATCTGGACGATATAGCAAGCAAATGACCTGATCATGTTCATAGCAATAATAGATAACATTTAACTTCTGATAGTTAATTGGGGGAATTCTGTTTAGTAAGATTGTAGTAAATAAAAGAACTTGTAAATGTATGTAAAAATTATCTGAAAAATACGCTTTTATATTTAATACATTAGTGAAGGAGTGGGTAATTGTTATAGCTTGGGGGCCACTTTATGTAAGTGGACGTTAACAGAAGGCTGCACCTTTTAAAATGACTGCATTCATTAGTTAACTTTGCATTTCTGAAAAGGTATAAAAATCAATAAATATAAATGAAATAAAATTGGGGCACCTTTATTCAATTTATTTATGTGCTAATTTCATGTCATCTATATCTGCAAGCACATTTAATTTTAGAGTCAATTCAATGAGACAAATGTATTCTATCCTCCAGCTTTTTTAAAAATTTTATTTTAAAGTTAGAAGTGAAGACTTTTGGTTGAGATCATCATACACAGCAAGCTCATGTCTGTTGAAGAGCATCAATATTTGCATGTATTGATCTTCAAACAAGAAATACTTTCCTAACAGGTATATGTAAGCCCAAATACAAAGAACATTTTCCCAGCAAATTTATTAATACATGGACATTTTTCAGCAGGCAAAAGATTTATAAAAGCCAACTAATGTCCCAGCATTAAACATTTCTTTCATGGCGTGATCTGATTAACAATGTGTCAATAAGTTCAAGCTGCAAGGCCTCAGGTGCTATGTCAATAGCAGGGACGATGGGATGAGAGAGCAAATTTAACTGAGCTCAGTTTTCTTAAACTCGTCAATTCTTCTTGTGACATCATTCTCCAAACATTGCAGATGCTCCATAATCTTAACACAAACACTTCCAGCCTCATTCTGTTTTCCTAACAAAGATAAATCACAAAAACTGCCTTTCTCTGATTGCTTTGCAACAGACCTAGTATTGATTTTAATAATTTTACATGAATCCTTTACCTGCAATGTTCCATTCAGTTCATCCAATTTCTCAAATATATTAGCTACAAGCATCATAGCATGTTTCGTTTCATAATTGTACTTCTTAAATACATTTCATGACACAATAAGCGAATTGCTTTATTTTCTCTATTAAACACAGGACATTCATCACTGATTTTGTAGATTTACTGTCACATAGACAAAATGGAAGCAGGCCAGATCAACCAGAAAAACACTGCATTATACTGTTCATGCAAACTAAATTACTGGAAAAAACTTTTAAGGTTGCTCTCATTAGCATTATACACGTATATTGAAGTGTTCATCCTAGTGGAAGTCTTCAGTTGTGCACAGGGAGGAAATCTAGGTTCAAGGTGAATTTTTCTGATTGCATTGGCGAGCTGCTCAAAAGTCCTTATTGGGCAACATGTGGCCTGCAGGCTACTATTTGGACACCACTGCTTTAGGGTAAAATCTGTGATCTCTAGGTAAGAAATAAGCCCAAAATGTCAACAGATTCACTGAAAACATCAGGTATTACTGAAGCTGGAAATTAAGTAAGGTATATGCTTTTTTTTTAATATATGAAAGAGAAGAACTGTTCTAAACACATATGTGCCCTAAAACAGCACACAAATTGCCATTCCTGGTGGATATCAGTTTGCTGAACACAGAGTTCCTGAAATTAAGGCAGTTCTGTGACAGCAATCCTCTGTTAATGTAAACTTTGGGCATACTGCAGCAGCCACCATTATATTGGAACTTTATGCGTCAAAATGATGGAGGATCCTGGTTTGACTGCTGGATTGTAGAAAGTTATTATGTTTATAAAAATCTCAGGGTGAACTACATGTTGATGGAACGGGTAGCTGCTGATGCAAAACAAGCAATGCTGGACAATCTCCAGGGACAACTGCTACACACTAGTCGCTCAGGAATGTGTTGTTCTCATATAGTCTGCTTATGTAGCCAGCCTTAATTTGGTAATGACATGATTTGTTGTAACACTCCCGCTTATATGGGCATAAATTCTGGAAACAATAACATGCAGTCAACACTGCATGCTCTGATTGATGACCCTCCAGAGCAAGCTGAAGACCAAATTGCAAATGTAAAGAGTAACAGTTCAGATTTTTTCAAACTATGTTTTTAGCAGTGAAAAGCAAGGAGGGAATATTTGTGAATCTGTCATTTTAATTTCAGAAAGCATTGAAAGTAATCATAAAAGATATGAAATTCATAAAAAATGCTTAATGATGGCACCTTTGTAACTGAAACATAAACACCTCAGCATGCAGAAAGTGAACTTAGCTAACTTCAGAAACGTTGTCATGTTAATGGAAATCCTAAATAACATAGAGACTGGATCAAGAGGTTAGTGCAGAGGTGGGAAATACAGTAAATATGATTAGTAGTGAGCTGGAGCAAATGGTTTTCATTGCAATAATACTTGATTCACTTGTATTGCCAGAGCACAGGCTTCCTTGATACGAAAGTGCAACAGTATACAAGATGCTTCAACTTACCTTATGGACGCTTTCTGTTGGAAACAGTGCATCTGATCTTTTTCGAGTGAGGTACGGATTTTGTTCACATAAATAGTTTGCATAATTTTGCTGATATTATCTAAAAATCTTACTGAAACTAACGATTTCAACAGCTCTAAAGGAAAGAAAAAATAAGTTTTCAGATTAATGAATAGGCTTTTTAGTGTTGGAAAAAAGAGAGAAAAGTTTTCTTCAATTTTTATATATGACTAAACTTACTTTCCAATTTTTGCACTTACCATATAGCAAATTACCAGAAGATATCACTTTTGTATTTGGATTTACAGCAGAAGATGTTCAATATGCATTATGACTTGTTCCATGCATTTTCGTGAGTGCCTTTGTGCACTTTTAGTACCTGAAAGTATCTCTGCACCTGGGATTGACCAGTATACTTTCCGAAATCCTTTTCTCATTTTTATTTTATGTTGCAGGATACTGTTGATACACAATCTGTTTGATACATCCCAGAAAGAAACAAACAGAAGTTAAATCTGGTGGCCAGGCAAACCAAGTCTTTGCGCTCTTGCTACAGTATTAAAAAAAATGTTCCCAACAAAGCACTATTTGGCTGATCAGTCAACCAGGTAATATTTGATTTAAGGCCCATCTGGCCACCAAGTAAAAATATCTTGGATACCCATCTTGCTGCAACCAGATTAGCACCTGTACTGCTAAAGGAACATCATCTGGCAACTTTGTCAATGTATTTTGAAGAAATTCAGAGTGGGCCAATGCCACTCAACATTTAATTGATCATAACTCAATGAGGGTCTGATAACTTGATCATGGATGAATTCGTACCAGATATTTATGCATTAAACATGCTGTTTGTATTGCTTGCTTCTCTTGTAACCAATAGTAAGCTTTGTGGATAGTCACATTGCCTTTAGAGTTGCAAGGAGCTTCATTCGACGGTAATGACAGTTTTGAGGTAGAGGTTTTAATTTAAAAACCAAATGCAGAAGACGATTCTTGTCTGGAAATCATTTGTGCTTAAAGCCTCATGAACATGGTGTACACAACTATGATACAGAGCTCTCATCCTGGAATCCCTTGGTATTCTTCACATAGAAATATGAGATTTCAGATTTATTGTAGAAAAACTATCTGCAGTCTTGTTTTGTCTCACAAGCCTTACGTTGCTTTGTCTGGAAGAAGATCCTGCAAGAATGGGGCCATCGATGACCGAAGAGAATCGTTCAATGTGACAGAAGTGCAACCCTTCCACAAACTGCTGCAGATTTCAATGCTTGGTCATTAACTAGTGTCAGTATGTGAACCATTTAATGATAAATCATTGATGTGGGCTTTTCAGAGCCAAAGACCCACTCATTTACCCTTGATGACTGCATAACACAAAGCTTTACGCATTGCCTGGGCCCATCAACACCGACATTGAACTGTTGCCTGGTTGGACAAGTCTCGTTTCAAATTGTATCAAGCATATGAACGTGTATGGGGTATGGAGACAACCTCATGAACCCACAGAACTAGCATGTCAGCAGGGCACTGTTCAAGCTGGCAGAGGCTCTGTAATGATGCGGGACATGTGCAGTTGAAATGATATGAGACCCCTGATACATCTAGATTGACTCTGACAAGTGACACATACGTAGGCATCCTGTCTGATCACCTGCATCCAATGATGTCCATTGTGCTTTCCGACGGCAACTCCAGCAGGACAATGCGACACACCAGATGTCCAGAATTGCTACAGTGTGGCTCCAGGAACTCTCTTCTGAGTTTAAACACCTCCACTGGCCATCGAACTCCACAGACATGAACATTATTGAGTATATCTGGGATGCCTTGCAACGACCTTTTCAGAAGAGATCGCCACTCCCTCATACTCTTCTACTCTTCTGGATTCATGGACAGCCCTGCAGGATTCATGGTGTTAATTCCCTCCAGCACTACTTCAGACATTAGTCAAGTCCACGCCATGTCGTGTTGTGGCACTTCTGCGTGCTCACGAAGGCCCTACGAAATGTTAGGCTGGTGTACCAGTTTCTTTGATTCTTCAGTGTGTATGTTGGAGAATTAACGATGAATGGGCATACTGCAGTCATCTACCTACATTTGCAATATAGTATACGGTACTCGCAAAGTAGTGAATGGGTGGTTTAGTGATGATACAGAAACTGTCAAGCATGCTGTTGTCTCATTGGTCGACATTGAAATTATGGAAAAAGCTGGTAAAATTGATCTCACTATCAACTGTAATGCTTATTACATGTAAATTGATGGTGTCTTTCCCATCCCATCCATCCAATGTTATGCTGTTGATTACCACAAAATGGTTGACTGACATAACTAGTTTGAGATGGAGAGAGTTGGTGGAGGGGCAACACTTTCCAGGGACGACCAGCACTGTAACAGTGATCACGTACATGACTGTAATTTGTGGAACACTGAGCTGTCTGCTACCTCATCACCGTGAAATATGAGTTTAAGTGTAGAGATCATCATTACCTTTGGATAGCTGTTTGGAAACGATCCATAGTGCCGCAAAATTCTACCATTTTCCATATGTTGTGACCATCTTTTGTTTCAATCATTCTGTGTGTGTTGTGGGAGCAACAGTATAATTTACATTGTGCGATGTCCAGTTTTCTGTGCGAGCTAATGGAATGAATCTCAGTTTAAAACCTGACACAGACCTTGAAGTCGTGGTGGAAAGAACAAAATGTGTGGCAGTGTACAAAGCTGTAGTCATACACCGCTTGGGCGTATTACGGCAGAAAAAACAACGTATTAAACAACAAAACAGGGATCCTCTCTTGTGACTGGTAGTCTGTGGGATACGGTC
Organism: Schistocerca cancellata; assembly: GCF_023864275.1. Lineage (NCBI taxonomy): Eukaryota > Metazoa > Arthropoda > Insecta > Orthoptera > Acrididae > Schistocerca > Schistocerca cancellata. The sequence goes on from NC_064626.1 coordinate 568,400,278, forward strand.
CTCCAACAGTACAGATGATGAAACTTTACACTGTTTTGTGCAGGTCACTTTGATCACTGGCCACCTGCTCCTATGGATCAATACCCATATATTTAATAGGATTGCCACATGTGCTCAATGCCAGCCCATAGACAGTATTTGTTTCCTGATACGGTGGACGAGAGAGATGCAGTAAAATTTTATTGTGTTCTCTATCAGTGACATTAGCAGATATTTTCTGGTGCATAGTTTATCTCTGTAGGATAGTACAAACATCTTGATGTCATTTACAGTCTTATTAAAGCAGTGACAGTTACAAAACAGTCTACTAATGACGCAATATGGACATCACAGCAATCTAATCTTGAGTACAAGACAGCTACTTTAATGTGAATGACATTGGCATCCATACCTGTTCTCACCAAAATTTTAATTGCAGGTACTTGAAAATGGCAATTAAGCAAAAACAAACGGTCATAAATAAAGATTACTTATTATAAGCAGCTATTTGGTTCATAGTTTATCTCTGTAGGATGGTACAAACATCTTGATGTCATTTACAGTCTTATTAAAGCAGTGGCAGTTACAAAACAGTCTACTAATGTCGCAATATGGACATCACAGCAATCCAGACTTGAGTACAAGACAGCTACTTTAATATGAATGACACTGGCATCTATACCTGTTCTCACCAAAATTGTAATTGCAGGTACTTGAAAATGGCGATTAAGCCTAAACAAATGGTCATAAATAAAGAGTACTTATTATAAGCAGCTATTTGGTGTATCTCTCTAATAATATTCAGCTGGGTTTAGTAACTCCTGAAGCAGCTCGTGCTCAAGGATAAGGAAATGATGTGGCATTTCCCACAGAAGCCACGAAGTGTCTCACCTTCACAACTGTACTGTGATCTTCTTTTAGAGCCCATGTTCAAGTGAAGTGTGGTGGTGGTGGTATACCTCAGAATATAACGTGTGTTTGTATCACAAATTGTTTAGATAGCCTTGCATCATCTGCAAAGCTCTCGCTCTTTGTGCAATGCTGCATTTAGTTCCTCTGACATATTCAAGATATGTATGTGACAATATACCACACATTGCTTAACATAAGATATAGTAACTTCTGCAGCAGTTTGTGTTCAATGACAAGGGTCATCTACCGCCACAAGGAAGGCTGAGGTATTTACAGCTTACCTCGTGGCTACCCTGTGGCTATCACTTCCTGGCACTGCGGGCCTGGTACATGGCCTCTTTCAGCAGGGTGCAGAGACTCTGGGGCAGGAAGTGCATCCGCCAGAGTGGGTGAACATGTTGCCTCTTGCGCTTCGGAAGACTGATGGGATTTTTATCAAATGATCTACAGTTACAGCACATGAATTTATCAGTATGATTTGTGAAGTGTAACTTAGTCCCATCCTGCTGGATCTTCATTATTTGATGAAGTGTATTTGTCTTCTTCATACATTCACCAAATATCATTTCTTTCCAAGCATCATACAAGTGGCTATCAATGCAGTTTTCAGCTGCATGATTATAGCTAATATACCATTAATCTCCTTGAGGTGCATTAAGTTTTGCACACTTCTCATCAAATTTATTTCTCAAGTCACGAAAAGTTTTCAACCTTACTGAATTACTTATACACTCCTGGAAATTGAAATAAGAACACCGTGAATTCATTGTCCCAGGAAGGGGAAACTTTATAGACACATTCCTGGGGTCAGATACATCACATGATCACACTGACAGAACCACAGGCACATAGACACAGGCAACAGAGCATGCACAATGTCGGCACTAGTACAGTGTATATCCACCTGTCGCAGCAATGCAGGCTGCTATTCTCCCATGGAGACGATCGTAGAGATGCTGGATGTAGTCCTGTGGAACGGCTTGCCATGCCATTTCCACCTGGCGCCTCAGTTGGACCAGCGTTCGTGCTGGACGTGCAGACCACGTGAGACGACGCTTCATCCAGTCCCAAACATGCTCAGTGGGGGACAGATCCGGAGATCTTGCTGGCCAGGGTAGTTGACTTACACCTTCTAGAGCACGTTGGGTGGCACGGGATACATGCGGACGTGCATTGTCCTGTTGGAACAGCAAGTTCCCTTACCGGTCTAGGAATGGTAGAACGATGGGTTCGATGACGGTTTGGATGTACCGTGCACTATTCAGTGTCCCCTCGACGATCACCAGTGGTGTACGGCCAGTGTAGGAGATTGCTCCCCACACCATGATGGGGTGTTGGCCCTGTGTGCCTCGGTCGTATGCAGTCCTGATTGTGGCGCTCACCTGCACGGCGCCAAACACGCATACGACCATCATTGGCACCAAGGCAGAAGCGACTCTCATCGCTGAAGACGACACGTCTCCATTCGTCCCCCCATTCATGCCTGTCGCGACACCACTGGAGGCGGGCTGCACGATGTTGGGGCGTGAGCGGAAGACGGCCTAACGGTGTGCGGGACCGTAGCCCAGCTTCATGGAGACGGTTGCGAATGGTCCTCGCCAATACCCCAGGAGCAACAGTGTCCCCAATTTGCTGGGAAGTGGCGGTGCGGTCCCCTACGGCACTGCGTAGGATCCTACGGTCTTGGCGTGCATCCGTGCGTCGCTGCGGTCCGGTCCCAGGTCGACGGGCACGTGCACCTTCCGCCGACCACTGGCGACAACATCGACGTACTGTGGAGACCTCACGCCCCACGTGTTGAGCAATTCGGCGGTATGTCCACCCGGCCTCCCGCATGCCCACTATACGCCCTCGCTCAAAGTCCGTCAACTGCACATACGGTTCACGTCCACGCTGTCGCGGCATGCTACCAGTGTTAAAGACTGCGATGGAGCTCCGTATGCCACGGCAAACTGGCTGACACTGACGGCGGCGGTGCACAAATGCTGCGCAGCTAGCGCCATTCGACGGCCAACACCGCGGTTCCTGGTGTGTCCGCTGTGCCGTGCGTGTGATCATTGCTTGTACAGCCCTCTCGCAGTGTCCGGAGCAAGTATGGTGGGTCTGACACACCGGTGTCAATGTGTTCTTTTTTCCATTTCCAGGAGTGTATTAAAACTGGCGGTTTTGATATCTTGGCCCCTCTTGATAAAATTTCTATGGACGCCTATGCCGACTAAAATCATTTAATCACGGGTTCACGAGAGACTGGCGTGCCATCATTCTAGTACAGAACTGAATGACGTTCGCGTATCTGTCCGCAAGTTGCGTTTGTCTCGATGCCCAGTCACGTTGGTCATTGCTGCTCCCAGATGTGGCAGCACGGTGTACTACATTTCACGCTCTGCATACCCCAAAATCACCTGTAAATTTAATCACGTATTCTCCACACTACATTGTATACGCAAAATAATTAAAATTTCGATATTTGCGGGCACACACCATTGAGTTCCCCAACTGGTGGACGAGCGTTTCAGGACTGCTGATAGAGACGTCCAGTTGCGCAGCGAAGTATTTAGTGTGATTCGTCGATCACTTCGGATGAGACGTCTGCGCGTGCCAACATTCCGATAGTCACAGCTGTGAGCGTCCGGCTGGAACGCGGGAGATCGGACAGGTTCGGGCGACCTCGTTACGATGATGACAGACGCCTCGACCAACGACTCACCGTGATTTCATTCACTGCCAGGTCTCCGTAGACATCCTGCAAGTCTATGAATATTTGCGATGCTCTGTTTTCCAGCAAAACAAACTCAATGACAACTCCCTGCTTGGAACGCACCACCGTTACAGATGTTATTTTGAAGGCTACGTATAGCAGCGTCACCTATCGGAACTTCATGAAACTATAGAGGCTGAATCGGTAATATACCACGATGCCCTACAACTAATTTCGCATGTTTTCAACAAAAACTGGCGTAGTAAAAACGATTGTATTACTTATTAACGCCTCTCGTACTTTTGACATACATTAACGAACCGTGTAACGCCCCGTTTTTAAACCGTTAAACATGTATCTCTCTTTGCACGTCCTAAGGAATCTTGTAATTTTTATTGAAATATTGCTTTCATAGAAGATATACTGTGTTGCTCTATCGCCCTCCTACAAACGATTAAGATCGCGCATAGTTAAGATATTTGATTCACATTTACTAGGACAAGGGATTACAGCTGTGTTCGGTGAGTCAGATTCACATTGCTAAGGGATTAAAGCTGTGTTCGGTGAGTCAGATTCACATTGCTAAGGGAGAACCTGGGATGGTTCTTTCGAAAAAGACACAGCTGATATCCTTCCACATCCTATTTCATTCCAAGTAAGTTTTACCTTGTGCTCACTAAATCTGTTGCTGCAAATTTATATTGCTGCAGATTTATATTTCTTTTCACATTAACTAATGCGAAAAGCAATATAAATCTGCCTATTCGAACAGAATTTTGTTAGGTTTTGAGACGCTTAGCACTTTGCATACTCAACTCCGCAAGATGCCCTTCATTTGTGCCTACGTTTGTAAATAATTATAGATGTGGATGGTCTTTATATATGTGAAATGCCCTAAGAAACCATATGCTTTCCACTACATTTGTACGACCAACAAGGAAGAGCCGTCGTCCTACCCGTACTGTAAATTCAATGCGAAGGAAATTGTGTGTGTGTGTGTGTGTGTGTGTGTGTGAGAGAGAGAGAGAGAGAGAGAGAGAGAGAGAGAGAGAGAGAGACTGTGAGTAGGAATAGAAAGAGAGACCGAAAACACTAATAAAACCTGATAGGCCACGTTCTATCATCCTGCTTGACTAAGAAGAAGTAATGTATCACATGTTATTAAAACATCAGTATACGAGGAAGAATGAAACTTGAATTTCATTACAGTCCCTCAAGGTTAAGGAAACCTACGTTGACTTCACAGGTATTGACGTTGCTTTAGAAATTAAATACTGGTTCATAGTCGTAGTCATTATTTTCGCCCCATACTAGCGGTTTTAGACTCCAATGGTTAGCTTCTTAACTGTGGACTTAGTGTTTAGATTACCTGCACAGACTTCAGTTGAGAAGTTCTAAAAGAGCCTTCCAGCAGCTCGAAATTCAACCCGAGCACGACGCAAACCGCACCTGGTAATTAATGCTAAAACCTATAAGAAATAATAGGAAAATGAGATTGTTATAGAGCAGAGGCAAAACGTCCCCCAACAGTTTATTTCATAGACAGGAAAGTCTGTAACAGCGTACATTAGATAAATGAATCTCTGGATGTATGAGATTTAATTGAAAATGTGAAGCCCTCTTTTAGTTAACTGTAAAATATATTCTCAATCTGACAAAATGCCTTCGATCAATTTTGTCAAACAAGCCAGTTTCTTCCACATAAGAGTGCCACTCTGGCGAACATTGCTGTCTATTTCCTCTGTTCTGTCGGCAAGTTGTGTTCGCGAAGCTAGTCACAAACAATGCAACTTTCTTCGTAGCACGGTTGTGATACTATTATGCAAGACTGTAGGAGCTTTAAGAGAAGGTTGCTTGGGTATGATGAGCCTTTCGCAAAAACGCAAAGAACAACTCGTTTACTGAAGACATTCGTACCAACTGAACTGCTACTGCAATTTGCAATTCCTTCTTGAGTACCATGACACAAATCAGCATGTACTCAATTTATCATCAGTCAATTCCTTGTACATCGGGTTTCAAATATTTGCAGGGATCAGTATGCTGCATGCAAGTAATACTGTGTGTGTAATGGCAAAGTCTTCAGTCAGTACAGGTAACAATGTGACAGTAGTGAATCCCAACTCATGGCTGGGATCAGTATACTGCAAGCACATCGAGATACATGTAAGGAGGTCTTACAGTTTGGTAAATGTCGCCTGACATCTCATTGCTAGTGTGGATCGCATTCTTCAACCAGCGCATATCACTCTGTACACAACTCCAATGGTTCTCTTGTTTTGACCTAAGTCGACATGAATAGACATCCGAGAAAGATACATAGATACCTGCAGTACAGTGAAACAGAAGTTGGCAGTTTCATTAGTCGTTTTGAGCACCAACTCTTTTCAGCATAGCTGATGCCACAGGTTTATTGGTTGATGTCCTATAATGTGTTCCTGTCTTGCTCAAAATTGGCATACTGGGAACACATCATGATGTAGCTCATAGGAGAAATACACGATGTCAACAGTTGTCACTTAAAACACAGGCAGTTATTACTGCAGAACACATTATATATCACTCATGGCTGAAGTTGCTATAGTGTGTATGCGTGAAGAGAGCGTCATTTTGCTTGCAGCAGTACTTGATATCATCTTTGACAGTTTACAGCACGTCTCCAATCAGGACAGCTCGTAATACAACACCACTAACTGTCCACTATATAGTATTTCCCGAATCTCGATATAGCGTAAATGCAGAGGTCCTCCAGCTTGACGGAGTTTCTATATAAAATTATGCGTGATCCACGCAAAGTAGCTGGTACTGAAGGCGCCATCGTGTCTCCCATATGGTTGATGTAGAATCTCAGATTAGGCTAGCATGCCGCAATGAAACCGAAATACGTTTGAATCAGTCTTGCAGTGCAATATTTTTAACACCATTACAGAGCTTGGTTAGCTGGTAGTCCAGGCACTTAAGTGGATATCTTCTAATACGTACTTCAGGTCTTTTCCAGGGATAGGGTACTACTGGTAAATCACAACATTAATAAAGAGCTCACACGCGTTTTTTATCGACCAGTTGAAAACACCAGTGTTGGCACCATGTCTGTCCTGCTAAAGTTTGGCATACTGAGCTGCACGTAAAGAACTTTTAACACTAGCTAAGCGGCACTTGACTTTTGGAGTTGCTCATTTTCTTCAACCAGAGCAGACACCTAAAATGACATATCCTTTAGCTCGTCGTCATGATGCAGCTCACTGTGGCAACACTCAACATTAGCAGTTTTCATGTAAAGCACAGGCGGCCGACACTATATATCATTAATGCCTAAAGTTGGTATGGTGTGTGCTCTAATTCTGTGCTTTTCATTGCAGCAGAACTTAACACCATTTTCGCCAGTGTTGAGCATATCCCCAACTACAACATTTGGTAATTCGTAAACCACTTTCAATCCCTTTTGTAGAGTTCCCCCAAGTCTTGATATGGTGTATGTGAAGAACTCCTACAGCTCACTGAAGCTCTACTTGACACATATTTTCCACCCATAACATGGGACTGCAGACATACACTTAATTTCCCATATGGTAAATACAAATCTCGGATTGTGCTGATATGCTGCAGGGATACTGAAATATGTTTAAAGAGCGCCTAAAGTTCAGTATTTTGAAGCTGTCATTTAGCCTGGATAGCTGGTAGCTCAGACACCAATGTGGATCTCTTTCAATGCTACACCAATTCTTTTCCAGGGATGACATACTGCAGGCACCCCACAGGGTACATACAGAACTCCCACTGTCTGGTGCACTGTAAGTTGACAGCAGTACAGTTAGCGTTATGTACATCATCCAACCAGAGCAGTGGGTACTCCAGTCAACACAATCGATCCCCAATATGTTACACTCCAAATTTTGGTCTCCCCCAGTGTGAGGCAAGCAGAGAGCTCCAGCAATTTGTGGAAAATCGAACGACGTTCACACGTTCTCCGCACGACGCACCTAGTTCGTCGGCACCAGTATCGACCTCCTGTCGTACGGCAAGTACGGGTCTCAGACTGGGCCGGCGAAATTCGGGCAGAGTGCTACGTGCACAGGGATCTCCAGCAGCTCGTCAGAGCGGTTGCCTATCTCCGGGCTAGGCTGTTGGCAGCCCTGACACCCTATTCGACCTCTTCGATGGTGGGCCCCGAGCCGCGGCCGGCCTGGTGCAGGCGCGTCATGACGGGCATGCAGACGGCCTGCAGCTCCCTGAAGCGGCGCTGGACGTCGTCCTTGCTGGCGTCGGGCACGGCGTCCAGCCACATGAGCGCCTCGTCGCAGGCGGCCGCGGCGCGCTGCCGCGCCCCCTCGTCGACCAGCCGGCTGCCCACCTCGTCGAGTGCTCGCTTCACTGCCAGCGCGTAGTCCTCCAGCCGGTGGCGCTCGTTCACGCGCTCGCGCGCCACCGCGTCCTGCGCGCGGAATCGCTCCGCGTCCGCCACCATGCGCTCGATCTGGTCGCGCGTCAGCCGGCCGCTGTCGTTCCGGATCGTGATCGTCTGCAGGCAATACGTTTACCTGTAGGGACGGGTAATACTGAGCATGTTTCAACAATATTCACTTCCAGAAAAAAAGGGAAGCACACGGAAGATATGGTTGGATATCAGTGTAACTCCGTACATGTACACATCATTGACGGATGTGTAAATAATATTCACAGTCGCAGTTTTCTGTAACACGCAGAACGGTGTGTAATACCTTTACCTTTTAATTTTTTCTCATAATATCATACCTTTTTATTTTTTTCTCGTTATTAATTTCTATGAATGTTTTCTTTTCTCCTTAGTAATAAGACATTTGTACATTGCCGCAGAAGACGGCAAAGATAGGCTTTTAAAGTTATCATCGTAACAAAGGAGCAATGTCCGGGGAATATCCAAATTTTTTTTATCAACTTTTATTTCAGTCTCGCTTGAGAGTACTCATGTCTTAGATCTCACACAAAAAAGACGTGCAATTTTTACTCGTACGTCAACAATATAGAAGTAAGTGATACGTGTGATAAAAAATGCAAGAAAATACATATACTAAGAGTTATCATAGATGCAAGAATATTTTTATTTATCACGCCAATATTATTTCACAAGCATGATTTTTGCTTGCAATCATAAGAAGTAATAATTTCTTTCATCCTGCAAGATAGCTTATATATGCTAATCATCAAGATTTAGTGGATGAACTGTATGATCGGCAATCACAGAAAATTAGACGTAAATTAATGATGTCAGCGTAACTTAATATATATATATATATATATATATATATATATATATATATATATATATATGTATATACGAGGTGCATTCAAGTTCTAAGGCCTCCGATTTTTTTTCTAATTAACTACTCACCCGAAATCGATGAAACTGGCGTTACTTCTCGACGTATTCGCCCTGCAGACGTACACAATTTTTACAATGCTGACGCCATGATTCCATGGCAGCGGCGAAGGCTTCTTTAGGAGTCTGTTTTGACCACTGGAAAATCGCTGAGGCAATAGCAGCACGGCTGGTGAATGTGCGGCCACGGAGAGTGTCTTTCATTGTTGGAAAAAGCCAAAAATCACTAGGAGCCGGGTCAGGTGAGTAGGAAGCATGAGGAATCACTTCAAAGTTGTTATCACGAAGAAACTGTTGCGTAACGTTAGCTCGATGTGCGGGTGCGTTGTCTTGGTGAAACAGCGCACGCGCTGCCCTTCCGGGACGTTTTTGTTGCAGTTCAGGAAGGAATTTGTTCTTCAAAACATTTTCGTAGGATGCACCTGTTACCGTGGTGCCCTTTGGAACGCAATGGGTAAGGATTACGTCCTCGCTGTCCCAGAACATGGACACCATCATTTTTTCAGCACTGGCGGTTACCTGAAATTGTTTTGGTGGCGGTGAATCTGTGTGCTTCCATTGAGCTGACTGGCGCTTTGTTTCTGGATTGAAAAATGGCATCCACGTCTCATCCATTGTCACAACAGACGAAAAGAAAGTCCCATTCATACTGTTGTTGCACGTCAACATTGCTTGGCAACATGCCACACTGGCAGCCATGTGGTCGTCTGTCAGCATTCGTGGCACCCACCTGGATGACACTTTTCGCATTTTCAGGTCGTCATGCAGGATTGTGTGCACAGAACCCACAGAAATGCCAACTCTGGAGGCGATCTGTTCAACAGTCATTTGGCGATCCCCCAAAACAATTCTCTCCACTTTCTCGATCATGTCGTCAGACAGGCTTGTGCAAGCCCGAGGTTGTTTCGGTTTGTTGTCACACGATGTTCTGCCTTCAGTAAACTGTCGCACCCACGAACGCACTTTCGACACATCCATAACTCCATCACCACATGTCTCCTTCAACTGTCGATGAATTTCAGTTGGTTTCACACCACGCAAATTCAGAAAACGAATGATTGCACGCTGTTCAAGTAAGGAAAACGTCGCCATTTTAAGTATTTAAAACAGTTCTCATTCTCGCCGCTGGCGGTAAAATTCCATCTGCCCTATGGTGCTGCCATCTCTGGGACGTATTGACAATGAACACAGCCTCATTTTCAAACAATGCGCATGTTTCTATCTCTTTCCAGTCCGTTGCTGCAAAATACGATTTGTGTGACTTCAGTATTGGTACGTTTCCTTGTATTTTTCTTAGGCTATAAGGAAGACTGTTCATGGCACCAGTTTAGTTACAACAAGAATTCAGGCTTTAATTCCAGTACAGAAATCTCTCATTACGTAAATTTCATGCTGATTCATACTCTTTGTGTTAGCTGTTGCGTTGCTTCCTAGCACGGTTATTCCAAAATCGACCAACAGGCCTAACACAACGGCCTCTAGATTGCATTAGTATTATTAGTGTTCAGTGCCATTACCAGGCCTGACAGAACATACGCAAGGCGTGAAAAGCATCATATATCGAATGATAATTGCGAAGGACACGGAGATGTGGCGTATTCATGTGAAAAGTGCAGTCAGCATCTAACAGAGTTTGAAAGGGCGTCGCTGTGGGTCTCCATTCAGCCAGGTGGTCGAGTCGTACAACATGCAGAGTTGTGACAGTCTCCGACTGGACGGGATCACGAGGGCAGGCGGACTCGTCTTCAAGGTTTCCGTCGGCCACAGTTCGCCACCACAAGGAAGGATCACTGTATTGTGCTTCGTGCACACCGTGACCCCTTCTCATCTGTTCTTGTGATCCAATTCCCTGCATCATTTTGTGTCACCCCACACAATTGGTCAGATACTAGCAGTAGCCAAACTAGGGAATTACTATTCCACGCACAGGCTGCCATTAATACGTCAACACCCAAGGCTGTCTTTGGAGTGCAGTAGTCAGTGGGAAGCACGGAGTCGTGATGAATGGCATCAAATTATGTTCAGAAATGAATCACGTTCTGCACTACCCTGAATGTCCATTGCCTGCGAATATGGCGGCAAACTAGGAAGAAGTCTCATTCTTCCAATTTTGTGGTGGGAGGCAACGGCATTACTCCCGGCATCACAGTCTGGGGTGCCGTCGGATTTGACATCAGGTCATGGCTGGTAATGGCTGACGCTCACGGGACAACAGTATGTCACGGAGATCTTATGTCCTCATGTGCTACCTCCCATGTGACAGTATCGCGATGCCATGTTTCGCCAGAAAAATAATCATCCACACATGGTGTCGAGGTACTCCCACGGTCTGCAAGATTCGCAGACCTGTCCCTAGCAGGAGACCAGCTCTCACATCAATCCCATCCCAGTCCCAGTATCCAGGATGTCAAGTGTCAAGCAGTAGTTAGAACAGTTGTGGGGAAACTTCACGTAAGGGATGATACAACAGCCTTATGTCCCAACCGAGTTAGTGCATACATCCAAGCCAGATGGGGTACAACGTCATAATAATAAGTAGGTTCATACTGCACAGTTCTTTGTACATTTGACTCGATTTTGTAATCACTGAAATAACATCACATACCCTCTCAACCTGTGAAGTTACATTTCGTTACCTCCTCTACTTTTGGGCGCTTCTTCGATAGCTGTACCGCAGCTTCAGCCAAAATGGAGGGGTCTCTCTGGACAGGCCATTGTACTCTGTGCTTTCAGTGCCGCATTATATGTGCAGATATTAACACAGAACGAACCAGCTCTGTCAGTGCACAGCAGCTCCTTACTACATTTTCAATGGCGCAGTAATCTTTAGAATATTTTAAGAAACTGTGAGTAATCTCCTTACATTGAGTGGAGCAAATTCTCTGACGACATGGACAGTGCCATGTATGCGGAAGGAAGGGAGCCTCACCTACATAGGTCAGCAGAACAACGACCAACACAGGAGACTGCGGTTACGCTGTCCAATAAAGGAAGTAATGGATGTTCTGAACGACGCAGCATACGATACGAATATCGATATGGAAAGCATGGTCATTATCTCAATGCAGATTGGAACGTTAGAAAAAAGAGCGGCAAACGTGCAGAAACTATTGGGACAAGCTTCACGAGACAAACAGGAGAGGTCGTAGGCACTGGCCGCAACCTGCCACAGAGCAAATGTCGCAGGTAGAACCTTCAGTAACTATTGATGCGGTCAAGAAAGTGAGCATTGCTGTGGTATGGAATATGGACACAAATCACTCTTTTTTTACTGGTGGACAGACATGGATAATGCCTTGTTAGTAAGCAAACAAAAGTAAACGTCACAGAGATATCGGTGTCGGCCCCTCTGTCATATATGTAGAGTGTCGCGTTGTAAATTCGTGAAAGCTTCACCTCGTGGCATTAGGGAAACTCATGTTGTCAGCAAATCCGCAGTGGAGAAAGGGTGTCAAAACATAATCTTACTGGGAAGAAACAAGATTAAAATCGAACTAGCTACGCCAAAGACAGCCAACTTATTTGTGCAGTCCCCACTGCATCTGGCACGAAATCTTGAAACATGCATACCTCATCACATAATTCAATGTCAGATCGTAATAAGGAATGTGAACAGCCGTCTTAGTGAAGAATAATTTTAAACGTTGCCACATCTTCTATTACAGCATTTAACATGATGCGATGAAAAAGAAACTAAAGAAAAATGGGAAGAGCTCAGTTACGGCGTATAAAACGTACGTAGTGACTTTTGATTGACAAAGGCTGCCTGAGTACATCATGGTGTAGAGGAGGCGTAGTTCTGTACAGACGGACACATCGCCGGTGTCTCAGTGTTTCAATTATCTCCGATTGAATCAGATCAGAAGCCAGTCCTAACCTGCCCAACACCGTGTTAATTGTAGAGAGCATTTTCGCACTGAATACCAATCTATACAAAACCGGTGCAATGATTCCCGCGATATGCATGCTGCATTGAGCAGGATCTTCCCTGAATACGCTCGTTGACGTCAGACCAAGGTAATTGCAACGAAGCACCAGACAATATTCAAGGAAGCTGAAAACTTAACAAGTGGCCTTCCCTATGCAGAAACAGCACGAACAGCGCCATCACCTGACGACCAATGTGCTTTCCAAATCCTTTATAAAATGCACCACAGGATTCCGGCTCACTAACAACGCCGACCCACTGTCGGCCCACTATTTGTTTCACAGTATAAGGCCCCTCCACTTCACTCCAGTACCCTCCCTTTGTGTCCTATTCTCAGTTTTCCGTATCCCCTCTTAACTTCATATACTGAACATGATAAAGATCGTCGCAGTGAAATTAGAATGAAACCGTAAAATTCCGCAAACTAGTAAAGTTTGGTAGAAAAACGCATCTACACAAGAAACTTTTTTCCGTTCAATTATGGAATTTATAAGTAAAATTCAGGCTTTTCTACCGGGAAAATTCTACAACACCTCGATACACCAAATGATATCAACGGTTGCATCTAAGTGAAATACTAGATCAGCCATGGCACACAGAGAGCTTATACAAAGAGAGTTGGTTTCCAAAGACGTTATCATACCTGTGTTCTCTGAGACATGATTTAAACCCTATTCTAATTTTTTAGTAGGTGCCTAATATATCGTCCAACAGGATAGTAATTCGAATGGTAAAGAAGGAACGACACTGTTGATTGATTCGTGGGTGTAATTGTCCCACACCTCAGTAAGAACCTTTCAAGTGATAGCAGCTGGAATTCGTCTTCTAAGACTGTTATAACTTCTGTGCTAATATACTGTAAACCAAAAGTGACTGAAGTGGAGGAATGCTATTCTCTAATCAGCTGACTAGACTCGACATACGTTGTTTGCGAAGATTTCAGCATGGTTCATGTCACAGTTAACACGTACAGAGAAGGATGTATTGAACATCGTCAGTCAGGTTAATTTAATCGTTCACAATGACGGGTCGCCAATATTCATATTACTTCTGGGCCACTGATCATGGACGACATTCCTCACAATTTACCCTTCGAATATCGCGCAACGAAGTAAATGGGAAGTATGCCCTACGCCCATATCCCATACTTACAGACCACTTCTCCATCGCATTAACTTTAAAGATTTATCTCAAGAAAGACACACTTTCCGACGTCAAAGAGAACACGAGAAGGACAAATTGGAAAATACATAAAATTTACATAAATCAGTGCATTCAAAGAGGACTGATGCAAGTTTCAGGTAAGAAGAGTTATTGCTTGCTAATTGTACTAATCCGTGAGGCTGCAACTAATGCAACTCTTTAATCTGCCGACTGGCGAACCAAGTGGAATGGCAGTACCATGGCGGATCCAAGAATTCTCGCGCATGATTACATAACGAAGACATGCATACAAAATGTGCAAAAAATAGCATACTTAGGAAAATAATACAAAGAAAAGTGACAAGAAGAAGTGACAAGAAAAAGTGAAGCACGTAGAAATGAAGGAGGAAACGAAACTTCATGAGCTGAGAGGGTATGTAATGTTATTTCAGCGATTGATTGAGATCTACAAAGAACTCGGCAGTATGAGTCCAATTATCAGGACCACGTTTCCCTCCCTCTGGCCTTGATGCATGTACTGATTATGTTGGTAAGGGTATTATCAGGTCGTTTTGTTCTCTCCTGAGGCAAGGTGGTCCTAAACTGTTCAAAGAGGTTCTTCATATCCTCGATACTGTGTATGGGACGGATTTGACGTCCGAGTTGGTACCACACATGTTCTTTCAATGACTGCTTTCTGGACCTTGCTGACCATGGGGCTACCTCAACACCACGCAGACAGTTCATAGAGACACATATCATGTGTCGACGAGCATTATTCTGTTGAAAAATGGTACCACGATAAGGTCGCTTGAGAGGTAACGAAAATTGATGCAGGGTGTCCATGACGTAGCATTATGCCACGAGATTCGCCCGCCACTATCAGCTGTGATCGAAGTCATATCCGAAGACTCCCCACGACGTGGCTCCAAGTACAGAGCAGTTATAATTAAAATTTAGCTACTTGTGACAGTGTAGAAGTTCAACCATATGGATACCCAAATTTATAGGAGTCATGTTCAGACTGTACGCTGAAGGATTTGTGTTTTTAGTAGCGTTACTGTCAAGGCTTTCCTTTAGGTGTCGATACTGGTACGACGGCGCAGGGTTGAAACACAAGCATCAGAGTGCATTTTAGTAAGAAACAGTCAACGTGGGTCTGGACAAAGTGATCAGTGCTTTATTCGTAAAGCTGTTCATCAAAACATCAGCAGTACACCTGCTGCTCTTCGTGAGTGTCGATGCATTGAAGGATTACGGAGGCGTCTTCTTTCTGCACTGGGGTCGAAGAACATGGTTCGGAAGTTCGAATTAACTGGCGATTCGTAAATTCCTCCTGGGAGAGGCGGATAGTCAATTGCGCCACACTGTTGAAGAAGTCACTGTTGCCATGGCTGAGAATGCTGGATGCAATGTGAAGTCTTCAAGCAGTGTACGAGCTGTGTCACGACAGCTGAACATTCAATGATCCATCATTCGAATGGTGGATGACGAGGAGATTCGAGCAGACTTGCTATTACGTTTCTTGCTAGGGTTGAAGCTGACGACCTGTGGCCTTGGGACATTTCGTGGAGTGATGAGGCGTACTTCACGCTCACTGGGGCGATGAACGCTGACATTTTTCGCATTTGGGGAACGTCGTTGCCAACGAACGTTCATGATGTTCCCCCGCATAGTGAACGCATCAATGCATGGTGTGGCTTTACGGCGAAGTTCGTGATTGGTCCATTTTCCTTTGAGAAACTCGGGCTTCGAGGACCAAGGATGTGCAGTGCGAATGGCGCACGATACTGTGGTCTGCTTCACCACATGTGTTCCCTGCTCTATGGGAGAGAGGTGCTTTGGACTCGACTGTTTTGAAGCGCGATAGAACTCCGCCACCTCACACTGCCCGCGAGGTAACTCGGTTACTCCGTACACACTTGGAGAAAACCGAATCATTGGTCAATCGCTCCAAACTGTGTAGCCACCAAGATCGCTACCCATGTGATCTCTGGCACTGGGATTACCCGAAGAACAGGATTTATCAACGGTAGACTAACACAAGTTGGAGGTCGAAGATGAAAGCAGAGATGTAAGGAAGCAGTCTCTAGTGTGGTTCCAGGCTGTCGTGGATTCAATGGTCGTCACATTTAGCAAACTCTGTAACCTGAATGTAAACTTGGTACGCAGTTAACATACGTTGCCCTCTCATGTGGAAATTAAAATGTGTTTCTTTAAATGGTTTATTCGTTATTTCTCTTCCGCACTTCCTTACAAATGTTTCCACAAAGTTTCACTCATTTTTCATTGGGGCTGTCTCGAGTAGCGAAAGTTTAGTTATAACCACCATGTACATGTATTTCCCACAAATATCTGTCGGAAGTTGCAAATGAGAAAGCAAAACTCTCATTACATATTGCGCTTGAAAGAGCTACAGAAACCACTGGCCTTTCTAATCGCTCAAAAAGGACAAAAAGGCATAGCTACAAGCGCTTGTGAAAACTTCACTATTTAGGAAAGATTTGGAGGAAGGAAAAGTAAATGTTATTTTTAGATAATATTGCGAGATAGGTGGTCACTGGACTGACACACAATTTTCTCATTTCACATGTTCTTTCTTTTATATCGACGGATGTTTAGGACGGGAGGTAGGGACAGAGCATCGATTGACATTATACTGAGTGCACTATCCGAAAATTACCTCGAGCAATTAAACAAAGAACCGACTCATGGAGATAACATCTTGGACCTACTGATAACAAACATACCCGAACTTTTCGACTCTGTAAGCGCAGAACAGCGAATCAGTGATCATAAGGCCGTTGCAGTATCCCTGAATATGGAAGTAAACAGGAATATAAAAAAAACGGAGGAAGATTTATTTGTTTAGCAAGAGTAATAGGAGGCAGATTTCAGACTACCTAACAGATCAAAACGAAAATTTCTGTTCCGACACTGACAATGTTGAGTGTTTGGGAAAAAGTTCAAGGCAATCCTAAAATGCGTTTTAGATATGTACGTGCCGAGTAAAACTGTGAGGGACGGGAAAAACCCACCGTGGTTCAACAACAAAGTTAGGAAACTACTGCGAAAGCGAAGAGAGCTTCACTGCAAATTTAAACGCAGCCAAAACCTCTCAGACAAACAGAAGCTAAACGATGTCAAAGTTAGCGTAAGGAGGGCTATGCGTGAAGCGTTCAGTGAATTCGAAAGTAAAATTCTATGTACCGACTTGACAGAAAATCCTAGGAAGTTCTGGTCTAAATCAGTAAGTGGACCGAAACAGCATATCCAGACACTCTGGGATGATAATGGCATTGAAACAGAGGATGACACGCATAAAGCTGAAATACTAAACACCTTTTTCCAAAGCTGTTTCACAGAGGAAGACCGCACTGCAGTTCCTTCTCTAAATCCTCGCACGAACGAAAAAATGGCTGACATCGAAATAAGTGTCCAAGGAATAGAAAAGCAACTGAAATCACTCAACAGAAGTAACTCCACTGGACCTGACGGGATATCAATTCGATTCTACACATAGTACGCGAAAGAACTTGCCCACCTTCTAACAGCCGTGTACCGCAAGTCTCTAGAGGAACGGAAGGTTTCAAATGATTGGAAAAGAGCACAGGTAGTTCCAGTTTTCAAGAAGGGTCGTCGAGCAGATGCGCAAAACTATAGGCCTATATCTCTGACATCGATCTGTTGTAGAATTTTAGAACACGTTTTTTAATCGCGTATCATGTCATTTCTGGAAACCCAGAATCTACTCTGTAGGAATCAACATGGATTCCGGAAACAGCGATCGTGTGAGACCCAACTCGCTTTATTTGTTCATGAGACCCAGAAAATATTAGATACAGGCTCCCACATAGGTGCCATTTTCCTTGACTTCCGGAAGGCGTTCGATACAGTTCCGCACTGTCGCCTGATAAACAAAGTAAGAGCCTACGGAATATCAGACCAGCTATGTGGCTGGATTGGAGAGTTCTTAGCAAACAGAACACAGCATGTTGTTCTCAATGGAGAGACATCTACAGACGTTAAAGTAACCTCTGGCGTGCCACAGGGGAGTGTTATGGGTCCATTGCTTTTCACAATATATATAAATGACCTAGTAGATAATGTCGGAAGTTCCATGCGGCTTTCCGCGGATGATGCTGTAGTATACAGAGAAGTTGCAGCATTAGAAAATTGCAGCGAAATGCAGGAAGATCTGCAGCGGATAAGCACTTGGTGCAGGGAGTGGTAACTGACCCTTAACATAGACAAATGTAATGTATTGCGAATACATAGAAAGAAGGCCAACACACACATACACACACACACTTTATTGTATGATTATATGATAGCGGAACAAACACTGGTAGCAGTTACTTCTGTAAAATACCTGGGAGTATGCGTACGGAACGATTTGAAGTGGAATGATCATATAAAATTACTTGTTGGTAGGGCGGGTGCCAGGTTGAGATTCACTGGGAGAGTCCTTAGAAAATGTAGTCCATCAACAAAGGAGGTGGCTTACAAAACACTCGTTCGACCTATACTTGAGTATTGCTCATCAGTGTGGGATCCATACCAAGTCGGGTTGACAGAGGAGATAGAGAAGATCCAAAGAAGAGCGGCGTGTTTCGTCACAGGGTTATTTGGTAAGCGTGATAGCGTTACGGAGATGTTTAGCAAACTCAAGTGGCAGACTCTGCAAGAGAGGCGCTCTGCATCGCGGCCTAGCTTGCTGTCCAGTTTTCGAGAGGGTGCGTTTCTGGATGAGGTATAAAATATATTGCTTCCCCCTACTTATAACTCCCGAGGAGATCACGAATGTAAAATTAGATAGGTTCGAGCACGCACGGAGGCTTTCCGGCAGTGGCTCTTCCCGCGAAACATACGTGACTGGAACAGGAAAGGGAGGTAATGACAGTGGCACGTAAAGTGCCCTCCTCACACACCGTTGGGTGGTTTGCAGAGTATAAATGTAGATGTAGATGTATCGTAGTATGCGACATTGTCTGCTACACTACACTTTTCCCTCATTTTTTGTTTCCTGAGTTCTCCTTGTGATAATGTGTGTTTAGTCTTGTTTAGTTTTGGTTGATCCTTTGTATGACTGTTCCTTTTTCAGTACTTTAGTGGGGAACTATGGGCTTTGAACTTTTGTCGAATTATTGGTTGTACTGACATGACTAATAATAAGGCGGCCAAGTTTTTCAAATCGCAATGCGGGACGTTTCGAGGATGTGGATACGGACTATGAACACGTGACTCAGTTTGTCGGTTATTCTGAAAGTAGGAAAGAAACGCAGGTGACAAAAGAACTCATTTACTTTTAGAATAGTATATCTAACATAAGTGACGTTCTACTTTTTAATTCTAGATCTTTATTACAGTTTCATAAATATTTTCGCAAGTGCCTATATTAAATTTTTGAATCTGGCAATTTTTGAATGGTTTTTGCTTAAGGTCAATGAAGGACGTTTTATGCATATGGATGGGAACTGAGGGTAAGTGACCATGTATCCTGATTGTGCTAAAATTACAAATGAAAAGTTTTCATTTATTTTTAAAATTTTGTCCATGAGTAACTTTTTTTTTTTTTTTTTTTTTTTTTTTTTTTTTTTTTTTTTTACTAAATCTCGGTTTTGATTCCGATTCCACATAGTATTCATCAACGTTCTGAAGGTGTGTTCGTCTCTGGTAAGCCGAGTACATATTGGACGAAGACCAGGCAGCTTGTATGTGGTATGTGCAGTTCATTAAGTTTTTGAACACCTCTAACCACCGTTCCTCCGTGCTGCTCTTCATACGTTCCCATCTCTTCAGAACATCGTGACTGACGTAATCTGAAATGTAATTTACCTCTTCAAACAATCTATCTTCAGCTATTGTTAGTTGTCGTCGGTGGCATCTGCAAAATTAATTATTGGTACGGATGTTCCACATCAGCCCATTTCAGGCTATTTTTTTTTTAAATCATTGTACTGATGCATATACTTCTGTAGGTACTTGATGCAGCTATCAGAGAAGTTACGTATATGTCCCATAAAATAATTTTTGTCGATTTGCCTATTCTCCACAAGACTTCTTAACTTATTTCGTATGCTCAGAGGAATACAATCTTATTCTAAGTGCTTTGTGTACTTGTTTTTGAGATCCATAAACAAGTGTAAAACTTCCGCAAAGGGATTCTAACTCCTTCCATCATCTTCACAGAGTCATTAAATAAAGCGTCTTGTACATGTACAAAGCTCCGAACATTCATTAAATAAGAGTGTATGTAGCACAGCTGGACATTTATCTTGAGATAGAAAGTTGAGATTTCGATGGTACAGACAATTTGCAGGGCTCTCTCTACTGCAGGAAAAAGTGCAAGCCATCGTATTTTGCCATATTTCAGGAATCTTTTTTATTGAATTTCTGTTTCTTCGCAGAAATGTTTGAGAGCTTTGACATGCACTGTGTATATATAAAAGTACGAATAAATCTTCGTAACAATATATTCGACGTCCACGGTAACAAGTCTGCTGATGTTTGTATATCGTTGTGTGCAGTATGCGCTGCGCACTCCACACCAACTATTTTTCTCCCTGAGCCCTCTCGAAGTTTGAAGAAAACATTACATTGTTCTTCACTTTGAACTCCGCCAAAATCTGTATTGGCATTATCTGCACAAATTCCCATGACTTTTTCAGAAGGTGCATTAAAGAATCATATATAATAACTGCAGTTTCACCAGGTAAATTCAGGATATCTAATATTTTTACATTCATTCCAGTCTTTGGATGAAAGCATCGCACTAGCATTGGAAATATTTTGAGGTCTTTGTGGTTTGAAACGTCTGTACAGATAAAGATAAATGGAACGTCTTTAAGTTCTGTCTGTAGGTTGTCTAAAGAAAAACCCGTAATCACATTCTTTATTATTGCTTCGCACTTAGTTTTCCTGCAGTGAAACTTATTTTGAAACACTAAAAATGTTCAAATGTGTGTGAAATCTTATGGGACTTAACTGCTAAGGTCATCAGTCCCTAAGCTTACACACTACTTAACCTAAATTATCCTAAGGACAAGCACACACACCCATGCCCGAGGGAGGGCTCTAACCTTCGCCGGGACCTTTGAAACACTTCTGAATTAATTTACTAGTACATTCCACCGATCTAAAACTCTGTGACTTACCGTGTGGAAAGCCAATAAACCTACGGCTCTTGCAAGTTCTTCGTAGTCAGCGAAGTTTTCCTGACGGAAATAAGTTGAAAGAGATGATGTACCTGCAGCAGTCTACGCCCTTTTACGTTTGTCAGATGTTAAATGAATTTGTACATCGTGTTTACCGCCGTGAGCAACGGAGAACAGTCCATTACACTTTTTGCACCGCACTTCTGAAGGTGTTGTACACTTTTGTAAAAAAATGGGAACTCCGTTTGCAAGTCCTTCGTGAATTGTAAAACTTCGTTTTCTAACAGCCGGTGGCATTGATATGCTGATTCGTAGTGCTTACGATACGCGGCAATAATCTGCAGCGGTGAAAATTACCGGAATGCGGGACATAGCGCCTAGCCGACCGTACAGGCTAAGTTATTTTTTGCGCGCTCTAAGAAACAGTCCGTGTGGTGGTATTGACGAGTAACGGCTGCAGTGTAATAGGAAATACTTCTGAATAAACGAATACTACAGTGACAAGGCTCGAACGCTATTGATTCGTTTGAAACTGTTCACAGCTCACAGTCTAGTGGATAGCCTTGCCACCTCTACATAGTGGGGTCCCAGGTTCGATTCCCGGCTGAGTCAGAGATTTTCGTCGCTCAGGGACTGAATATTTGTGTTGTCCTAATTGTTCCGTCTCTTCCTCCTCACAAAGACGAGCAAGTCGCCGAAGAGCCGTCAAATGGAAAGACTTGCACCAGATAGCTGAAAACCCCAGCTGGCGTCTCCTGGCCATTGGACCATTTCACTTCTTTAAAATTAGCGACATTTTAAAGGGAATAAGAACAGCATTAGGATATAAATTGAGGTAATAAAAGTCATAGGATACTTGCTAATACCGCATCGGACTTGCTTTTGCAAAGAGTAGTGCAGCAGCTCGACGTGGAATGGACTCAAGAAGTCGTCGGAAATCCCCTGAAGAAATATTGAGCCATGCTGCCTCTTTAGCCATCCATAATTGCGAAGACGTCGGCGCAGGATTTTGTGCACGAACTGATCTCTCGATTCTGTCCCTTAAATATTCGATGGGATTTATGACAGGGGATCTGGACGGCCAAGTCACTCGCTTGAATTGTCCCGAATGTTCTTCAAACCAATCGATAACAGTATTTGCATGGTGACATGGCGCATTGTTACCCATAAAAATTCAATCGCTGTTTGCGAATATGAAATCCATGAATGGTTGCAAATGGTCTCCAGGTACTTGAACACAATCATTTCTAGTCAACGATCGTTTCAGTTGGACCAGAGGACCCAGTCCATTCCATGTAAACATAGCCCACATCTTTATGGAGCCACCACCAGCTTGCACAGAGCATTGTTGACAACATGGGTGCCGGCCGAAGTGGCCGTGCGGTTCTAGGCGCTGCAGTCTGAAACCGCGAGACCGCTACGGTCGCAGGTTCGAATCCTGCCTTGGGCATGGGTGTCTGTGATGTCCTTAGGTTAGTTAGGTTTAACTAGTTCTAAGTTCTAGGGGACTAATGACCTCAGAAGTTGAGTCCCATAGTGCTCAGAGCCATTTGAACCATTTTTGAACAATATGGGTCCATGGCTTTGTGGGGTAGGTACAACACTCGAACCTTACCGTTAGCTTTTACCAACTGAAATCGGGACTCGTCTGACCAGGCCAAGATTTTGCCGTCGTCTGGGGTCTAACCGATATGGTCAAGCGCCCAGGAGAGGCGCTGCAGGTGATGTGCTATTATCAAAGGCACTCGCGTCAGTCGTCTGCTGCCATAGGCCATTAATATCAAATTTCGCCGGACTGTCCTAACGGTTCTGTTCGTCGCATGTCTCACATTGACTTCAGCGGTTATTTCACGCGGAGTTGCTTGTCTGTTAACACAGACAACTCTACGCAAGCGCTACTGCTGTCGGTTATTAACCGAAGGCCACTGGTCACTGTGTTGACCATGGTGAGAGCTAATGCGTGAAATGTGTTATTCTCGGGACACTCTTGAGGCAGTGGATCTCGGATTATTGATTCCTAACAATTTCCGTTAAGGAACGTCCCATGGGTCTAGCTGCAACTGCCATTCTGCGTTCAGTCTGTTAATTCCCGTCGTCCGGCCGTAATCACGTCGGAAACCCTTCACACAAATCACTTCAGTACAAACGACAGCTGCCCGCCACTGTGGCCGAGCGGTTCTAGGCGCTTCAGTCTGGAACCGCACTGCTGCTACGGTCGCAGGTTCGAATCCTGCCTCGGGCATGGATGTGTGCGATGTCCCTAAGTTAGTTAGGTTTAAGTAGTTCTAAATATAGGGAACTGATGACCTCAGATGTTAAGTCCTATAGTGCTCAGAGTCATTTGAACCTTTTTGAGTAAACGACAGCTCCGCCAATGCACTGCCCTTTATATCTTGTTTACGCGATTGGTAACCGGAATAAAATAATAATTGGATCCTTTCACCGACCTCCCAATTTAGATGACACAGTTGTTGAAAGGTTCAAAGAAAACTTGAGTTTGATTTCAAACACATACCTCACTTATACGATTATAATTGGTGGTGACTTTAATTTACCCTCGATATGTTGGCGAAAATACATGTTTAATTCCGGAGGTACGCATAAAACATCATCCGAAAGTGTGCTAAACGCATTCTCTGAAAATTATTTCGAGCAGTTAGTTCATGAGCCCACGCGAATAGTACACGGTTGTGAAAACACACTTGACCCCTTAGTAACAAATAATCCTGAGTTAATAACGAGCATCACAACGGATACAGGCATTAGTGAACACAAAGTTGTCGTAGCGAGACTGAATATTGTAACCCACAAATCCTCCGAAAATAAACGAAAAATATTCCTATTAAAAAAAATAGATAAAAATTCACTTGACGCCTTCCTGAGAGACAACCTCCACTCCTTCCAAATTAATAATATACGTGTAGACCAGATGTGGCTTGAATTCAAAGAAATAGTATCGGCAGCAATTGAAAGATTTATACCAAATAAACTGAACGACGGAGCTGATCCTCCTTGGTACACAAAACGGGTCAGAGCACTGCTTCAGAGACAACGGAACAAACATGTCTAATTTAAACAGACGCAAAATCCCCGAGACCGGTTTATCTTTTACAGAAGCTCGAAATTTAGCGCGGACTTCAACGCGAGATGCTTATAACTGTTTGTAGTCGTATGTGAATTATGTCAGCGGCAAGAAACAATTAATGCCTTCTCTACGCGACAGCAATAGAAATACTATCGAAGTCAGTGCTACCAAAGCAGAGTTACTAAACACTGCCTTTCGAAATACCTTCACAAAAGAAGACGAAGTAAATATTCCACCCGGCCGAAGTGGCCGATCGGTTCTAGGCCCTACAGTCTGGAACCACGCGAGCGCTACGGTCGCAGGGTCGAATCCTGCCTCGGGCATGGATGTGCGTGATGCCCTTAGGTTGGTTAGGTTTAAGTAGTTCTAAGTTCTAGGGGACTCATGACCTCAGAAGTTAAGTCCCATAGTGCTCAGAGTCATGTGAACCAAATATTCCAGAATTCGGATCAAGAACAGCTGCCTACATGAGTAACGTAGAAGTAAATATCCTCGGAGTAGTGAAGCAACTTAAACCACTTAATACAAGCAAGTCTTCTGGCCCAAACTGTATACCAATTAGATTCCTTTCAGAGTATGCTGGTTCCAGAGTACGCTGATGCGTTAGCTCCATATTTAACAATCATATACAACCGTTCGCTCAACGAAAAAACTGTACCCAAAGACTGGAAAGCTGCACAGGTCACACCAACATTCAAGAAAGGTAGTAGCATCAATCCACTTAATTACAGGCCCATATCATTAACGTCGATATGCAGCAGGATTCTGGAACATACACTCCTGGAAATTGAAATAAGAACACCGTGAATTCATTGTCCCAGGAAGGGGAAACTTTATTGACACATTCCTGGGGTCAGATACATCATATGATCACACTGACAGAACCACAGGCACATAGACACAGGCAACAGAGCATGCACAATGTCGGCACTAGTACAGTGTATATCCACCTTTCGCAGCAATGCAGGCTGCTATTCTCCCATGGAGACGATCGTAGAGATGCTGGATGTAGTCCTGTGGAACGGCTTGCCATGCCATTTCCACCTGGCGCCTCAGTTGGACCAGCGTTCGTGCTGGACGTGCAGACCGCGTGAGACGACGCTTCATCCAGTCCCAAACATGCTCAATGGGGGACAGATCCGGAGATCTTGCTGGCCAGGGTAGTTGACTCACACCTTCTAGAGCACGTTGGGTGGCACGGGATACATGCGGACGTGCATTGTCCTGTTGGAACAGCACGTTCCCTTGCCGGTCTAGGAATGGTAGAACGATGGGTTCGATGACGGTTTGGATGTACCGTGCACTATTCAGTGTCCCCTCGACGATCACCAGTGGTGTACAGCCAGTGTAGGAGATCGCTCCCCACACCATGATGCCGGGTGTTGGCCCTGTGTGCCTCGGTCGTATGCAGTCCTGATTGTGGCGCTCACCTGCACGGCGCCAAACACGCATACGACCATCATTGGCACCAAGGCAGAAGCGACTCTCATCGCTGAAGACGACACGTCTCCATTCGTCCCTCCATTCACGCCTGTCGCGACACCACTGGAGGCGGGCTGCATGATGTTGGGGCGTGAGCGGAAGACGGCCTAACGGTGTGCAGGACCGTAGCCCAGCTTCATGGAGACGGTTGCGAATGGTCCTCGCCGATACCCCAGGAGCAACAGTGTCCCTAATTTTCTGGGAAGTGGCGGTGCGGTCCCCTACGGCACTGCGTAGGATCCTACGGTCTTGGCGTGCATCCGTGCGTCGCTGCGGTCCGGTCCCAGGTCGACGGGCACGTGCACCTTCCGCCGACGACTGGCGACAACATCGATGTACTGTGGAGACCTCACGCCCCACGTGTTGAGCAATTCGGCGGTACGTCCACCCGGCCTCCCGCATGTCCACTATACGCCCTCGCTCAAAGTCCGTCAACTGCACATACGGTTCACGTCCACGCTGTCGCGGCATGCTACCAGTGTTAAAGACTGCGATGGAGCTCCGTATGCCACGGCAAACTGGCTGACACTGACGGCGGCGGTGCACAAATGCTGCGCAGCTAGCGCCATTCGACGGCCAACACCGCGGTTCCTGGTGTGTCCGCTGTGCCGTGCGTGTGATCATTGCTTGTACAGCCCTCTCGCAGTGTCCGGAGCAAGTATGGTGGGTCTGACACTCCGGTGTCAATGTGTTCTTTTTTCCATTTCCAGGACTGTATATTGTGTTCGAACATTATGAAATACCTCGAAGAAAACCGTCTATTGACACACAGTCAACATGTGTTAAGAAAACATCGTTCTTGTGAAACACATCTAGCTGTTTATTCGCATGAAGTGTTGAGTGCTATTGACAAGGGATTTCAGATCGATACCGTATTTCTGAATTTCCGGAAGGCTTTTGACACGGTACCACACAAGCGGTTTGTAGTGAAATTGCGTGCTTATGGAATATCGTCTCAGTTACGTGACTGGAGTTGTGATTTCTTGTGAGAGAGGTCACAGTTCGTAGCAATTGACGGAGTGAAACAGAAGTGATTTCTGGCATTCCCCAAGGTAGTGCTATAGGCCCTTTGCTGTTCCTTATCTATATAAACTATCTGGGAGACAATCTGAGCAGCCATCTTAGGTTGTTTGCAGATGAAGCTGTCGTTTATCGGCTAATAAAGTCATCAGGAGATCAAAACAAATTGCAAAGCGATTTAGAAAAGATATCTGAATGGCGCGAAAATTGGCAGTTGACTCTAAATAACGAAAAGTGTGAGGTCATCCACATGAGTGCTAAAACGGATTCGTTAACTTCGGTAACATGATAAATCAATCAAATCTAAAGGCCGGAAATTCAACTAAATACCTAATAATTGCAATTAAGAATAACTTAAATTGGAAAGAACACATAGAAAATGTTGTGGGGAAGGCCAAACAAAGACAGGACACTTAGAAAATGTAACAGATCTACTAAGGAGACTACCTACATACGCTTGTCCGTCCTCTTTTAGAATACTGCTGCGCGGTGTGGGATCCTTACCAGATAGGACTGACGGAGTACATCGAAAAAGTTCTAAGACGTTCAGAAAGTTTTGCATTTTCGTGACATACGGGAGAGAGTGTCACTGAAATGATACAGGATTTGGGCTGGACATCATTAAAAGAAAGGCGTTTTTCGTTGCGACGGAATATTCTCACAGAATTCCAATTACTATCTCTCTCCTCCGAATGCGAAAATATTTTGTTGACACCGACCTACATAGGGAGAAACGACCACCACGATAAAATAGCGGAAATCAGAGCTCGTACGGAAAGATCTAGGTATTCGTTCTTTTCGCGCACTATGCGAGATTGAAATAATAGAGAATTGTGAAGATGGTTCGGTGAACCCTCTGCAGGCATTTAAATGTGATTTGCCGAGTATCCATGTCGATGTAGATGTACCACTATCTGCATATGTGCATATTAGCGTCTCACGACTTTTGTCAGCTCAGTGAACACCTCCGCATCTGTAGGTGAATGATCAGCATATCTGTCATGCAGAGGACCCAGGTTTAATTTCTGGTTCTACCAGAGATTTTCCCTTGGTGAGAGGATTATAATGTGATCCACTGAGCCTCTCGATGCAACATTTCAACATTCGAAAACTGACAACGGGCAGGAGTCTGATGTGCTAACCACACGCCCCTTCATACTGCATCAGAATGAAGCCTTATGACACAGGATGACGCAGTGATGGGTGATCACTGCGTAGACCTCTGGGCCTAACAGCTAAGCTAGGTTTCTTAATTGTAATAAAAAGTGAATAGTTTTGACGAATTACCAAAAAATGTCATGAATGACAAAAACTCTCTTTTATTCTGGTGAATCCTAGGGTATTAAAAATTTAGTAGGGTTTATATTGGAAAGAATTGTTATTTAAAATTGTTATTTAAATGTTGTCGTCGTCGTGGTCTTCAGTCCTGAGACTGGTTTGATGCAGCTCTCCACGCTACTCTATCCTGTGCAAGCTTCTTCACTTCCCAGTACCTACCGCAACCTACATCCTTCTGAATATGCTTAGTGTATTCATCTCTTGGTCTCCCTCTACGATTTTTACCCTCCACGCTGCCCTCCAGTGCTAAATTGGTGATCCCTTGATGCCTCAGAACATGTCCTACCAACCGATCCCTTCTTCTAGTCAAGTTGTGCCACAAACTCCTCTTCTCCCCAATTGTATTCAATACCTCCTCATTAGTTATGTGATCTACCCATCTAATCTTCAGCATTCTTCTGTAGCACCACATTTCGAAAGCTTCTATTCTCTTCTTGTCTAAACTATTTATCGTCCATGTTTCACTTCCATACATGGCTACACTCCATATAAACACTTTCAGAATCGACTTCCTGACACTTAAATGTATACTCGATGTTAACAAATTTCTCTTCTTCAGAAACGCTTTCCTTGCCATTGCCTGTCTACATTTTATAGCCTCTCTACTTCGACCATCATCAGTTATTTTGCTCCCCAAATATCAAAACTTCCTTACTACTTTAAGTGTCCCATTTCCTAATCTAATTCCCTCAGCATCACCCGACTTAATTCGACTACATTCCATTCTCCTCGTTTTGCTTTTGTTGATGTTCATCTTATACCCTCCTTTCAAGACACTGTCCATTCCGTTCAACTACTCTTCCAAGTCCTTTGCTGTCTCTGACAGAATTACAACGTCATCGGCGAACCTCAACGTTTTTATTTCTTCTCCATGGATTTTAATACCTACTCCGATGTTTTCTTTCGTTTCCTTTACTGCTTGCTCAATATACAGATTGAATAGCATCGGGGAGAGGCTACAACACTGTCTCTCTCCCTTCTCAACCACTGTTTCCCTTTCATGTCCCTCGACTCTTATAACTGCCATCTGGTTTCTGTACAAATTGTAAATAGCCTGTCGCTCCCTGTACTTTACCCCTGCCACCTTTAGAATTTGAAAGAGAGTATTCCAGTCAACATTGTCAAAAGCTTTCTCTAAGTCTACAAATGCTAGAAACGTAGGTTTGCTTTTCCTTAATCTATTTTCTAAGATAAGTCGTAGGGTCAGTATTGCCTCACGTATTCCAACATTACCACGGAATCCAAACTGATCATCGCCGAGGTCGGCTTCTACCAGTTTTTCCATTTGTCTGTAAAGAATTCGCATTAGTATTTTGCAGCTGTGACTTATTAAACTGATAGTTCGGTAATTTTCACATCTGTCAACACCTGCTTCCTTTGGGATTGGAATTATATTCTTCTTGAAGTCTGAGGGTATTTCGCCTGTCTCATATATCTTGCTCAGCAGATGGTAGAGTTTTGTCAGAGCTGGCTCTCCCAAGGCTATCAGTAGTTGTAATGGAATGTTGTCTACTCCTGGAGCCTTGTTTCGACTGAGGTCTTTCAGTGATCTGTCAAATTCTTCACGCATTCATGCAGTATCATATCTCCCATTTCATCTTCATCTACATCCTCTTCCATTTCCATAATATTGTCCTCAAGTACATCGCCCTTGTATAGACACTCTATATACTCCTTCCACCTTTCTACCGAGCGAGGTGGCGCAGTGGTTAACACACTGGACTCGCATTCGGGAGGACGACGGTTCAATCCCGCGTCCGGCCATCCTGATTTAGGTTTTCCATGATTTCCCTAAATCGCTATAGGCAAATGCCGGGATGGTTCCTTTGAAAGGGCACGGCCGACTTCCTTCCGCGTCCTTCCCTAATCCGATGAGACCGATGACCTCGCTGTTTGGTCTCTTCCCCCAAACAATCCAATCGACCTTTCTGCTTTCCCTTCTTTGCTTAGAACTGGGTTTCCATCTGAGCTCTTGATATTCATACAAGTGGTTTCTCTTTTCTCCAAAGGTCTCTTTAATTTTCCTGTAGGCAGTATCTGTCTTACCCCTAGTGAGATAAGCCTCTACATCCTTACATTTGTCCTCTAGCCATCCCTGCTTAGCCATTTTGCACTTCCTGTCAATCTCATTTTTGAGACGTTTGTATTCCTTTTTGCCTGCTTCATTTACTGCGATTTTATATTTTCTCCTTTCATCAATTAAATTCAATATTTCTTCTGTTACCCAAGGATTTCTACTAGCCCTCGTCTGTTTACCTACTTGATCCTCTGCTGCCTTCACTACTTCATCCCTCAAAATGGCTCTGAGCAGTATGCGACTTAACTTCTGAGGTCATCAGTCGCCTAGAACTTAGAACTAATTAAACCTAACTAACCTAAGGACATCACACACATCCATGCCCGAGGCAGGATTCGAACCTGCGACCATAGCGGTCGCTCGGTTCCAGACTGTAGCGCCCAGAACCGCACGGCCACTCCGGCCGGCTCACTTCTTCCCTCAAAGCTACCCATTCTTCTTCTACTGTATTTCTTTCCCCCATTCCTGACAATTGTTCCCTTATGCTCTCCATGAAACTCTGTAGTCAGTTTATCCAGGTCCCATCTCCTTAAATTCCCACCTTTTTGCAGTTTCTTCAGTTTTAATCTACAGTTTATAACCAATAGATTGTGGTCAGAGTCCACATCTGCCTCTGGAAATGTCTTACAATTTAAAATGTGGTTCCTAAATCTCTGCCTTACCATTATATAATCTATCTGAAACCTTATTTAAGTAGCGCCATTAAATATCGCTGCTAGGAAGATTCGTTGGCAAGTCAAGTTACACTGATGAGACAGAACATTATGACCCCCTACCTAATAGCTGGTATGCCCCCCTTTCGCAAGAATAACGGCAGCGACGCATCATTGCATGGAAGCAATGAGGCCTCGGTAGTTCGCTGGAGGGAGTTGGCACCACATGTACACACTAGTCGCCTAATTCCCGTAAATTCCGGGGAGGCGGCGATAAGCTCTGACACCACGTTCAATCACATCCTAGATGTGTTCGATTGGGTTCTGGTCTGGCATGTTGGGGGGCCAGAACATCAATTGGAACTCGCCACTGTGTTCCTCCAACCACTCCATCACACTCCTGGCCTTGTGACATGGCGCATTGTCTTGTTGAAAAATGTCACTGCTGTCGGGAAACACGATCGTCATAAAGGGGTGTACGTCGTCTGCAATCAGTGTACGATACTCCTCGGCCGTCACGGTACGTTGCACGAGCTCCACTGGACCCACGGATGTTCACACGAATTTCCCCAGAGCATAATGGAGCCGCCAGCAGCTTGTCTCTGTCCCGCAGCACACGTGTCAAGAAGCTGTTCCGCTGGAAGACGATGGATTCGCGTCCTTCAAATGGTTCAAATGGCTCTGAGCACTATGGGACTTAACATCTATGGTCATCAGTCCCCTATAACTTAGAACTACTTAGACCTAACTAACCTAAGTACATCACACACATCCATGCCCGAGGCAGGATTCGAACCTGCGACCGTCGCGTCCTTCCACCGGCGTGGTGAAGGAGGTGCCAGGATTCATCAGAGCATGCAACGCTCTGGCAGTGGACCAACGTGACAGATTTCAGTCATAGTCGCCGATGTCGTGGTGTTAACGTCGGCACATGCATGGGTCGTCGGCTGCGGAGGCCCATTGTCAGGAGTGTTCAGTGCACTGTGTGCTTAGATACACTTGTACTCTGTCCAGTGTTAATGTCTGATGTTAGTTCAGCCACAGTTCGCTGCCTGTCCTGTTTTACCAGTTCGGCCAGCCTCCAATGCCCGATATCTGTAATGAGGGGTGGCCACCCAAGCCCACGAAGTCTGCACGCACTTTCACCTTGGTTTCGCCTCGTGTTGAAGACACTCACCACAGCACCCTCGAACACCTGACAAGTCGTGCAGTTTCCGAAGTGCTCGGTCCGAGCCTCCGCGCCGTGACAATCTGCCCTCGGTCAAACTCAGATCGCGCGCCTTCCCCATTCTACACACGGACAGCTCGCTCCCTAATGCTGCAGGCACCATGCGTAGCAGTCATTCCTCGCCTGGACGGGTTTATATCGGTGGTCACAATGTTCTAGCTGATCAGTGTATTCTACGAAGATATTTCGTACTGTGAGTGGTGTTGGACAGGCAGCGAGGAGGTACCTGCGAGCGTCCAGTGCTGGCGTCTCGGGCCGACACGTTGAGGATGCCATTGGCGTCGATGTCGAAGTTGACGTCGATGCGCGGCACACCGCGGGGCGCGGGCGGGATGCCCACCAGGTCGAAAGTGCCCAGCAGGTTGTTGTCCTTGGTGAGCGCGCGCTCGCCTTCGAATATCTGCCGAACGAAAAGCACCCAAACAATCGTTCTGATCGATAATAAAAGGGACACAACGATCAAGTCCAAAAGGGGCGAGATCCGTATGCCTTGCGTGCCATCGTCTTTATGTCGTGGTTTGCCTGCGGAGAAACAGAACAGAAGCATAAGCCATTAGAAATACCATTTACTACTTTTGATGGTCCGTTTCTAGCACAAAAAACGTGAATATTCACTCACGCTGTTAGTCAGAAATGAAGAGTGTCAATAATGATTTACGTTTTTTTTAATGTTGGCGACAGACCAGCAAATGAAGTAAATGTTGATAGAACGAAAGCTTTCACGACCGGATGACATTGCTGTTGGTAAATCTTTCGGTATATAAGGTCGTTGTCCTCGAATGTTCCGTCCAGAGCTGCGCTGCGCATCGTCAGAGGCGTTGCTCCTCTATTGCGTCTTGCCGACCGACGCTCGGAAGTCCGAGTGTTTCTCTCCTTTGTATTAAAAAAATAACAGATCGAATCGGAAAGATTTTACAGAAATATGACATTAGACCGGTTTTTAGACCAACAAAGGAAATAGGTCAAGCACTCCGATCTGAAAAGGTTAAACGCCATCCTCTGTCAGCATGTGGCATATATAAAATTCCGTTTGCGTGTGGTAAATTTTATATTGGCACAACCGAGAAAAGCGCGAATACACGGCTAAAGGAACACAAAGCCTCTACCGACCAGCATAGGCAAAATACGCAAATCGGCTGTAGCAGAACATGCTCTTCAGTCAGGAGGTCACGAAGTGAAGTTTTCTGAAACAAAAGTTTTATGTCTAACGACGAAAATTTTAATAAGAAAGAAGAGACTATGAAACATAGCGACATATGGACAGTAGCTCTGCAGAATCGGTAAAGAGTTTTTATCTTTGCTAAGACGACAGTCGGTAGTGAAGTTTTATCTGTGACAATGATCATTTCTGTTTATCACAAGTGACTCCGATCACGTTTCCTTTTTCTACAGCATAAATGTCGTTCTCAGACGTCAGATGAGTCAGTCGGCAAGAGTAAACGGAGCAGCAATATCTCTGAAGACGTCCAGCGCAGTTCTGGTCGAAACGTGAACAGAAGAGTTTCGTGTACACCCCGAAATGTTTACCAGCAGAAAAGGAAATGTTTCCCTTGTTCCACAGGCAGGCCAAAATACGTACCCAATACAGAAAACTACTACATTAAGACCCAGGTGTACTCATTTTGAATGTTTTTGTATTGTAATTTTTGCCGAACGGTGAGATCATATCTCAAAACGTGTTGCAGTATTAAATAATTTTAAAAAAGGTATCAAAGAACTCGGGCTGGGGGAAGTCTCTAAAAAAACTTATTTTAAACTGTAAGAAACAATAACACTCGAATACCAACCACTGTAGCTTTAAATGGTGTGAATGTAGACTCTCCTGGCGTATACTGTTGATGAACAACCCTCGGGCTTCGAGTGCTCGGACATCGCGAGGCTTGGACGTTGTCCTCACTCATCTTCTGGAATATGCAAGCAGATCACTTGAAGATAACGAGTACGGCATTCGTCCAAAAGTCGCTGTGTCCCTTTACTGCCATCTGGCAGACCAACAGCTTTTTATCGTGGCTTTCAGTTTTTCAGGTCGATCATGTCAGTTCATTTGACTGGTTCAAATGAGAGTGATTGTTCACTCTTGCGAAAGTGACAGGATTGTTTCAAGTGTTTAATCGGAAGTAAGTAGTATTTAAGAGTGAAATAAAGGTATTTTTAGGATTTTGTTGTGAAATTTATAGAAGACATCACTTGGAAAACCATGCACAGTTGTTTATTCAACGTAGGCATAAAAACACCGAAGCACTGTCCGCTGCTGAGAAAGATGCGGATGACTGGAATGTGGCAGTGAGTCGGGTTCAAAATGGTTCAAATGGCTCTGAGCACTATGGGACTCAACATCTTAGGTCATAAGTCCCCTAGAACTTAGAACTACTTAAACCTAACTAACCTAAGGACATCACACACACCCATGCCCGAGGCAGGATTCGAACCTGCGACCGTAGCAGCCTCGCGGTTCCGGACTGCAGCGCCAGAACCGCACGGCCATCGCGGCCGGCCAGTGAGTCGGGTCTACATTGTGACATGTACTAGCCAGAATAGTATGCACCGTTCTTAAAACATTTCTGTCAACATTGTAAGAACGACTGACTTGATGAGGTTCGGACTATTTATCTCTTGGTCGGTTGGTTGGTTTGGGGTGTAAAGGGACCAAATCACAGGGCCATAAGCCCCATTATCCTCATGCAAACAAGGCTCAAGTTAAAACAATTCCCAAAAGAAGTCGCGGAAAGGAATAGGGCGGAAAACTAACGGGAAACCACACGGAAAGGAAAACGAAAGAAGCCGACCAAAAGTGGAAAACGTACACTAAAGAAAAAGTCGTGGAAGAGATTAAAATAATATATCAGATGGCCGAGGCTGGCTGGTCACAAGAATAAAAAAGGATGAGCCAGCTACTCTGCAACACACTAAAATCTCCAGCCTAAAAGAGAAGGCGAGATGAACACACATAGGGACAAGAAGAATACCAAGGAAAACAAACAGCAAAGAAAGAGTGAGGAAGAGTTAAAATGGAGGGAGGCTGGATGCCAGGGAGAGAAGGCCAGACGCCCACCCTTAGATTGTATGATAAAAATCCTCCTCACGAATAAAACGTAAAACAACATCTGCCAACGATGCATTGTCTCCCAACACCGTTGGCAGTGTGGCGGGAAGGTTAAAAGTCCGCCACAGAGCGGTTAAAATAGGGAAGTCAAACAAAATGTGGACGACTGTCATGTGGGAGCCACAGTGACACCAAGTTGAGTGCTCGCGACGGAGGGGGTGACCATGTGTTCGCCAAGTATGGCCGATGCGGAGCTGGCAAAGGACAAGCGAGTCCCTGCGAGTGGCATACATGGATGACTGCCATATATTCGTTGTCTCCTGGATAAAACGTGGTTTATTTGGTGTACATAGGGTGCGCCATTCAGTATCCCAGATCAAAAAAACTTTAGGGCGGAAGACCGATCGGATTCAGTTTCAGGCATGCCCATCTCCAGAGTTGGTTCACCGGTAGCCTGTTTGGCTAGGTGGTCAGCAAGTTCATTGCCTGGGATCCCGACATGTTCTGACTTCCAAATGAAGGTCACTGAACGTCCACTGTTACCGAGGGCGTAAAGAGACTCTTGGACAATCATTACCAATTGATTGCGTGGGAAGCACTGGTCGAGAGCTTGTAAGCTGCCTAAGGAGTCACTAATGCACTGATATTGGTACGGCTTCAGCATCTACTGTGGAAACAGTTTAATAATACTCATAAGTTACCGCGTATGCCGCCAAGCTGTCATCTGGAACAGAATTGTTGATGTCATAAGGATCGACACGAGTGAGGGAGTCTAGCCGAAATGGTCGAGCACCGAGCGAGGTGGCGCTGTGGTTAACGCACTGGACTCGTATTCGGGAGGACGACCGTCCCAACCCGCGTCTGGCCCTCCAGATTTAGGTTTTCCATGATTTAATTTAATCCCTCCAGGCAAATGCTGGGATGGTTTCTGTCAAACGGCACGGCCGATTTCCTTCCCCATCCTTTTCACAATCCGAGCTTGTACTCCATCTCTAATGACATAGATGTCGACGGGACGTTAAACCCAATCTTCCTTCCTTCCTTCTTCCGAAATGGGCTGCCTGCGGTGTAGGGCAAGCGTTCGCCTGAGGGTAAGCTCGAGGATCCTAGATTGGATGTCCCAGGGCCCAAGTAGCTGGTAGGGGGTCCGGTCTGTTGGATTTGGCGAAAAATCTTGGACTTTTTCGGTTGAGATGATGATCTCAAACATGGAAACTTCTGGAAGAGTGGCAAACAATGGGTACTAAGAAATATTTCAAATTACAGATCCATCTCTAATGATATAGATGTCGACAGGACGTTAAACCCAATCTTCCTTCCTTCCTTCTTCCGAAATGGGCTGTCTGCGGAGTAGGGCAAGCGTTCGCCTGAGGGCAAGCTCGAGGATCCTAGATTGGATGTCCCAGGGCCCAAGTAGCTGGGAGGGGGTCTGGTCTGTTGGATCTGGCGACAAATCTTGGACTTTATCGGTTGAGATGATGATCTCAAGCATGGCAACTTCTGGAAGAGTGGCAAACAATGGGTACTAAAAATATTTCAAATTACAGATTCATTGCAGATTCACTGCAGTGCAGTTTTAAGCATACCAGCGTAATCACGGCACTGGTGTGCTTGTACTGACACTTTAATATCAGTCACATTATTAAAACTGCAGAAGTTAGACGGCAGTGTAAATTTTTAATGTTACACAACCTTTAATAAACTCTTGAACGCTTCATGCAGTCTTTACGATCAAGGTGTAGAATTGATACGCAGAAAGTGTACACAGTCTCGGCAACATGTGGGTGGGCCCACATGTTCTCACTGCACTGCAGGAGTTTCGCTGGGAAGCCCTTGCACATTCTCCGTACAGTCCAGATCTCTACCAATGCGATTTCCATATTTTTGGTGCCCAGAGGAAAGACATTAATGGCTGTTGATTTGCTTCGGACGAAGATGTGCACGCGTGGGTACAATCATGGGTCCATAAGCAATCGCAAAACACTTTTCCGTGAAGGCATTGACCGTGTTTGTCTCACAGTGGGATAAATGTCTTAACAGTTATGGTGATTACTTTTGAAATAATAAATAGTTTACTTACTTTTTTCCAATGTATCTCGTTTTCATTTGACTGGCCCTTATATTTCGAAACAACGTCCCAGTTACTGTGGAATAAATGCTGCAATAGGTCGTTCTATTTACGCATATTTTAGTTTCCTTATTGAGAAAAAGGCGATAAATTGGTCGACAGGTACAGTTTTGCAGTTTCTGGAAGTATATGAAGAGCGACTTTATGTTACTGATAAATTGTGCGTAGGAGCAAGCGCTTGTGTGCGACTACATTCACACAAAATAGTTATAAACGAATCTGGGAAGATTTTTGGGTGAATGAATAAATGTAAATATGAAACCAGAAATGGGAGTCGCATAAAGATTATGGTCTCAAACACCAAGAACTGTACAAACCGTGTATTGCAGGGGTTCCCAAACTTTTCCTCTGGCAGAATACTTTAATTCTGGTATTTCGATGGAAAACCTTGTTTATTTGTAAGGCTAATAAAATATGAAATTTTATGAAATAAGAAAAACTTGTTTTATTCAGTGATAACTTCAATTGTAAATCATAACCATTAACACAGAAATCAAAATAAAATTTTTTAAAAATAAGAAAAAATTTCGAGAAAGGAACGCTGTGTTGTTAATAATTTTTCGTGGAATACTTATTCATTTCCCACGGAACACCAATGTTCCACGGAACACTCTGGTGTACTGTATGTGGGGTGTAACAGCTGCGAAAGTAAAAAATTATAAGTATTAGAAATGGCTACATTAGCAAATAAATAAAGTTCTATAATCCCAAATGAGTGCTGCGTCCGCAGATGATGTTTACAAGCCAGTTTTTGGTTGGTTTTTCATGGTAGACAGTATTTTCATCTTCCAATTCGATTTTTTTTGTAAGTATGTTTGTTGCAAACATTTGATTCCTGCGCGAAATGCATTTCGATCGACCATTTGTGTTACTTTGCCTTGTATTTAACTCACATCTTAGCTCTGATGCAGAATAACATTGATACCCCCCGTACGGTTTCAGCTGACAAAACAGTTAAAAACCTCGTGGCGTCCTGAGAGACCTGAAGCTCACCGTGCCACGAGCTGTGACGACGCTTTAGCTGCGAGCGTTCGCGGCTTCACAGCGCCTCTAGTTCAGTCCATAGTGTGAATGGTTTGCGCTCACCTGCACCGTGACGGCGGGCTGGTTGTCGGCGTAGGTGGAGAAGGTTTTGGTGAGCGAGCAGGGGATGCGCGTGTTGCGCTCGACGACGGCCGTCATGATGCCGCCGGCCGTCTCGATGCCGAGGGACAGCGGCGTCACGTCCACCAGCAGCACCTCCTGCAGGTTGGCGCTCTTGTCCCCGCTGATGATGGCCGCCTGCGCACCGCACATGCAGCCACTCTTTCATACACCTCCGCATTACCTTCTACGTCGACATCGACACTGCTGGCCATCAAATTTACAACACAGTAAATAAAGGTATAACGCAAAAAAACAACATTAAAATAGCATCAAGTGTACTACTCGCGGCGTTCAATAAGTTATGCAATAGTTTTTTCCTTGGCCAATTTAAGAAATTTTTCCCTGTTCAGTCTCTATAGCTTCATGAAGTTGCGGTAGGTGGCGGCGCTATACGTAGACCTCAAAATGGCGTCTGTAGAGGAGGTGCGTTCCAAGCAGAGATCCGTCAGTGAGTTCTTTTTGCGGCAGACCAGAGCATCGCTGATATTCATAGGCGTTTGCTTAATGTCTACGGATACCTACCATTAACAAATGCACGGTGAGTCGTTGTGCGAAGCGTCTGTCATCATCGCAACAGGTCGCCAAACCTGTCCGATGTCCCTCGTGCCGGCCAGCCGCACGCAGTTCACAGTTGTCAGTGTGGGAAGGTGCGCAAATTCTCATACGAGGTGATCAACGGATCACAATCGAACTCTTCGCTGCTCTGTTGGTAGTGCTGACACACTCGTCCACCAGTTTGTGCTCTCAGAGGTGTTCGCCTACTGTCGCCTAACGGAATACCATAAACACCAACGAAGGACCATCTCTGCCGAATTACTTGCGAGTTACGGGGCTGATCGTGACAATTTTTATCGAACATCGTCACAAGCGATGAACCATAAGTCTATCACTTCGAATCGGAAACAAAACGGCGATCCGTGGGGTGGCGCCACACCGTCTCTCCACCCAAGAAAAAGTTCAAAGCCGTACACTCAGCCGGTAAAGTCACGGTGAAGGCTTTCTGGGACTCTGAATGGGTTACTCTGTTTGATGTCCTCACTAATGCCGGCCGGAGTGGCCGAGCGGTTCTAGGCGCTTCAGTCTGGAACCGCGCGCGACGGCTACGGTCGCAGGTTCGAA
Organism: Schistocerca cancellata; assembly: GCF_023864275.1. Classification (NCBI taxonomy): domain Eukaryota; kingdom Metazoa; phylum Arthropoda; class Insecta; order Orthoptera; family Acrididae; genus Schistocerca; species Schistocerca cancellata. The sequence continues at coordinate 568,439,770 of NC_064626.1, forward strand.
GCCTGCCTCGAGCATGGATGTGTGTGATGTCCTTAGGTTAGTTACGTTTAGGTAGTTCTAAGTTCTAGGGGACTGCTGACCTCAGAAGTTAAGTCCCATAGTGCTCAGAGCCATTTGAACCATTTTTTTCCTCTCTCATGGCGCAACAACTAACGCGGAAGTGTATTGTGCTACCCTCAGGAAACTGAAGAAACTACTTCAGAGTGTTTGTCGCCACAAAAATACTAACGAAGTTCTCCTTCTCCATTACAACACAAGGCCTAACCCAACTCTTCGCACCCGAGAGGCCTGTTCTTCCTCGTGTACCCCACAGCCCGGATCTTGCACTCTCCGACTTCCATCTGTTTGGCCCAATGAAAGATGCACTCCATTGGGAGCAGCACGTCGGTGGTGGGGTGCAGCAAGACGTTGGCCCCGACGTCGACCAGTAGAGCGCTACCAGCCGGGCAGACACGCCCTCGCAGTACGGCGGCGTAACGCCTCGCACTGATCGGAGATTGTGTTCAAAAATAGTGTTCAGCAGTCAAGAGAGTAGGGAATAATATGGTGCACTGGAATCCCGAATAAAAGCAATCGGCTTTCAGAAAAAAGTGCTCCATTATGTACTGAACACCCCTCATACACATTTGAATATGCAGATCATTATCATTACAGCAGAACTGTGCAAAATATGTAATAATAACACCACCCGCGTTCTGTATATAAGGAAAGATTACACAATGGAATTTTCATTCGGAAATCACATTTGAATATCACATTGACAATTATTACTTTGTATCCACCTAATTAAAATTGAATTAAAGAAATCTCTTGTGCCATATGTTTTTCATCTTTTTTTAATTGCAAGTGATCTTCACTGGCCTGAGATATCGACACATTTGTGTTAATGCATACCATTTTGTTTCACATATTCGACTTTATACATTGAGATTATAAACTGTTCTGGGATTTTCTGCTTTTCTGATACGTAATATTAGTTTATGTTTCTGCTGCAATGAACCAACAGACCCTGTAGCCAGAACGCACAGTTTCAGGCACTGATCACTGCAGTCAATGACTTATGCCTGATACAGCGCCCTTCAGCGTGGGCAGCTTCCGTGCTTCAGTCTACTTCCGCGAGGCAGTGACTGAGGCCACGGATTCTGACACCTTCTGAGAACCTTCTGCGAGATGGAGGAATGCGACAGAACTTCTTCCTCCTTGTGATCAGCTCCAGATAGCAGTATTTATATCTACACAGCCAGCCAGTCATCTTTGGACAACTGGACTACGTCATGAATGATGTCTGGCTTGTGTGGAATGCTGCCGTCAAGACGACGATGTGTGAGGAGCGTTCATTAAGTAGTGCAGCAAATTTTTTTCTGAAAGCAGGTTGGTTTTATTCAGGGTTCCAACACACCATGTTATTCCTCACTCTTTTGGCTACAAAACCCTAGTTTTTAACGCAATCTGTGTTCAATGTGACAGCCTTACGCCACCGTATTGGGAGGGCCTGTATACCAATGTGGTACCATTCTACTGGTCGACGCCGGAACCAATGTCTTGCTAGCCGGCCGCTGTGGCCGAGCGGTTCTAGGCACTTCAGTCCGGAACCGGACTGCTGCTACGGTTCGAATCCTTCCTCGGGCATCGATGTGTGTGATGTTCTTAGGTTAGTTAGGTTTAAGTAGTTTTAAGTCTATGGGACTGATGACCTCAGATGTTAAGTCCCATAGTGCTTAGACCCATTTGAATTTGAACCAATGTCTTGCTGCACCAATAACCTCCCCGTCACCCACATACTGCTACCCGCGCAGTACATACTGCATTGGGCCAAACAGATGGAACTCGGAGAGTGCGAAAAAAATGGTTCAAATGGCTCTGATCACTATGGGACTTAACAACATCTGAGATCATCAGTCCCCTAGAACATAGAACTACTTAAACCTAACTAACTTAAGGACATCACACACATCCATGCCCGAGGCAGGATTCTAAACTGCGGTCGCGCGGTTCCAGACTGAAGCGCCTAGAACCGCTCGGCCACACCGGCCGGCGGAAAGTGCGAGATCCGGACTTAGAGTGGATGAGGAAAAACAGCCCAATGAAGTTTCGTAAGCTTCTCTCGGATGCGCAGAATTTTTTGAGGCGTTGCATTGTGATGGAGATCGAGAAGTTGGTTTGCGTTTTTGTGACGACAAACACGCTGAAGTCGTTTCTTCAATTTCCTGAGGGTACTGTATCAGAGACACTTTCCGAGTTGATCGTAACACCATGAGAGAGGACATCAAACAGAGTAACTCCCTCAGAGTCCCAGAAGACCGTCGCAATGACTATACCGGCTTAGAATTTTTCTTTGGAGCTGAGATGGTGTGGCGCTACTCCATGAGTTACCGTTTTGTTACCGGTTCCAAGTGATGAAGCCATGTTTCGTCACCTATAACGATGTTCGATAAAAATTGTCACGAACAGCCTCATAACGCACAAGCAATTCCGCACAAATAGTCTTTGGTTGCACCATTGCACTTCATGGTTTTCTGTTAGATGGCGAGGACCCAAACGGGCAGTCACCTTTGAGTACCCCAATCGGTGGACAATTGTGTCAGCACTGCCATCAGAGAAGCCCAGTTGCGCAGCGAGACGTTTGATTGTGATACGCCGATCACCTGGAATGAGAGTGTCCGCACGTTCCAACATAGCAGGAGTGACAGCCGTATGCGGGCCATCCGGCACGCTTGAGGTCGGACAGGTTTCCTCGACCTCGTTGCGAAGATGACAGACACCTCTCCCAACGACTCACCCTGCTTTTTTTACTCCAACGTCTCCGTAGACATTCCGTAAGCGCCTGTGAATATCTGAGATGCTCTGGTATTCCGCCGAAAGAAACTCAACTCTGGTTGGAACATACCTCCGTTACGGACGCCATTTTGAAGGCTCTGTATAGCACCGACGTCTGTCGAAACTACATAAAACTATAGGGAGTGAAGTGGGAATATTCCAAGGTGTCTCACAACAAATTCGGCATTTTCTTCAACCGAAATTGGTTATGAAAAAAAAAAAAGAGTTGCATAACTTATTGACCGCTCATCGTGTCTTTACTGCAGAAGCCCACACCATCACCGAGCTTTGAATGCCCTTCTGTTGCCTGACTGCGTTGCCAGCCCTACACTGTGCTGCCTACTTGTCGAAGTCCAGCCACCTTCGCAAGTTCAAAGACTTGAACTGAGATCCTCAGCCATGTGGCGATGAGCCTCACACAGCCAGCCACAGCCATTCGTGAGGGAGGACGTCAAACAGAATACCTCCTTCAGAGTCCCGGAGGACGGTCACTATGACTTTACTGGCTGACAGTGCGGCTTTGAATCTTTTCTGCACGTGGGCCCGGACACTTGAGATGGCGCTAGGTCTCTTGAATCGGGTCAGAGGACATGCGCTGTTGCAGACGAGAACGGTGCTAGGAGGTCAACCTGCAGGGAGACTCTGTGACGGAATGTGTGTCACACTCACCAGTGTTCCAGTGAACAATAGCTGTGACAAGAAGATTGAATGTTTACAAGTAAAAAACAATAAAGGGCATTTGTATCCATGGACTGCCTTCTTCTCCTGCACTAGAGTAGAGAGTTACTCGTCTATACCAGGCCACACTCGGTCTCTGTCACGCTACCTACAAATTTCGGAGATGTTGCTCTACATGTGTTCTTTTTCCCGTTTTTCAGCTGTTCTTCTTCTTCTTACTGCCATACGAAATTTCGTTTGCACAGTCCTAGAAAATGAACACTTATTTGCTTGATGTTATGTCTGCATGTTGTTACCAGCTATTGAATGTTATAGCCAACTATCGAAAGTGTGTTTGTGATATCAGTGATATAGTAATATATGGACACACAGCCACTTAGCTGCAGATTACGTCTCCCCACCCCCGTCTCTCTCTCTATATGTGTGTGTATGTATGTATGTGTGTGTACGTGTGTGTGTGTGTGTGTGTGGGTGGGTGGGTGTGGGTGGGTGTGGGTGGGTGTCCGGGTGGATGGGTGGGTGGGGTGGGTGTAGTGTGTGGGCTTGTATTAACATCGTTAGGTGTATAAACGGATACTTTTGTACGTTATCATTTCTTTTATTAAGTTTAGCAAAGCACTTGTTGATGTGTGTCTTGTCATTTATCATGTGTTCGTTCTCTGCAAAGAGATTCTGAATGTGGTAGTAGTCCTTCATTGCTATAAGGCATTTGCTGTGGTTAATTATCTCGATGATTTTCATATCTTATTGCAAGTTGGTAAGATGATGTTTTAAGTGCTCTGCAAATCTGAAATGGTTTGTTTCATACATCCAATACCTGACATGTTCTTTGTACTGTTCTAAAATTTCTGCATGTCACGCCTATGTATACTGCATTACAACTTTGACATTCAAGTCAATATTTTTTTTTTATCCCTAGAATTTGCCCCTTTGATTGTTGGTTGGCGTAAGTTAGTTTGGTGAGTTTGCACAGTTTTATATGCTGAATGGAGACCCGTTTCTTTAGTAAGCTTCCCACTCCGTGTGTCCAACTAATTATATAAGTCATACAGTAACATGTACTTTGGTTGTGTGTGCTCTTGTCGTTGTGTATGTGTGTTGTGTGCATTTTCCGCTTAGGGATTTGTGAGTTTTTATGCATCATGGAACTGATGGATGTGTTGTTTATTGTTTCATTGCTGTGTATATGTTGTGTTCAGTTTTTTCTATCTGCATATAATTTCAACGTTTCTGTGGCTGGTTTCGATTTAAGTTGTTCCTCTTGCAAGTCTGGTTGAACTTTATGTGCTGTATCGTTTTCTGGAGCCTCAAATCTGTTTTCTTGTATTTATCCTACTTGTTGACAGGAAATGCCTGACAAAGCTGTAATAACGTCTCTAAGTATTATGTTGTTATTTATCAACATAATATTACATTGAGGCGACAGAAGTCATGGGACACCTCTTAATTTCATGTCGGAATCCTTTTGCCAAGCTTAGTGAAGTTACTCGACGTGTCATGGACTTAACAAGTCATTGGAAGTCCCCAGCAGAAATATTGAGCCATGCTGCCCCTATAACCGGCCATAAATGCTAAACTGTTGCCGGTGCAGGATTTTGTATATGTACTGACCTGACCTCTTGGTTATGTCCCATAAATGTTCGAAAAAACTCATGTCGGGCGATCCGAGTGGCTAAATCATTCGCTTAAATTGTGCAGAATGTCCTTCAAATCAACCACGAATAATTGTGGCCTGGTGAAGTGGCGCATTGTCATCTACACAAATTTCATTGTTTTCTGGGAACATGAAGTCAATGAATAGTTGCAAATAGTCTCCAAGCCGCCTAATAAAGCATTTTCAGTCAATGATCGGTTCAGTTGGGCCAGAGGTCCCAGTCCGCTCCATGTAAACACAGGCCACACCGTTGTGGAGCCAGGACCAGCTTGCACAGTTGTCCTGTTGAAAACCAGGGTCCATGGCTTCGTGGGGCCTGCGCCACACCCGAACCGTACCATCAACTTTTACCAACTGAAATCGTGACTCATCTGAACAGGCCATTGTTTTCCAGTCGTCTAGGGTCTAATCGATATGGTCACGAGGCCAGGGGAGGTGCTTACATGTGCTGTCGTGCTGTTAGCAATAGCACTCCCGTCGGTTGTCTGCTACCATAGCCCACTGACGCCAGACTCCGCCTTACTGTCCCAATGAATAAGTTCGTCACCGAGCGAGGTGGCGCAGTGGCTAGCACACTGGACTCGCATTCGGGAGGACCACGGTTCAGTCCCGCGTCCGGCCATCCTGGTTTAGGTTTTCTGTGATTTCCGTAAATCGCTCCGGGCAAATGCCGGTATGGTTCCTTTGAAAGGGCACGGCCCACTTCCTTCCTCTTCCTTCCCTAATCCGATGAGACCGATGACCTCACTGTCTGGTCTCTTCCCCCGAAAACAACCCAATAAGTTCGTCGTACGTCTCACGTTAATTTCTTCTGTTATTTCACGTAGTGATGCTTGTCTGTTAGCACTGAAAATGTATTCAAACGCCTGCTCTTGGTCGTTAAGTGAAGGCCGTCGGCAGCTGCGTTGACTGTCGTGAGAGATAATGCCTTAAATTTGTTATTCTTGGCACACTCTTGACACTAAGGATCTTGGAGTATTGAATTCGTTAACGATTTCCGAAATGCAATGTCCCATGCATCTAGATCCAACTACCAATCTGCGTTCAAAGTCTGTTAAGTTCTGTCATGTAGCCATGATCACGTCCCAAACCTTTTCACGTGAATCACTTGAGTACAAATGACAGCTCTGCCAGTGCACAGCTCTTTTATACCTTATGTATGAAATACTACTGCCATCTGTGTATGTGAATGTCGCTATCCCATGACAAAAGTTAAAGATGTTACTATGCATCTGAATGTTGTTTATTTGTTCAAAGATCATGTTATGTTTTTGTGGGACGGAATGACAGGATCATGGCCTGTAAAGATTGTGGTTTATCACTCCATAATATTACTGCTCACATATGGGTTGGGGTTGGGTTGGTTGTGGGAAGAGACCAAACTGCGAGGTCATCGGTCTCATCGTACCAGGGAAGGAAGTCGGCCGTGCCCTTTCAGAGGAACCATACCGGCATTTACCTGGAACGATTTGAGGAAATCACGGAAAACCTAAATCAGGATGGCCGGACGCGGGATTGAACCGTCGTCCTCCCGAATGCGAATCCAGTGTGCTAACCACTGCGCCACCTCGCTCGGTGCTCACATCTGAATCTCACGACTGTTATCCGAATGTGGAATTCATAGGAGGACAATGTTCAACACCATATGGAATCTCAACAAACCCCTGGCGAGGAGCATCCTATAAGGCAGGTACATTGTTTGCTTGGCTGTGCAGCCATCAGTAGGTATGCAGTGCCGGTTCAAGCACAGAGCATGTCATTGATGAGGTCATTGAAGATGTAATCAGTGACACACTCTGTGCTTGAACCAACATTACCTACCTACTGCCACCTCTTGTACATCGAGTCAGAAAATAGGAAGACAAGAATTCATATGGACAGTGCAACAATTTGTGGAGCACGTTGGACGCTTAGCACAGCAACTATTATTGCAGCTTCCCTTGACACTGCAGCATAGAAAGGCAGGCCAACGGTTGTTCGCCAAACAACAAAGCGGATACAGGAGTGCCACCACGTCCGCTTTTCAGACGAGTTCTGATTCCACCACAGCATATGATGGACATGTCTGGAGGCTCCCAGCAGAACCAACATAGCTGTATGGTATTGTACAGGATTTGCCGATAATGGCGTGAGGGAAGAAGAATGTGGACGTCTGAGTGTGCAAAAGAACACAGAAATGGAAAACACTGGCTGCAGTTTTATTCCACTAAATCTAGCCTGAATGGATACAGCTGTAAGATGCAGCTAGTGGCAGATTATAGACAGCCAGACTAAAGGGGTATAGCACCCGAATAAGGTGAAGCAGGAAGGTGCATGCAGTTGGGACAAGGACTGGTTAGCAAGAGAGCGTCTTGGCGCTGCCAGTGTACTTTCCCAAGTCGGTCCTGGGTCCCCACGTGACCATTCACAACCATCTGATTGTCTGCTAGAGGGGACTTTGCAAGTATGACCTAGTCAGCGAATCTTCAGTAAAGTGCTACCTCGTCAGCAGTACTCACTATAAGAAAGCTATTCAGGTGAACTGAATGTGAGTAGGTGGCCATACCCAGCAGGCTCCGGTATCAAACCAGCCTAGACCCACGCACATCTCTCGGCAGTGGAAGACAGCTTCACTGCCTTAGAATAAAAAATTGAAAATAAAAATAAAAAAAATAGTTGACAATAACGTTTTCAACGTAGCCTGAGGGGTCCACCACGTACACTATTCATCACAGTCATACGGGAACAGTACCCTGGAGTGTTAGTATGGATGTTACTGAGTACTCGACAAGATCAGGCTGATGACAGTGCCCTAGCTTCGACGTTTCCATGACACTATGGCCAAACAAGATAATGCAAGACCGCATCTTGCCCATGCTGTGTTCACCCACCTTAATGCAGAGGATGTTCCACTTTTATCATGGACAGCAGATCTCTTTCTGGGCTTACGAGAAGCTGTCACACGACAAGTCGCTAGCCACTACCATCGATGAACTGTGGCACAGAATCAAAGCCGTATGGAACGATGGACCAGTATCTGTCAACCAACATCAGTTTAATTCTACACTCAGAAGTATTAGAGCCACTGTGGCTGCAAGAGGTGGCAGCTTTGTGTAATAAATTTCACATCCTGAATACCCGCAAATCACCCAAAAATTTAATCATGTATTCTCCCTACTGTAGTAGAGAGGGCGTCTCATACCTTTTGGGTCAAACTGAAACAGGTGATAGTGGTCCACAACCGATTATATTGAGAAAGAGAACCAGTGGTTGGAAATGCATATTTATCGTGTTGTGGACATACACAACATAACCACATAACAACGTATCTCATAGTAACTGTTCAAAGGGGCGACCGCTAATCTCAGTGAATGCATGGCAACAGTGCATGACGTTTTGCCACACTCTTTCAAAGATCCCTGGTGTCTGATGTACCAGCGGACAGTCAGCTTGGACCCTAGCAATAAGGTCTTCATCCATTTCTACGGGGGTTTTATACACCAAAGTCTTGAAAAAGTCCAGAGGTGTGAGATCCGGCGATCGTGCTGCTCATGGGACAGGACCTTCACTTCCCGCCGCGGAGAGTGGCCGCACGGTCTAGGGCGCCTTGTCACGGCCCGTGCGGCTCACCCCGTCGGAGATTCGAGTCCTCCCTCGCGTAAGGGTGTGTGTGTTGTCCATAGCGTAAGTTAGTTTAAGTTGGATTAAGTAGTGTGTAGGCTTAGGGACCGATGACCTTAGCAGTTTGGTCCCATAAGACCTTACCACAAATTTCAAAAAATTTCCCTTCCAATCAGACGGTGAGGGTACGTACTTTTCGGATGCTAGAGGGCACTGACATCGAAGTGGGCTGGTGCACAGTCGTGCTGAAACCACATCCCTCCGTGGAAAACAACGGGCACAGCCTCCAAGAACTGCATGCGCCTTTGCAATACATGCATTGGGAAGGGCGGTCATCGCTTCGAACACTAAGAGCTACGCTGTTGATATGCGATGTATAGTGTGTATGTCCACAACACAATAACTATGCGTTTCCGACCACTGGTGACCTATCGCAATATAATCAGTTGTGGTCCCACTATCATCTTTTTTTAATTTGACAAACGATTTGAGACACACTGCATTTGCACAATAAGTAAAATTTGATGTTGCGACATTAATGGTAATCAGTGTATAATCCTTAAGCCACGTTACAATGTGTGTCCGTAAATACTTCTGGTATCACTATAATTTCTCTCTTTCCTGTTACATTCACGATTGGTACAGGAGATTAGTGACTGTTTGTAATCGTCAATATGAGCTTTAACTCTGAAATATCCTGGCGATTTCGTCCTTGGCGTTTCCATGATGTCACACTCGTGGACTCGGCCAGAATCCACTCATAGTTTCTGATGTGCGGCACGTGAGACAAACTACACAATGTACTGCTCATAACATATACTCGGAAATATTTATTGACGGACCTGTATTATATCTCAACACTGTTAAGTACTTAAGTAACAAATAAGAGTCGCCAGTCTCTGTTTGGCCTGCGAGGCAGGGTTAAAATTATCACTTTTTCTATGCTACCAATTAATGCTCTGTAGCATCTAACTACTTTCAGAAAGATTCCGCAATACGATCTCTGGGTGGAAAATGTATGCCGCTAACAGTTTACCCAGTTTTACAGTTTGCCTCTAGTTGGCTGCTAGCAACTACGGCCTGTGATCTCCACCAGAAACAAAAGAAAATAACAGCTCAAAGGCAATGCCGGTACGTAAAAAGATGACACAGAAACATCACACCTTCAGTTTACATGAAACCAAATTCAGCTTATTGGCTTCAATTAAAATTCGTCAATCCCACCGCTTTTATCCGATACCAACTTCAGTAGGCTACTGGATCTGGGATCTGATATAAGAGCTCTGCTTACCAAGCAGCAAGAGTAATTAATTAGAATTTCATACTCACATACGAGAACGCTGATATGTCGGGACACATAGACCATCAGCATGACAGGACAGCGCCGTGGGTGCATGAGAAGCGGGTTGGTAGGGACCACAGCAGTGAGAACTAAAATGCTAATACGCTGAAGCACCAAAGAAACAGGTATAGGCATGCGTATTCAGATACAGAGATATGTAAATAGGCAGAACACGGCGCTGCGGTCGGCAACGTCTATATAAGACAAGAAGAGTCTGACGCAGTTGTTAGATCGGTAACTGCTGTTACAATGGCAGGTTTTCAACATTTAAGTGAGTTTGAACGTGGTGTTATAATCGGCGCGCCAACGATCGGACAAAGCATCTCTGAGGTAGCGATGAAGTTGGGATTTTCCCGTACAATCATTTCACGAGTGTACCGTGAATATCAGGAATCCGCCGGAAAAAGACCCTGCAAGAACGGGCTCAACGACGACTGAAGAGAATCGTTCAGCGTGACAGAAGCGCAACCCTTCCGCAAATTGCTGCAAGCTTCAATGCTGGACCATCAACAAGTGTCAGCTAGCGAACCATTCAACGAAACATCATCGATATGGGCTTTCGGAGCCGAGAGCCCACTCTTGTACATGAGTGCACGACACAAAGCTTTACGCATCGCCCGGGCCCGTCAACACCGACATTGGACTGTTGACGTCTGGAAACTTGTTGCCTGGTCGGACGACTCTCGTTTCAAATTGTATCGAGCGGATAGACGTGTATGGGTATGGAGACTACCTCATGACTCCATAGAACCTGCATGTCAGCAGGCGACTGTTCGAGCTGATTGAGACTCTGTAATGATGAGGGGCATGTGCAGTTGGAGTGATATGGGACCTCAGATACGTCTATAACGACTTTGACAGGTAATACGTATGTAATCATCCTGTCAGATTACCTGCATCCATTCATGTCTATTGTGCATTTCGACGGACTTGGGCAATTGTAGCAAGACAATGCGACGCCCCACACGTCCAAAATTGCTACAGAGTGGCTTCAGGAAGACCTCCGCTGGCCACCAAACTCCCCAGGCATGAATATTAATGAGCATATCTGGAGGGGTGTTTAGAAGAGATCTCCATTCCTCGTACTCTTACGGATTCATGGACAGCCCTGCACGATTCATGGTGTCAGTTCCCTCCAGCACTATTTCAGACATTAGTCGAGTCCATGCCACGTCGCACTGCGGCACATCTGCGTGCTCGCGAGAGCCCTGCACGATACTAGGCAGGTGTACCAGTTTCTTTGGCTCTTCAGTGTAGTTCCGGACGACAACAACAACAAAAGCGTGTTGTCAGGGGTACCTATGGATGCCCCTGCTGCGAGCAGAGGCGCTCACCTCACTGACAGGCGGCAGTCACATCGCTCCTAGGAGCCGCTCCCAGCGCGGATCTACAGGGAGTCTACAACTGAAGTCCCAGTTCCAAAACGATGCAGAAAGAGAAGCTCTTCTCAGAATGACGTCAAATTTGATCAGCGTATTATTGGCGCCGGGCGGAACGTCATGGAACAAAAAAATTAACGAAAATTTTACCAATAGATGGAGCTGTAAGCGTCAGAATATGCACACCTATAGACGCGCGGCACACGGTTGATCCTCAGTTTGCGTGCGAGACGCCCAAAGTGACTCTCCATGAGGGATCGCGCGCTGCTGGTACAGCTCTTTTACGAGAACAGTGACTGTGCGCCGGTAGCCTTGCACAACTTCCGGACAGTTGAGTGTATGAAAATTGGTATTGGTCCGATATCTGCTAAGGATCTGGAGAAAATAATTACAAAATTCTAAAACACACGTTCTTTCGAAGTGCAATGTGGCAAAGGGAGGAAAACACTTAATACGAAATATGTCGAAGATGTGGTCACAGCACTGCAGGAGAGGTAAGCGGTGGTTTGCAAACATGCAATGCACGGGGAATTCCCCGAACGTTTGACATGCCTGCAAGCACGGTGCATAAAATCCTATCTAATATTGGCAGGGGTAAAATACAGGGAGCGAAAGGCTATTTACAATTTGTACAGAAAAATGGTTCTAATGGCTCTGAGCACTATGGGACTTAACATCTATGGTCATCAGTCCCCTAGAACTTAGAACTACTTAAACCTAACTAACCTAAGGACAGCACACAACACCCAGCCATCACGAGGCAGAGAAAATCCCTGACCCCGCCGGGAATCGAACCCGGGAACCCGGGCGTGGGAAGTGAGAACGCTACCGCACGACCACGAGATGCGGGCAATTTGTACAGAAACCAGATGGCAGTTATAAGAGTCGAGGGGCACGAAAGGGAAGCAGTGGTTGGGAAGGGAGTGAGACAGGGTTGTAGCCTCTCCCCGATGTTATTCAATCTGTATATTGAGCAAGCAGTGAAGGAAAGAAAAGAAAAATTCGGTGTAGGTATTAAAATCCATGGAGAAGAAATAAAAACTTTGAGGTTCGCCGATGACATTGCAATTCTGTCAGAGACAGCAAAGGACTTGGAAGAGCAGTTGAACGGAATGGATAGTGTCTTGAAAGGAGGGTATAAGATGAACATCAACAAAAGCAAAACGAGGATAATGGAATGTAGTCGAATTAAGTCGGGTGATGCTGCGGGAATTAGATTAGGAAATGAGACACCTAAAGTAGTAAAGGAGTTTTGCTATTTGAGGAGCAAAATAACTGATGATGGTCGAAGTAGAGAGGATATAAAATGTAGACTGGCAATGGCAAGGAAAGCGTTTCTGAAGAAGAGAAATTTGTTAACATCGAGTATAGATTTAACTGTCAGGAAGTCGTTTCTGAAAGTACTTGTATGAAGTGTAGCCATGTATGGAAGTGAAATGTGGACGATGAATAGTTTAGACAAGAAGAGAATAGAAGCTTTCGAAATGTGGTGCTACAGAAGAATGCTGAAGATAAGGTGGGTAGATTACATAACCAATGGGGAGGTATTGAATAGAATTGAGGAGAAGAGAAATTTGTGGCACAACTTGACTAGAAGAAGGGATCGGTTGGTAGGACATGTTCTGAGGCATCAAGGGATCACCAGTTTAGTATTGGAGGGCAGCGTGGAGGGTAAAAATCGTAGAGGGAGACCAAGAGATGAATACACTAAACAGATTCAGAAGGATGTAGGTTGCAGTAGGTACTGGGAGATGAAGAAGCTTACGCAGGATAGAGTAGCATGGAGAGCTGCATCAAACCAGTCTCTGCACTGAAGACCACAACAACAACAGTATTATTCATTGCTGTTATTACAAAATCATTCATGTTCAGGAGTTGTTTCCTACTGACCTGCCAGCAAAACAAACGTTCCCACTGGATTTTCTTGCTCGCATGGAAGTGGACAATGAATAGCCATGGAACATTCTGTGGACAGATGTCAATACGCACAATTGCAGAATATTGGCAACGGAAAATCCGCATGTGCATCAACTAGTGCTACTTCATTCTGTGGGCATCGTTTATCGCAGGCCCGTATTTTTTCGAGCATATGAGACCCGCGTGTCTTGTTACTTGTACCGTCACTGGTAACTGTATAAGAGTCTTTTGCGCACCAACGTCATTCCAACGTTTCAACAGCATGAAAGGCTCTCCTCCGCACACTGCGCAACCAGTGAGGCGGCTGCTGCAGAGGCATTTCGGGAATACTAGAATGATCAGCCGTCATTTTCCTAGCCTCCCAGATTCCCTGGCCGTCTAGATCACCTGATCTTAATCCGTATGACTTCTGTCTGTGCGGTTATCTGAAAAATGTCGTGTTCGGTGTTACAGTTGCGAACATAGCTGAACTGAAGGCACGCTCTGTGCAACGCATTCTTAACGTGACCTCCTAGACACACAGATCTGTCGTGGAACATGCTGTTTCTCGATTTCAGCTTGTGGCAGCTAACGGTGGACAGCATGTTGAATATGTATTGCATCTGTCTCATGACAATTAGAAACCAGTCATTCTGCTTTTTATGCGTATTTTGGCCGCAGTACGATTAAAAACTGACGTCATTTTGCTTTTTATGCGGTTTTTGTCTCAGAACAATTAAAAACCGATTTTTCCCATCCGATGTGGTACGACCTTGCCGTGATGGATAGCTTTACTTAACTAACTGTGCCACAACTGTTGACTGCCGAACTCGTGCAGTCATGAAAATTCAAGAGTGCGGATGATGTAATGTGCAACTCAAATCAGAGCCGTCGTATTGCGATTCATGCGCCAATTGTAGCCGACCTCATTAACGTTAAGACGCCTACAGCGCCATCTATTGGTAAAATTTTCGTTCAATTTTTTTTATTCCAACACGTGTCCCCCTGCGTCAATAATATGCCGTTCAAATCTGACGCCGACCGCTGTGGCCGAGCGGTTCTAGGCGTTTCAGTCCGGAAACGCGCTGCTGCTACGGTAGCAGGTTCGAATCCTGCCTCGGGCATGGATGTATGTGATGTCCTTAGGTTAGTTAGGTTTAAGTAGTTCTAAGTCTATGGGACTGATGACCTCAGATGTTAAGTCCCATAGTGCTTACAGCCATTTGAACCATTTTTGAATCAAATCTGATGTCATACTACGCAATGGTTCTCTGCCCACAGCGTTTTGAATCTGGAACTTTAATTATGGACACCCTACACGTATTTGCTTCTGCCCTATAAAGTATTCGCAAACAGAACGCTGCATATTTTTCTGCCGGCATTGTATTTAAACGACCAGTGCCCAGCAGTCGAAGTCACCGCTGCCGCCCTACGAAGCCGACCTTGCGCTGTCAGCCATCCACAGAGAAGCAGACCTGCGACCTTAGCCTCACTGGTCTCTGGTGCCAGGACTTACGTATTCACCGGACTGCTACTGCGTTAGTGCTATTGGACAGCCGCCCAAAATAGTGATCCTTTTCAAAAATGGCTCAAGTGGCTCTGAGCACTATGGGACTTAATATCTGAGGTCATGAGTCCCCTAGAACTTAGAACTACTTAAACCTAACCAACCTAAGGACAGCACACACATCCATGCCCGAGGCAGGATTCGAGCGTGCGACCGTAGCAGCGGCGCGTTTCCGGACTGAAGCGCCTAGAACCGCTCGGCCACAATGGCCGGCGTCAGATTTGAACGGCATATTATTGACGCAGGGAGAAACGGCCGGCTGATCCTTCTCCAGATAGCTTTTTTTGTCTGTATAATATTCAGTGGACTTGTTTAATAATAGGCAGCTACTACAAACTTTTCACAGACTACTTACAAGCAGACAACACACAGTCTACTCTGCTAGCTAGAAGTTTTTGTGTCTTTTCTTGGTGGCCGAATTATTGGGAGCTCACGGAGAATTGTGAAGTGTTCTCTTATGCGAACTCTTTCAGAGTTTCCCATACTGGCGGAACAAGTTGTTTGATCTCTAGAGATCAGCTCTTGATTTGATATGCACAGTTCTCTTAAAACATCATCCGCACCCTATCGAGTCCCCTACTAGCGTCCTACATCCGAGATGACTGTCCGAGGACTTCCTTTATTCACTAGCTCCAATTTGGAATATAAGAGAATTTGCTAAACATAAAACGTAAAAGTTAAACTCATTTCAGGCGGTATTTTGTCTGGAGTGTTGCTTTGTATGTAAATGTAACATGGGCAGCTAACAGCACCAACAAGAAAAGGACGGAAGATTTTGAAATGTGGTGCTATAAAAGAACGCTGAATAATGGGTGGCAGACTGGACAATCAGTGGAGAGGAATTGGATGAAATCGGAGAAAAAGTAAATCTAGGGTAGTGTTCGACTAAAGTAAGGGATAGTTTATAAGGGTACATTGCGAGGCACCAAAGAATAAAAAGTACGAGAGCTTGAGAGGTGGCATGAGCCCCCTCTCATATTTCTATCTTACGATTTTCCTCTCTAATTGCATGCAGTGAAAAGTTGCTATTCCTTCACACGAGGACTTCCCACGCGGCGTCTCTCGTCCCCCGGGTGGTCCGGTGACAGGCGGGGTCTGCTGATCTTGAAAGGGTAAGCCGACGTGTGTGAGGGAGTCGAGTGAATGCTTTCCAGACGCCGACATTGTAGAATAGCGGCAGAGACACGCTCGCAGGGGCCTGAAGTAGCAGCTGGGCTAGAGGTTCCGTTACTTCGCAGAAACTTAGCGAAAACACTTTCTGGCGGGCTACCATCGAGGCGTGGGAATGACTTGTGTACCCAGGCAGTTTTGGCCGGCAAATTCCCGCGCTTTCTGCAAAATAGTAACTGTGATTCGCTTGCTCAGGGCATAGCTCCATGACGTAGCAAAATCGGCGCAGAAATTGGCGCCAAGAATCTCCATTGGTGGAATGGTAGTGCTCTGGCAATAGAGTGGAATTTTCCGCCGGTTTTCGAGTTGCTGATTGGAACGGTTAACCACAGCCACTGTCGTGGGTGCGGGAATGTTCTGTGTTTGGTTTTTACGGGTGCTCTTGTGGGGAGTCGGCTCTCGCCTTTCGGTCGGAGTAGGTTACAAGACTGAGTGTTCGGTTTTTACGGGTGCTCTTGTGGGGAGTCGGCTCTCGCCTTTCGGTCGGAGTAGGTTACAAGACTGAGTGTTCGGTTTTTATGGGTGCTCTTGTGGGGAGTCGACTCTCGCCTTTCGGTCGGAGTAGGTTACAAGACTGAACTCTCGCTGCTCTGGTCAGCCTGCCTTCCGTTGGCTGTCTAATATACTTTTATTTAATTTTAACTGTTTGACGAAGTTGCTGAAGTTTCGACTTCAACTTAACTTTCCGAGTACAGTTGGCAATTGAGCGATCTGCGTACAAGAGGCCCAGGTTGTCTGTCTTGAGCAGTTTTGGCTAAAGTTGACTGTATCGGAGTTACTGGGTGACTTCGCTTGTTAAAATCAATCACTGTACAGTCAGTGATTGTGTGGCGAGCCTTCTTCGTCTCCCTCAGAGGCGCATTTGTATTGCTAGGAAGTCTTTAGTCTGGAACAACCAGGCCAGGATAATTTGTTTCGGGCTATACTCGCGACATTATCATCACCACGATGGGACGTCGAAGCAACCAGCCATCGCCTCCAGTATGCCAGATCATGTCCGTGCAGTTAAGAAGACAGCTTGGTAATGTACGTCCGCAGCACCAGCAAAGCAGGCAATTTTGCTAGGTGATAATCCGAGCTCAGCAGAGTGCGCCTGTTTGTCTTTTCTAACTTTGATCTGTCTTGGGTGTTCATTGTCTGAGTTCTCACTAATGTAGCAGCAATTAATGCTGGGTTGGCTGTGTGTCTCTCTTAAGACTTGAGTTGCAAGGAATTGGCTCCACATACCACTTCGTCATAAATGTCACACTCTAGTTTAGGGACAACTTCACCTTCACAGCATTTATTTGAGTATCCAGTTTGAGCCAATTTGATGTATTGTAAATGTTTCATGTGTTTTTGTTTATTATTTTGAGTTATAATAAATCATATTGTTATTTTGGACAGATCTTTCATTCTGTTAATCGGTAGAGCAACCCTATCCTTTCTCACTACGTTAATGAAACTTTCCTTTATTTAACTTATTTATCAAATGAAATTATTCCAGGTGCCAAACTCTTTTCTACTTCACTTGCAGGGTCGATTACAGTCAGTTCGCGTTTCTTTTTAATTCATGTGCAACAGCAAAAGTCGGAGTTAGAATAGGGGGGCTTAGAGCATCATTTACATATGTAGATTCTAGAAGAATTTAGTGTTAAATACACTGCTAGCCCCGGCACCTCGCAAGCTGTTCAAAAAGTATCCGACTTTATTTTTTATTGTTGGAACCTACTACGGTACGGGGCGTGTGCGTTCTCTATGTTGGTAGGCATTTTTTCCGCAGCTGCCGAAACAAACAGTTGCTGGATAGCCGTTGAAAAGTGAACACATGTAAGTGGCAGTCTTCTGACTTTGTGTCGTGGGCAAAACGCCAGGAAAAATGGAACAACATGATCGCACTAAAATTTTGTTTTAAGCTTGGCGATTCTCAAGTTAAAACAATCCGCAAGATTCGACAAGTAGCGACAAAGCAATGGTTACCACACAAATAACAAGTGTTTCAAAGATAACCGAGCATCAGTGAATAATGACGATCCATAACATCTGCAAATGAAGTTGTTATTGATCACGTACGGACCCTCCTGGTGCAGAATAGACGAATCATAATCGCAAAACTTGCAGACGAGGTTAAAATTAATACTGAATCTATTCGTTCCACTCTAACGGAATATATGGACGTCAGGAGGATGCCAGCAAAATCTGTGCCCAAATTGCAAAAAATTGAGCAGAAGGAACTTTGTTCGGAGATCACACAGGACATGTTGGGTATTGTGAACAGTAAGTAACCCTAACTTTCTTAACACAGTGATGATTGGTTATGAGACACGGGTTTACCATCTCCAACACCAAAAGAATCGAGGCAGGTCCGCAGTAATGTAAAAGTAATGCTGAACATCCTTTCTTTTTTAATTTTAATATTTTTAGCACAATGGCATGGTCCATCACGAGTGCGCTCCAGAAGATATTAATGTCAATGAGTACTACCAAGAGGATCTTGTAATGGAACTGAAATGATGGTGGGCTGACAGTAATTTGGAGCCCGCGCGTCGGAAATGGGCGCGCTTGTGTGAGACTGCCAGGGAGTGCACCCTGATGCCATCTATTGGCGAAACTGAGAATTAGCGCTATCTGTCAGACAATGCACTAAGCTCTCGGAGTCAAATGTATTCTTTTTCTTGGTAATTATAAGTTATTACTGTATAATTTAATGTTGTAAAGCGCTAGAAGTAAATCATTATGACTGGTATGAACTCCAGGGTAATAAATATAAATATTCTTAAATACTAAATGATTTCGGTAAAAAGGTGGTAGGGGAACGTCCCCACTCTTGGTGATACGAACGTAGCTAGGGGTAGCTGCAGACACAGGGAATGAACAATGGAATGGCCTGGGGAGTGTTGACGTGATCGGACGTGCGTAACTGTGCTCACGCAAAAGTGATTGTGCAACAGAGAAGAGGCGAATATCGTCGCCGTTTTTGGAGTAAAACGCGACGAATGGTTGTTGAAGCCGCCTCTATGCCACTGGGGCTGATTGTAAGAGTTCCTGTGCCCAGATTTTATGGCGGACGTGCAGTAGCTTATACGAGTGCTACAGCTCGTAGTTCCAGCCGCCGTTAAGGGCATGAGGCGTGAAGAGCTGCGTTAGCCACATGCATCTCACCACCAGCACCGACACGTCTACCCAAGACAAGACTGCTTGCAATTGTTAAGTCGAACTTTGTATACATGTAAAAGGAAAATACCAGTTTTCTTTTATGCAAGTGCAGAGGACAGAATATAGTAATGAGTAAAATTATGACGCATGTTGTTCATTGTAAAGTGTAGTAACCTCAAACATAGTATAGTGAAATCAGACTGAGGCCACCATCGCCTCTTTCATTTACAATTCTTTTGGTTGTAGAATACTTTAGCGTATAAGAATGTTGAAAAGAGCAATGGTCACACCAGAATGAGTCGCCTATTTATAGTTACTTAAATTTTTCTGAGTAACCTTTCAAGTAAAGTCACCTAAATAATTCTGTATCAATTGTCCAAAGAGTAATATCCAAAATCATTAAATAAGTTGAAGGACAGAATTTTGTTAACCCAAGTTGCATAAACTGTCTTGGTAGTAATTACCAAGCCAACTCACAGAAATTGAGAGAGTATTTGCTTTGTAGAATCATCTAGAATGATCAGAAATAGTAATATTCAGAATTAAGTTTAAATTCAACTCAAGCCATTTCACTTTGAAACGAGCCAAAAATTGATTTATTCTTTTGCTCCTTCAGAGATGGCGACTGTAGTTATAAGTATTTTCAGGAGGATTCGACGGTAAGTCTGCTGCTCTCGTCGTGCTGATAGGATTATCCACTGCTGCTAGCAGTGGTGATTGGATACATAAGCTCACTACCAAGTTAAGTGGGTCAGGTAGGCAGTGTTACCGTGTGAACTGTAGGGCACTGTAGGCCATGGATCGAACCCGTTCAATCATCACAGCTCTTAGGGAAATAGTCCGGTTAGGAGTGTACTAATCATTAGGTAAATACTGGCGAGTAACGGTCAAAAACGTATACGCAAGTGAATTTAGCAAGGTCCACGTAGCACCTAGTTAATGTGGTGCAATGGCGAGGGTAGGAGTGGAGTAAAAGTGAGCTGAGCTTGTGGCAGCTGTGCTGTATTCAAATATTAACAACGAGAATTCACCACTACCTCTTACCATTAGGACTGAGCTATTTACAGTTAAAATACGTAGCAGTAAGCGCAAAGGCGTGACAGCTACAAGTCCGTATTGGTTTTATACATACGGAATTAGGAAGCGGGTCATTCCGTCAGTGGAGGGGGTTAAAACAACCGAGTCAGTTGAGAACATACCCCACTTACTGATGGAAAGATTCGGCGGTTCGGTCGCATGTGGCGACCGTGACAGGACATGCCAAGTTTGTAGAATAATGGCTGCAATAAAAGTGTTTTATATAAACTTGTAGTTTCAAGAAAATTTAGCAGCAAAAGAAAGTCCAATAGTAGGAGTTAAACAAGTAATACGAGGGCAGTTCAATAAGTAATGCAACACATCTTTTTTCTGAAACAGGGGTTGTTTTATTCAGCATTGAAATACACCAGGTTATTCCCCAATCTTTTAGCTACACAACACTATTTTTCAACGTAATCTCCATTCAATGCTACGGTCTTACGCCACCTTGAAATGAGGGCCTGTATGCCTGCACGGTACCATTCCACTGGTCGATGTCGGAGCCAACGTCGTACTGCATCAATAACTTCTTCATCATCCGCGTAGTGCCTCCCACGGATTGCGTCCTTCATTGGGCCAAACATATGGAAATCCGACGGTGCGAGATCGGGGCTGTAGGGTGCATGAGGAAGAACAGTCCACTGAAGTTTTGTGAGCTCCTCTCGGGTGTGAAGACTTGTGTGAGGTTTTGCGTTGTCATGAAGAAGGAGAAGTTTGTTCAGATTTTTGTGAACAATTGTGACAGCACTACCAACAGAGATGTCAAGTTGAGCACTGAGTTGTTTGATGGTGATCCGTCGATCATCTCGAACGAGTGTGTTCGCACGCTCCGCCATTGCAGGAGTCACAGCTGTGCACGGCCGGCCCGCACGCGGGAGATCAGACAATCTTGCTTGACCTTGCGGCGATGATGACACACGCTTTGCCCAACGACTCACCGTGCTTTTGTCCACTGCCGGATCACCGTAGACATTCTGCAAGCGCCTATGAATATCTGAGATGCCCTGGTTTTCCGTCAAAAGTAACTCGATCACTGCCCGTTGTTTGCAACGCACATCCGTTACAGACGCCATTTTAACACCTCCGTACAGCGCTGCCACCTGTCGGAAGTCAATGAAACTATACGAGACGAAGCGGGAATGTTTGAAAATATTCCACAAGAAATTTCCGGTTTTTTCAACCAAAATTGGCCGAGAAAAAAAATGTGTTGCATTACTTATTGAACTGCCCTCGTACTTGGTTTAATAAACATTTCTATTAGGCACGAAATACAGCAGCATAAGATGGAGTCGAATAGTAACAAGCAAGACGAAAACATTACAAGGTCAGACCCAGAATTAGGGACCATAGATACTGTTGTAGGGTTGGAAAATCTTATAGATGAATCCACACCCATAAGACAGGAGGGACGGGAAGTGAAACCAAAGGTAGCGAAAAGTGAACCCAATGTATCTGTGGATGCAAGTCACAAGGGAGAGAATATGGAATTAACGAGTTTGTTAAATAGGATGATGGCGCAAATTCGAGAAGGGAATGCTAGTTTGAAAGCAGAAATGGCTAGTCATATATCCCAATTGGATGAAAACCTATCTGGTAAAATAAAAGCCAATTTAGATATTTTGAATATGCAAAGCCAACGTATCACAGAGGTAAACAAATCAGTAAATAGCATTAGGGCTGAAATAACAAATGTTCAGAGAAAAGTCACAGAATTAGAGAAAAGATTTGATACCGAAATTCAGAGAATAGAGAAATCAGTGGAACCTTTGGTTAGTGAAAAATTAGAACCGATAATTGAAAGCAAATTACAGGTAATAGTACCAGTTGTAAAGAAAGAGATTGTTAAAGAAACGGCAGCTGATATTGAAGCACTGCGCAATACCATGCTGAGTTTTGATGCATGTGTGCAGGAGCAGGAAAATACACTGCGTAATGAGATAAAATTGTTAAGTCAGCAAGTTCAGAATCAGACGTTTCTTAACTGTAGTGGTATCCCATTGGTAATGCAAAAATCGGAAATACTGAGTAGGGAGGAAAAATACGATCCTCAAAAGAAACAAGGTGGATGGCATCCAATGGATTTTATAAAAAATTGTGAACGTGTCTTACCAACAGACATGTCGGATAAAGAAAAAATTAATTTAGTAATAGACGCTTTAGCAGGTCATGCTAAACGTTGGGGATTGAATTTGGATATCAACAATTTGAAGTTTACAGACTTCAAAGAAAAGTTCCTTGAGGAATTTTGGAGCACACAACAGAGAGATAGGTTGTGGAGAGAATTCGTTGTCGCCAGAATGGCAGAACATGGGCGTGGGCTCATGAAAGAATACTGTGAAGGATGGTTAAAGCGTTTGGAGTATCTTAAAGATCGTAGATCAGAATCGGAGATAGTGTGGGAGTTGTGGAAAAAGCTACCTGACGATTCAAAGCGTTATGTAGGAGGCACTCATCGAACATTCGATGAATTTTTAGAAAAAATCGAGAACGAAGACAGGTGGCGTGAAACTAGAGAGTTTCGAGGTTTCAGAAATCAGAATGGAATAGTAAAAGGTGGTAGGAATGAACCGCAAATTAACATGATGAGAGGAAGAGGTCAAGGAGGTAACTCTCAGCGAGGGAGAGGACACTATCAGGGAAACAGGATGCATTATCAAAATCAGGAAAACTAAATACCGCGCAGGTCAAGGGCCTAACGCGCGCGGAAAGAAAGAAATGGCCCAAATATAGGGAAGATCGGAGTAGTCAGTATTATAGTAGGATAGTGCGTCGTTCGCCTGAAGAGCAGTTACATAAACGAAACTTTGCGAAGTATAATGCAGGGATACAAACAGAGGAGAGAGAGCAGGGAGGAATTATTAAGGGAAATGAAGTAGGAAAAGAATATCGGTCGGATGTGAAGGCTCACGTGAATGAAATAAGTACAATTCGAGGTCAGAGTGACGAATTGATGAAGGAAGAGTCAGAGAAGGCGTTGTTTGTCGGTAGGGATGGCAACTGTGCAGAGAGGCAGGGGCAAGGGAGGAGTGATGTGACTTATGGTAAAAGGTTCGTACGAATAGTCGACGAATCGCATCGAGAAGTAATTAAAGAGGAAAGGGTGGATAAGAAAAAGGGGCATAGTGCAGAGACGCATGCCGATTCAGAAATTACCTCGTATGCAGAATATGTACATCAGCTCAAAAGCCAGCCAGCACAATTAGAAAGATCTTCCACTCAAGTGATTAATTTGGACCCGAATATGACAGTGTTAGAGAGCCATACCGATTATGATGTGTACCTAGTGACAGCAAGAGTACATGACTGTGATGAAGATTCTTTTAAGGAAATTAGGGAAAGTGTATCTAACCAAGAGAAAGAGTGTTATGATCCCTGTAGTACTGAAGCAAATGAGTTGAGTGAGACTGGAATTCCATTAGTAGGGGAAAATAATGAAAGTAAGAGTGGTGAATGCACTATCCAACAAAGGGAAAGTAGAGAAATGGATTATAATTTGCGAGAATTATTTGAACCCGAAGAAGGTCATATTTCTAAGGAGGAGGAATTATCGTCAGAATCATCAGAAAGCATCCAGGGAGAAAAAGAAGTAGAGGAAGTTTCCGATTCCGCAACCGAGAGTTCAGGCATGACAGATTCGAATGAGAACGAGATGGCATTAAAGAGCCTAGACGAAGGACTATTGGAAAAAGTGGTGAAAGAATTTAGGATGAAAAGGAGAAAGAAACCTCCAGATGGAATGGTCAGTATAAAAACCGGAAAAATAATATGGCAAGACTTGGCGGTGGAAAAGGATTTATTATGGGAAGATAAAGAAAGTATGAAAGAGGACAATAGGATGCAAACAATCCTACCCATTAATGTATGTGGGTATGATTTATATGTATTGTTGGATACGGGTGCTCAAATAAGTGCTATTTCGCACGCATTTTTTGAGATGATCAAAGAGCAACGAGGAGTAGTCATGATGCCAGTAACGGGTGTTAAAGTGATAGGGGCGACAGGGAAATGTAGTAAACCTGTTAAACATCAAGTGATGATGGAATTTAAGATAAAAAACAAGCTATTTTCTAATGCATTTTTAGTAGTTCCAGAGCTCAGTGCCGAGATCATTTTAGGCATTGACTGGTTAATAAAACAGAAAGTAATTATAGATTGTGACAAAGGGATAATAGTTTGTAAAGTTGATAGTGCGGTATTAGAAATACCATTTGAATTATCTAGAGTAATGGAAGAGAACCAGCTGAGATGGGTAGAATTTAGAGATGATCATGATTCAGGAATAGGTCAAAAATTCGATTGGTTTCTGGTGAGGCAGATAGTTGAAGATGGAAATAAGGAGACACTCCTTCGAAATGTAGTGGATAAAACGGAAGGACTATCTGATGCCCAAAGGGAGGATCTATGGCAAATTCTGAAAGAAAACCAGGAGGTATTTTCGGACAAACCGGGACGAGTGATAAATTATGAGTATTGCATGGAGGTAGAGGAGCATGAACCTTTCTTTAAACCACCATATAATGTACCCTTGTCTAAGAAAGAAGCAGTTCAAAAAGAAATAGATAAAATGGTTTCATGTGGGGTCATTGAACGGAGTTCTAGGCCATATAATAATCCATTGGTGATAGTAGGTAAGAAGGATGGAAGTGTACGAATAGTGATAGATGCTCGTACTCTGAATAAAGTAGTGAAGAGGGAGTTGGATCGTCCAGAGAACATAGATAATTTATTGCAGAAGTTTAATGGTACATGACTAGTTTAGACCTAACTGCAGGATACTGGCAAATCCCATTAAGTGAGGAGTCTAGGAAGTACACGGCTTTTTTATTCAATGGCAAATGCTACCATTACACAGTGGTACCATTTGGCCTAAATACACTCCTGGAAATGGAAAAAAGAACACATTGACACCGGTGTGTCAGACCCACCATACTTGCTCCGGACACTGCGAGAGGGCTGTACAAGCAATGATCACACGCACGGCACAGCGGACACACCAGGAACCGCGGTGTTGGCCGTCGAATGGCGCTAGCTGCGCAGCATTTGTGCACCGCCGCCGTCAGTATCAGCCAGTTTGCCGTGGCATACGGAGCTCCATCGCAGTCTTTAACACTGGTAGCATGCCGCGACAGTGTGGACGTGAACCGTATGTGCAGTTGACAGACTTTGAGCGAGGGCATATAGTGGGCATGTGGGAGGCCGGGTGGACGTACCGCCGAATTGCTCAACACGTGGGGCGTGAGGTCTCCACAGTACATCGATGTTGTCGCCAGTGGTCGGCGTAAGGTGCACGTGCCCTTCGACCTGGGACCGGACCGCAGCGACGCACGGATACAAGCCAAGACCGTAGGATCCTACGCAGTGCCGTAGGGGACCGCACCGCTACTTCCCAGCAAACTAGGGACACTGTTGCTCCTGGGGTATCGGCGAGGACCATTCGCAACCGTCTCCATGAAGCTGGGCTACGGTCCCGCACACCGTTAGGCCGTCTTCCGCTCACGCCCCAACATCGTGCAGCCCGCCTCCAGTGGTGTCGCGACAGGCGTGAATGGAGGGACGAATGGAGACGTGTCGTCTTCAGCGATGAGAGTCGCTTCTGCCTTGGTGCCAATGATGGTCGTATGCGTGTTTGGCGCCGTGCAGGTGAGCGCCACAATCAGGACTGCATACGGCCGAGGCACACAGGGCCAACACCCGGCATCATGGTGTGGGGAGCGATCTCCTACACTGGCCGTACACCACTGGTGATCGTCGAGGGGACACTGAATAGTGCACGGTACATCCAAACCGTCATCGAACCCATCGTTCTACCATTCCTAGACCGGCAAGGGAACTTGCTGTTCCAACAGGACAATGCACGTCCGCATGTATCCCGTGCCACCCAACGTGCTCTAGAAGGTGTAAGTCAACTACCCTGGCCAGCAAGATCTCCGGATCTGTCCCCCATTGAGCATGTTTGGGACTGGATGAAGCATCGTCTCATGCGGTCTGCACGTCCAGCGCGAACGCTGGTCCAACTGAGGCGCCAGGTGGAAATGGCATGGCAAGCCGTTCCACAGGACTACATCCAGCATCTCTACGATCGTCTCCATGGGAGAATAGCAGCCTGCATTGCTGCGAAAGGTGGATATACATTGTACTAGTGCCGACATTGTGCACGCTCTATTGCCTGTGTCTATGTGCCTGTGGTTCTGTCAGTGTGATCATGTGATGTATGTGACCCCAGGAATGTGTCAATAAAGTTTTCCCTTCCTGGGACAATGAATTCACGGTGTTCTTATTTCAATTTCCAGGAGTGTACTTCCGTTTCAGTGTTCATTCGGGCTTTAGACAAAATTTTAGGGAGTGAACTTAGTTCGCTAATCACGGTTTATGTAGATGATCTGTTAATTGCTACAAGGACATGGGAAGAGCACATGGAGTTATGCGACAGGGTGTTCAAAGCTTTAATTAAAGGAGGAATGACCCTGAACCTGAAAAAATGCGAGTTTGTGAAGAAAGAAATAAAGTTTTTAGGTCACATAGTAACACCAGAGGGAATTGAAAAGGATCCCAATAAAGTCAAAGCAATAAGAAATTGTCCGGCTCCCAAGAATAAAAAACAACTAAAGTCTTTTATAGGACTTTGTTCCTTTTATCGTAAGTATGTGGATGATCAGGTGTTCAATAGCCCACATCTGAACAACGTACTTAAGAAGAACAGTGTGTATATATGGACTGAGGAATGTGAAACAGCATTCAACCGGCTAAAAGACGATTTGGCTAAAAACATAAAGTTATGGCACCCTGACCTGTGTGAACCATTCCACATGGCAACAGATAGTTCAGATTATGGATTGGGAGTATCCATATTTCAGGAGGTAATGATAGATGGGGAAAAAACTCATAGACAAATAGCATTTGCGAGTAGAACCATGTCTAAGTATGAAAGAAACTATACAGTTTCAGAGAAGGAGGCTTTAGCTATAGTATGGGGTTTTAGGAAATTTCAACTTTTCTTATGGGGACATAAGACTGTGGTCCATACAGACCACAAAGCTTTAATATTTTTGAAGGACTGCAGATTGTTACATAACAGGTTGACCAGATGGGCGCTGTTTTTACAACAATTTGATATAGAGATCAAGTATGTTAAAGGGAAAGAACATGCAGTACCGGATGCTTTGTCGAGATTACCGGAAGGATGTGAGACACTAGAAAGTGTAAAGAATAGGGAAGATGTTTTTGAGGTGAATTACTTGAAAAAAAAAACGGAAGGAAGAGAAAAAATTAGGGAAATATGTCGGAATATGCGAAGATATCAAAGTGATGATGATGCACTCAAGTCGGTAAAGGTCAAGTTTGACAATCCGGACGCAACTAACATAAGGGCTTCATATAAAATACATAAAGGTGTACTGTATCTTCAAAGATTAAATAATCCAGGGAAGTGGAGAGTATGTTGGCCAGAACAACACACTGAAGTGCTGATAGATTATGTTCACTTGGCATATGGCCATTTTGGTGCACGGAAGTGTACCGATAAGTTAGATGAATGCATTACCTTTAACAACATGGCACGAAGGGTAGCACAGAGGATAAGATCTTGTGATCTATGCCAAAAGGCGAAAGTAACAAATGCAACTAATCAAGGGCCCATGCAATCAATAAAACCTGATGAAGTATTAGAAATAGTAGCAGTAGATATCTTTGGACCATTACCGAAAACCATGGGGGGTTTTGTGTACATATTTGTAGCAGTTGAACTTTTCTCAAAGTATATAAAGCTATATCCCTTGAGAAAAGCTACTGCCAGAGCTGTGTATGATAAAATGGTGTGTGATTATTTTGTGAAAGTAGGGAAGCCAAAGAGAATACTATCAGATAATGGTGTTCAGTTTTGCTCAAAAATGTGGAAGGATGGGATAACTGAGAAACAGGTAGAAGTGGTACATATCCCAGCTTATCACCCATCAAGCAATCCGGCAGCAAGATATATGCGTGAGATAGGTCGGTTATTTAGGACGTACTGCCATAGTAACCACAAGAAGTGGGGCATGTATGTGAGTGAATTCGAAGAAATCATGAATTCATTAACAAACGAGAGCACTGGATTTACTCCAGAAGAAATCCTGAAAAAGACAAGAAGTAAAAGTCTAGTAGAAGACCTACTAGAATTTCCAGATAGAGTTGAATTAGATTATGATAGTAAAAAGAACTTAGTAAAAGACAAGATGAGAAAACAAGCAGATGCGAGAGTTCGTCGTCACAACGAAAAAGTAAGGAATCCTAAATTCAAAATAGGTGATCTCGTTCTTGTAAAAACACATGAAAAGTCAAGTGAAATTAATAACGAGATCAGCAAATTTAAATATATATATATAATGGACCATTTAAAATAGTGCCCATACCCAATGTGAATGCTTATTATTTAGAGTACCCATTAACAGGCAAACGCCTGGGAGTAAGAAACATATTGGATCTCAAAAGGTATGAACCACAAATTCCACCAGATTGAAAATAAATATATAAATAAATATTAAAGTAAACCAATATGTAAATAGTTTTATTTCTTTTGTTCTATGTGAAAGGTAAACGCTCACTAAAATATATTGCAGTATTCTAATGAAACTTCTAGTTTAAGTAGAGACTAAACAGACTGGGAAAGACTGAGCTTCTAAGAAAGCCTTAATAGATGTGTAAATAAGTGTTGTGGAAGAGGTAGAAAAGTGAGGAGGTAAAGTGAAAAGGACGGGCTACAAAGTAAGAGGCACATAACGTGTGTTGTACTTGCCTGAGATAAAAGAAGTGTATTTAAAACTTTGTAAAAAATATGTTTAAAGTGTACTGTGTTTAGAAGTAAGAAAATTGGAAAGAATATATGTAAATCATTTATGTAATGTTTAGCAGGAAAGAGAGAAAGAATTGGTGTTTAATTTTAAATATGTAATATAAGTATTGAGGTGTATCAGTAATAAAGGGAAAACCCTTGGTAAAAAGCTTAACGAACATTTCAGATTCATTATAGGAGAGACTTCTTATTGAATCATCACTGTAAGATACTTCAATAAGAAGTGGGGCATGTGTAACGGAACTGAAATGATGGTGGGCTGACAGTAATTTGGAGCCCGCGCGTCGGAAACGGGCGCGCTTGTGTGAGACTGCCAGGGAGTGCACCCTGATGCCATCTATTGGCGAAACTGGGAATTAGCGCTACCTGTCAGACAATGCACTAAGCTCTTGGAGTCAAATGTATTCTTTTTCTTGGTAATTATAAGTTATTACTGTATAATTTAATGTTGTAAAGCGCTAGAAGTAAATCATTATGACTGGTATGAACTCCAGGGTAATAAATATAAATATTCTTAAATACTAAATGATTTCGGTAAAAAGGTGGTAGGGGAACGCCCCCACTCTTGGTGATACGAGCGTAGCTAGGGGTAGCTGCAGACACAGGGACTGAACAATGGAATGGCCTGGGGAGTGTTGACGTGATCGGACGTGCGTAACTGTGCTCACGCAAAAGTGATTGTGCAACAGAGAAGAGGCGAATATCGTCGCCGATTTTGGAGTAAAACGCGACGAATGGTTGTTGAAGCCGCCTCTATGCCACTGGGGCTGATTGTAAGAGTTCCTGCGCCCAGATTTTATGGCGGACGTGCAGTAGCTTATACGAGTGCTACAGCTCGTAGTTCCAGCCGCCGTTAAGGGCATGAGGCGTGAAGAGCTGCGTTAGCCACATGCATCTCACCACCAGCACCGACACGTCTACCCAAGGCAAGACTGCTTGCAATTGTTAAGTCGAACTTTGTATACATGTAAAAGGAAAATACCAGTTTTCTTTTATGCAAGTGCAGAGGACAGAATATAGTAATGAGTAAAATTACGACGCATGTTGTTCATTGTAAAGTGTAGTAACCTCAAACATAGTATAGTGAAATCAGACTGAGGCCACCATCGCCTCTTTCATTTACAATTCTTTTGGTTGTAGAATACTTTAGCGTATAAGAATGTTGAAAAGAGCAATGGTCACACCAGAATGAGTCGCCTATTTATAGTTACTTAAATTTTTCTGAGTAACCTTTCAAGTAAAGTCACTTAAATAATTCTGTATCAATTGTCCAAAGAGTAATATCCAAAATCATTAAATAAGTTGAAGGACAGAATTTTGTTAACCCAAGTTGCATAAACTGTCTTGGTAGTAATTACCAAGCCAACTCACAGAAATTGAGAGAGTATTTGCTTTGTAGAATCATCTAGAATGATCAGAAATAGTAATATTCAGAATTAAGTTTAAATTCAACTCAAGCCATTTCACTTTGAAACGAGCCAAAAATTGATTTATTCTTTTGCTCCTTCAGAGCTGGCGACCGTAGTTATAAGTATTTTCAGGAGGATTCGACGGTAAGTCTGCTGCTCTCGTCGTGCTGATAGGATTATCCACTGCTGCTAGCAGTGGTGATTGGATACATAAGCTCACTACCAAGTTAAGTGGGTCAGGTAGGCAGTGTTACCGTGTGAACTGTAGGGCACTGTAGGCCGTGGATCGAACCCGTTCAATCATCACAGCTCTTAGGGAAATAGTCCGGTTAGGAGTGTACTAATCATTAGGTAAATACTGGCGAGTAACGGTCAAAAATGTATACGCAAGTGAATTTAGCAAGGTCCACGTAGCACCTAGTTAATGTGGTGCAATGGCGAGGGTAGGAGTGGAGTAAAAGTGAGCTGAGCTTGTGGCAGCTGTGCTGTATTCAAATATTAACAACGAGAATTCACCACTACCTCTTACCATTAGGACTGAGCTATTTACAGTTAAAATACGTAGCAGTAAGCGCAAAGGCGTGACAGCTACAAGTCCGTATTGGTTTTATACATACGTAATTAGGAAGCGGGTCATTCCGTCAGTGGAGGAGGTTAAAACAACCGAGTCAGCTGAGAACATACCCCATTTACTGATGGAAAGATTCGGCGGTTCGGTCGCAATCTGCGTCGCCTTCGTGAAGCAGCGAGACTTTATAAGCGGACGATCTGGACGTGTGTCCGCCAGAAAAAGGAAATTTCTAAAGAAGGATGTCATGAGTTGATATAATATTGAACATTATTAAGGTAAATACATTGTTTGTTCTCTATAAAAATCTTTCATTTGCTAGCTATGCCTATCAGTAGTTAGTGTCTTCAGCAGTTAGAATCTTTTTTTTAGCTGGCAGTATTGGCGCTCGCTGTATTGCAGTGCAGTAGTTCGAGTAACGAAGATTTTAGTGAGGTAAGTGATTCATGAAAGGTATAGGTTATTGTTAGTCAGGGCCATTCTTTTGTACGGATTATTGAGAGACAGATTGCGTTGCGCTAAAAATATTGTGACTCAGTTTTGTGATGATCAGAATAAGTAAAGAGAAAACTGTTTGAGTACGTTGAGTTTTGCTCAACTGTCTGCACATCAAATAATGTAAGAGGTTTACCAGCACAGTAATTCATAATTTTTCTGAGTGGATGTTTCAACGTAAACGGCCAGACTTGTGGGCAGCAGGCAGTTGGTAACTTCACGACGATAATGCACCCGCTCATTATTCTCAATTAATTCAGAGCTTTTTTGCCAAACACAACACGGCTGTGGTTTGTCAGCCTCCCTGTTCCTGTGACGTAGCTTCAAGTGACTTCCGGCTTTTCCGTAAACTGAAAAATACTCTGAAAGGGACCAGATTACGGAACAGGGAAGGCACTATGCAGAATTCGTTGAAGCAGCTGCGCACCATACCAACAGAGACTTTGCACCATACTACCATTCAGTGGCAGCAGCGTTGGGAGAGGTGTGTATAAGCTCAAGGGGACTACCTCGAATGTGGCTAGTGTCCGACAATTGTACCTGAATAAAGATTGATTTCATAAATAAAAGTCGGATACTTTCTGAACAGGCCTCGTGTATCCATTCCGCTTCTCCCATCAACCACGCCCAGAGAGTCTTCATAGTGTACGCCTACAGAGCAAGTTCATAGTGAGAAGAAGCGGCTGAGAGGACCTGGACGGCCGCGCCGTAGGCGACGGCCTCGTCCGGGTTGATGGAGGCATAGAGCTGCTTGCCGTTGAACATGTCGCGCAGCATGGACTGCACGCGCGGGATGCGCGTCGACCCGCCGACGAGCACGACGTCGTGCACCGCCGCCTTGCTGAGGTGCGCGTCCGCCAGCGCCTTCTCGACCAGTGGCAGAGTCGACCGGAACAGGTCCATACACAGCTCCTCGAAGCGCGCGCGCGAGATCTTCGTGTAGAAGTCGATGCCGTCCATCAGCGCGTCCACCTGTCGACAGATGTATGTATACTACCTATAACCCAGTGACAAAGACTACAACGGCTTGTCCAGTGCACGTCGTGTATGAGATCCCAGGACGAACTGCGAGGGTCACTGCAAAAGAAATGCGCGTCTTTGTCATTCACAGAAGTTATAGAAACATTCCTCCCACTTGTATTCAAATTCACGAGGGGCGTTCAATAAATAACCCAACTTTTTTCTGAAAGCCGATTTCTTTTATTCAGTATTCCAATACACCATATTGTTCCCCACTATTTTTTGTTGCAAAACCCTACTTTTTAACATAATCTCCGTTCTATGCGACTGCCTTACCCCACCTTATTGGGAGGGCCTGTATTCCCTCATGGTCGACGTCAGGGCCAAAGCCTTCCCGTACCAATAAGCTACTGATCAGCTGCATACTGTTCCTCGTGAATTACACAAACAGTTCCGTACAGATGGTCCTTCATTGCTCTTCACAGTCAGCTGTTAGGCGGCGAAGAACCCAGTGGGCACACTCCTTTGCGTACCCCAACTGGTGGATGAGAGTGTCAAAACTATCAACAGAGACATACAGTTGAGCAGAGAGGAGTGTTTTTTTTGTGGTTTTAGGGCGCACAACTTCAACGGTCATTAGCGCCCAGACTACGTTAGGAATGCACCGCG
Source organism: Schistocerca cancellata (assembly GCF_023864275.1). Classification (NCBI taxonomy): domain Eukaryota; kingdom Metazoa; phylum Arthropoda; class Insecta; order Orthoptera; family Acrididae; genus Schistocerca; species Schistocerca cancellata. Next base: position 568,473,013 of record NC_064626.1, read on the forward strand.
AGTCACAAGTTTAAAACAGCAACGAAACGGAAAACACGATAAAAGACAGACTGTGGCATAGGATTAAAAAAAGAAAACAGCATAATCAAATGTCCTTAGAGAGGGTTGTCAAATTGATAAAATGAAGAACGCGAGCAGCTGCTCGTGGGTCATCCGCTAAAATGGCTTCTAGAGTACATGACAGGCCAAGATCAAGACGCAGTGTGTTAAAATCCGGACAGGACGTTAAAATGTGGCGGACCGTCAGCAATTGCCCACATGGACAGAACGGCGCCGGCGCAGCCGTCAGCAGATGGCGATGGCTGAACCGGCAGTGTCCAATTCGTAACCGGGCCAAAACTACCTCCTCCCGCCGAGAAGGGCGTGAGGAGGACGTCCAAGCCATGGGAAGAGGTTTCAAGGCCCGAAGCTTGTTGTCTGTAAGTGCAGCCCAATCGGCATGCTACAGCGATAAAATGCGCCGACAAATGACCCTGCTACAATCTGACGAAGAGGAGTGTGAGTGTGATCCGTCGACCACCCAGAATGAGAGTGTCCGCACGTTCCAACATTGCAGAAGTCACAGCGGAGTGCGGCAGGCTGACACGTGGGAGATCAGGCAGGTTTGCTCGACCTTGTTGCGATGTTGACAGACGCTTTGCCCAACGGCTCACTGTGCTTTTGTTCACTGCTAAGTCTCCGTAGCCTATTAATATCTGCGATGCTCTGGTTTTCCGTCAAAGAAACTCAATGACAGCTCTCTGCTTTGTAACACCCTAATTACAGAAACCCTAATAAACAACCCTTTGTGGTAAAAGAAGTAGGAAAATTAGTCATCCTGAAGGAGACGGCAGCTACGATGACAAATTTTACACTTGTGATAATTTGATTAACAGGAATGTCAGGTGAATAATAATATTTATCATGAAACAGAGACTGAATGAGAGAATCTGATAAGTTACGCAACAAAAACATCAAAGAAAGAATTGCAAAATAACTAATAACGAAGGTTAAAGCCCAGATGGTAAATTGCTCAAAGATAACATTTACCATAGAAGAGAGTCGTAGCCGCATCCAAAAGGAAGTTCCATGAGACTACAGTGTAACTCGGAAATGGAAATGTTAGCTTTGGTAGCTATCTAGTCGCGCTCTAGTACTATTGCGATAGTAGCATGCATGTAAGCGCTACTAGATTGTTTTAAGCTAATCGGAAATTTGAGAGTTTTGCGATATAGACTGAATTATTATTCAGAAAAACAAAGTCATCTTTACCGTTAGCAAGATAACGAGATAGGGAGATTCGCGACGAAATTAAATCGTGTGAGATTTGTGACGGGACATAAGGCCCGTCCACACGCAACGATCTGTCTGCGCAAATGTCTGCGCACATCACATCTGCGCAGACAGATCGTTGCGTGTGGACAGAAGATTTGCACCAACCTGAGGTGTGTGCAAACCTGGAAGTTGGAGTTGGAGGTTTGAGCGAAACCTCTCAAATCTGTGGGTTCAAAGCACATCTGCGCAGACAAGTTGGAGCGTGTGGACAGCAGATCGCCGCAAATCTGGCGCGAAACAGCTGTTTGCTCAGTCTAGTGTTTGTATTTGTGCGCACAGGGCCTTAAAATGGCTGATACTCGTCAGTGTTCTCGAGAGTTTGTAAGTGAATTCATTGAAATATCTAGAAACCAACCATGTTTATGAAAGATTAAAAGTAAAGAATATAGTGACCGAGACAAAAAGACAGCAGCATACAATGCTCTAATTGAAAAATTGCGGGCAGTTGACGCCTCGGCAAACAGAGAAACAGTAATAAAAAATATAAATTCGTTGCGAACTGGCGAAATTATTTGCGGATGGATGTCGAAACTTATAATTATCTCTTAAAGCTTGAAACCCCTCATATTATGAGAAAAAAATACTTGTCTGAGAAAGGCAATTTCTCCTCTTGAACAGCTGGCGGTAACATTAAGATTCCTAGCAACAGGAAGGAGCTACAAGGATTTGGAATTTTCAACTGCAATATCGAAACAAGCTTTGAGTGAAATAATACCCAACACATGTGAAGCTATTTACGCTGTCCTGAAGGATGAGTTCATGAAGGCAAGTCAAGTAAATTAAGTCTGTCAGCGAACTGTTTACCGAAAAGAGTTATCCAAAGTTCAGAAATCTATAAGATCTGGTGTAGGAGTAGATCATGTATACCAGCCAACGTTATGGTATTTTGATCTGATTGGCTTTCTTAGGGATCAAGAAACACCAAGACCAAGCAGGAGCACAATTAAAGATGAAATTGGAGTGTCAATGTGCGAGGAAATGGAACACGAGGTAATGTAAAACAAAACAGGTTCGCCCTGCAACTCTCGCAGTAATTTACGTGAGAAAACTGCTTTCGCTTTAGCAGCCACTGTCTACACCATTTTGACCGCTTTCTCTGTTTCCTGCGGTTGGTCTGAATGTTTTTTGCAACACAAGTTGCCAACATAGACCACAACAGAAATTCCTCTATTTCTATATTTCAAAATAACTGAATTACATTTTTGACGTTTACGGGGAGAGTAGTCGCTAGCCACTGATAGTTCTTTTCTACACCGATAGATGGCGGGCGAGTAGTAGATTGGGGTTCGTGTCGTGTGAACACACCACATTTGCAGCGATCATTTGCATGTACAGACATCTGCGCCGATGTCTGCGCAGACAGATCGTTGCGTGTGGACCGGCCTTCGTGATGCTGAATAAGCACGAACATTCAAGGACATTGAAAAACAATTATTAGTCTCGAGTAGATAATAGACAAACGCAAACACGAAGAATGTACAACTGCGCCGAGTTGTCAGAAATTGTCGTCAACGACAGGATTACTGATGTAAACGGAAGCAATTCCCTGAGTGAGAAATCGGTGTGCGTGCTCAGCGTAGGGACAATTAATTAAAAGGAACAATAAAATTGGATTCAAACTTTAATTCTTGGTGTCGGCTACATAATTGAATAGACACGATCATGGGTATTAGTAAAAATTGACTATTACAATATTATGAACTGAATGAATTCATGATGATTTAACAGTGAACAGTCATCGATTTGTCCCAAGACTACGACGCATTCTGAACCGTGCTTAAGTATATGTTACCTCTGGAATTGCATCGTGAAGTTATTGAACACGCGACGTAGCGACGTCTTGACGACGGAATAACAATTTATCAGCTTAACATCCTCGCAATTCCATAATGTGGCCACGACTTGGTCGATGCATTGAAGATTCAAGACTTTATATTATTAATATTCAACATCCAGTATCTAAACGGGCGTAATAAAAAGAAGAACTACAGTTAGCCAGTTCGAGCAAGCTGAAAATTCCGTCGCGGACTCACAACAAAAGAAAATCACGCGAGGAGTTTGCGTTTTTCTACTAGTTACAGGGTAGCGTTGTCGTGAGCGACGGACGCCGTTCCACGTCGTACCGACTGGGACAACCATCACTACCGAGTTGTGTGAACTCCAAGGAGACGCAGACGCCACAGCTTGGAACATACCTCTGTTAAAGACGCCATTTTGAAGTCTATGTATACCGCCGCCACCATCAGAGCTTCATTAAACTATAGGGGCAAAAGCAGGAATATTTCACGATATCTCACAAACAATTCCGTATTCTTTAACCGAAATTGGTGAAGAAAAAAAGTGTTCCATTACTCACTGAACACCTCTCATAATTCAACTTGTTTCTGCAAGGCACACTGTCGTGGAACTTCGTCAAGATGACTGCTGTACTTAATGTTTGTCTGAGGCAACATGCTGTTATAGAGTTCCTGTGTTCTGAGGACGAAACTGTGAGAAACATTCACAAGAGCAAACGCTGTTGATCGCACTACAGTTAACTGTTGGACAAGCGGATTATCTGGTGAAAGTGGATGCGCCAATACTCGCGCCCACATGTGCAGTGCCTGACGAAGCACTACACAGATTCCTGAAAACATGCACTGTATTCTAAATCTGATTCTGATGACGAACAAAAAGCAGTGAGCGAACAATCAACACGAATGACCATAGGAGAAGGGAGTGTGTGCAGAATACTGAAGCAGTTGAGGTTGAATAGGTTTGCACCAGGTGGGTTCCGAGGAAGTTGATGGATCTCGCAAAGAAACACGCAAACACTGTTCAGTGAAATTCTGTGACGTTACGAGACTTCTGGAGATGCGTTCTGTGCAAGAATGTGGTGAGAGGTCAGCTAATGCGCGGCACTTAGCAAATGCTAAGAAGAGGCCATTGATTTGCTTTAGACCTTAAAGTATAGGATATAAAATAAAACAGCACTTTACTGTTGTCTCAAAACGATATGTACATTTTCTTGGATGGTTATCGTCATACAAACTTTTAAAACATTGAGTCTTTATGAACACTACCTTACTGCAATCAAATTTTTAATTACAAATTAACTTCATTAAATTTGTGCAAAGTAAAAAAGTTAATGCAGTAATTGAAATGAAATATTCGTGGATCAGATATTAAATTTAAGAATCGAATTTTATTTAAAATCAGGTTAAAAGAATAAAAAAGACCACAATCATTTTGATAACCATTTTAAAAAAAATAACGTGCTATAAGGATTGAAATCGCGCCTCTGGTTTACAAAGCTAGAACCTTAGCCATTACCTACGAAGATACTGAGTCAATACATGTTATTTTTAATGGTTTAGTGCCACAGAAGAAATTTTTTTTTCGTATTTTCACAAACAAGGATCCACCAGCGTGGATGGATGCTCTGTTTGAAACTCGGCACCGAATCCTATGCTATTTTATGGGTCGTCTCAAAAAATCAATCCCACCCCTAGTGTTTCAATGGCAAATAACTCTTTATTGTATTCGGAAGTAAATTAATTGTAACGATAACATTTTATTATCAGATGAAATACCGACAATTTATACCAACATAGTTGTATGCGTTGTACATAGACCCTTGGCGGCACACATAAACAAAACAAGTTTACCTTATTCCTCAGCGCTTTTCATTTCCCTGTCGGGAAATTTAACAATCACTAGATGAAATTATATATGACTCTCTTAATACGTTCTTCTCTTGTTGAACAGTAATATTGTAACCTGTCAGTCCACAGCGACTGACAAAAAACATGAATCAAGAAACTACAACATACTGTACAACAATTGTCCACCAACAAGGAAGCAACCTTTACTCTAGATGATTCTTAGCAAAAGTACTGTAAGAAAAGTAAATACATTGCAGAAGAAATGAATGAGCCTAATAGTAAACTTAGAACAATATATACGTAATACTTGAATTACTTTCTTATTGGTAATCAATGGACCCCTACTGTAATTGATGGGGTTATTGCGACTACCTCGGACAACACTAGGGGATTCCTCCGTAGGTGTTGCGGTGTTGTCAGCTTACGACGCATAATGTCTGGTGTGCCCAGCGCTCACTTTTATAAATGAGCTAAAATTGTTACTACACGCTGCAGATTTAGACATCACCATCTTTCTGTTGGTCGGTAGGTAGAATACCAATCATACATAACTTGATATTTTTACACACTGGCGTGGGGCCCCCTAAAACATTTGCTGACTTTTGCCTTCGTAGCGAATCTGGCACTGCGGGAGTTTTGAAGGGGAAACGAAAAGCCAGTGGTGGAATGGTATCATGGGAACTCGCTGAAGAAGAAGTTCAACATAGTGCCTTCAGTAGGAAAAGTCATAGAGAAGGACTGTTGCTTGTGGAGTTTGTGGCACACGGAACCATTACCAGTTGTGACGCGTATGTGGCAACTCTTTAAAACCTGAATGCTTCAACATGTCGCGTTCGACAAAATCGACAAAACCACGACGTTTTGCTGTTGCATGATAACGCCCGACCGCATGGCAGTGAGAAAACCACCAGGGAGGTCATGAAGCTTGGGTGTACAGAATTGAAACACCCACCGCTCAGTCAGGATCTGGCACCGTGTAATTACCTACTCGTTTGTAAACTGATGGAATATCTTCGCAGAATGATATTTGAAGACGATAACTCCTTTGTGAAGGCTGCTAAACAGTGGCTCAGACGTGCTGGTCCTGACTTCTACCGCGCAGACACATAGGCCTGCGTATTTGAAATGTCTCAAAATGATACGATCGGGATCTGCATCGTCTCCTGGATATTCACTACATGTGGGAGAGTCTACCACTCAAATCCTGTAGAGGTGTGGAGGGAAACATGCATGTCTCAACTTTATTCTAATGATTAATAACACACAAATCCTTGGGAGATTTTTCTGACCGTATCACGGATTTGTTGGTATGCTGCACTGCACTGAAGCGAACGAAAAGCCATTTTTCTGCTGAGATACTTGTCACTCCTGAAACATGAAGAAAGTGTTAAAGTGGAAGCTCCTTCTTTGCTACTTCGTTATGCCGAATACCCGAGTGCCCCTTTACCCATTTATTAAATATGCGGATTTATTTTTATTGTTGGCTTTCATTACTAAATCCATCACATCGTAGAAACAACTTTACACTTTCGATGCTCTGATTGCTCCAAAGCACTTCTAGAGTCAGTCAGAATTATTGTTTTGTTTCGGTTTTCAGTTCCAAAGTTAACTGCTTCTTTAACAGCTGTTACTTCTGCAATGTAAATGCTGCTTAATGGAGATAATAAAAAAATGTTTAGCTTTCTGCAGCCTAGGGCAATAATATTCGCAACCAAGTCCCAATGAGTTTGGGAATCATCAGTACACATATGTAAAAAATCTGACCATTTGCTTTCCACGTAATTTATTACTTCCTTATTAGTTTTGACCTCTTGACCGATTCTGCCTGGTAGAAGAAAAGCATCAGGTTGGCAGACAGTTGTTTCATATTCTTTACTGAACACTGGTGACGTTCCGTCTGTCGGTGTCAAATGCAACGTGAATCTGAGGCACTGGAAGTGGTATTCGTTCAGAACATATTTAACGGCGGCTATTTTAGCATCCTCAGCATTGTCGCGTGTTTACTGGGTTTCGTCTGTGTTTTTAGCTTCGTTTTGATTAGATGGCTGTTTGGTAGCTTCAGGCACGCATCCAGGGTTGAAAGCTCGAGGGTGAGGGAGTTACAGTTCCTTTTTTTCTTTTCCAAGAAGTATTTAATAATAATTATGACAAAATTTGTAAAATGTTTTAATATAATAATGATAATAATTAGTTTACATTAATGTTTAGTGTATCGCTTTAGCTTAACGAGAATAACAATTTATACTGTAAAAAGTCGAAGAATGCACTCACCATTATTAGTCAATCGTCAAGGGCAATTTTTTCGAGTCTTTTTTCGGAGAATTGCATCGTACTGAAACTGTCCGCAGGTCGTGGTCTAGTGGCTAGCGTTGCTACCTCTGGCTCATGGGGTCCCGGGTTCGATTCCCGGCCGGGTTGGGGATTTTTCTCTGCCAGGGGACTGGGTGTTTGTGTTGTCCTCATCATTTCATCATCATCATCATTTGTGACAGTGGCTAGACTGGCCCATGTAAAAATTGGGACTTTATACGGCCGCTATTGACCGAGCAGTTGAGTGCCCCACGAGCCAGACATCATCATCATCATCATCTTTAGGAAACTGAACTCCGAGCAATGACTTTCAGATCGTATAAGAATGAGAAAAATTAAAAAGGGTCAGTCTATAAGACCCGCTTGTTACAAGCATAGAGCATGATTCCGAGATGATACATATAACTTTTAGGGATGACAGACAAGAGAATGTCTCAATTTGAGGGAGGGGATCCTAGTTCGGAAACGACCGGGTCGAAAGTTGTAAGCGAAAATGGTTTTTATATCTCTGACAGTGAAGTACTTGTGCCAGTTCTGTTATTACTAAGATAGTAGATCGAACAACTTCCTGAGGTTGTAGTACGGACCAAAACAAAAACAGGTCTAGTAAACCTGGGACCTAAAATGCATACCTTAAGGGGTTTGACTACTTGTTGATCTTCGATATTACGAAAAAAATCTCTTCTACAGCAAGCTCTTTGACTTTCATATTTTTGGAGGTGGTAGTATGGACCAAAACAAGAAATAACTGTCCGATAAACATGGGTTCTAAAATGCATACGTTAAGAGCTACGGGCATTTGTTTAGTAGAAGAGACGCGTTTCACTGTAGCGAAGAGGAACGAGTGCCCGTAGCTTTTAAAATGTACATTTTAGTGCCAATGTCTAACAGACAGCTTTTTCTTGTTTTCGTCCATACTGTCACCTCCGAAAATTGCCTAACCTACAGTCTCAGAAACTACAGTACCGGTACACGTACTCTAGTGTCTGAAGCAGCAGAACGATTTTCGCTTATAACTTTCGACTCATCCATTTCCACACCAGGGTCCCTTGCCTCAAATTGATTTATTTACCCTCCTCCAGCATCGCTGAAAGTTTGTAGCATCAGCACGGCACCATCCTGCGTGTGGAAGGAGAGAGGAGGCGGTGGAGAAAGTGGCTTCAGATTCTGGCCGATGTACCTGACGGCAAAACATGTAGCGTCATTAGGAAGGATGGAGACGCAGGCACGTGGCGCTGTAGCAGACCTGTATGGTGGACTCGGTGGTGGCGGACAGCTCGCGCTTGGCGCGCTCGGCGGCGGTGCGCAGGCGGCGCAGCGCGCGCGGGTTCTCGTTCACGTCGCGCTTGAACTTGCGGCGGAACTCCTCGGCCAGGTACCCCACCAGCCGGTTGTCGAAGTCCTCGCCGCCGAGGTGCGTGTCGCCCGCCGTCGAGCGCACCTCGAACAGCGAGCCCTCGTCGATCGTGAGCACCGACACGTCGAACGTGCCGCCACCCAGGTCGAAGATGAGCACGTTGCGCTCGCCCCTCAGCCCCTTGTCCAGGCCGTACGCCAGCGCTGCCGCCGTCGGCTCGTTGATGATGCGCAGCACGTTCAGCCCCGCGATCGCACCCGCGTCCTTCGTCGCCTACGGACCGGTGCATTATCCTGTTACAATTTACACTAAAAACCTCGATTTTTTTCCCTTTATTGTGATTTCATTCCTCCGCTCCATAAGGGCAGGGGTGGGCCGCTCTTCAGCCGAGTGATACAGTTAGTAAAAAGATGAAAACGATACATATAAAACACGATAAAAAGGTGGACATAAAAACACAATAAGGGGGACAGTGAGGGTTAAAAAATACGCTTACACAGAGACGTTCATTGTGCGACTTTAAAGTCCACGTAAAGATAAAAAACACATTTGGCGATTTGCAGAGCATGTAAAATACACTGAAGTCACGCACACAAATTAAAAGTTGGCCAGTGTTAGAAAACACCGGAACGATAACACTTTAAAAGCACTGCACGAGACTGAGCACACACGACAAAGAATAAAAACTGCTAGGAGGGACCTGCCGAGGGAGGGGAGGCCTGAGAGGAGGAAAAAGAGGGGAGAGGAAGGAGCAGAGGCTGAGGGGGGCTGGAGGGGGCGGGATGAAAAGAAAGGGGATCGGGGAGCGCACAGAGGAGCAGGAGACGGGCGGGGTGGGAGAAGGAGAGGAGATGAAAGTTCGGGAGAGAGCGCAGAGATGTGGAAGGGGTGCACGGGAAAGGGAGGGGGCACAGGAGAGAGGAAAAAACGGCTCAGAGGAAGGGAAAAGGGTGGGAGAGGGAGCCCTGAGGAGGGGAAGGGGGAAAGTGGGATTAAACTTGGTAGGAGGGATAGATCTCAGCACGAAGCTCAACATCTGCGAGGTCTAGGCGCTGGAAGGTACACTGTTAAAGGAGTTGGAGGTCGTGGAGATGCAAACTGGGTGGAACACAATGGTAAAGGCGCAGCAATGGGTTGGGGCTAGAGGGGAGAGGTGATGCCAGGGGTTGGGGGAATCCAGTCTGCACATAATGTACAGGGTAAGGATGTGTGCAAAGAAAAGGAGAAAATGTGAGAAGGGGGTGAGGTCACAGAGGATCCAAGTGGGACGGGAGGCAGATATGGAGAGTAGGGCAGAGTACATGGCGTTCGAGGATCTGAAAGGCTTTATAGGATCTGGGTGGGACAGAAATCCATGTGATGCTGGCATCACCAGTTCAACTGTGTGGCTTTGCAGATGTCTGGTTATTGGGGTAACAAATGGTCCCGTGTTTTCTACACGTGTCACCACATGTTACTGCCCAGAGACCTTTCTTTACGCAGTAGAGGAATATTTTTGTGCCACAAAGTCTCAGGTGGTTCTCTACATAAAGGGCTGGACCTCTGGACCTTAGCATATCTATATGGAGATTCTCATCACTCGTGCCTTGATTTTTGGTATTACTTGCAGACTGCACATGCGGAGGTTGTGCGCTGTTCCCACTATCGCGCGTATCTTCCTAATTTTCTTAACAGTGTTTTTACCACACCCCCACTAAAAGCTGGCGTGTTCCCCACGTGGCAGGCGCTCACTCGATTGGGAACGAAATATGACGCGCCGACATCTTGGACTCGGGCCGCCTGCCATCCTTTATCACTTGTAGGGTTTCCAGGTTGCGGATGAATGAACTGGTTTTAATCTGCTTTCCCACAGAGGGTGTTCCACATAAACTTTTCACCGCTAATATCTCTGGAACCACAACAGATACTGACAAACAGCTTTCACGGTGAATGTACGGCAGAGGCTCGCGAAAGTAAATACTATGAGACATTCTAAGCCGTGTATGAATATTGGTTTCAACACAAACTTATATTTTTATTTAAATGGTCAGCCCATATTATTCCACACGCAATCAATAAAATAGACATCGCTATAATAATGGTATTGGTTGTATTGCAATACGTCATTTACATCCCGAGAAATTGGAACGCGAAGTTGGGCCATGAAATGAACGAAACGCGCCGCTATTGCACTTCCCGTGATGGAAGTGTGGGCCACACGTTGCTCGTAATCGCGATATAATTAAGGTGCATATTCTTACTTTCACTGCTATCTCAAGGGCCGAAAGTAATAATAGGGATTCCTACTGCAAACATCGATACATACGTAACGGAGTCCTTTGTGCGTATTGCATTTATCTACTTACAGACAGCAGAACAGTGCCGGCCGGTGTACACCACCCCGTTACACCGCCCAGGTCAACCGTTCGACGTCTGCAGTTGTGCACAGGAACGGGCCGCAATCGACGGTCTGTGTGGAAGTGACTCACTACGAAGCAAGTTGTTTTGTGTGGAAGTACATACAGCTTCATGGCACCAGTGTACTGTACACAGTAATTGAGGTCAGTGTTGTAATCTTGATATTAATTTACCTGTCCATCCGTTTTAGGCATTTGACACGGTATTCACAAACAAGGAAATAGTTGGCATGATACTACTGTACGGAGAATGGTACCAAAATGGCACACGTGCGGCACAGGTGTATGCCTAGCGGTACCATAATAGACGTCGTCCGATCCGCCCTACCTTCGTGAACATTGTTAGAGGACTTCTCACGACAAGGCGGTTGTCTCCAAAAACGCAGAGACAGAGCTGAGGCGTAACACATGAAGGTGTTCTGGCGGCCGCTGCAATAAACCCTCATGCAAGTATTCGTGAAATGGAGAGGCAGATGGGAATCCCTCGAACAAGAAAGATGCATATTCTGCACAGGCATAGGTACCGCCCATATCATATGGCGCTAAATCAAGGCCTCCGTGGTAACGTCATTCACAATCGCCTGGAATACTGTCAGTGGGTTCTGCAGCAAGGCCATGACTTTATATGTATGGTACCGTTTACTGATGAGGTCACGTATACAAATCATAGGAACATCAACTTACACAGTATGCACTACTGGTCAGCAGAAAGCCCACACTGGATTCGCCAGGTTGAACATCAGTGGCAGTGGAGTGGCAATGTTATGGTGCAATATTGTAGGACATATAATTTACCCGTATTTCACTGATGACACTCTTTACAGCTAGCCGCCGCCCCGAGAGGTTCTAGGCGCTTCAGTCCGGAACCGCGCGACTGTTACAGTCGCTGATTCGAATCGTGCCTCGGGCATGGATGTGTGTGATGTCCTTAGGTTAGTTAGGTTTAAGTAGTTCTTAGTTCTAGGGCACTCATGAACTCAGATGTTAAGTTCCATAGTGCTCAGAGCCATTTGAACCTTTTTTGAACACTCTTTACATACGACAGTATGAGCAGTTCCTGAGATGTACCTTACCTGGACTGATGGGAGACCTACCCCTTCATTTGCGCCAAATGATGTGGTATCAACATGATGCATGACAGGCGCTAAACCAATAATTTCCACCTCAGTGGATTGGATGGGGCAGTGCCATTCTGGGATTTCTAGCGCGGTCGCCAGACCTTACCCCCATGGACCTCTTTCTCTAGGGACATGTGAAAGATGTGGTTATCAGCAGGTCCAAAAAACAATGGCCAGCATGAAAGCCCGCATCACCGCTGCATGTGCTACAAAAACACCACAAACATTAACAGCCGTGAGTGGATCCGTGATGGAGCGTGCACACCGGTGTTGTGAAGCAAATGGCGCTCTCTTCGAACATGCTGTGAGACATGTGATTGCCCACAGGCGTACACTTTATGTATTACGGAGAAGACGTATGCTTGTTTCGTTTCTACTGCTGCACGTTAATGTATGCATTGCACCATCTGCAACGGTTCAATTGTGTCGCAGTCATTAAAGATGTTCAGTGACATCTCATGCACGTGGCATGTACCACCGTGTAATTCATGTACAACTACGTACAAGTAGCATGTATCCCTCTGTGCGACCCTTAGACAGCCGTTAATTTGGTTTATTCTGGCCGGTGGTTATAGGTATTACGTTACTATTATGTCCATTGCAGTACTGTCAAAAAGTTCAACAAAGCAAATGGTTCAAATGGCTCTGAGCAAGGGACTTAACATCTGAGGTCATCAGTCCCCTACAACTTAGAACTATTTAAACCTAACTAACCTAAGGACATCACGCACATCCATGTCCGAGGCAGGATTCGAACCTGCGGCCGTAGCGGCTCATTAAAAAATATGTGTTTGTGTTGAAACCAGTATTTGCACACGGTTTATAATGTCTCATAGTATTTATATGCGTGAGCCCCTGCCGTACGTTCATACCCGTGAAAGCCGTTTGTCAATATCTATTGTGGTTCCAGAGATATTGGAGGTGAAAAGTTTAAGTGGGACACCCTGTATGTGCAAAAAGAAAAGTAAGGTAAAAATGAGCGTGTGAGGGTGTAGCACAGTGATGGGAATGGGGAGCATCGGGACCAGGTCTCGGGATTCGATCCCTGCCCGTCTTGTCTCCTACATCCTGAAGGTAACCGTGAGCCTAATAAAAAAATAAATTAATTAATAAAACAAAAAAATTAAAGAAGTTGTGGCTAACGTCGCGGCTTGTCGCTTTTGTATCCCGTGTTTGAAACCCAATTATTTCTTTTAGTTCCTTTAATTTTTTTTCATTTATCTACCCATGTCCGTGAAAGGTTACTAGATAAATGTTTCATATCAAATTAGGGGATACATTAATTGTAAAATCACAATTGGGTTTCACAATAAGTGTCATACGTTTATTCTGTAGGTAATATACAGCGTGTCTCTCTTTAGAGTCGTCAGGCGCAGTTTCTATGATGTTTCAGCAGATATTTGCAATATTGTTTTTGCGTGTGTAGCTGGATTCAGCCCAAACAAATAATGTTCGCCAGCTTTTTCACAAGACACCCAGTGTTGACAGGTGCTATAAACAAAATTATTTTTAAAGTGGAATTTTATGTGCCCATTCCATAGAGCGGTCGGAGATTAGTCTAGTGCGATTTTTGTTTTATCCATTAGTATTAACAGCGACAGTAAAACACGAAGAACAACCAGTTCACCAGCGGCGACAACGCCACCTGGACCGCGCTGGCTACTTCCATCGTGAAGAGCCGGCCGTTTTGGCCGAGCGGTTCTAGGCGCTTCAGTCCGGAACCGCGCTGTTGCTGTGGTCGCAGGTTCGAATCCTGCCTCGGGCACGGATGTGTGTGACGTCCTTAGGTTAGTTAGGTTAAAATAGTTCTAAGTTCTAGGGGACTGATGACCTTAGATGTAAGTCCCATAGTGCTTAGAGCCATTTTGAACCATCGTGCAGACATGCACTGCTAAGTCGCTGCTGGGGTACTGGTTGTTCTTCGTGTTTTACTGTTCCTATTAATACTAATCGATAAAGCCGCGCGGTCTAGGGGGCGCCTTGTCGCGGTTCGCGCGGCTACCCCCGTCGGAGGTTCGAGTCCTCCCTTGGGCCTGGGTGTGTGTGTTGTCCTTAGCGTAAGTTAGTTTCAGTTAGATTAAGTAGTGTGTGAGCTTAGGGACCGATGATCTCAGCAATTTGGACCCATAGGAGCTTACCACAAATTTCCAAATAATCGATAAAACAAATATCGCACTAGACTAATTGCGACTGCTCTACCCTCTACAGCTCCCTGTAGTACTATGGAAGTTATTCCCTGATGTCTTGACAAATGTCCTGTCATCCTGTCCCTTCTTCTTGTCTGGGGTTACAATCCTTTTAATTTCTCATATTCTTATAATTCATTCTTTTATCAATTCTTAATTCTTTTATTTTATTCTTGTGGCTATTGCTCATAATGTTTTCGTGCATTCCATTGGATGATACCAATTGTACAACATTCTAAACACAGTTATTCTGGACAACACGAACATCACGCGAAGGCAGGTTTGCCATTGTGACATTTCTTACTCGGGAAAGAAACACTGCTGGCGACTTCACGCGTTGGCAAACTATGCATAATGGATCACTTTTTCGAAAGCTGGCGCTCGCAGTTGATTATGAACAAAGATGGACACATGAATTCCACGGAAAACAATTTCAAATAATTTGTTCATTTATTTATTTTTTAATTCATTCACCATACATACAGTTAGTAGACCGAATAAGGATAATGTTATTTCAGTATTCATTGGAAGATAGTCGTGTAGTAATCTTCTACGAACATGGGTATGTAACGAGAAACAAAAGTAAAAATAGTAGTCGGGTTTCGAACACTTGGCGCAAAAGTGTGAAACTGCGATTATTCGCTAAAAGACAAATAAAGCATCTCGACACCTTTGATCATCGTTTTCTCAGAAACGGTCCGAATATCTAAGAATAGGACAAGGACGAGAGTCAGTTTAGCGAGATGTGTTACTATCGGGTAACACAGATCGATAAAAACTGAAAGAAATATGCAAAGACACTAACAAATGTTTCAAATGGCTCTGAGCACTATGGGACTTAACATCTGAGGTCATCAGTCCCCTAGACTTAGAACTACTTAAACCTAACTAACCTAAGGCCATCACACACATCCATGCCCGAGGCAGGATTCGAACCTGCGACCGTAGCAGCAGCGCGGTTCCGGACTGAAGCGACTAGAACCGCTCGGCCACAGCGGCCGGCTGACACTAAGAGAAAT
The DNA here is from genome assembly GCF_023864275.1 of Schistocerca cancellata. NCBI lineage: Eukaryota > Metazoa > Arthropoda > Insecta > Orthoptera > Acrididae > Schistocerca > Schistocerca cancellata. The sequence goes on from NC_064626.1 coordinate 568,488,357, forward strand.
TACGCTTTTAATCAAAGGCAACGATTACACTGAAGTTACCGAGATTTATGATGGTCCCCTTGACATTGGAAAAAGCGGAACATGGTTCGTAATAGGATGCGTGATCAGCACAGACGGCAAAGCACGCTGTACAACGTGCCCACCTGCTGGCCACAAGATTGGTAAGGAGTTCTTGAGGCAGGGTTTTCCATTCCTCCACAAGCGTAATTAATGACTCCTAGCTGATCGTTGCCGTATATGAGCGTACTGCAATACGACTCCCCAACGCGTCCCACATGTTCCAGATGGGATTTAAGTCGGGGAAACGGGCATGCCAGTTCATTCGCCGAATATCCGCTCGTTCCAAGAGCTTCTCCAACTGCGTCGAACGATGCGGTCGCACATTGTCATCCATAAAATTGAAGTGAGGGCAAAACCGCACTCCTGAAAAGAATCATATGGGGAAGGAGTACAGTGGCACAATACTGCTGGTCAGTGTCTGAAATATTTGAGGTTGAGTACCCTCAACGAGACATTATGGCTCCCCACACAGTAACACATGGACCACAAAAACGACCATGTTCGACAGTCTTAGACGTACCCTCATATGGCGTGAAGTGAGAACACATACTGCACCCAGGAACATTGTTGAACGTGATAGTTTTGCTGGTTCAGGTGTTATGCTGTGGAGAGTTATAATGCTATTTTGTACATGTACATGCTACTGGTACATGGTACACTCACTGTTGAACTTCATTGTGACACTGTGCTCCTTCCCCATAGGCGTCATTTGAGGAGGGCATTCGGCCCTGACTTTACTTTTACGGATGACAATGCGCGATCGTAACGAATTGCACAGGTAAAGAAGCTCTTGGAACGAGAAGACATTCGGCGAATGGAGTGACATACCCGTCCCCCCGACTTAAATCCCGTGGGGCACTTGTGCGGCTCGTTGGGGAGGCATATCGCAGCATGTCCACATGCACCAGTGACACTCCAGCAGTTGTCAGCTGCGCTGGTGGACGAATGGAACCTACCTCAGGAGCTCCTTACCATTCTTGTGTCCTGTATGGGAGCTTACTGCAGAGTATACATTGCCGTTCGTGTAATTACACACCCTATTAAGAACCATTTCTCGACTTTTGTAATGTCCAAGAGTACAGTGTAATTGATTTTAAATAAAAGTGTCATTTCTTGTGTCGTCCCATTGCGTATTTCTTCCGACTACCTTTTGTAGCAGTTCTTTCTACATATGGTCCAAGTTTTATCGAGCTATGTCACTTGGCAGTGAGACATCGTGCGAAAGCCACTTTCGACCTTAAGTTTTGTGCAGCTGTGTTGTTTGCATATCCAGGCATGTAGTACTCTTCATGTCAATCTGACTTTTTTTCATATCGCCTTAGGGCGTTGCAATTTTAATGTCCACAATCCAAGATGCTACTCCAGGCGAGTGTAAAAATGAACGTGTGCAACGGAAAATAATATGCTAAAATGATAATTTGGCCCTGTCTGACTACCCCCTGAAGAAGATCTTAGGATCTCTTAATCCTCTTTCTTACATATAAATTACAATCCAAACATAAATGAATGATGAAGGCAACTAATACTACTAAATGATAAGCGTTGTTGTTCAATTTACATTTAGTATAGATTAAAATCAATCCTTTAAGTACAATTGTCTATATTTCCTAACTAAAATTATTAATCAATTGCCCAACTCTGCCCCTTATTATGACTGTGCGGTCTAATATCACTAACACGATATGACTGACATCATCTACGTACCAAACACTAGAAGACATTACTTTCAAAGATGATCTACGGTGGTGTGGAACCTCAGTGGAAATAAACTAATGTGACCACAGCTGTTTAGCTTTATAGCTGTTTATAGCAAGCCGAAGCAATTTGCGATATCACCGTATGTACTGCGTCCAGTGCGTCGAAGTGATGGTTTTCGTACTCGTCTGTGACGATGGAAGAACTCCAGCCACAAATAAACTCTTTCAAACACTAGGACGGCAGAAGGCGGTCCTCCGACTAATATACTCTAATACTGTCTTCTCCTCTCTGTGTTCTACAGACGAGAAACTCGAACTCCGAGCCACAAGGACGAAATTCAGATAACGTCTCAACGTAAGTATACGCAGAAGAAGTGCTCTCAATTACTGAACGCTGTGTACTCAACGATGACTTCCAACCCGGACGTGAAGTCCAGAATCGTATAGGTTCGCAACAGTACAGTGCCTAACTGTTCTAACTATAAACTCTCCTGAGAGCAAAGTCAGCAAGTCCGTCTATACCAACAAAGCTGATACCGAGCGACCCTCACACACGGGCGCTCACAACGGAAGACCCCGTCTCTCCACCGCTGGCTTCCCAGCAAGGCTCGGATCCCCACCCTCGTAATTCTGAAAACGAATCGTATTCCCAAAACCACGGAATATTCTCCCTGTCTACAGATTCTTCCGAACGCCGACCAAACATCGGAAGGATTTTGTAATCCAGCGCGGAAAGTTTGCGAGGAAAAACCTATACTCGTACAATGGTACGCTTCTGTGTAAAAATCCTTGGAAATAACCCGGCCTGCGTGGTTTCCGAGGTGCCGCTTCTTCTTTCTTCCCCCCTTCGTTCAAGATTTGCAGAGTTCCCGGTTATCCTTACGGTCCTGCTACAATAACGGCCGGCCATCACCCTAATGTGCTCCAGAGCTCAGGTGCCACGACGTCCGTCTAGCTACTTCCTGTTTTTAAGCAGGACCAACACCTGTGCAGGCCTTCCACCCACAGCTGAGTTCTGCCTGCCGTTTCATCACCACTGGCGTTCCAACCTCTACTGATATAGGTAATCATTCATTACACCGTTCTGTTAATGAAGACACTCCGTCACCTTTCATGCAGTAAGCGTTAACAAGGCATACGTGACATTGTCAGTTTCCTTTAAATATTCATATATACGATGTACAACCTATCAAGTGATACCTAATTGTGGTTGTAGTTCACAGAAAGTATGTAGATGAGTACTTGTAAGGTGCGACATTATAGCCACTTTACAATAAGTGTGTATTATGTGTTCATGAAAGCTTGTTTATGTGGTGATAGCGTCTTACCGATGGAGTTGCGCTGTCAAAAAAAAAAAAAAAAAACGATTTTCTTCTAACGACTACTGAAAAGAAGAAATTAAGAAGGTGCTGGGACCACACAGACGCAACGACAAGATCGTTGAAGGGAAAAATATGAATGAGAACAGAAAATTACTTCGCTGACATACGCTGTTGCAGCTTACACAACAATCGGCCGAGCTCTATCCAAGGAAAGTATGATGCCAATATTTCGACCACCTACAATTAAAGCCTTTTGGGCAGCGTGAAAGATAACGTGGTTTTTTTCTACCCTAGATCGTGCAACAGGTTACTCCAAAGTCGCATCACAGAACACGCGTGCCATATTAATCCACATAAATCCGTCTGATGATGGAGATTTAAACCTCCGAAACGCCTAGTGGGCATTAACAAATAGTGGCACGCAACGGTAAACCCGTTGTTCGATAACAGTAACAGTCACGGTAACGCCTAACCATAAATGTTCGTATTTAACCCTAGATTGCAAAAGACTCGAAAAATTTACGATTGTATTTGATACTAATTCGCGGTTCCCATCAACGTGGAATTGTCAGTATAGGGTGTACAACAGCGCAACTTTGATTTATTTTGTAAGTGACATCCACTGTAGACCTTATAATTGTAGGTAACTAGTGCATAAACTATAAATTATAACTCCCTTTGAATAAAATATGGAACAGTAAAGCTACGTTGGCTTAGTAAAAGTGTAACGTTTTGCCCCCTTTAGTGTTCCAAGGTTAATGACTACGTGTCTAAATTAATAATAGAATGTTCTTTTGTATGTCTAGTAACAATTCTTTCAAAAGCACCGGACAGAGAACTGAACATTTATACAGGTCTATAAGTACCATCTAGACACCACATGACAGTAGTATACAAGAACCATATTTCTGTATTACAGTCATACGCGTAGGTACACCAGTATTCTGCCACATACATATAGGAGGTATATAGTGACATACATTTAGAGCCTGAGCTTTCCGAATCCTGCTGAGTGGTCTGTGGAACTAGAGTCAGTTATTTAAGTGAAATTAAAACAGCACTTCAAAAACATTTGTCGTTTGAAAGGATTTTCAGTGATTCGATTAAGAGTCTGCTGCTGTGAACCACGTATATTACAGTGCAGTGAGAGCTCATTATTACATGCTGACATTGCAGAAGACTGGATATTATTTTGATTACGTTTTCCTTTTCGTTGGAACAATCACCGTCACATTCAGTGACTGTCAAATTTGTAAGTAGGAGTATTAACCCATTCACATTCAGTGATGGGTGCAGCCGTTATAGCAGTTCCGTGTTGTGCGGTACAAAGACAGTTTCACCTGTTACAGATTGTAGACCTAACACCCGACTTTTCTGTAGCTCGCTGCTTTCTGCAGTAGTTCTACATCCACACCCTTAGTTCTACATCCATACCCTTAGTTCTACATCCATACCCTTAGTTGTACGTTCGCGAAATTCAGGCATTAATTCTAGATTACACGCATTTACTCTGTGTATCGTGAGCTTAGTGAGTGACAACATGGGTCATCCCTATGAAATAGGAGCCACCAGAATTCGGCGTTTTTTGGAAGAAAGCGATTTTAGTAGTTTGAGTAATGGCGAAGATATGACACTGCAAGCGATACATCATCTACTGATGAAAACAGTAGCATGTTGGACAATAGAGAAACTGGAAATAGACAACAGAGCGCGGTGGCGCAAGAAAAGAGTGCCGATGCGACAACAGAGTGCGCTGCAGAAGAGAAGATACGTCAAGGAGTGTAAAAAAAGATACATTTATATCTCCTGGATATAGCAATGTTAGATGAAAGCATAATTTACTACATAGTGAACCTAGAACCGAATGTTCCTGCTCCATGTGGCGGTGCAACTTTTGAAGGATGAACTCCCCCTGTCTACACTTTTAAGGGACCACCAAGCAAGACAGAAAATCCGCTAAGGCTTCAAGCCAAAAGTTAGCGATATTTTCCAACAAAAATAACTCTCCTAAGTGTGTATATTTACCAAAAATGAAAAATGATTCACGGTGTACCATAAACAATGGAAGTGTGAGTGAATTATTATAGTGTTATAAGTGCATATCAATAGCATATCTTTTCATGTTTCGTAAATAATCTGGTACTATATGTCAAAAACAAAATTGTATGGTAAAAAACAATCATATTTCAATGACAAATCAGTTCCCAAAAACAGTAGACGACTGGGTTAAAAATAGAAAGTTTTTAGTATATTTCATGCCATTCTTCTGGTACCACTGGTTGGTTATAATTAAAGTGCAGCTACTCACAAAGGTCCAGTGTTGGCTGTAATTTTCGTATGGCAGCGAAACTTAGTAGATATTCTAATCCGTTAACGAGGAATCGATTTTCGGTGGAAAACAAATTAGTTCCGATTTTGGCTACGAGAAGCAAATCTGGCGCTGTGAATTCAAGAAAAACGTATAGCAGTGTTTCCATATGTAATGGGTCAGGAACGGGACATGGGCAGAATACGTCAAACAAGTGAGAAAGATATAACGTCGATTTTATTACTGACCGCCGCTTACACAACTTGTTCAGTAGGAGCACCGGAGACGTCGACGAGATGCTGCACCCGTAAAACAACGTGATCGTTGTTTGCAGCACTTGCAGTGGAATCTGAGCAACTTCTTGTTGTATACTGCAGGAGCACTAGCACTACCGGCGCACGTGCTGCATGGTCGGTTACAGCAACAGCAACCTCGTTAATAACTTCCACCAGGAGACGATGCCTTCCTCTTCCAGGTGCCGCGCCAAGCTCACCCGTGTTTTCGAATTTCATTATCATATTCGTTAAGTCATTTAATGACATCGGGCCCCTCCTCACACGTTTCTGTCGACGATACTCTCTCAAAGCCCGTGATTGGTTGATTAGCTTTGGCGCCATTTTTCTGCCAAACGTCTCTCGCGCTTCCTATGTTCGCCGTGCTTTTGAGTTGAATTGAAGTTCAAAGGGCTTGTGAAACGATTAAAAGGTATTTGAATTATTGAGAGACTTGTTATGCGTTGTGCATGCATGTTCGATTCAGTTGTATATCGTTTTTAGTACGTAATTAGCGTTTGCTATCTTAAATACGAGTTGAAATAATGAAGCGTTTTGTGATGAAGTCGGTAGGCCTACACGTTTGCTGGAAACGGAAAGTTCCTGTAATTGTTGTGCCATGCTCATTCGACTTTATAGCGTCAAACTTTATTACGTTCCGAATCAGAACACTAGGCATTATTTTGGTTTCAGTATTATTGCCTGACTGTTGACGCAGGTAAGTTGTAAGCACGTTTTCCACAGCTGTCGTGGTTGCTGAAACATTATTCGTAGTAAATAATTGTAGGTCCTCTTGAAGACAATTTTTAATAGGCCTACTTACTGTGGGGTAGAAGGGATACGGTAGTTTTCTTGTTACATTTGGTTGTTATTACAGTAGCCTACATTTAACATTCCCTAATTATATATATATATTTTACTGTATACCTCTCGTAGATAACAAACGAAAAAGATTACAAAAATCAGGTAATGTTAAATGTAGGCTACTGTAATAACGACCAAATATATATACATATACATATGAAAGAAAGTCGTAAGCAGTTGTTTACGTGTGACATGCAAAAAGTTTGAAGACGTGACAGCCGGCCTGTGTGGCCAAGCGGTTCTAGGCGCGTCAGTCTGGAACCGCAAGACCGCTACGGTCGCAGGTTCGAATCCTGCCTCGGGCATGGATGTGTGTGATGTCCTTAGGTTAGTTAGGTTTAAGTAGTTCTAAGTTCTAGGGGACTGATGACCTCAGATGTTAAGTCCCATAGTGCTCAGAGCCATTTTTTTGAAGACATGACAAGAAGTACTAATACGTCTCACACTTTTTGCATGTCACAAGTAAACAACTGCTTACGACTTTCATTTATCTGACGTAATACAGGTACGTTAAATCTTTAGCGTTATGCACTTACGATACAAAACAAATGCTATACACTATTTTTATTTACGTTACTTTCATTGCAATTTGTCTAGCAAACGAACTTAGGAGATAAATGCAAGTAACGAATAATTTTTACAGCCACTGTATCAAATTTTCCTGTGCTGTACGTAGTGGGCTACTATGAGTATATTATAGCTGTAAAGAAAGACATTTAACGAATGATTTCGTCATATTGTCTTGTGCTTTTGATTCGGTGAGTGTGTACGCCACTACTCCACTACTGGCCACTCAAAAGTCCCGCCCGCAGTTTGGCAGAAAAATGGCCGCCGTATCGTCCGGTTGGCCACTCTCTCCCTATACAGGCTCTCTCGCAGTTCACAGCGCGCAGCGATAGATTTGCACCTGGTGGCTAAAATTGAAACTAATTTTATAGATTTGCACCTGGTGGCTAAAATTGAAACTAATTTTAGCGATAGATTTGCACCTAGTGGCTAAAATTGAAACTAATTTTCTTTCCAGCATATATCACTCCATATTAAAGCATTAGCCTATCTACCAAGTTTCGCGATACACCGTACTTCGCCAGATGGCCTTTTCGAAACGTCACGCCGACACTGCGACCTACGGCAGCAAGATTCCGTCGAGGCGTGTGTTAAGTTTGTAAGCTGTTAGCAGGCTGCGAGAGCTGAGTACCTGTCGCTGCGAGTCGTTGAAGTAGGCGGGCACGGTGACGACGGCGTCGCGCACCGGGGCGCCCAGGTAGCTCTCGGCCGTGTCGCGCATCTTGCCCAGCAGCATGCCGCTCAGCTCCTCGGGCGAGAAGCGCTTCGTCTCGCCGCGGTACATCACCTGCACCAAAGGCCGGCCGCCCTCGTCTACCACGGCGAACGGCCACAACTTGCGGTCCGCCTGCAGCACCGCGTCGTCGAAGCGCCGACCCACCATGCGCTTCGTGTCGAAAATCGTGTTCGTAGGGTTCATCGCGGCCTGAAAGGCCCACCACGTCCTGCTTAAGTGCTTCCGTATGAGCTGATACTCGTCTGTGCCTTAAATCCAGGGAATACAACATGCTACAGACTTAAAATATACACTACTGGCCATTAAAATTGCTACATCACGAAGATGACATGCTACAGACGCGAAATTTAACCGACAGGAAGGAGATGCTGTGATATGCAAATGATTAGCTTTTCAGAGCATTCACACAAGGTTGGCGCCGGTGGCGACACCTACGACGTGCTGACATGAGGAAAGTTTCCAACCGATTTCTCATACACAAACAGCAGTTGACCGGCGTTGCCTGGGGAAACATTGTTGTGATGCCTCGTGTAAGGAGGAGAAATGCGTACCATCACGTTTCCGACTTTGATAACGGTCGGATTGTAGCCTATCGCGAATGCGGTTTATCGTATCGCGACATTGCTGCTCGCGTTGGTCGAGATCCAATGACTGTTAGCAGAATATGGAATCAGTGGGTTCAGGAGGGTAATACGGAACGCTGTGCTGGATCCCAACGGCCTCGTATCACTAGCAGTCGAGATGACAGGCATCTTATCCGCAGGGCTGTAACGGATCGTGCAGCCACGTCTCGATCCCTGAGTCAACAGATGGGGACGTTTGCAAGACGACAACCATCTGCACGAACAGTTCGACGACGTTTGCAGCAGCATGGACTATCAGCTCGGAGACCATGGCTGCGGTTGCCCTTGACGCTGCATCACGGACAGGAGCGCCTGCGATGGTAGAGGTGTACTCAACGACGAACCTGGGTGCACGAATGGCAAAACGTCCTTTTTTCGGATGGATCCACGTTCTGTTTACAGCATCATGATGGTTGCATCCGTGTTTGGCACATTGTAAGCGTGTATTCGTCATACTAGCATATCACCCGGCGTGATGGTATGGGATGCCATTGGTTACACGTCTCGGTCACCTCTTGTTCGCACTGACGGCACTTTGAACAGTGGACGTTACATTTCAGATGTGTTACGACCCGTGGCTCTACCCTTCATTCGATCCCTGCGAAACCCTACATTTCAGCAGGATAATGCACGACCGCCTGTTGCAAGTCAGGATACAGAAAATGTTCGACTGCTGCCCTGCCAGCACATTCTCCAGATCTCTCACCAATTGAAAACGTCTGGTCAATGGTGGCCGAGCAACTGGCTCGTCACAATACGCCAGTCACTACTCTTGATGAACTGTGGTATCGTGTTGAAGCTGCATGGGCAGCTGTACCTGTACACACCAACCAAGCTCCGTTTGACTCAATGCCCAGGCGAATCAAGGACGTTATTACGGCCAGAGGTGGTTGTTCTGGGTACTGATTTGTCAGGATCTATGCACCAAAATTGCGTGAAAATGTAATCACATGTCAGTTCTAGTATAATATATTTGTCCAATGAATACCCGTTTATCATCTGCATTTCTTCTCGGTGTAGCAATTTTAATGGCCAGTAGTGTAGTTATTTTAATGTGACACTACCTTTCTGCTCGTAGCTTCGCCTGAGCCTACATATCTACATTTACATCTACTTCGATACCCCGCAATCCACCTTGTGGCACCTGGCGGAGGCTATCCCGTACCACTACTAGTCGATTCCCTTCCTGGTCCACTCGCCAACAGAGCGAGATGAGGCCTAATCCCTCTAATCTTATCTTCGTGATCCTTAAGCGCAATGTATGTGTGCGGCAGTAGAATCGATCTGCAGTCAGCGTCAAATGCTGGCGCTCAAATTTTCTCAGTAGTGCTGCTCGAAAAGAACGTCGCTTTCCTTCAGTCATTCTCATTTGAGTTCCCGAAGCAGCGTGTGTTGTTCGAATCTACCAGTAACAAATCTAGCAGCCAGCCTCTGAATTGCTTCGATGCCTCCCATTAATGCGAACTAGTGCGGGTACCAAACACGAGGACATTACTCAAGAATGGGTCATACTGGTGTCCTAAACGCCGTCTTCATTACAGATGAATCAGGCTATCCTAATATCCTCCCACTAAACCGAAGTCGACCACCTGCCTCCCGTACTGCAAACCTGACGTTTTCATTCCATTTCATATAGTTTTGCAGCGTTACACCTCGACACTTAACTGACGTAACTGTGTCAAACAGCACACTACTAATTCTGTATCTTCACATTTCTGGTTTGTTTGTCCTACTTATCCGCATTAACTTACATTCTTTTCCGTCATGACTTCGAGGTCTGTGTCATGTTATAAACTGAGATTAAGACGTTCTGCCGTGCACTATATATCCAAACCAGTGTTCAGAGGCAGATCCACCACACGTCGCATCTCGGATAAGGCTCACAGGTGGACCAACCACGTGTTACGTCTAAATACGTGTTCTGTGACATAGCCTGCATTTGACTCATATACAACCATGTGTTCTGCATTTGACTTGGAGCACTGTCTACTTGCGATCGTTAACAGTAAACCTCTCTCTCTTCGGAAGATTTCCATCTCATGTGTGATGAAACGTGACACATTCCGCTAAACAAACGAAGATTTTTGCAATGTACTCCACCCCCTTGTCGCATCTTGGGTATAAAATCGAGACTTCAGTTTCATAACTAAGTTAGCGATAGGTGTTTGTGAGTCACTGCAACCCCCATGTATACATCTGCTTGACAGATGTGCTGTTTACAGAGTTAGTGGCGGCATGACTTGTAATTTCACATGTCGGTCGCCGCTGCTATGCGTTTATCTGTTTCCTTGTAAGTGGTATTTTCCGTTACTAACGATCATTTTATATAGGACTGATGTGGGCATAGTATAATTTCTGATCCGTAATCGGATGTGAATAGTGGACGCTATACTTCTCTGGAAAGCTATACTGTGCATGCATCACACAGACCCACTGTTTTAAGGAAGTAGTTTTTTTCGTTTTACAGTTTGTTACCATACTTCATCGTAGAGAAACCTGCAATAAGGATGTATGTCATACACTGGAAATACAGGGTGAGTCACCTAACGTTACCGCTGGATATATTTCGTAAACCACATCAAATACTGACGAACCGATTCCACAGACCGAACGTGAGGAGAGGGGCTAGTGTAATTGTTTAATACAAACCATACAAAAATGCACGGAAGTATGTTTTTTTAACACAAACCTACGTTTTTTTAAAGGGAACCACGTTAGTTTTGTTAGCACATCTGAACATATAAACAAATACGTAATCAGTGCCGTTTGTTGCATTGTAAAATGTCAATTACATCCGGAGATATTGTAACCTAAAGTTGACGCTTGAAACCTCCGACGTTCAGTTGCGTGTTGTAACAAACGCGGGCCACGGTCGGCGAGCAGCATCTGCAGGGACATGTTTTCGATGACGACCGTGTTTACGAGTGTGGCTGTAGTGCACTGTTGTGGTTTGGTCTAGCTGTCGCAGTGTCCGCATGTAGCGCTTGCTGCTATTGTTATTCTGCATTCGTCTCCGCACGCAGACCAACTGTAGTACACCGTGTTACCAGACGTCTGTGATAGTGTAGTGTTGTAGGAACTGTGACCATGGTGTATTCGAACTCCGAAAAGGCGGAGATGATACTCATCTATGGCGAGTGTCGACGAAATGCAGCTGAAGCCTGCAGGGTGTATGCAGAACGGTACCCGGACAGAGAGCATCCAACGTGCCGCACATTGCAAAACATCTACCGCCAACTGTATGCAACAGGTATGGTCGTAGCACGCAAACGGGTCCGTAACAGGCCCGTCACAGGAGAAGCGGATGCAGTTGGTGTGTTAGCTGCTGTTGCCATGAACCCACACATGAGTACACGGGACATTGCGAGAGCCGGTGGACTGAGTCAAAGTAGTGTCATGCGCATACTGCATCGTCACCGCTTTCACCCGTTTCATGTGTCGCTACATCAATTACATGGTGATGACTTTAATCATCGAGTGCAATTCTGTCAATGGGCATTAACAGAGAATGCGTTGCAGTTCTACCTGTTTACCGATGAAGCGGGTTTCACAAACCACGGGGGAGTGAATCTACGGAACATGCATTACTGGTCCATGGACAATCCTCGCTGGCTCAGACAGGCAGAGCGACAGCGACCGTGGACTGTAAATGTATGGTGCGGAATCATTGGCGACCACCTCATTGGTCCTCACTTCATTGCAGGGGCCCAAACAGCTGCAACATACATCGCGTTTCTACAGAATGATCTGCCAACGTTGCTCGAAAATGTCCCACTGGAAACGCGTCGACGTATGTGGTATCAGCATGATGGTGCACCTGCACATTCCGCAATTAGCACTAGGCTGACCCTTGACAGGATGTTCGACGGGCGCTTCATAGGACGTGGAGGACGCATAAATTGGCCAGCCCGTTCTCCTGATCTTACACCTCTGGACTTCTTTCTGTGGGGTACGTTAAAGGAGAATGTGTACCGTGATGTGCCTACAACCCCAGAGGATATGAAGCAACGTATTGTGGCAGCCTGCGGCGACATTACACCAGATGTACTGCGGCGTGTACGACATTCATTACGCCAGAGATTGCAATTGTGTGCAGCAAATGATGGCCACCACATTGAACATCTATTGGCCTGACATGTCGGGACACACTCTATTCCACTCCGTAATTGAAAACGGAAACCACGTGTGTACGTGTACCTCACCCCTCATGGCAATGTACATGTGCGTCAGTGAAAAAGACCAATAAAAAGGTGTTAGCATGTGGACGTAATGTGCTGTTCCAGTCTCTTCTGTACCTAAGGTCTATCACCGTTCCCTTTGGATCCCTACGTAATTCGGTGCTCTCCGATACACACGATCGAACAGCGGAGGAGTGGTACTCAAGCGTCAACTTTAGGTTACAATATCTCCGGATGTAATTAACATTTTACAATGCAACAAACGGCACTGATTACGTATTTGTTTATATGTTCAGATGTGCTAACAAAACTAACGGGGTTCCATTTAAAAAAACGTAGGTTTGTGTTAAAAAAACATACTTCCGTGTATTTTTTTATGGTTTGTATTAACCAATTACACTAGCCCCTCTCCTCACGTTCGGTTTGTGGAATCGATTCGTCAGTATTTGATGTGGTTTACGAAATATATCCAGCGGTAATGTCAGTTGACTCACCCTGTATATTTCTTACATTAGATTATTAACAGCGCTGCATTCCACACGACTGATAGGTCGGAAACTGAAGCTGTCTAACATTGTATCCTGTTTTAAGTGCCTTAGGAGTGCATGTGTGTATGTTCTCTCTAGCCATTATCCTCCTGGTACTGATCCCAGACACTAGAAAAACACTTTAGAGTTGATAGCATAGTTGAGTCACATAAAATGCTTCGAACTCGATCCATCTGGAGCTCCATCATGCATAAAAATCATCAATTTCTTGTTCTTCTTAAACGTCTGCTATTAAATCACAACACTTTCAAATTTCTTACTATACATCCATAAGGAATGCTAACCTCCTCGACATAGGCAAATCTTGTGCACTTGGATGGGCGAGGACTCGGCAAGCTCCATTCATTCATTAGACGTGGAATGTAACAGTCTGATTCCAGTCGGCTGCGGATTAAATCGGTAACGGTGCTGCAGGGCAGGCTGGTCAAAGACAGTGCGATGGGGTCTTTCAGTCTCTAATTTTATCCTAAGACTGCGAGAATGCTCTCTGATTCCCATCTGCATAGAGATAGATCGTAAATTATGCACCATGCTCGAGGTGTTAAATACATGTAGAGTGCTGTCTGCTATACTCTGATGACATATGTGTTCGAGGATTAACAACGAATGGACGTACTGCACAGTCATCTATCTACATTCACAATGATACTCGCAAAGTAGAGAAGGGGAGCTTTAGCTATGATACTGAAATTGAGGAAACATGCTGTCGCATCATTGGCCGGTGTTGAAATTACTGTAGAATTGCTAAAATTGTTCGCGCTACCAACTGTGATGCTTAATATTATGGTACATCGATGGTGTCTTTTCCCATCCCGTCCGTCCACTGGTACACTGTTGGTTACCACATTATGAATGACTGACATCGCTTGTTTGAATTGGAGAAAGAGTTTTGGTGGAGGGGCAACACCTCCTGGGAGTGGCTAGCACTGAAACAGTGATCGTGTACACGACTGCAACACAAAGAATCAGTCGAAATGGAATGCAAAGCCATCAGCTATTCCGTCCTTGCAACAGATGAGTTTAAATGTAGAGGCCGTCAATCACCTTCGGACTGCAGTTTGGAAACTCTCCACAATACAACCAAATTCTTCCCATTTCCTTAAGTTGAAACTGTCTTTTATTTAAAATCATCCATTATGTGTGTTGTGCTATGGTAGCAGCAGTAACAACAGGACTTATACTGTGAGACGTCTAGTTTTCTGTGAGAAGCAGTGGATCAGAATATCTTAACCTAAGTTTAGAGTTTGACACAGACCTCGAAGTCGTGGCGGAAAAAACAAAATGTATGGCAGTATACAAGGCGTGTTACAGCAGAAAAAAAAATGTTTCAAACAACAATGCAGAGTCACAGGGAGGGCCTCTTTACAGTATAGTTTGCGGGCTACGGTCATCCTCCTACAGTACAGGTGATGAAACTTTAAACTGGTCTGCACAGTGGATCAATACCTGTATATTTAATAGGATCATCACATGTGCTCAATGCATTGGTATTTGTTTTCGATTTATGGTAGGAGAGAGATATGGGAAAATTTTATCGAGTTCTATATTGGCTGAAGTTAGTGGAGCTTTTATAGTTCGTAATTTTTCTCTGTTGGATGGTGCAGAATAACGAAGATAGCATGTTGGACTGATAGACGTGAATGGACCCTGAGGGATGCGGATCAGCTTCGGACTGTAGTATCTGCACATAGTTTGGGGGCACACCACAGTGCAGTAGCAAAATCCTTGTCCTCCTCCCAGTTCCCATACTGTCTTTTATATTATCTAGTGCTGCAGGAGTAGGCTTCGTTTGGTGCTGAATTTACACATCGTACACTTTTGGCAGAGCTATGACAACTTGTTCCCATTTCCACTGAATGGTCAAAACACGGTCGTGTCGCACTAACTCAGGTCACTATGTTTCTACACAAGTTGCAGAAGGTGGTGGATATGGCTCTCTCCGACTTCTGCTCAGTTCCGACTTAAATTGGAACGATCATATGCGCAAAGCTGCAAAAATGGCAGCAGTTGCAAGATGCGTAGGGACTACCTAAAACCATGTTGGAAATTTACTGTAGCAGATAGGTTCGAGAAAGGTGACTCGGTTCAAGATACGAGAGGCTAGAAATATGATTCACTTGTGGCTGTAATCGTTAAAGGACTTTGCTATCGGATACAATGCAGGTATGTGGTTGAATGGAAAGACTTTATTCCAAATCATAGACATCATTTTTACTGAAAGCATAGCACTAGAGATCTGAAAAGCTAGTGTACATTTCTTACGACCTCAATCAGTACACCATCTACTGCTGTTTTGTGATCATTTTCAATCAACCATCGCCTATAACTCTGTGGATATATCACAGAACCTCTGACATGGCATTGAAACAGAGTGCATTACAAATACTGGAGGAATATCTAGTAATGGCATGAGAGAGTTGCAAATACCATTTTCATACCACGCTCCTTAGCCAAAATTCGGTAATTTTATTTCGAGGGTGCACCGTTGGAGACCTGTAACCACACTGCTGGTCTGATAATATACACTCCTACGATCAACGTCCATATTCAGCGTCACGGTATTTGTCTGGAAGAAACATGTCATTTGGAGGTAATGCCATACCTCGATTTATAAAGACTGTATAGCTTGTAACATGGATATTTTGATGCACCTGTAGAGCCAAGGTCGCTTGTGACAGTAACATACAGTAGTTGTTGCGATAGGGTTTTTTAACATCTGGCGGTTTGTAAGACGATTACACATCTCTTTCTAAGACATAGTGGTAGCATTCACAAGAAAATCGTATGAGACATGTCCACCCATCGCTGATTTTCTCTCAGTATTATTCACGAAGTATTATACTTAGTAGTAGGGGATGCTTGATAGGTTCACAATGAGCATCAGGCTTATAAAGTATGTGTTTGTGTTCTGACATGTGCAAAGGAAATGACTATGTCCAGTCATAAGGAAGGTATGGATTTGATGTGGAATAGTGTGACTGAAAGGGAAGAGCATGTCAGGTCATAAGAATGGTACAGTTATTTCTATTTCCAGGGCCACAGCCGTCAGCAGGGTGTATTTATGATACTTCACTCATTGTTGAATGTCATTCAACTGAGACTGCGATCATAGCATTTGGTTATAAGTGTTGTTGTTGTTGTGGTCTTCAGTCCTGAGACTGGTTTGATGGAGCTCTCCATGCTACTCTATCCTGTGCAAGCTTCTTCATCTCCCAGTACCTACTGCAACCTACATCCTTCTGAATCTGCTTAGTGTATTCATCTCTTGGTCTCCCCCTACGATTTTTACCCTCCATGCTGCCCTCCAATACTAAATTGGTGATCCCTTGATGCCTCAGAACATGTCCTACCAACCGATCCCTTCTTCTGGTCAAGTTGTGCCACAAACTTCTCTTTTCCCCAATCCTATTCAATACTCCCTCATTAGTTATGTGATCTACCCATCTAATCTTCAGCATTCTTCTGTAGCACCACATTTCGAAAGCTTCTATTCTCTTCCTGTCCAAACTATTTACCGTCCATGTTTCACTTCCATACATGGCTACACTCCATACAAATACTTTCAGAAATGACTTCCTGACACTTAAATCTATACTCGATGTTAACAAATTTCTCTTCTTCAGAAACGCTTTCCTTGCCATTGCCAGTCTACATTTTATATCCTCTCTACTTCGACCATCATCAGTTATTTTGCTCCCCAAATAGCAAAACTCCTTTACTACTTTAAGTGTCTCATTTCCTAATCTAATTCCCTCAGCATCACCCGACTTAATTCGACTACATTCCATTATCCTTGTTTTGCTTTTGTTGGTGTTCATCTTATATCCTCCTTTCAAGACACGGTCCATTCCATTCAACTCTTCTTCCAAGTCCTTTGCTGTCTCTGACAGAATTACAATGTCATCGGCGAACCTCAAAGTTTTTATTTCTTCTCCATGGATTTTAATACCTACTCCGAATGTTTCTTTTGTTTCCTTTACTGCTTGCTCAATATACAGATTGAATAACATCGGGGAGAGGCTACAACCCTGTCTTACTCCCTTCCCAACCACTGCTTCCCTTTCATGTCCCTCGACTCTTATAACTGCCATCTGGTTTCTGTACAAATTGTAAATAGCCTTTCGCTCCCTGTATTTTACCCCTGCCACCTTTAGAATTTGAAAGAGAGTATTCCAGTCAACATTGTCAAAAGCTTTCTCTATGTCTACAAATGCTAGAAACGTAGGTTTGTCTTTCCTTAATCTTTCTTCTAAGATAAGTCGTAAGGTCAGTATTGCCTCACGTGTTCCAGTATTTCTACGGAATCCAAACTGATCTTCCCCGAGGTCGACTTCTACTAGTTTTTCCATTCGTCTGTAAAGAATTCGTGTTAGTATTTTGCAACTGTGGCTTATTAAACTATATAATTATAAGTATAGCGATCAAATATGTTTGTGACCAGTTTTTCTAGGACGATTCTATGTGTGCTTGGCGTGCATCACCGGTGACCTGTGACCGGATGGATTCACGTTTCCCATTAACGCCAGGAGCTGTCCGAATGGAGAGGGCTGTTGGGGGTGCAGCAATGTAGCTGACTTAACTGTGTAGTCCTCTAGACGGCCGAATAGCGAACTAATACTCAGTATGTGTTGGAGATCTTTCGTGATCGCGTGGATATTTGAGAAGTTTCAATATGGATGTGTGTTTGCACTGGACCATTACTCTCTCCCATGTAAATTGTCTGGTTGACTGCTTCTGCACATTTCGCACCTTTATTTACTTGAGGGAACATCGATTGTGGTGTATGAGTATAGAACGTGAAAGCCACGTTTTCTGGTTCTCTAGACACGAGAAACACCTTAGTTGACTTTGTAAATTATAGGGATGATTTGGAATCTGATATGTCACCAACATCGGTGTTCACGAGTGGAAATATCAGGTTCCTCTATTTTTTTCGTATTTTCATGTAAAGGTCTTAGCAGATGGGATAAGTTTCTAGTTACTTAATGGTTTACATCACGCTCCACCTTGCTAAAGTCTTGGGTTTGTACACAAATAATTTCCAGTCTATACCTTCAGTATTATATTGCGTGAGTGGTACTGCTACACAAGCACTATTGATATCGAGAAGTATCGCGAAAATGGTGTGATATTCTGACAAACCATGCAAATACTGTGGAATACTGTTCTTGTAATCCCAGAGTCTGGAGATGGGTGTAGAAAAGCAAGCAATCAAGTGGGTCGGGACCAGAAACAGTTACGTCTTTGTACTGAGGGGAACCCACCCAGCCTTTGCACAACAGTTCTGAGTGCGAGTTCAGTCCACTGAGGGCGCTCTGGTCACGCATCAGAAGTGGATGACCACCCGACCTCGTGGGAAATATCTAGTGCAGCGAGGGGTGTACTTATGGTGCATGTTCTTATGCTGTCTGTCTTCGCAGTATATATACAAATGACGTAAAAGTGGCCATTTTTTATCGTGCAGGATACAAACTGTATCTTTACTACATCGAAACAGTACACGGTGATATATTGCTGGGTTGGAGATTGGGTTCACGCTCTAATATTCAAGCTCCCGTCATCTGTGGCAGAGCAGTGTAATTGAGTAAGTTTCTTTCTGTATTTGACGATCTGTAGGTAACTTTGCAGGGTTTAATTGCCAGTGCAGTATGGTGATCTGTACAAAATACAATCATAATACTCCATTCATTCACAAGACATCCTTTGTGCCAGGACATAGGAGCATCTACAAAAGGATTCGAACAAGATGGAGGCAAGGTATGTATGGAAAGTTCTGAGAAAGCAAGTGTTCAAAGACAAGCTGAAGCAGGCCATCTACCTCTGGCGGGGATGCCGTCACTCATCCACCACTGTGGCATTAGGACATCTCCAGACCTGTAGCTGTAGGATACCGAAAATTCTCGCCACTTTTCTCTTCTGTAAGGCAGTACTTCGAATTCTGTTTGTGTAATTGTTCTGATTTCTGTGTGTAGATAGTGCTCTTTTTCCAAACAACAAGAATGCTTCTACGATTAACAGTATTTCCGTGAGCGTGCACAGACATAATGAAAGCTCTTAGTGGTGAGAACGTTTAACATTTCTGAGATATATGTTGACAGCAGGACGTTACGATTTCCAGGAAGGGAACACATGATGTCTCGTTAGGACCATCAGGAAGAATGCAATCGGTATTATTCTGGGCTATTTTCGTAAACAGGTCCTGGTCACTGCGTGAACATTTTGTGGCGATGCGTCAGCCATGTTGGGCAGTTAGTAATGGCTAGACACAACTCGCATGTCCCGTTAGGATCGCTAGGAACAGTGCAACCTGTGCTATTCTGGAACAGATTTCTATAGTGTGACCTGCGACGTCAGAGTCCACAGGTATAGCATCAGCAATGGTAAACACACATGCTTCCCAGAGGTGTCTTGCGTATGGGACCAGCGTGAGCGTGCCTTGGAGTTCTGTGACGTCAGTATAACACTCGAAGAACTCTAGCTGTATACCCGAAAACAGACGCGACTTTCATCTGCTTGCTGTGGGCAGCAGCGGTGTGAGAGTGATGGCTCATGCTGGTTTGTGTCCAGTGGTGGCTTGTGGCGGCATTGACACACGTGCGCCCTTGGAGCCTCTGATACATTGACGATAGTTTGAAGGCATTTTTATGTGCAATGAGTGTTTGTGCACTACATTATTTCTGGCTGTTTAAGCGTTTTGAGTGTGTTGGCAGAGTGTTATATATGCATTTTTCAGTGATTTACGAGTAGTTTGCAGGTCTGTATGTTGTGTACTGCATTATTTTGACAATTTACGAGTTGATTTTCGCGTCTGCACATGAGTGTACTGCATTATTTACGAGTAGTTTGCAGGTCTGTAGGCTGTGTATTGGAACCCCAAGCACGTCAGGGCGTGTGTTTTGTATCAGTGTAATAAATATACTATGTCAAATCTATCCCTAAATAAATTATTCCAAAATGAATAAAGTACAGTCCTTCCTCTCTCCAGCAGCTCAGCACAGGCTGAGTCTTTTCCCGCCATTTTTCCCCTCGAGACCGCCATCTTGGATTACATCATGGAAGGGACGACAGTGCCCTCTGGTGGCAGTACTGTACACTATGTCAGTTGGACTCTGGACCTCATGGTGAACACACTGGATGGAGGTATTGCCTCAAACTGTTTAAATACAGACTGCCTGCAAAATAAAGACTTACATCCATCCTATCCAACACAGGCTGAGTCCTTTCCCCACAATATTCCCCCACCCCAGACCGTCATCTTGGATTATGTTATGGGAGGGATGACAGTACCCTCTGGTGGTGGTACTGTGTACTAGGTCAGTTGGACTCCAGATCCCATGGCGAACACACTGGATGATGGTACTGCCTCTAATTGTTTAAATAAAGACATATGCCCAGCACAGGCTGAGTCCTTTTCCCGCCATTTTCTCCACTCCAGACCGCCATGTTGGATTATGTCACAGAAGGGACGACAGAGCCATCTGATGGCAGTACTGTGTACTAGGTCAGGTTGGACTCCGGACCCCATGATGAACACAGTTGATGGTGGTACTACCTCTAATTGTTTAAATAAAGACTGAAAATAAAGACTGAAAATAAAGACTTATATTCAGCACAGGCCGAGTCCTTTTCTCGCCAATTCCTAGGAAGAGGTGGAGGTCGGTTGACTTAGGTTAGTGGAGGTAGCCAAAGTGACCTATTTTCCCGCCATTTTCTTCGGTTAGTGGAATTAGTCGTGGTGTGTTGCATTGTCCAGATGTAATTTGAACTTCCCTCCAGGGAGGCATGGTAGGGGGCATGGCCCTTTCCCACTGAACGCCATTATTTTGGATAGCGGTACTTGCATCATCAGCTGGCATCACAGCGTACATCTTAGATGATGTCATGTGCTGTTGCCAACTCTACAGGCCGCCATCTTTGATGACGTCATCGCTGCCACCTTGGCTACATCTAGCAGCAATGGAGAGTGGTGTGACAACTGCTTAGTCCCACTACTCATGCCTGAATGGGCACTGGGGGACGCTGGTTTGAAAAGCAGCTTGTGAAATTTGTGCAAGTAAATGCAATTCATTATTAATGTACAGATGACAGGATTTTCGGTCTCCCTGACATCAAGTTTACTGTCGTGCGTTGTTAGTAGCCCATCAACAACGGTAATTATCTGAGAGTGTTAGAGATTATTCAGCAGGAATTTTGTACGTCAGACTAGGGTTCGGAAGTTGGGGCACTTCCTGAGGCAAAGGCGGAACTGAAGTAGATTTTCGCTTACACATTTCGACTCGTTCGTTTCCGGACTTAGCGTGCCCTGCCTCAGACTGGTACATTTACCCTCTTCCGACATCCCTGAAACTTTGCAGCATTATCACGGAATCACGATATGCGATTATGCAGGGTGTAAACGATAACTGTTTACAACTACCGCAGTGATGTGGAGGACGTTGAGACAAACAATTTTGATACTCTACACTTGGCGTCCACCAAGTAGGGAAAGTTTCAGATTGGACTACAAAAAATATTTGAGCTACACCGCAAGGATGTCGCACGAGATTTTCAGTATTAAAAAAAAAATGGTTCAAGTGGCTCTGAGCACTATGGGACTCAACATCTGAGGTCATCAGCCCCCTAGAACTTAGAACTAATTAAACCTAACTAACCTAAGGACATCACACAAATTCATGCCCTAGGCAGGATTCGAACCTGCGACCGTAGCAGTCACGCGGTTCCGGACTGATGTGCCTAGAACCGCACGGCCACCGCGGCCGGCCATTTTCAGTATTCCGTCGCTCATATCGCCCAAATTATCAGCTCTGGAGAAAAAATGAATAGGAACTTTTTTGGTAGTAAATTTAATATAGTTTAATTTCGCATCGGGACACGTTCTCACTCAAGACCAGACATCAGACCAGCTGTGTGGCTGGATTGAAGAGTTTTTAGCAAACAGAACACAGCATGTTGTTATTAATGGAGAGACGTCTACAGACGTTAAAGTAACCTCTGGCGTGCCACAGGGGAGTGTTATGGGACCATTGCTTTTCACAATATATATAAATGACCTAGTAGATAGTGTCGGACGTTCCATGCGGCTTTTCGCGGATGATGCTGCAGTATACAGAGAAGTTGCAGCATTAGAAAATTGTAGCGAAATGCAGGAAGATCTGTAGCGGATGGGCACTTGGTGCAGGGAATGGCAACTGACCCTTAACATAGACAAATGTAATGTATTGCGAATACATAGAAAGAAGGATCCTTTATTGTATGATTATATGATAGCGGAACAAACACTGGTAGCAGTTACTTCTGTAAAATATCTGGGAGTATGCGTGCGGAACGATATGAAGTGGAATGATCATATAAAATTAATTGTTGGTAAGGCGGGTGCCAGGTTGAGATTCATTGGGAGAGTCCTTAGAAAATATAGTCCATCAACAAAGGAGGTGGCTTACAAAACACTCGTTCGACCTATACTTGAGTATTGCTCATCAGTGTGGGATCCGTACCAGATCGGGTTGACGGAGGAGATAGAGAAGATCCAAAGAAGAGCGGCGCGTTTCGTCACAGGGTTATTTGATAACCGTGATAGCGTTACGGAAATGTTTAACAAACTCAAGTGGCAGACTCTGCAAGAGAGGCGCTCTGCATCGCGGTGTAGCTTGCTCGTCAGGTTTCGAGAGGGTGCGTTTCTGGATGAGGTATCGAATATATTGCTTCCCCCTACTTATACCTCCCGAGGAGATCACGAATGTAAAATTAGAGAGATTAGAGCGCGCACAGAGGCTTTCAGACAGTCGTTCTTCCCGCGAACCATACGCGACTGGAACAGGAAAGGGAGATAATGACAGTGGCACGTAAAGTGCCCTCCGCCACACACCGTTGGATGGCTTGCGGAGTATAAATGTAGATGTAGAAGGTCGCAGTTTTCGAGTTTTTCAAGAAAAATGTACAAAAGTGAACTTCAAATGCACCGCCACACTGGTCACAATTTAGAGTATGTTATTCATGGCATTCTCTCCTACCACTGTACAAAAATTTGCGACTACACGAATTGTAAGCCATATTCGACCTTTTCCGGTCTCCATTTACTCGGCTATTTACGCCATCTGCTTATTTGTGCACTTACAAATTGTAAAACTGACATTTGTGTAAATTTTACCTAACAGTTTTGTGAACTTAAGTAGCATAAAATTGACAAATCGTTTAGTTTCTCTGGTCTTCTTACTACGAAACTACTGTTCTTGTAAGGGTCAAATTTAGATCGAACTGTAATTGTAATTAGTTTCACTAACCTCACAGAAAGTTTAGTTCAGTAATGTTAACGAATTATTCGACCCCAAACAATTCGTGTAGTCCGAAGTTTTCGTGTAATGGTAGGAGGGACGGGCGATGTGTACGCACCTTAGAGCCAGTATCAGTTAATTTAAATAAATCAAATTACTATCAAATCCACCTTCATCAACAGTATTTCACCATTAAATCCGTTATAAACAAAATCTATTGTAACCAACCTCCTCTTAACTATAAGCTGCACCTTGACCTGAAATATTTTATAATTATGAATCTTGAGAATTATAACTCTAAAAGAGTCTCTGATAACGGAGATATACAAACAAATAAATCAAGTAGAGTAAATCGTGTATTATCAATCACGGCGTAGGTTCCTCTGAATGGAATGAGATACCGCCAAATTCTTTGGGTTTAAAGACCTTAACTAATAGTACCACCGGTGGGGGATGAGTGTGTGGGCGGGGATGCCTTAGAAGGTCACTTTTGTACGATTCCCAGCAAACACGTATCCCAGTACAAATTTAAACTATATTAAGTTTCCTACAAAAAAGGCCCTATTAAATATTTCGTAAATTTTTTAGTTCGCAAGAAGAGAGCGAGAGAATATTGAGAACGTAGCACTACGCGTATGTGCTGTACCTAGGTGTTTATTGTAGGCCAATTTGATGAAGTCTTCGAATGTCATAGACTTCAAGTGTCCTGTATCAAACTGTTCATATCGATTTGCTCTACAGTACTATACGTTTTAACATACTGTATATTTCACGTGCATTTAACATATTTCACACATATTTGTTCACGTATTTCATCTGTATCGCTAGCAAATTTTGCCCTGCAACTTCATCTGAATTTTGAGGTAACTTGTATTTCTGCCAGTAACTGACGGTTGCTTCGAGGAAAACGACTGTCGCTGGCAACTGTCTGATTCTCCGCCGTTTTAAACTATACGACTCTAACAGGGCTTTAATTATATCTGCGGTATTGAGCCGTGTGGCATGATCTTTGGTCCTGAAACACGCTGGCACAATTATTAGCTGAGAGTAGTGCTCATTCTCAAGATACAGCTGATGCACTGAACAACGCAAATAGGAGACAGGTTGCGGTTCATACTTTTAGAACATTCTAAATCAACTACTTACATGAAAGAAGTACCAAAGGTCGTTTTCGGACTTTTCCTCGTGTCGCCCCTTCTCATCGTCGCCCCCGCACGCCTAGCAATAGTACGGGTACCTTACTTCCACCCTATTTTTATACAAATAATGAGCTACGTATATACAAAATTTGTTGAAATTGCGCCAGGCCCTCCTGAATTATGCTTTTATGTCATCCCTTAACATCCCAGACCCTCAGCTACAGGGATGCAGAGGGTATTTTATTGTTACAGTAAATTTTTACAGATATTAAGTGATACGTGCGCCAAATTTGGTAGAAATTCCCTTCAGCGTTGCGGAGAGATGCTGATACGTAACTCTCTTTGCGTCTCTTCCAATCTTGACCACAACTCTTGGGGTAAAACGTCATTGTCAGCGTCGCCAAGATATCTGGCGACCCCGAAAACGGTGGATTTGTTGGAAATTTAGGACGTTATCGAAAACTTTTCTGTGGCACGTCTTGTCACCCTCACCCCCACCCCTATTGGTGATTGGGGTATATTACTCCACATTTTTATAGAAACAATGCGTTATGTATACACAAAATTTGATTGATATAGCTCGAGACGTTCCTGAAAAAGGCCTCTGAGTCACTCCCTTTTCACACCCACCTCTATTGGTGGTAGTTGGTTCTTCACGGGCGTGCGCACAACTCACCAAAGTTTCATATTAATCATACAAGTGGTATAGGAACGCATAGAAGACGTACAAGCAAACAAATATTCATTTTTAGGGTTCCGTATCTCAATCGGTAAGAATCGAATCTGTTAAATGGGGGGTTCAGTTATATCAAATTCCCTGAGGATATTAAGAAGAAGCAGACTTGCATCAACGTTCAAAATGAAAATGATAATGCTTATTTTGCATGGTGAATCCTGGCTTGCGAATGAAAAATTAAACAAAATCGAGAGCGCACATCTCGATATGGAATAAATCTTAACATTTGTGGATGTCCTAAGTTTGACGGTATCGAGTTCCCCATAAAGATTCAGGACATCCCAAAGTTTGAGGCACAAAATCCCAGAGTATCGGTCCACGTTTATGGCCTGAAGATGAAGCAGGAAAGCAAGCCAGATGAGCACGACAAGCATGCTATAGTTGGACCACTCCATTTTTCTAAATATGCAGGTGAACCTGATCTTCATGTAAACATGCTGCTCTTCTCTGAAGCTGATAATCAGCATTATGTACGGGTCCAAGACATGTCCCGCCTCCTAGGTAGCCAGTTATTGAAACATAAAGAAACACATTTGCATTAGGTGTCTAAATAACTTCTCACAAGAAAAGTATTTAAAAAGACATCTGACAGACTGTGAACCCAAGGAATTGGTACATGTTGTAATGCCTACACAAGAAAACAAGTTCATTAAATTCAAGAATGGTCACCACCAGGGACGACGTCCGTTTGTTGCATACGCCGACTTTGAATGTCTCCTTGCCCCTAGCACCCGCTGTGAAGGGAACCCCTTGCCTCACATACCACCTTCAAGCAAAAACACGTACCATATGTGGCGATGTATCAAACTGCATGTTCATATGGTTCAAGTCTTAATCACTATGAATCATAAGTCGGGGATAATCCTGCAGTTTGGTTGCTCACTGAGCTTTAAAAACTCCCATGGGATGGAAATGGATATGCCGTGTGGCTAGGGCCTCCCGCCAGGTAGACCGTTCGCCTGGTACAAGTCTTTCGAGTTGACGCCACTTCGGCGACTTGTCGATGGGAATGAAATGATGATGATAAGGATAACACAACGCCCAGTCCCTGAGCGGAGAAAATCTCCGACCCAGCCGGGAATCGAACCTGGGCCGTTAGTCATGACATTCCATCACGCTAACCACTCAGCTAGCAGGGGCGGACTCTCATGGGATGTTGATAGGCTTTACAGCACCAATATCCCCAGACCGAATCGGAGGAGGATAAGAAATTATACAATGATGCGGTTAACTGTCCTATTTGTGGACTGCCATTAGACAGAAAAGCTGAAACTCCCCGTAGAGGTCATTGTCATCTTACGGGGAAGTTCTGTGGTGCAGCTCACAACACATGCAATTTGAAGTATCAGTTACCACGACACATACCCGTTTTTTCCATAATTTAAGTGGGTATGATGCTCGCTTTCTAGTTGAGCAATTGGTTAATTTCGGGTATGAGAAAAATCAGGTCAATGTCCTGCCTGAGAGTGTTCAAAAGTATATTTCATTCTCCAAACAAATGACGCCAAAAATTATGCTCCGCTTCCTTGACATGCTACATTTTATGCAGGCGTCACTCCAGAAACTCGTTGAAACTCTACCTCAGGAGGATATGCATATCACCTGATCTGCTTACCCCGACGAAGAAAAGTTTCAGATTGTGACTAAGAAAGGAGTTTCCCCTTATGAGTATCTGGACAGTATGGCGAAACTCGACAAAACCAGGCTACCCGACATATCTCCATTTATCAGAACTCTCACAGGCGATGCTATAACTAGTGCAGATTATGAACATGCCGTGAATGTCTGGCAGGCATTCAACATTCTTAATTTGGGTGAATACGCAAGGCTATATATGGACACCACCGAGCGCTTGCTTGTGGATGTTTTTGAGAAGTTCTAGAGTGTATGTATGACCATGTACTCCCTGGACCCTGCCTTCTATTACATGGGACCTGGGTTGTCCTGGGACGGAATGCTCAAGAAAACGAGGCACAGCATCAAACTTTTGACTGATGCCGATATGCTTCTTTTCTTTGAGCGCATGATCCGTGGAGGACTTTGCCAGGCAAATAATTCACGTGTGGGTGTGGGGCTTAACGCATCTCTTGATTCAAATTATATTCTGTGTTTGGATGTGAGTAACTTATTTAGGTGTGCCATGATGTAGCCAGTGCTGGTTGGTGGGTTTCAGTCGGTGCCCGAAAACGAATTAGAGGGATTAGGTGGAAAAATATTGGGACTGGCAGCTGATTCTGATGTAGGGCATGTAGTGGAGGCAGACCTCATCTACCCTGTTAGTTTGCGTGAAGTGACAAGCGACTTGCCATTATATCCAGAGCAACAAGCTCCACAAGAAAGCACTATCCCTAAACTGATGACCACTGTTGGACACAAGCAGAGGTATGTAATTCATTATTGTAACCTTCAGCAGTGTCTCAGCTTAGTGATGAAGCTGGGTAGAATCACCCAAGCTATCTCCATCAATCAGTCCCCCTGGTTGAAGGAGTATATTGAATCAAATACCGAAAAGAGGGCGGGTACGACTAGTGATTTCGAAAAATATTTTTACAAATTGATGAATAATTGCGTTTTCGGTAAAATCATGCAGAATGTAAGAAATGAACGCGATATTTTGATTAGGACTAATTGGGATGGGCCATGGGGTGTAAGAAAATGCAATGCCAGACCAAACTTTAAGCAGGTCACAATTTTCAGTGAGAACTTTGTTTCTGTAAAAATGTCGAAGGATCCAGTAGAGTTTACGAAACCAATCTATTTGGGTATGTGTATACTGGACATCTCCAAACTCCACATGTACTGCTTTCATTATGAGTTGCTAAAACTCATTTCGTGGAACCAAAGTTACTTTATATGGTTACAAGTAACTTCATCCACTGAGTGAAGAACTGCAATCCATATGAAGTAATTAGGTGTCACGGTAATTAATTCGACACATCGTGATAAGCAGCCAATAATCCTTACGGTATTGTACCTCAGAATAAAAGATGAGGCGGATGGATTGCCGATTGTGGAGTTTGTGGGTCTAACATCCAAAATGTATGCATATCGTACAATAGATGGAACCACCCAGAGGCAGGGTAAGGGTGTGCGACGTACGGCATCATGTGTCCTCACGACTGAAGACTACTTGCACGGCCTGTATGGTGGAGTTCGCGGTGCTCCGCCACAACCACCGCATTTGGTACAGCAAACCAGTATTCGATCGCCAGGTCATGAGGTGTACACTGTGCTGCAATCTAAAGTCGGATTGTCACCTCATGATGATAAAAGAGCCATTTGTGATGACTAGATCGAAACCCTACCGTACTCACACAATTTACTTGAAGCACGAGAGGGGGTGGGGAACTCTGACGGTGTGAATGAGAAAGAGTGAGTGACTGGCTGAGTGAGAGCTTGTACCTAATAGTATGGCTCTTTTATCATAGTTGAAATATTGTATGTGTTATGGATGGCACACCTGCATATGTGAGTGCTTATGTGTGCCCGTGTGTACGCTTGTGAGTGCATTTGAGTGTGGATGTCTGTGTAAATATGTAAGCCTGTGCGTAAATATATTCTTTTTTTCTAAATAAGTACTATAACGTCTAGGCATGACTACATAAGCAGTATGTGCTGGGAAACAATTATAAAAAATTATTTAAAAAATTAAAAATGATCAATATATTTATGAAAAAGATTTAAGAAACTGAACCAAAACCATCAAACAAGTTAAAAAATGTAAATGAAGGAAAAAATAGTTTACTGTATTTATCTCTTTTGCACTTCATGTTTGTGTGTGATTGTATGAGCGCATGTGTAAATAGATTAATTTTTAAATTTCACCTACCAGTAGCTATCCAAGTCATACTGGTCTTAAGTGTGAGTTCCACCCAGTTCATTTTACTGCAGCTGTTTGGGATGTACATTTTAGGGATATCGGCTTATTGTATTATTAAATTATTTCAGCTGCTTGAGGTGGAAAATTTTAGAGCTATCCAGTTCAAAGTATAAATTAAGTCTTCTGTTTGGGTGAAATTTCACTAGTAATAGTATTAGTGTAAGAGAAACTATACCTCTGCCATAGCTGTAAACAGTAATGCAAAATAAAGTACAAAAAATTTTTGTTCACTCAGTACTATCATTTTTAAAACACAAGAACTGTAAATAAAAAATTTCGAACAGTAACAAGAACTGTGAATGTAAAAGCATCACTACTTCATGTATTGTAAAAACAACAAGATTTGTGGATGTAAAGCTGTATTACTATTGTGAGTATTTATGTCTGAATAAAAAACCGTTATTCTTTACCATATGTCTTTGTCGTTATTTCAAAAATCCCTACCCTTAGAAATGGATATAGAGGCTGTGCAAGATGCGCAAGATATTAGTTTAAAGCATGAGGCGGGTGGCGTTTAAGATGGAGAAAAACAAAATATTGCATGGGATTTCTCCTATCGTGCTGCACGTATAGGTTTATGGGACCAGGTGGCGCGTGATCGTGTCCGCTTCCAAAGACATATAGCAAACATGGCTGAAATTATGTCTCCTGTGTTTCACAAAGCTACAGACATAGTATCTGGGCAAAGCTACGTAGTATCTAAGTAGGAGCTAGGTAGAAAGAAAGAAAAACATACAATGTGAGGTAAAAAAATTCATTTATTTTCATTAATCCAACTTAAAAGTTATTTTACATTTCCATAAGCAGACACAACACTATTTTCAAACGTCTTTTTCTTCTTCAGCTTATGGGTAGCAGGACACCTGTAGAATTCCAGGTCTTGAATAGATACAAACTTGAAGATTCGCTGCATCCATGTGATCTTCTCCTCGCCTTTGGCATAGATGATGGTCTCAGGATGATCGAATATTCGAAGTGACGTCATCTTTTCTTTATGAGGTATACCAGGGTCGTCCCAGTGGAGTCCATGAAATAAACGTGTTAGCCACTTCGCACTCCTCGGTGTTTTAGCACAATTCACCTCCTTGAAAGGCCTCGGTGATGCAATTCTTGCTGAGGATGTCTCTATTATACCAGCATCTTCTGAATGTGCTATGAGTGTACACTCATCATCATAGACACCTTAAAAGTTGGCATTTCAAACTGTAAGTTGTCATCTTGAAATGCTCTGGGCAAGCCACAGCACTTGGTCACTTATACAGCACGCTGCACAACATCAGTAAGTGGGCAATAGTTAATCACATGATCATGTAGAACTAGAACATACACTACAGTGTGTTCTGGGAAATTTGATGAAGATTCAAATTCAATTCGTACATCTATTCGTCCTAATTTAATCATCTCATTCTGCTGAGAACAGTCTGTCACGATGATTGGTGCCAGCTCCTTGAATTTCCGTGGACTGAGTAGGCATCCCTCGTCTTCAATACCTTCACAGTAAGAAGCACGGAACCTTTCATAGACGATAAATGCTAGACTGTATACATTCTGCTCTCACTGTAGCAGTAAACTGTCATACAGATAGAATTCGGAATTCAAGTAGACTCTGGAACTAGTTAAATTACAGTTGTCAAATAGGGTGGAATCATTTGCTAAATTCCCCTTCTATAGGTCTGGAATGCAAGTATGATGAATCTTGGTGTTTTCAGCTGCACTGAGGTTTTAATAGCCCATGTTTGTCTCCTCAATGTTACTAGCACCTGGTACTCAGAAACCTCCTACGAGTGGAAAGTTAATGGTAGATATGAGTAGGGGGGTAACAAGGATGTCAGTCCATTTTGTTAGTGTGGGTTGCCTACATCAGAGGCACGTATGCACTCAGGGGCAAACCTATTGTTCTGTTAAGTGTCTTTCCATGTCAACCTATTGCTCTCCTGTTGTTCTGCTAAATGCTTTTCCATGTCACTACACTTAACCTATTGTCCCCCGCCCCCTCCTACTTCCCTCCTCCCTCAGGAAGAGGATGCAGGTGAATTTTGTTAGGGAGGATTGTCTACATGAGGGGCAAGTATGCACTCAGGGGCAAACCTATTATTCTTCTTTGATTGACAGGTCCTTACCCTATTGTTCTGTTAAGTGGTTTTCCATGTCACTGCACTTATCCGATTGTCGCTCACCCCTCCCACCCCCCTCCCCCCTCAGGAAACTCCCCAACCCTCACTGCTACAGGTACACTTTCAGGTCTGAGTTAACATATTCTTCTGTTAAGTGCTTTTCCATGTCACCTCCATTTCATTTTTGATTGACAAGCACTGAACTTATAGTTCGCCTTCCCAGCCTCAGCCCCTTCCCCCACCCACTCCCCCCCTTGCTGCTACAGCTTCACTTTCAGGTCTGGGTTATTGGAATAGGCACCTCTCACTCTTATCAATTTGATTGACTACTTAATTAAATTGATCACTTAGTTAACCTCTCTGGAGGTAAAGTGCCACGGCCCCCTGCCACGCCCCCCCCCCTGGCGGTAAGTTCACATCCCATCAGGACAATGCAACCTCTACTAACCTAAAAAATGGTGGGAAGATAATTTAGGTCACATTGACTACTTAATTAAATTGATCAATTAATTGAACTCTCTGGTGGGAAAGTGCCACACCCCTCTGGTAATAAGTCCAAATTCCATCAGGACAATGCAACCTGTACTAACCTCAGAAAATGGTGTGAAAAAAGGACACATCCACTAATCTAAGTCATCCACCCGCCATCTCATCCTAGGAATTGACTGGAAAAAAGACTCAGTTGATTGATCATTTGGATGGTATTCGATTGTAGTGTATGGAATATTGCTTAAACAATTTAAACATTGTGTGAAATATTGTTTATTTAAACAATTTAGGGGATTCAAGGCATTGTATAGAATATATGGAAATTGATGGATAGGAAGGATCTCATAACAGGAAATGCAAGAGTATAAAAAAAAAAACAGTTTGTGGGCTTGGACTTCTCTTGCTCATCATTCCCTGCTGTGTGGAAACACATAGGTCTTGTAAGAAGTAATTACATGGAGCAAACATGATGAACAACGTGATGTTCAGCACTTTGTGTCTCATCCTAATGTTTGGGTCTTTGACAGCACTTTGTTCCGTTAAGAGGTTTTCCATGTCACCCCCATTTCCTTAAAATATTCTACCGACATTGATAGCTGGCCGTGGTGGCAGAGCGGTTCTAGGCACTTCAGTCTGGAACCGCACGACCGCTACGGTCGCAGGTTCGATTCCTGCCTCAGGCATGGATGTGTGTGATGTCCTTCGGTTAGATAGGTTTAAATAGTTCTAAGTTCTAGGGGACTGATGACCTCTGGTGTTAAGTCCGATAGTGCTCAGAGCCATCTGAACCATCTACCGCCATTGATACCAAATTAAGTAATTAGTTATGTCCTCCCACCATTTTCTGGTACGCGTTTCGAATTTCACATGATTTTGAACGCCATTTCTGGTACATTCTTCTTTGCCACATACCCTCTTAAAGCTTTGTACTGCATTTTACATAAAAATTAAGCAAATTAACCTAGTGTTCTATACTCAACCTGCTGTTCTGCTCCATGTCACACACTCATGCATCCCCCTCCCATTAACTACTGTACCGCTAACACACATTGATATAAAAATGTATGTAAATTAATTGAATCGGTATTCTTCACATGTATGGGGTACTTTTCCCTAATGCTCAGTATCCTATTGGTCGGTGAAATCGATGGAATATAGCAGCCGCCACGAGCCATCACTGGACACAAGCCAGTGTGAGCCATCACTCTCACATTGCTGCAGGTGAAAGTTGGGTCTATTTTTGTGTATACAGTTAGAATTCTTCAAGTGTTATACGGACGTCACAGAAGCCCAAGGCACGCTCACGCTGGTCCCATACGTGATGACGAGTAGCTGTGGTACAGTCGAGCACTGAGATGATCCAATGCTTCCCAGAAAAGCACAGGGTGCATTGCTCATCAAGGAACAGGTGAGATGCGTCTAACAGTGCTTAACTGCCCAGCATGACTGACACAACGCCGCAAAGTGCGCGCGCGTAGCTGCAAACCCCTTAAGCACATCCAACAGGGTTCTCAATCTTATACTGATGTCACGTGACTATGTAAAAATTAAGTACCGAGTCGACCTCGCGGAAATTGTATAGTATCCCAGAAATAGTTAATGATCGCTTTCTTGATGTCTCAGCTTGTATGCACGGAAATTTTTGCCCTAACAGAACCTTTTTACGAAAATAACGCAGAATAACGTCGAATGCAGTCTTCCTTGTGGACCTAACGTGGTACCCACTCCATCACATGTTACCCTTTCTGCTTTCAACACACACAAGCGTTCCCCCCACTGTGTAGAGGCTCCTATATCCCAGCACAAAGGATATGAATGAATCGAGCATTATGATTGACTCGTAGCGAATTTACCCACCGAATTACTGATGCTGCCAGCATCAAAGCACCATCCGCCTTTTCTTTCTTTCTGCAGAGGAGACTCTCAGCAGTTATTTTACACAGATCGCCATATTGCATTGGCAATTAAATCTTACAAACCACCATACATATCGTCAAACATGGAAAGACCCTTACTCGTTTCCACTGCTCCCCCACCAAGGATAGGAGCTTGAATATTAGAGTGTGAATCTGACCTGTGATCCATCAAAATATTACCGCGTGCCCTACACAACGTCAAATATGGAAAGACTCTTAGTCAATGTCCCTGCCCTCCCACCAAGGACAGGAGCTTGAATATTAGTGCGCAAAACTGAATGCCAACCCAGCAATATATCACCGAGTACTGTGTCGATGTACTAAACATACAATTCGTATCCTGTGCCAATCAAAATCATCTCTTTTACATCATTCGTACATATACCGTGAAGACGGGCAATACCGTACATATTCTCCTCTCAGTACTAGATATTTACCCGCAGCCAACGATCACAACTCATCCACCCCCAATGCGCGACCAGAGCGCCCACAGCGGACCGAAGTAGCTCTCATAACTGTTCTATGAATTCGGGATCGTTTCCCCTCGGCACAAGCACGTTAGTGTTTCCATTCCAAACCTGCTTCCTTGATTGCTCGCTTTTCTACACACATCTCCAGACTTGAGGATTACAAGAACACACGTATTCTCGCATGGTTCGCCATAATATTATACCATTTTCGAAGTACTTCTCAATATCAAGCACTAGGCAGCATCCTACCGATCGCTAGCGCAATATAATTCCCAAGATATAGACTGGAAATTATTTCTATACAAATCCGAAACTTTAGCTAGGTGGAGCATGCTCTAGACCGCTGAGTAACTAGAAACAAACAAACGAAAAATTATATTTCCACCCGTGAATACCGATCGTGGTGATGTAACAGATTCGAAATCATCCCTATAATTTACAGGGTCAACTAAGCTGTTTCTCATGTCTAGTGAATCGGCAAACGTGTCTTCCACATACTAAATGTACACCCCACATTCGATCTTCTCTCAACTAAATAAAGGCGTGGAATGCACAGAAGCAGTCAACCGAACAATTTACATGGGAGGGAATAACGGTCCATCGAAGATGCACCTCCATACACAATCCTCTCAAATTTCCACTTGATCACGAAAGTCGCCCACACATACTAAGTATTAGTTCACTATTCAGTCGTCTAGAGGATGTGAAAGTTAACTCAGATACATTCCTACACACCAACAGGCCTCTACATTTGGAGATCTGCTGCCATTAATGGGAAACGTGAATCATTCCCGCACAGGTCACCGGCACTGCAAGCTGAGCATGCACAGGTAGAATCAATCATCCTAAGAAATCGGTCACATATAACGAGTTTGTTTGTGTGCCCATCCTCCGCAGCAAGCATATAAATACTTGCTTTGTAAATAAAACTGCCTTCTCCTGCTGCTAGTTACTTTATTCATGCCGTAAGCCTTTCGCCTTCTCTTGTTCTAAGACATCATCAGTGGGATCTATAGAGATACAGTTTTGTTAGTTATAGATTATCAAACAGTTCACTTCACGATTTTTTGTAAAAAAGGAATTACTTGCGATTTTCTGATCTGCGTTTCCTCACATCTGGTCTGGAGGTCGCACTACCACTTTTGTCACTGCAATATAATCACATCTTTGTGTTGTCGCCTTCCACACACTATTCACCAAGTTTCTCACTCTTATTTGTGATGGACTATTGTTCTTTTGTCACTCGATAGAACTATTTCATCATACACTGCTTTTGACAGCGTAACATTGCGACTCCATTACGTGTTTCATCTTCTTTGGTATGTTTACCTATTTGTTGCCAACCTAACGAAGTATATGTTCAATACTAACTTCTTTTTATGATTTTGATACTGTGTGTGTGTGAGTGAGTGAGAGAGGGAGGCGGATAGAGAGGACTATTTTTTTTTTTGGGGGGGGGGGGGGGGGACGGGTGTACTAGCTGTTAGCAAGTGGCTGAAAACTTTGGTGACAGCTGTTTTGACTTTTCGTTTCAATATTCTGTGGAGGGGTTCATGGATAAGTAGTGTAAAGATGCTGGGTTCTATTATTATTACATTGGACATTATTATTATATTATTACTTTTATCGAACGTTATTCTATTATTTTATCTGTTAGTATTTTGCTTGGCATGTGTATGTGGTCACTCAACAGGATTTTCCCCTCTGCTTTGGTTTTATGTATGTGGTAATTTCGTTGCATGTTCAGGATGTGTTTTTTTGTTGGTTCTAATTATTTTCATGTCATCTTCCCTAGTGGTTAGTTTGTGGTCATTTTCTCCTAGGTGTTCTGCAAATGTGGAGTGGTTTGTCCCACATTTCCAGGCGCTCCTGTGTTCCTTGTATCTGATATCAAATGTTCTCCCTGTTTGCCCTATGTATGTGCGTTCACAAGTGTTACACTGTAGCTGATATATACCTGCTTTCTGGTATGTGTCTCTGTTTTTTTTCAGTTTTGGAGTGTATTTTTGTATAGATTTATCTGTTGTGCATGCTATGTTTATTCCCTGTCTTTTGAAAATGTTGGTGATTTTATGGGTGAGTCTGTGTTTGTATGTTATTGTGTACCATCTTGTGTTTTCTTTCATCTTTTTCTGATTATCCTGCGTGTTTGTTATGGGGCTGCGTGTTTGTGTTTGGTTCTGTTGTGTTGTTGTCTGTGGTTAGGAGCTTTCTGCTTTTATTTTACTTTTAATTTTGTTGTGTAGCTTTGTGACTGTGTTATTATTGTAACCATTATTTTGTGCTATCTGCATTATTATGTCGAGTTCTTTTTGGTAGCTTTCTTTGGTGAGTGGTACTGTGTTGAGTCTATGGAGCATGTGTCGAAGTGCTGCTTGCTTTTGTGTGTGGGGGTGGTTCGAGGATTGGGGAATGATATGTTTGTTGCTGTGGGGTTACAGTAAATTTCAAAAATATGCTTATTGTTTTGTTTTTCGATTGCTATATCCAGAAAGTTAATTTGGTTGTTCTGTTCTCTTTCAAGTGTGAATTTTTTATTTTTATGTTGGGGGTAGAGAATAACGATGATAGCGTGTTGAGCTGATTGATTTAAATGGACGCGGATCTGCTACGGACTGTAGTATCTGTATCTAGTTTGGATACATACCACATTGTGTGCATTTCCTCCAAATGGTCACAAATGGTTCTGTTGCACTAACTCATGTAGTTCTGTTTGTACACGGGTTGCACTAAGTGGTCTTTCCCAAACTTCTGCTCACTACCGACTTAAATTGTGACGATCACATGTCGAAAGCTGTAGAAATGGGATCAGTTGCGAGATTCGTAGGGGGGGTGACTAAAACCAGGTTGGAATTTTACTGTAGCAGCTAAGCTCGGGAAAGGTGACTCGTTTCGCGATATGGGAGTGCCAGAAATATGACTGAGTAGTGGTTGTAATCAATAAAGGAACTGTCAATAGGATCCAATGCAGGTATGTGCTTGAATGGAAAGACCTGTTTCCAGATCCCAGACATCATTTCTAGCAGATAGCGTAACACTAGAAGCTAGTGCACATTTTCTTATGACCTCAATCAGCACGTCATCTACTACTACTGTTTGTGTTCCTTCTCAATCAGTTACCACTTATAACTCAGTGCATATATCGCAGAACCTCTGATACGGTATCGAGACTGTTGTGGGTTGGCAGGAGAGCCAACACCGTGTGACTAGAGGAAGCCGAAAGGCACGCGTTTTAGCTCACGCCGGCTGGCGTGAGGTCTGGAACAGGACAAGGAAATTAGAATTTAGAAAAACGGACGTAGCTGGTGGAATACTTAACTTTAATCCATAAATTATGAACGTCGCTCTTGACTGTACATGATTCAGTATCAATAGTAACTGGTAATGGCGCATTGCTAGGTCGTAGCAAATGACGTAGCTGAAGGCTATGCTAACTATCGTCTCGTCAAATGAGAGCGTATTTTGTCAGTGAACCATCCCTAGCAATGTCGGTTGTACAACTGGGGCGAGTGCTAGGAAGTCTCTCTAGACCTGCCGTGTGGCGGCGCTCGGTCTGCAATCACTGACAGGCGGGTCCGACGTATACTAACGGACCGCGGCCGATTTAAAGGCTACCACCTAGCAAATGTGGTGTCTGACGGTGACACCACAGAGACAAAATGCACTACAGATACTATAGAATTATCTAGCTCAGACGGTGTGAGGGAGTTGCAAATAACCCTTACATACCATGTTCCTTCCCCCCATGAACCATGGACCTTGCCGTTGGTGGGGAGGTTTGCGTGCCTCAGCGATACAGATGGCCGTACCGTAGGTGCAACCACAACGGAGGGGTATCTGTTGAGAGGCCAGACAAACATGTGGTTCCTGAAGAGGGGCAGCAGCCTTTTCAGTAGTTGCAGGGACAACAGTCTGGATGATTGACTGATCTGGCCTTGTAACATTAACCAAAACGGCCTTGCTGTGCTGGTACTGCGAACGGCTGAAAGCAAGGGGAAACTGCAGCCGTAATTTTTCCCGAGGACATGCAGCTCTACTGTATGATTAAATGATGATGGCGTCCTCTTGGGTAAAATATTCCGGAGGTAAAATAGTCCCCCATTCGGATCACCGGGCGGGGACTACTCAAGAGGACGTCGTTATCAGGAGAAAGAAAACTGGCGTTCTACGGATCGGAGCGTGGAATGTCAGATCACTTAATCGGGCAGGTAGGTTAGAAAATTTAAAAAGGGAGATGGATAGGTTAAAGTTAGATATAGTGGGAATTAGTGAAGTTCGGTGGCAGGAGGAACAAGACTTTTGGTCAGGTGATTACAGGGTTATGAATACAAAATCAAATAGGGGTAATGCAGGAGTAGGTTTAATAATGAATAAAAAAATAGGAGTGCGGGTTAGCTACTACAAACAGCATAGTGAAAGCATTATTGTGGCCAAGATAGACACAAAGCCCATGCCTACTACAGTAGTACAAGTTTATATGCCAACTAGCTCTGCAGATGATGAAGAAATAGATGAAATGTATGACGAGATAAAAGAAATTATTCAGGTAGTGAAGGGAGACGAAAATTTAATAGTCATGGGTGACTGGAATTCGTCAGTAGGAAAAGGGAGAGAAGGAAACATAGTAGGTGAATATGGATTGGGGGGAAGGAATGAAAGAGGAAGCCGCCTTGTAGAATTTTGCACAGAGCATAACTTAATCATAGCTAACACTTGGTTCAAGAATCATGAAAGGAGGCTGTATACATGGAAGAAGCCTGGAGATACTGGCAGGTTTCAGATAGATTATATAATGGTAAGACAGAGATTTAGGAACCAGGTTTTAAATTGTAAGACATTTCCTGGGGCAGATGTAGATTCTGACCACAATCTATTGGTTATGAACTGCAGATTGAAGCTGAAGAAACTGCAAAAAGGTGGGAATTTAAGGAGATGGGACCTGGATAAACTGAAAGAACCAGAGGTTGTACAGAGTTTCAGGGAGAGCATTAGGGAACAATTGACTGGAATTGGGGAAAGAAATACAGTAGAAGAAGAATGGGTAGCTCTGAGGGATGAAGTGGTGAAGGCAGCAGAGGATCAAGTAGGTAAAAAGACACGGGCTAATAGAAATCCTTGGGTAACAGAAGAAATATTGAATTTAATTGATGAAAGGAGAAAATATAAAAATGCAGTAAATGAAGCAGGCAAAAAGGAATACAAACGTCTCAAAAATGAAATCGACAGGAAGCGCAAAATGGCTAAGCAGGGATGGCTAGAGGACAAATGTAAGGATGTAGAGGCTTGTCTCACTAGGGGTAAGATAGATACTGCGTAAATGAAAATTAAAGAGACCTTTGGAGAGAAGAGAACCACTTGTATGAATATCAAGAGCTCAGATGGCAACCCAGTTCTAAGCAAAGAAGGGAAAGCAGAAAGGAGGAAGGAGTATATAGAGGGTTTATACAAGGGCGATGTACTTGAGGACAATATTATGGAAATGTAAGAGGATGTAGATGAAGATGAAATGGGAGATACGATACTGCGTGAAGAGTTTGACAGAGCACTGAAAGACCTGAGTCAAAACAAGGCCCCGGGAGTAGACAACATTCCATTAGAACTACTGATGGCCTCGGGAGAGCCAGTCATGACAAAACTCTACCATCTGGTGAGCACGATGTATGAGACAGGCGAAATACCCTCAGACTTTAAGAAGAATATAATAATTCCAATCCCAAAGAAAGCAGGTGTTGACAGATGTGAAAGTTACCGAACTATCAGTTTAATAAGTCACAGCTGCAAAATACTAACGCGAATTCTTTACAGACGAATGGAAAAACTGGTAGAAGCCGACCTCGGGGATGATCAGTTTGGATTCCATAGAAATGTTTCCTTTACTGCTTGCTCAATATACAGATTGAGTAACATCGGGGAGAGGCTACAACCCTGTGAGGCAATACTGACCTTACGACTTATCTAGGAAGAAAGATTAAGAAAAGGCAAACCTACGTTTCTAGCATTTGTAGACATAGAGAAAGCTTTTGACAATGTTGACTGGAATACTCTCTTTCAAATTCTGAAGGTGGCAGGGGTAAAATACAGGGAGCGAAAAGCTATTTACAATTTGTACAGAAACCAGATGGCAGTTATAAGAGTCGAGGGACATGAAAGGGAAGCAGTGGTTGGGAAAGGAGTGAGACAGGGTTGTAGCCTCTCCCCGATGTTATTCAATCTGTATATTGAGCAAGCAGTAAAGGAAACAAAAGAAAAATTCGGAGTAGGTATTAAAATCCATGGAGAAGAACTAAAAACTTTGAGGTTCGCCGATGACATTGTAATTCTGTCAGAGACAGCAAAGGACTTGGAAGAGCAGTTGAACGGAATGGACAGTGTCTTGAAAGGAGGATATAAGATGAACATCAACAAAAGCAAAACGAGGATAATGGAATGTAGTCAAATTAAGTCGGGTGATGCTGAGGGAATTAGATTAGGAAATGAGACACTTAAAGTAGTAAAGGAGTTTTGCTATTTAGGGAGTAAAATAACCGTTGATGGTCGAAGTAGAGAGGATATAAAATGTAGACTGGCAATGGCAAGGAAAGCGTTTCTCAAGAAGAGAAATTTGTTAACATCGAATATAGATTTAGGTGTCAGGAAGTCGTTTCTGAAAGTATTTGTATGGAGTGTAGCCATGTATGGAAGTGAGACATGGACGATAACTAGTTTGGACAAGAAGAGAATAGAAGCTTTCGAAATGTGGTGCTACAGAAGAATGCTGAAGATAAGGTGGGTAGATCACGTAACTAATGAGGAGGTATTGAATAGGATTGGGGAGAAGAGAAGTTTGTGGCACAACTTGACTAGAAGAAGGGATCGGTTGGTAGGACATGTTCTGAGGCATCGAGGGATCACAAATTTAGCATTGGAGGGCAGCGTGGAGGGTAAAAATCGTAGAGGGAGACCAAGAGATCAATACACTAAGCAGATTCAGAAGGATGTAGGTTGCAGTAGGTACTGGGAGATGAAGAAGCTTGCACAGGATAGAGTAGCATGGAGAGCTGCATCAAACCAGTCTCAGGACTGAAGACCACAACAACAACACCATGTTCCTTAGCTGAATCACTTTCAAAATGCGGTAATTTTATCAAGAGGTTGCATCATGGGCTACGTGTTCTTCTGATAATACACAAGGTATTTGTCCGGAAAAAAACACCTCATTCAGAGGTAATGTCTTACCTCGATTTGTAAAGTGGGTATAGATTTTAACATGGATATTTGTGTGCATCTGTAGAACCAAGGCCGCTTGTGACAGTAACATACAGTAGTTGTTGCGATCTGGTTTTTTTAACATCTGCCCAATTACATTTCTCTTCCTAAGACACAGTGGTAGCACCCGCAAGAAAAACCTAAGAGACATTCCCACCCATCATTGATTTTCGCTCAGTATTATTTTGCATCCTGTGGAACAATTTATTGGTCAAGTATTATACTTAGTAGTAGTGTGTGTGTGTGGGGGGGGGGGGGGGAGTGACTTGTGTAAAGGAAATGAGTATGTCCAGTTGTAAGGAAGGTACTGATATTTCCACTTCCACCCTTCAGCAGGGAGTATTTCCGATACTTCATTGTGGAATGCCGTTCAATTGAGATCCCAATCGTAACATTTAGTTGTAAGTACAGGGATAAAATATATATGTGACCGATTTCTTAGGATGATTGATTCTACCTGTGCATGCTCAGCTTGCAGTGCTGGTGACCTGTGCGGGAATGATTCACGGTTCCCATTAACGGCAGCAGATCTCCAAATGTAGAGGGCTGTTGGTGTGTAGTAATGTATCTGAGTTAATTTTGCCATCCTCTAGACGACTGAATAGTGAACTAATACTTAGTATGTGTGGGCGACATTCGTGATCAAGTAGAAATTTGAGATGATTGTGAATGGAGGTGCATCTTCGCTGGACCGCTATTCCCTCCCATGTAAATTGTTTGGTT
Organism: Schistocerca cancellata; assembly: GCF_023864275.1. Classification (NCBI taxonomy): domain Eukaryota; kingdom Metazoa; phylum Arthropoda; class Insecta; order Orthoptera; family Acrididae; genus Schistocerca; species Schistocerca cancellata. The sequence goes on from NC_064626.1 coordinate 568,530,515, forward strand.
GACTGCTTCTGTACATTTCACGCCTTTATTTAGTTGAGAGAAGATCGAATGTGGGGTGTGCATTTAGTATGTGGAAGACACGTTTGCCAGTTCTATAGACTCGAGAAACAACTTGGTTCATCTTGTGAGTGCTCAGGTCACGCATTGGGGGTGGATGTCTTGTGATCATTGGTGTGTGAAAATATCTAGTGCTGAGAGGAGTACATATATGGTACAGCCCGTCTTTGTGGTATATGTACGAATGATGTAAAAGCGATGATTTTGTTTGGCACAGGATATGTTTACTACATCGACATGGTATGTGCAGATATATTTCAGGGTTGGAGATCGGTTTCGCACACTATTATTCAAGCTCCTGTCCTTGGCGGGAGAGCAGTGTAATTGACTAAGAGTATTCCCATGTTTGACGTTGTGTAGGGCACGCGGTGATATATTGATGGGTCACAGGTCGGTTTCAAGTTCTAATATTTAAGCTCCTGTGCTTGGTAGGAGAGCAGTGTAAACGAGTAAGAGTACTTTCATATTTGATGATATGTATGGTAGTTTGTAAGATTTAATTGCCAGTGCAATATGGCGACCTGTGTAAAATAACTGCTGAAAGTATGCTCTGCAGAAGGAAAGAAAAGGCAGATGGTGCTTTGATACTGGCGGCATCAGTAATTCGGTGGGTAAATTCGCTACGAGTCAATCATAATGCTCGATTCATTCACATCCTTTGTGCTGGGATATAGGAGCCTCTATATAGCGGAGGGAACGTTTGTGTGCGTTGAAAGCAGGAAGCATAACACGTGATGGAGTGGATACCACGTTAGGTCCACAAGGAAGACTGCATTCGACGTTATTCTGCGTTATTTTCGTAAAAAGGTTCTGTTAGGACAAGTATTTTCGTGCATACAAGCTGAGACATCAAGAAAGCGATCGTTAACTATTTCTGGGACACGCCGCAATTTCCGCGAGGTCGATTCGGTACTTATTTTTCACATAGTCACGTGACATCAGTATAAGATTGACATCTCGGTTGGATGCGCTTACGAGGGTTTGCAGCTATGCGCGCGCACTTTGTGGCATTGTGTCAGTCATGCTGGGCAGTTAAGCACTGTTAGACGCATCTCACCTGTTCCTTGATGAGCAATGCACCCTGTCCTTTTCTGGGAAGCATTGGATCATCTCAGTGTTCGACTGTACCACAGCTACTCGTCATCACGTATGGGACCAGCGTGAGTGTGCCTTGGGCTTCTGTGACATCCGTATAACACTTGAAGAATTCTAACTGTATACACGAAAATAGACCCAACTTTCACCTGCAGCAGTGTGAGAGTGATGGCTCACACTGGCTTGTGTCCAGCGGTGGCTCGTGGCGGCTGCTATATTGCATCGATTTCACTGATCAATAGGATGCTGCGAATTAAGGAAAACTACCCCATATATGTGAAGAATACCGATTTAATTAATTTACGTAATTTTTTTCATATCAATGCGGTATTAGCGGTACAGTAGTTAACGGATGAGTGGGTGACATGGAGCAGAACAGCAGGTTAAGTGCAGAACACTAGGTTAATTTGCATAATTTTTATGTAAAATGCAGTACAAAACTTTAAGGGGGTGTGTGGCAAAGAAGAATGTACCAGAAATGGCATTCAAAAGCATGTGAAATTCGAAAAGTGTACCAGAAAATGGTGGGAGGACATAACTAATTACTTAATTTTGTATCAATGACGGTAGAATATTTTAAGGAAATTGGGGTGACATGGAAAACCTCTTAACAGATCAATGTGTCAACAAATGCCCAAACATTAGATCAAGACACACACAGTACAGAGCCAAACATTAGGTTATGCATCATATTTGCTCCATTTAATTACTTCTTACAAGACCTATGTGTTTCCAGAGAGCAAGGAATGATGAGCAAGAGAAATCCAACCCCACAAACTGATTTTTTTATATAAATAAACAATATACCCTTGAATTTCCTGTTATGAGATCCTTCCTATCCATCAGTTTCCATATATTCCATACAATGCCATGAATCCCCTAAATTGTTTAACTAAACAATATTTCACACACTGTCTAAATTGTTTAAACAGTATTCCATACACTACAATCGAATACCCTCCACGTGATCGATCAACTGAGTCTTTTTCCCGCCAATTCCTAGGAAGAGGTGGCGGTCAGATGACATGTTAGTGGATGTGTGCTTTTTTCCCACCATTTTCTGAGGTTAGTAGATGTTGCATTGTCCTGATGGAATTTGAATCTCTTACCAGGGTGGTGTAGACCTTCCCACCAGAGAGGTTAATTAATCAATTAAATTAAGCAGTCAATGTGACCTAAATTACCTTCCCACCATTTTCTTAGGTTAGTAGATGTTGCATTGTCCTGATGGGATTTGAACTTAGCGCCAGGGGAGGCATGGCAGGGGGCCATGGCACTTTCACACCAGAGAGGTTAACTAATTGATCAATTTAATTAAGTAGTCAATCAAATTGATAAGAGTGAGAGGGGCCTATTCCAATAACCCAGACGTGAAAGTGTAGCTGTAGCAGCAAGGGGGGAGTAGGTTGGGGGAGGGGGAAGGGGCTGGGGGGGAGGGAGAGGAAGAATAGGTTAAGTGCCTATCAATCAAAAAGGAAATGGGGGTGACATGGAAAAGCTCTTAACAGAGCAATATGTTGACTCAGACCTGAAAGTGTACCTGTAGCAGTGAGGGTTGGGGAGTTTTCTGAGGGCAAAAGGGGGTCGGAGGGGGGGGGGTGACAATAGGTTAAGTGCAGCGACATGGAAAACCACTTAACAGAACAATAGGCTAAGGACCTGTCAATCAAAGGAGAACAAGACGTTAAGTACCTGTCAGTGAAAGGAGAACGATAGGTTTGATCCTGAGTGCATACCTGCTCCTGATGTAGGCAACCCGCACAAACAAACTGAACTAACGTCCTTTTTGCCCCCCTACTGATATGTACCGGTATTGGGAACTTTTAGAAGCTTCAAATGCTCCTCGTCTGCCACAGTGATGTGCGGCCTTTTGCGTATAATTTTATTGATGATGAATTGATTCTCCTCTTAAGGATCCATCCAAAAATATGAGACTCCTGCATGGAAGAGTTAAAGCATTTTGATGCTGGATGACAATCCTAATTTCATCGTTCATGTTAAATGTCATTGAAGCACAAGATTTATGCGAGCAGTATTCCTGGCGCATGTTTCGCTCATCATATTCCACTGGGTGATATATATTGAGCGACGACGCCATTGCGAGGTTTCAAGCCTACTGATTTAAGAAACTTGTAGTTCGCATTTGTTATCACCTTGCTGTTCTGCTGCGAAGTGCTATGGTGTGCGTTGGGTTTATACCTTACGACCGTCTTGTTATAGACGTAGTCGTACAATGATTTCATCACCACGAAAATCAACACAATACGCAGCTCCAGTTAGTACAATATCTGAACTGGTACTGGAAGGTATATAGCGGTGGTTGGAGTCCCAACAATCCTATACCCTGTTCCAACTGATGGGAAGAATCCGTAAATTGAATGAACCTATCTATCGTTGACATACGATTTCGTTGCAATTTTCACTTAACACGGATGGTAATGACGGGAGAATATGCACTGTCTGATCAGATTTGTAAAATTTAATGGGATCTGTCTTCAAGACCTGTCCCTTTGTGTAACCCAGCAGTGGGTCTATTGAATCTTCCTGCTTGAAGTCAATCGAAGCATTCATCTTCCTTATTTCAGATTTAAGTCTACTGATGTTTGTGTGGAGCTCAATCCCTTTTCCATACTGTTTTAAAACTTCGTTTAAATCGTCAGTGTCGTGTGCACCAGGTTCAGTTTCTACAATTTCTTCTTTGCCATTAATTTCCAGATGCAGTTTATTGTTACCCTCTGTGATATTTGAGATGGTGGTGTATGTCTCCAGTCCAATCAGCGCGAGGCTCCAATCTCCGACGCTTAAATCAATTGATCGGAAGTAATTAGCACGTAGTACAGACGATCGTTCTTTTAATGTCAGAGTGTACGGCACTGCATCTAAACATCGACTGGTGAATGGGTGCTTAATACCCGGCCTTACATATCATTCGCAAACATCAGAAGGAACGTGATGCATAGATGACCACACAGGAATGTATAAAGTCTTGGTAGCGTCGAAAGAAATACAAATAGTAGACGTTATTTGTATTTCTTTTTTTAACATATGCTACCCAGTGAATTCGATATCCTCCTGCTACATCCAGATTCACAGTTCCGCATTCTCCTGATCTCCACATAGCCTTCAGTAATGTATTCCGCGTAAACACACCTCAGAATCTCAGAATGTTGAATTTCTTCGTAACAAACTGAAGCAGATCTATATTTGTAAGCGTCCTGTCTGGTAGGCCTGTTAGAGGACTTTTTTGTGTATGAAGAGACCTAGTCCTTTCTTCTATGGTTAGAAGTATAGCCCTTTTCCGATGACTGCTGCCTCCATCATGCATGCGATTATGTCTTCGTACCTCCTGCAGTTGCTCCTGAGTGTGCATTCTTGACAGTCCTGGCAATAGCTGCAGCACTCCCAGCCAGTGAACCCACCGCTGAGAGACCGGCTAAGGCAGGAATGAGGAAGGGAATAACTCCACCCGACGTCTTGCGTATTGGTAGAACCCTGAGTGGTTTAATCAATCTTTTTTTTCTCACTCATTTCTGCTTCAGGGTGCTTTTAGCTGCATACAACGCTGTCAGGATACAGTTTTTCACGCACCCTTTGGTTTTCATCTTCTTCCTTAGCGCCCTACGTGCAGCGCTCATAACTTGACTTAATTTCCTCACACCCATGCCCAACTTAACTTTACCATCCATAGTTTCTTCATATACGCTTCCTCGAGTAGATTTATTCCCTTATCACCGCGTGCCAATCGTCTTTCAAGATTTGTTCCAGGTCCACAGTAGTTATATCCAGGAATGTGTAATTTGACTGGTAGTTTGTCGAGAATACCGCCTCCTCTTCTAATGCGTCTCCTATCAAGCATGTTATGCTACTGAGGTGTTTGTGGTCTGCGTTCCCTATTGTATAACAAATCGTCAGCGTCAATTCAGTTGTTTCGCGATGCGGGAAAACCAAACCATTTAACCAACGCTCTATTCCATCGACGCCGTATGACCCTCTCTACGAGATAAACATCTGGTTCCGAGCTGTTCTGTAACTCGTGTGTAAGAGCATCCTGCAATTTCAGTACCTCTGTTGTCCTCTTAAGAGGTAGGTTCTAGGATTCGTCCTCTGCACTTTGAAAACTGTGAATATCTCGATTGACCAGTTTGGCATGTATGATTTCTTAAACGTTGACTTGTGTTTTGAAATACGTACTAAATAACCTACATTAAACTGCTGTTTGCTCGGATCTACCATTTTAATACGATTGTACACTGTATCCAGAAGTCTATTATCGCGAACATCAATTGGTCTCATTTTTATTGTGCGGTGTTTGGTTCGATTATACTGTGCAATTATTTGCGGGAGGATATCGATCCATCTGTGTAAGCCACGAAGATTGAATTGCATCCACATCTAGGTTTTCACTGTTCTGTTCAGACGTTCCACGATACTCGCCTTCAGGTGGGTGAACGTCGAATAGTGATGTATTCCATACCACTCCATGACGGCCTTGAAATATTTACTGTAAAACTCACCGCCGTGATTTGTTTGAAGGTTGTCTGGGCTTCGATTCGTCCCCGTCTGCAGCAATCAATCAAACACATGCGCGAGTTCCATCCCTGTTTTCGTTTTCACGGCTAATGCCCAGGCATACTTAGAGTAAGTATCAATAACCATTAAGATATATTCGAATCCGTTATTCACACGTGAATATTCCCTCATGTCGACGACATCCGCCTGCCACAGGTCGTCCAAACCTTTAATCATAACGTATCTTCGGGGGTATTTTGTTCGTGCTGGTTTGTGCAGTTCTCAAACTAGTTTACTTACTTACTCGATGATGCCTCTATCTCTAAGCTCATAAATTATTGAAACAACTTCATTCGAATGAGTTGCATTACCAGTGGCAGGTGATGCCATTAGCAGTCGTAGCCTGTCTATTAGCTCATTGAAGTCGTTGTAATACATTGCTCGCTCTTTTATGATAAATGTCAATACCATCACCACTGCTATTTTTTTCACCATACAAAATAGACCTTATAATGGATTTGTATTTCACATTGCTTCGACTTTTTGCATTCTTATGCAGATCAGTTCAAAGCAATACTTCACGATACGTTTCCTGATCTGTAGGCGAATAATTTACAGTTTTTGTGGGTTTTAGGAAAACAAGGTTCAGTAGACCGGGTGTTCTTTGAAATTTTTTTCGCCGATCTGCATTGTTTTTCCATTTAAAGTTGTAGGCTGTGTGCCCAACACGTATTGTTTCTCACCACTAACATCAAATGTTTTGTCTGTCCCAGCGTCGCTGTGACGGTTAATGAAATCGGCAATAGCGTCATCGTCGTCATTACAGAATTTCGCTGAGAGTTCATCGAGAGATTCAGTAATGGTTTAAAAGTTTCTCGCAGTGTCTGCTCCCACTTCAAATGCCCTAACCTCAGCAACGGTAACTTCTCGCGAACGGCCTTCCGTGCCTTGGTGACTTTATGCTTAGTCGACATCTCGGTGTATACTAATCGGACTTCTGTGCAGCGTGAGGTTTTATATATCCGCTCTTCTTCTGCTGATGCTACTCCTCCTTCCCAGTAACAGCTATTTTCCCTACAATTAAGCTGCCTATTTTCAATTGCGTTAACTTTTTCGTACAACGTCCCGTTCTCAATGACAGCTATTCCTCCTTCAGCTGAACCGTTTACTTTCTTCTCGATTGCATTAACCTTATCATTAATCTCTATGTTCAGTCTGAGAACGGTTTGACAACATGTCTCTAGTTCCTTGCGTACACCTCCAACTTTATGTTCGAGAGTTTGAATTTTCGCGTCCATGTACAAGCAAATGTTTTGTCTATGTACACCCATCCTATCAAACTTATCTCCCGGCATGCGTGCGAATTTATCCATAGTGATGCGTGTACTGATGTACTCACCTCTTTGCACAGCTATATATGTAGGAACTCCTGGAAGTTCCGTCTGTAACTGTTATCATTCAGTTTTCTTGTTTTATCAATAACGAAAAACCCGTACTGTTATCTATTCCAGCAATCTGCACAAATCTTTATAAAATCATTGAACGACATGTCGGTTCCTTCACGAGTCTAGTAAATGTTCAAAAATGGTTGAAATGGCTCTGAGCACTATGGGACTGAACATCTGAGGTCATCAGTCCCCTAGAACTTAGAACTACTTAAACCTAACTAACCTAAGGACATCACACACATCCATGCCCGAGGCAGGATTCGAACCTGCGACTGTAGCGGTAGCGCGGTTCCAGACTGAAGCGCCTAGAACCGCTCGGCCATTGCGGCCGGCCTGGTAAATGTGTTTTAAATTCAGATTATCCTGTTTGAATGCTATAATTAGGTTGGCATTATCCCTCACCACCTGTTTTGGGATTCTGGAATATGTCTGACTCAGATAAAATATATCAAGAGCCTTATGGCGACCGAAACAGAAATATCGCCTAATTTGATCTTGGTTTTTCACAGCAACATCGTCAAATATGAACACTGTGTTTGGCTGTACTTTTTCCGGTGGACGGATATCGCTGCTCTCACTGAATGTAGTGTATGACACATTATCAACACCCTGAAGAATCTCCTGTAATAGTTGGTATTTGGGCTGAAACAGTGTTTTTGAAAATACACAATCATACTCAAAGTGGACTCCATCCAGATGTGTTAGCAGTGACATGAGAACATTTGTCTTGCCGCAGCTGGATGGACGTACAATTATTGCACTATCTTGTCGGGAAGGAGTGCGCCATTCTTCTTCTTCCGGTCTTCTTGAGCACCGTCACATCTCCAGTCGCTTACAACAAAGTCTTGATGCTTCACCCACCCTGCCATGATACCTACTACGTCAGGCACTGGCATACAATGGGTTTTTATAGAAATAATGAACACTATGCCCTATCCATGATACCGACCACATCAGCTGCTGGCTTGCAATGGGCTTTAATGGATAATTTAGTGAAATGACATGATTTTCTGCTGTTGCATGTTTCCAGTGAAAATACTGGGCCAATAGCTTTAGTACTTACAATATAATAAGAGGTAAGAAATAAAAAACACATAATGGTTTGTTGTTGTTGTTGTGGTCTTCAGTCCTGAGACTGGTTTGCTGTAGCTCTCTATGCTACTCTATCCTATGCAAGCCTCTTCATCTCCCAGTACCTACTGCAGCCTACATCCTTCTGAATCTGTTTAGTGTATTCATCTCTTGGTCTCCCTCTACGATTTTTACCCTCCACGCTGCCCTCCAGTACTAAATTGGTGATCGCTTGATGCATCAGAACATGTCCTACCAACCGATCCCATCTTCTGGTCAAGTTGTGCCACAAACTTCTCTTCTCCCGAATCCTTTTCAATACCACCTCATTAGTTATGTGATCTACCCATCTAATCTTCAGCATTCTTCCGTAGCACCACATTTCTAAAGCTTCTATTCTCTCCTTGTCCAAACTATTTACCGTCCATGTTTCACTTCCATACATGGCTACACTCCATACAAATAATTTCAGAAAGGACTTCCAGACACTTAAATCAATACTCGATGTTAACAAATTTCTCTTCTTCAGAAACGCTTTCCTTGCCATTGCCAGTCTACATTTTATATCCTCTCTACTTCGACCATCATCAGGTATTTTGCTCCCCAAATAGCAAAACTCCTTTACTATTTTAAGTGTCTCATTTCCTAATCTAATTCCCTCAGCATCACCTGACTTAATTCGACTACATTCCATTATCCTCGTTTTGCTTTTGTTGATGTTCATCTTATATCCTCCTTTCAAGACACTGTCCATTCCGTTCAACTGCTCTTCCAAGTCCTTTGCTGTCTCTGACAGAATTACAATGTCATCGGCGAACCTCAAAGTTTTTATTTCTTCTCCATGGATTTTAATACCTACTACGAATTTTTCTATTGTTTCCTTTACAGCTTGCTCAATATACAGATTGAATAACATCGGGGAGAGGCTACAACCCTGTCTCACTCCCTTCCCAACCACTGCTTCCCTTTCATGTCCCTCGACTCTTATAACTGCCATCTGCTTTCTGTACAAATTGTAAATAGCCTTTCGCTCCCTGTATTTTATCCCTGCCACCTTCAGAATTTGAAAAAGAGTATTGCAGTCAACATTGTCAAAAGCTTTCTCTAAGTCTACAAATGCTAGAAACATAGGTTTGCCTTTCATTAATCTTTCTTCTAAGATAAGTCGTAGGGTCAGTATTGCCTCACGTGTTCCAACATTTCTACGGAATCCAAACTGATCTTCCCCGAGGCCAGCTTCTACCAGTTTTTCCATTCGTCTGTAAAGAATTCGCGTTTGTATTTTGCAGCTGCGTCTTATTATACTGATAGTTCGGTAATTTTCACATCTGTCAACATCTGCTTTCTTTGGGATTGGAATTTTTATATTCTTCTTGAAGTCTGAGGGAATTTCGCCTGTCTCATATCTTGCTCACCAGATGGTAGAGATTTGTCAGGGCTGGCTTTCCCAAGGCTGTCAGTAGTTCTAATGGAATGCTGTCTACTCCTGGGGCCTTGTTTCGACTTAGGTCTTCCAGTGCTCTGTCAAACTCTTCATGCAGTATCATATCTCCCATTTCATAATCATCTGCATCCTCTTCCATTTCCATAATATTGTCCTCAAGAACATCACCCCTGTATAGACCCTCTATATACTACTTCCACTTTTCTGCTTTCCCTTCATTACTTAGAACTGAGTTTCCATTTGAGCTCTTCATATTCATGCAAGTGGTTCTCTTTTCTCCAAAGGTCTCTTTAATTTTCCTGTAGGCAGCATCTATCTTACCCCTCGTGATATAAGCCTCTACATCCTTACATTTGTCCTCTAGCCATCCCTGCTTAGCCATTTTGCACTGCCTGTCGATCTCATTTCTGAGAAGTCTGTATTCCTTTTTGCCTGCTTCATTTACCTCATTTTTATATTTTCTCCTTTCATCAATTAAATTCAATATTTCTTGTTACCGAAGGAGTTCTACTAGCCCTCTTCTTTTTACCTACTTGATCCTCTGCTGCCTTCACTACTTCATCCCTCAGAGCTACCCATTCTTCTTCTACTGTATTTCTTTCCCCCTTTCCTGCCAATTGTTCACTTATGCTCCCCTGAAACTCTGTACAACCTCTGGTTCTTTCAGTTTATCCAGGTCCCATCTCCTTAAATTCTCACCTTTTTGCAGTTTCTTCAGTTTTAATCTACAGTTCATAACCAATAGATTGTGGTCAGAGTCCACATCTGCCCCTGGAAATGTCTTACAATTTAAAACCTGGTTCCTAAATCTCTGTCTTACCATTATATAATCTATCTGATACCTTTTAGTGTCTCCAGGGTTCTTCCATGTATACAACCTTCTATCATGATTCTTAAACCAAGTGTTAGCTATGATTAAGTTGTGCTCTGTGCAAAATTCTACCAGGCGGCTTCCTCTTTCATTTCTTAGCCCCAATCCATATTCACCTACTACGTTTCCTTCTCTCCCTTTTCCTACACTCGAATTCCAATCACCAATGACTATTAAATTTTCGTCTCCCTTCACAATCTGAATAATTTATTTTATTTCATCATACATTTCTTCAATTTATTCGTCATCTGCAGAGCTATTTGTTATATAAACTTGTACTACTGTAGTAGGCGTGGGCTTCGTGTGTATCTTGGACATAATAATGCGTTCACTATGCTGTTTGTAGAAGCTTACCCGCATTCCTATTTTTTTATTCATTATTAAACCTACTCCTGCATTACCCCTATTTGATTTTGTATTTGTAACCCTGTATTCACCTGACTAGAAGTCTTGTTCCTCCTGCCACCGAACTTCACTAATTCCCACTATATCTAACTTTAACCTATCCATTTCCCTTTTTAAATTTTCTAACCAACCTGCCCGATTAAGGGATCTTACATTCCACACTCCGATCCGTAGAATGCCAGTTTTCTTTCTCCTGATAACGATGTCCTCTTGAGTAGTGTCTATCTTGGCCACAATAATGCGTTCACTATGCTGTTTGTAGTAGCTTACCCTCACTTCTATTTTTTTTATTCATTATTAAACCTACTCCTGCATTACCCCTATTTGATTTTCTATTTATAACACTGTATTCACCTGACCAGAAGAAGTCTTGTTCCTCCTGCCACCGAACTTCACTAATTCCCACTATATCTAACTTCAACCTATCCATTTCCCTTTTGAAATTTTCTAACCTACCTGCCCGATTAAGGGATCTGACATTCCACACTCCGATCCGTAGAATGCCAGTTTTCTTTCTCCTGATAACGACGTCCTCTTGAGTAGGCCCCGCCCGGAGTTCCGAATGGGGGACTGTTTTACCTCCGGAATATTTTACCCAAGAGGACGCCATCATCTTTTAATCATACAGTAAAGCTGCATGCCCTCGGGAAAAATTACGGCTGTAGTTTCCCCTTGCTTTCAGCCATTCGCAGTACCAAAACAGCAAGGCCGTTTTGGTTAGAGTTACAGGGCCAGATCAGCCAATCATCCAGACTGCTGCATCTGCAACTACTGTAAAGGCTGCTGCCCCTCTTCAGGAACCACACGTTTGTCTGGCCTCTCAACAGATACCTCTCCATTGTGGTTGCACCTACGGTATGGCTATCTGTATCGTTGAGGCACGCAAGCCTCTCCACCAACGGCAAGGTCCATGGTTCGTGGGGGGTCATACATGGTTACATACTTTTTTAATTCAGTAATCATACACAGGATGCACTACATCAATTGGTTCTTTCTTTATCTTAACGCCAGTACAGAATATAGAAAAGCAGAGAATTCAGCATATATTTCTCTCAACCTTATTCGTAGTACATTAGTTTTCGCCGGCACCATACTTACCCACTGTTCGAAGTCGTCTACATGCACACCGTTCATACTTAGATACTCTGCAAAGTCTCTATACAAAGCTTTTACACCAGAAAGCCATCTGTTCTGTCTTTCCAACACAATGAATAGCATCATCTTTAGATCGAAAAAGTTTTGAACGGTGGAGTGCTGTAGATAAATGGATGTGTTATCTGATTTCACATGGAGTCCAGAGTCATTGTACACTGTTGTAATGAATAGAGTTACAGCAGCACAGCAAATGTGCGGAGGAGGACGGCTCGGATGATAATCGGCGGTCAACTGCTGCTTGACGTACGCTTTTGCACGACAGAATTCATACCATTCCACCTCCATAAACCACACTTTAATACTTTTAGCTGCATTCTCGATCTCTTATCACAATATGCCGCTCTCTGTCTATGGTTGCTTCTACACCAATATGTAAACATTTCGAATCACTAGTGGTTAAATTATTCACTGAAGAGAAGGGTAGCCGCGGGACTGCTACGGTCGCAGGTTCGAATCCTGCCTCGGGCATGGATGTGTGTGATGTCCTTAGGTTAGTTAGGTTTAAGTAGTTCTAAGTTCTAGGGACTGATGACCACAGTAGTTAAGTCCCATAGTGCTCAGAGCCATTTGAACCATTTGAAGAGAAGGGTAGTGGTGCACAGGGCTTAATTGGTATCCTCTCATCCACTACATCCTCACTCTGTCCGTGCAGTATCACTGGAACGTTCTGCGATGGCGCGTATGATGGAGGCCAGTACCGACCTGCGTCATGCTGATTAGGACCTCCGGTGCAGTTCAGCGAGTCAGGATCTGGCTGGGTGTCTTAAGTCGACAATAACAGCTGATTGTCCTGCTCTATCAAGCTGCCCAGGAACGCGACAGGATCCCAGTCCGCTGCCGCTGCTGCGGATCCCGACTGGCTGGAACATGTCGCTGTTGCAGACCATGACAGACTGGAGGATTTCGCATCCGCTGACGAGCAAAGAAAAAAAAACGTTACAAGCGATCATAGAAACACAAAGACCCTCGCACGGCAGTAACACAAAACAGTAAGCAGGGGGTACTTACTCTTTCGCGGCTTCTTCATATTCTGTTGCTGCTGTGGCTCGACAGCGCTGGGAGATCTTGACTGGCGCTTCATTCTGGGTGACTGCAGGGGCTGCAGAGCTGCTGGGTCTACCTTATATCCCCGTTGTGATTGGATGCTGCGTTCCTATTGGCTACTATCAATTTCAAGCGCCTCTGGTGGTATAATTGTGTTAGGGGTCTGCACTTGGGCTTCCCGCCCAGGAGCACCAGAGTTCGAGTCCCAAAAAGGATACTGCCAATCTTAATTTCCCGCCACTTCCCGTGTGGGGGTGGGGTTGGATGTCAGCACAGCCCTGGGACAAATAAACTCCCGCCAAAATTCGAAATTCTCGCCAATAGGGTGGGTTGGGGATGGAGGGGGTGGAGAGGGGGAGGGGGCTGCAGCACACGTGCAGGCTGAGAAAAACACGTGACGTGCATCCGGGGGTGGGGGTGGGCGTGATCGGGGGTGGTGGTGGGCGGCGCCGGGGGTGATTAATTGATCAATTTAATTAATTTGCATATCAATTTGATATCAAAATTGCACCATTACCCAAACTCCCTACTACTAACAGGTACTACAAACATTACATTTTAGTATACATCAGTGAACAACGATCTTTCTCAAACGCCAATGAACAATGAAAATCAAATAGCACACACTCTCACACTTCCAACACAGGATCTACTAGGAATACTGTCTAACTAGAGTTTACTAAATGCCCTGCATTCAATACAGTTAAAGTTCTTTGACTCTGTACCACACATTCTCATGTACAAATGAGTTTCGATGTAATATATTTTTGTGCATGATAGTACCTGGCACAATAACACGTACTGATACTGCAAAGTGTATTCAGAGGCAAGTAGCAACACTGTTCGAAGCAGAAATACATACTCTTTCTGTGACAGGATGCAATAGAATTGAATACCAATTCTGTCAGTGAACGCTAACGTGGAGTTCTCCATTAAATGCGAGAAGTTACAAAAACAGATGTGAACAAAACTAAGGTAGAAAACAACAAATATCCCTACCATGCATTTAAATCAAGCACTTCACACATGAATTCGTGGGCAGGAACAAATGAACGCAGAACAGGGTGCAATAAAATCAGTTTCTGTTCTGCATGAAACAAAAACAATTATGGAATCATATACTCTACCCAATATCACAGATGCGAGAAAAATTCAAGCACAATATGTCAAAAAATTCAAAATGCAAATCAAAGAGTGCAATCCACGCAAGAAGTCGTAATCAGGAACACAGTGTTATGAAGCCAGGCTGCGTTTATTAGGAAATCAAAGCAAATATTAAAGACATTGAAACACCCAGTGAGAAACGGAGACGAAGGATTGATTAAAGTTCTGTGCAACACAGGGCTGAGGCATTATTCTACTCAAAACTTCGAAGGTACACAATACTTCCTATGCTTCCCATACAATGCTTGGGCCCACAATGGCTTCTAATGTCACGTGACGCGGTTTCAGCCAGTCCTCAACTGCAGACGGCGGCAAACGCAGGGGAAAAGGATGACCATACTTTCCTTTAATACAGAGCTTTAGGATTGATAAACTTGCAGCGCTCCAAGTGGTCTAGCATTAAACAAACGTGTTACCGAAGTCCCTAGATGAGTTTCAACCCTCTAGTGATGGCAGTAGTGATCTCTATACTTGAACAGAAATATTTCTTATTTAGAAATCGCTATACTTATACAGTGAGAATAACCTAAAACTTGCACCGCAGGTATTGCGCAAATGGAAGGTGCTACATATATGCGGTTTTCACAAAATAGATTGATAGGCAGTGGCTTATATTGTTTAGTAATACTGAGAAAGCGTATTTTTTGTGCAAACATATACCTTTTTAAATGGGACAATGCCTATTGACACCAAGAAACTAAAAGCAGTGTAAAGTAGAATGCAGTGGTGTCTGTTGCAGGATTCTAGTGCGAGTCCTTTGCGAATATTTTGAAATATTTCCACACCGACACTTGTTCGTGTCATTCAATGTGCACTATTTTTTTTTTATAGTGTGCTTGTGTATTCCTTTGGTTCTCTGTCACTTGCTAGTCAGCTAGTAGGTGACAGTCCTAACAGTAGGCCGTTAGTGGACTGTGGGATTTACCATTGTAGAAAAAGCCAACATGCTCTTGTTGTATGGAGACTGTAGGAAAAATGCAGTTCTCTCTTGTACGGTGTATGCGGCAAGATATCACAATAGACGTCTACCATCTCGGCAATTATTTATCAACCTCTTCAAACAGTTACATGAAAGTGGTAGAATAACATCTAGGCAACGTAACAGAAGGAAGCAAGAGACGACAGAATAGTGGGAAATTAATGTTATTCCTGCTGTTGCAATTGATCTGCACGTTAGCTCCCGCGCGATCGCACTAGGAAGTGTCACGGGTTAGTTAAGTGTCCTACGTATTCTCCATCGGCATAAGTTCCATCTCTATTTCGTCTCTATCAAGAGTTGCAAAGAAACGATTGTGAGAACCGTGTTAACTTCTCTGTTCATGGGCATCAAGACAGGATACTCTAATGCGGGGGCGGCTTCTGAGGTAGTGCCGCTGTGCCGTGGCATCACTTGCACAAAAAAGAAAGAAAGAGAAATCTATCTTTCTTGTAAAAACATTGTTTCTGAGTATGTATTTTCTGATTTGAAGAGACGCATTTCGCCGCGCTCTCGCGGTAGTTTTCTGAAGCTTGGAGCCAACCGCAGATTGGCGCCGTCTGTCCTCATAAGCATAGAGTAAATATCTCTGGAGTGAGCATTCATATGAGCAGAACAGATTTTGTGTGGTCAACATACATTGCCGGCCGCGTCACGTGTTTTCGGGACGTCGTGTGTTTGACCGTATAGTGCCCTGTATATTTCGAATGTCACTACATCCCTAGTACAGACGGATTTTTTTCGTACGTATCGTGGATTATTTATATATGTTGCGCAGACATTTTAACAGTATTCATTTTATACCGGGAATAAAACAGCTGCGTAACTTTTAAGGGCAAGTGATATTGCTTTCTGCTTCTATGCGATAGGTGTCACAGTTCAGATGCACTCGATGTTTGGTAGTTTTCGGTATGATACGGCACTTTATAGTATTACAGGGCCTGACGTACATTTTTGCAGTGATAGTTTTGCAAAACGACTTGACAGTACGCTAGTACTTTTGCAAGTGTCCGAAAAACACAGAATTTGCCACACATGAGCGATTATATCACTGCTAATTCATCCTTTTTTCTGCTATTTATGCGTATTTATTTTCTCATTTTTGCGACCTAAAGCACAATTTTTCTTACTGGTGTCACTCTGAAATGGTTATTTAACACATTTTACGTACTTGCTCCCATTTATTAAATAAATAGTAGACTGAGTAAGAAGGGGGAAAAAAGGCGATCGGTGAATAAATGTACTGTAAAGCAAATACAGTTGGTCATGTAACAGTCAACCCATATAACACCATTAAGGGAAGTGGAAAGTGACACAAATGAAAGAGTTTGGGGACATGTTTACTAATATTTTACGCTTCTTAATCAAATGGTGAAGAAAATAAATTGAAGGCAAAATACACCAAAGAAGATGAATGTGTGCTTTGATTAGCTACACTATTGTGTTTTTTATTTGATCTGTGCAGAAAATGTATTTAAGCTGAATGCAGAAATTGGTAGTAGGTGCTGTGGAAAATTAAAAATAGTTGGTATACCATCTACCTTCAGCCACACATGTCCAAATTTTTCTCTGTCTAAACATTCCTCTTTAAAAGTGTTTAGAACATACTTTGGAATATTTTGTGGGGACAAAATTACTCCTCCTTATTTTCTGAAGCCACATCTTTACTCGTTGTTCATCCTTCGGGAAACTAAAATATAAATGACACACAATCATGCTCCATGTCCTAGACACACTTAACATGGTCTCCTACTGTAACTAAAAGCTTTGGACACACATATTATACGAAGACAATTACAGTCTCCCACTCTATTGAATTTATCTGTCTCCCGTCTTTCAAACCTATATACATAATCGACAAGTCACTGATAAATGCATGGAGGATAGTATTTGCTGAAACAACTAACCATACCCTTTCCTGTTCCACTAGCAAATTTACGAGAGGAAGCGATTGTTTGTAAGCTTTTGTACGAGCCGTAATATCTATTATACAGGGTGTCCCAGCTATCTTGTCCACCCAAAATATCTCTGGAACAATAACAGCTATTGGAAAACGACTTTCACCGGTATCAATGTAGGGCTGCGGCCCATGAATGTACATATTTGGAAACATTCTAAAACGAAAGCATATGTTTTTTTAACACAAACTTATGTTTTTTTAAATGGACCTCCTATTTTTTTTCAGCAATCCATAGCATGATAAAGCATATACACAATAGCGTTGATTGCATCGCAATATTCCCATTACACCCCGCCGGCCGCGGTGGTCTAGCGGTTCTGGCGCTGCAGTCCGTAACCGCGGTACTGCTACGGTCGCAGGTTCGAATCCTGCCTCGGGCATGGGTGTGTGTGATGTCCTTAGGTTAGTTAGGTTTAAGTAGTTCTAAGTTCTAGGGGACTTATGACCTAAGATGTAGAGTCCCATAGTGCTCAGAGCCATTTGAACCATTTTTGAACCATTACATCCCGAGATATTAAGACGCGAAGTTAACGCTTGAAACACCCGACATGCGCTGCTAGCGCACGTCCTGAGGCTCAGGCGTGAACCCCATGCTGCCCGTAATCGCGATGTGATTGACATGCGTAATCACACTTCCATACTTATCAAGAGGTCCGAAACGAATAATACGGTCTGCTGCCATCCTGCATTAATGTCGTACGTTCCAGCAGGTATTTATCCCATAGGCCAGGGGTGATGCGGTTCTGTAACATATCTGTGTACCGCAACGTTAGTCACAAAGTTAACTTCGCTTATCGTTAATCCGTTTCTAAAAAGGTAATGCCGTTCAACGTTAAAACTTTACTTTACTGTAGATCTAGCGCAAGTGACAATTAATCATTCACTCTTAATAGTAAAATTCATGTTGATGGTTTTAGTGAAACGAGCAAGTGGACTAAAAGTTTTACCGTTGTTTAGGTAAAAATGTTTTGATTTGGGAAGTTCAGGTAGGACATAGAAGATGAATGTAAACATGTTTAACCAAGTATTTTTATTATCACATAATTATCAATGTTATGTTTATCTAATGCGTTAAATGACAAATTGTTGCAAACAAATGTTTCCTAACATCACTGGGTAAAATGGCCCTTTGTAGAAACTTCCACTGTGATACCAGCACTACATACTAAACATAGCGTTCACATCTCATGCTCAAAGTGATGCCCATTGGCTTGCATACATAGGGTCACTCTGCGGATGAAGGATGCCCTACTTCGTGCTACTGTTTCCTCCTTGATGGCTGTACAAGCATCAATAATGCGTTGCTTCATGTCCTCTGGTGTTGGTTCATGTTGGTAAACAGCATCCTTCACTGCTCCCCAAAGAAAATAATCCAGCGGTGTAAGGTCCGGAGATCGGGCAGGCCACCTAACTGGGCCACTTCGTCCAATCCACCTACCAGGGAACTTACGGTTCAAAAGTCGTCGTGCTCGTAAGGCGTTATGTGCAGGGCATCCGTCATGCTGATACCACATGACCATTCTCCGGTTCAGAGGTACGGTGTCCAAGAGAACAGGAAGATTGTGTCGTATCAATCTGGAGTATTATCTGCCATTTTGGATGCCATTTATAAAGAAAGGTCCGATAATGGTATCTCCAATAATCCCACACCAAACATTAACTTTCCACGATGGAGTGCCTGCGGACCAATAATGCATATTCCTCATATTGAAAATTCCTTTGTTGGAGAATGATGCCTCGTCGGTAAAGAGAACATCTGCAAAAAAATTTGGATTAGTCAGAAGTTTTTGCTGAGCCCACCGACAAAATGTTACCCTATTGCGGAAGTCATTTCCATGAAGATCCTGGTGTAAATGAACATGGTAAGGATGAAATTTATGACGTTTAAGAATACGCTGTGCGCTTGATTTCGACACACCAACTTCACGTTCAATTTGACGTGTGCTGATTTGGGGATTCACAGCTATGGTAGCGAGCACAGCAACTTCAGCACGTTCATCTGTGCGTGTTCTAGGACGATGTCGAGGTCTTGTATTTAAGCTTCCCGTTTCACGTAGACGAGATGTGATACGACCAAACATCCGGCGCAAAGGCGATGGCTTGTCAGGGAATCGTCTTCTGTACAGTCGTTCTGCCTGAACAGCATTTCGTCCACCTACAACAGGGTACAGTACAGGTATGTAGAGTAGGGTAGAAAACAGACATATTAACTTAATAATCATAATGTTCGCTAACAGTACTATCGACAAACAAGCAATCTCATAACGTATTTCCCGTCAACGTACATTCTCCATAGATCAGCAGCATTTCTACCATATCTTCATGTGTGTACATTATACTGCACAGTATAAGTTCCACAAGACAACGTTTATTCACAATGTGTACTACCTCCGTGCCGTCACTAGATTACTCTGATGCACGATTACACTGGCAAGCGGTGTACTGCACGTCAAAGCAACAACAAATGGGATGCTCGGAGGGTGGTGGAGTACAGGAGTTTGCATGGGTCGCAAATCATAAACAAGGCGAAGTGGTAACTGTGGCAGTAGTGGGAAATACGTTGGACACTTGACTAGGCAGAGCCAGGCCCTGCGCGACAGGCACAATGGGTCATATAACGCATTAGATAAACCTTATTTTGGGTGTGCAGGATAAATAAGACAACCTGACGGGTGTACACCGATCGGTAGTGGTTCATATTGTGTACGTAGATACGTAAAACATGCAAGAGGGAAACCATTATGTGCTTATGAGAGTTGATGGCAGTAGACCGTATTATTCGTTTCGGACCTCTTGATAAGTATGGTGGTGTGATTACACATGTCAATCACTTCGCGATTACGGGCAGCATGGGGTTCACGCCTGAGCCTCAGGACGCGCGCTAGCAGCGCATGTCGGGTGTTTCAAGCGTCAACTTCGCGTCTCAATATCTCGGGATGTAATGGGAATATTGCGATGCAATCAGCGCCATTGTGTATGTGCTTTGTCGTGCTATGGATTGCTGAAGAAAAAATATAGGAGGTCCATTTAAAAAAAAACATAAGTTTGTGTTGAAAAACACATATGCTTTCGTTTTAGAATGTTTCCAAATATGTACATTCATGGGCCCAAGCCCTACATTGATACCGGTGAAAGTCGTTAGCTGTTATTGTTCCAGAGATATTTTGGGTGGACAAGATAGCTGGGACACCCTGTATAGTCATAAAATCGTAGAAAAATAGGTCTACAGAATCAAGCCTTAATTATAATGCGTATCGAAATTTTTAAACATAGTACCCATGAAAAGTTACTGTCCCTCCTTTCACATATTTTTCTTTGCATCCATAGCAACAACAGTAATTCACCATCGTTATTACACTATCAACAAACGGTGAAAACACAACAAAAACTCTTGATATTATAAACTTCAAACTCCGCAAAAAGCACTCGCGCACAGCGAAGTCCCGCAAACACGTGACAATCCTGGTTTAATGTTGACAACATGCGCAGAACGCAATGCTCACTCCAGAGATGTTTACTCTATGCTCATAAGCGCTGTGTGAAAGGCTCGGCCGTTGGTTTCTATACTCTTCTTTTCTTCGGCCAGAAAGCAGTAAAGTGCAGGACCTATAGAAGCACGATCTGCCATCTAGCGATCATATTAGAACATATCGGGGTGCAGATTTCTTGTAATCCAGTTTTACAATCTTTCTGCAAGTTAATGCTAATGCATCCCTAAACGCTAATTAATGCTTAATTAAATCGAACGCAGAAATAATACACTTAAATATCGTTACAAATAGCTATATGTAATTCGAATGTAATTATGCCCTTATATTTTGCAACTAAGAGGCATTATTTCTATATTGGTATCTTTCACAACAGCAGGACTGTTGCTACAGAACAAAAACACTAACGTATTCACCACCTGTTGAGTATTTGTTTACCAACAAAGGTGCAGTATTTCTGTTTATATTCGCTACGTTCATGTAATGCAGTTCTATGCAAACACGTTGTAGTTGTAGTGAACCGTATGTAGCTGTCTGTACAGCGCTATCTGCAAGGAAAAATTCAGTTGACTGTGAAAATAGCAAACATTAACAAAGTAAATGAGTTATTAAAAGCCGCCCGCGGTGGTCTCGCGGTTCTAGGCGCGCAGTCCGGAACCGCGCGCCTGCTACGGTCGCAGGTTCGAATCCTGCCTCGGGCATGGATGTGTGTGATGTCCTTAGGTTAGTTAGGTTTAAGTAGTTCTAAGTTCTAGAGGACTGATGACCACAGCTGTTAAGTCCCATAGTGCTCAGAGCCAAGTTATTAAAAACGCCATTTAGCGAAAGGACCCTCAGATAGGAAACACTAGGTAGGCCACTCCCGAATCTGAATCTGTAGCAGCAAACAAAAAATCGATGCCTTAAGTTCAATCCAGAAATTTACCAAAAGATGAAATGGATTTGTGGTTGTGAATAAAGCAACGCTGTTTTTTGTTGTCCTTGTGTGTTATTTGGAGGAGATGTTTACTGGCGTTAAGACCGGAATAACTGATACTGGGAATATATGGTCTAAAATGAAAGTACATGAAATGTCAAAGCGACACATGAATAATGTGCTTAGTCTTTCATTTCTAGGCAAAACCAAAATTCAGCAGAAATTAGATCCGCAATATAGACAAAAAATATACAGCCACAACATAGGTGCAGAAAAGAATAGATATATATTGAATTTAATTGTAAACTGTATTCGGTTCTGTGGTGCTTTGGAACTGCCTCTCAGGGGCCACGACGAATCTGATGACTGAAAATAAGAGGTTTTTTCGCGAGCTAATTCAGTTTGGCGCGGAACTGGATAAATATCTTCAAGTTCATCTCATTCAAGCATCAGTATTCAAAGGCATTTCTAAGACTTCAGAACAAATTACTGCAATGAACGTTGGAAGTGTACTATGATGAAGTTGGTAAAGAAATACAACGTGCCGATTATGTTGCAATAATCGCGGATGAAATCACATGTGTGTGTCTTGCGAATTTCAATTGGTTATTGTTTTGTGTTATGTTGTTGAGGGAAAACCTGTTGAAAGATTTTGGAACTTCGTTAATCTTTTAAGTCAGAATACTCATACTGTAGCTGAGAATATTCTGAAAGAAATTGAACCATTAATTGGCGACGATCGCAACACTAATAGCTCAGTATTACGATGGGGCAAACGGCATGAGTGGCAAGTCGAATGGGGTTCGGAAATTAATTAAAGACAAATATCCAAATGCAAACTACATCCATTGTTATGCGCTTCAGTTCAACCTTATGTATACGACAGCCTCTGTTAATCGCAAAGTCCGCATCTTTTTTGCACACCTTCAAGTAATTCTTCTTTGTTTCTAGCTCGCCACAGAGATCAAAGGTGTGGCAAAGAATTATTTAAAAAAACTTGCCCCGTGTGTGTGACGAGATGGAATTACTATTCGCGAATAGTAAAAGATGTTTTCAAAAACAGGGAAAATCTTATTATTGTTATGGAATTCACTGGAATAAATGAGAGCATAAAATTATCTTCTACTATTGAAAAAGCTGGTTCATACAAACAAATACTGGAAGATAACGAATTCATTTTCTGGCTAGATAATGCCTCATGCAGACGTACTTTTTAATCAGCTTCAGAAGAAGATAACCGAACCGACCACAGCAACACAAGACAACCAGAACTTTTAAGCGGTAATGCAAAACATCAGAGATGACATTGACTCCATCCTTAACGAGATTAGTTTCGAAAATGACGAAACGACGCCTGCAAAGAAGCCACGAATTCTTGATGGGCATAAAAAAAGAGATGCTTAGGAAGTGTGCGATGCCGCCCTTTCTGAAATAAAATTACGTTTTCAGTTCACTGTACACCTCGCTGCAGCCAACGTATTTGATGTAAATCAGTTTGACAAATACATCACAGATTTTCCAGACGAATACCTTGAAATTAAAGACACACATATATTTCTGGAAAAAAGGAAGCTGAAGGGTGAGCTTCAAGTCTTCTATGCGAGGCCTGAGTTATGAGCAATTGCTAAGGCAGTTCCATTTCCTTCACTGATTCTAGAGGATGAACTTCGTGGCACATCCGAAGAGACTGTAACGAAGTTTTGAAACTGCTAATCACGACGCCTATCTCGACATCAGAAGCTGAGCAGTGCTTTTCAATGCTCAAGAGAATTAAAACGTTCCTATGAAACATCATGAAAGAAGAATGACTGAGTGCCTTAGGGATGCAATACTGTAAAAAGTCATTCGTGTGTAAAATTGAACATTTCAATCTGAGATGACAGATTTACTTGCCAACAAGAAGGGGCGACGAATCGGTTTACAATATCGTTCTTACTAATTATTTTGAAGTTGTCTTTCCAAAGTCATGGACTTGCTGCTTTTGGCAAGTAAAATGCTTTTAGTTTTATATGATGGTAATCGGATTAAATTTGCTTCGCAAAATCCAGATTAAAAGTTCGAAAATTTATACATGTTCTATTATTACTCATACTGGCGCTCATGTTGTAGCGGACACTTTTCTGGCAGTCGGCGAATCTAAAACAAACGAAGAGTTCTGGCTGTCGAGGAGGAGAAGAGCGGAGTGGGGGGACAAGCCACGCCTCCCTCTCACAGGGCTGGCAGCCTGCGTCAGTGTTTGGTGGTCCTGGGAAGGCAGAACCGATGTAATAATGTACATATGGACTGCTGATTCCATCTGTGTGAGTCAGTTTCGAACCGTGTGACAGAGCAAGATTGCTCTCTGCACTCATTTCAAAACAAGAAAAGGAAACAACCAGCAAGCACAACTCAAAGCGGAGCACATAAATCATTTGGTAACGGCTAGAGAGCAGTTGTTAGCTGACGTTGGTGGTGTCGTTGTTCCGTGGTAGTTCAGACCCTATTTCCACATGTATCTTAAGCTAAACACCCCCTGCTTACGACTGCCACATAAAAGTGACCGAACATTCCTCGTGAGGAGTGAATAATTGTGCTGTTGATATGTGTGAGTGCGTGTGCATTTGTGTGTGCGACGGTGATTTTCGGAGTTAGTGTTACGTTTTATAGCGCATGCAGACATGCGAAATAGATAGCTAAAGCAACCCCCCCTCTCTCTCTCTCTCTTAAACAAACATTTGCTATTAAGTTCTCCAGGAATATATCAATCTCTTACTGTGAATAAGAAGGGCGCTGTTGCAATAAGTGTTTATTTCTGTTTCTCTATACGTTTTGTTTGATGTAATATCTTATGATATATATGGATTACCGACAAAATTCCGTATACATTCGATGCTAAGAAACTAAGTTTTTTTTGGCAACACCAATGGAATGCTTGAGCGGCCGCCACTGCTCCAATGTATCATGTATCTTGTTTCGACATGAAGCCACGTTTCCCAGTCATGGCCAGGTAGGCGGAACATGTCTGTCTCTTGACAGTCCCCGTTGTCGTCAGGTGGAACCTCAGCGTGCATCGAGTGTAAACATGTGGTGTGAGATGGTAAACCTCAACTCATAGGCCTGTTTTTCATAGACAGAACAGTGAACGTGCAGAAGTATCGCAGACGCCTAACAGACCACCTGACATGGATGCTAGGAGACATTGGTCTGAAGACCTGGAGGAACCTGTGGTACCAGCAGGATAGCTGTCCAGCCCATAGCTCACGAAGTACTACATCATGTCTTCACGAATTATTTCCAAATCGTTGGACTGGACGCAGAGGACCCGTACTTTGGCCAGTCCGTTACCCAGATTTGAGGTTGTAGACATTTTTCTTTAGGAAAAACTGAAAGACGCTGTCTAAAAGGACATACCAACTACTCCCAATGATATGCAACGACGTATTATTGCAGCCTTCTTGGACACCGTGACAGAATAGCAGAAAGGAGATATTGTATTTGGACATACCAAAACAACGCCATGAGTGATGTTTTCCGATTTGTTTGTTATTAGCGTGGACTTTCCAATGTGTCTACAAGAAAAGGTGTACCACACACAACCATGTAACTTGGCATGCAACAGTGCTCGGAGAAAGACCCTAGGTGCCAGGAATCAGAAACGAGTGTGTCACCTTGACAATGACAAGAGGTTTCAAACCTGCAGGAATTGCTGCTGTCAGTGAATGTAAATCATCTCAATAAGTTTCCAGGCGAAAAATGCAAAGGGAACTGCGTCCAATAAACATTGTGAGTCAAATACATCATAAAAGGCCATTGGCCACAGCAGCAGGTAAAACTGAATGTTTTCAGTGGACCAAACAACTCAGAAACTGGGTAATAGCTTATTGGAGGCGTGTTGTGTGGTCCAATGACTCGTGATTTCTCTCTCTTTTGAAATGATACGAAGCACAAAGAACGCAGACGGCCCAATAAGGCGTTTAACCTGCTAAGATGGTGAGGGTGTGGTTCAGGTTGGAAGTGGTTTCTTGTTATTTTGGTGCTGTTCCTTGTGCCAGGACTTGAGCCTTCTCATTTAGATCACAATAAATGTGAACCAGGATGTCTATTTCTATCTTATCTGTGATGAATTACTGCCCTTTGTTCTACACATTCATGATGAGTATGCTGTGACTACTGCATCTTTCAAGATGACAACAGCTATGTTCAATGGGCTTCATGCCTACTTTCCTCTGACGAACACTGTGGCAAACTATTGCACAACTCTAATGGCCCTTTAAATCAGCCAATGTTAACCCTACAGTAAACGCCTGGGACTATTTGGCACAGTAGGTGAAACTTAGCAGTTAACATGTTCGCAGTTTCATAGCTTTGCGAGATCTGATCGTCAATAAGTGGCTTCAGCTCAGTATCATATACTGGAAGAACCTAGTGGACATTCTTCCTCTCCGAACTGAGCCTGTTGTCTAGTTTAGAGATGGTTTCAGCTAAATGTAACCTGAGGGTGACTAATGCTTTGTCTGGCATGCTTACATGAGCTATATTGAGTAAGTTGTGGGGAGCAGCCTGTTCAAGCTCGCTCTGCATTGCTGCCAGATTCCCCCATCGCTTCCCGCCTTCCCCCAATGATGTCATATGGTGTTGTCAGTTTTACCTTCCCATACTCCTCCGACGTATATATAATTTCTTTCTTTGGTGACAGTTTTTTGTACAGTACATACATACATAGATCTAATTTTGGCAGAAACATTTTACAGAAAATGTCTAGAGATACATATTTCTTTTGTGGCATAATAATAAAGACCAGTAGCATTGAAACAAAACTAAAATATACAGTTAAGAATAATCTATGTACAGTACATTTCCCATGGTGGTATGTTACACTTCTCAGCCAAAACAATATTAGAGAGATAGACTTGTTTAATACAGTTATCATTTGTTGAAATGAAACCCTCCGATGAAAAGTCTATTCTATATAGAAATCGTTTATTATGTAAATTCAAAGATGTGGTTACGGATTCTGGTGTAGGATGTGCTGTGTTAGTAAAACTGGCATATCTTAATAGTCTCCATAATGTGTACAGTCATTTTCAAGATGTCTGGAGCTCCTAGTTCCATGCAATGGTTCCCTCTCCAGGCCGATGACGATGCTGGAGGATAAACAGAGATATGTAATACACAACAGAAACCTTCAGTAGAGCATTAAGTTATGGATGAGCTGATTATAAGTTACTTACGCTATCACCTTCAATTAGTCACGCTGGCCGAAGAAGTATATTGATATTATGCGAGCATGAGGGATTCTACAATGAATGACCTTGAAAAAGATTTTTGTAAACTCATAAACAATGCAATATCCAGCAAGACAATGAAGAATTTGAGAAACCATCATGAAATTTGGTCTGATTTTTAGTGTATATATTAGTTTTATTTCAGTGCTGCTAGTATTTCTTATTAAAGTAAAAAAGAAAAATGTATCTCTGGGCATTTTTTATAAAACTATTGCTTCCAACTTGATCTTTTTTTTCAATTTCATATACATTTACGGTCACCATTTTCTTAGCATTTCCCAATGTTTGCCTTCATATAGTATGAAATTTAGAAGTTTCATTTAATCTTTTACATTTCCTGCAGATTATCCCCTCAGGATGAGTGTATGACATGCATATGAACTTACCCATAGTAGACAGTGTACTGACATAGTTACAGGTTGGTACACAATCTTTTAAACAGAAATTCATGTAAGGTTCGTCTGTATTGCCCCTCACTCCATTTTCTTGTTTTATCAATAACCAGAAATCTATTCTGTTCGTGATTGCAGCAATCCCCACATATGGTTATAAATTCATTGAATGTCATGCTTCTTTTTCCAAAAAACGTCAGAGTCTATTAAGACCATCCCACTAACATTTTAAAGTAGTTGAAACTGGAACAGGATCCTGAAACAGTGTAGTGCTAAACGAGCAACTGCGGAAAAGATAGGTCAGTAGTATGAAAATAAACATGTCATTTCTTCATTTATGCCGTTGCAAAACCCTCAGCAATTCTCATTTCACCAGCTTTCAGTGGCCTTGAAAAATTAAATGGGTTCATTGAAAAAATCTATAGTCACTTGATAATGTGGTAGATTACGGAGTTCCATGTATTAACCACATGGCAAAATACTCTCCTGTGTGTGCTATCATTTGCCAAAATCTAGTTCCGACATCTCAGGCTGTTTATATGAGATACGAGCGATGTTACGACTATTTCATCCTGGCTTTATCATTGGCGCACACGATCAAAACTGAGTGCGCTACATAAAATGCATTGTTTCGAGATTGGAGATGGATAGAGACCTCCTCCCAAAGTCTAAATAAAATTCAAAATGTTAATTAAATTTCATACACAGCTACTGATGATGATGTGCTATGCTCCAACTGCAAAATCATAAGGACCTCTATTTTTCATTGTAAACTTTTCGAATTTCGCGCAGTGTCTTTCTTAGATGCGGAATGTCACAATAACTATGTTCATTAACGAAGTGATGGGGACTTCACAATGAGGCTGACAGATAGATCTATAAGTAAATCAAACTCTGTTTTTTTATCGAATAGTTTCTGTAAAATCTTGTGAGAAATAATGGCACTGCTGCATCTCGACTAGCAGATCACCCGGCATTCTGTGTGTCCACCCATAGGCGCGCGCAGCTGCACTGGAAAACAGGGTGAGTTGACACGCTGATTAGTGACTGTGTGTACTTACACTGAAACACCAATGTGGCCCATTCGCTGTCCTGGCGTTACACAATAAGAACCACCAATGTGCCAAAATCATGAGTGTGCCAAATCTGTTATTGTCACCTTGTCAAGAACACATATTTTAAAATTACATTATACTAGCGTTGCATCTCCTACTACTAATCCCGAACTACAAGGCGGCTCTTTCATGGAGAATGCTGGGAGGTAAAGCTTGCGACAATCTCGTAGCACACTGCTTGCAGGGACAATCGCTGCCACCTCCACCCCAGGGCATGTCAGCAAACAACATAGCATGAAAAAGAACGATGGTTAGTCACTAGGAGGACCAAGTACAGCTTCTTCGCTCGCAGCAATAATAATTATCACACACAGCAACACAAACGAATCAACACTATTTTCCCAGTGGCTTGTTTACTGCTATGTAGCTAAGCTTGGCAACTACCAAATATTCCTTAATGACCGAACTCAGCGTAACTTCATCAATCAGAAAAAGGCCACCTTAAAGTGCGTGATCAGTACAGTAGCACAATAACAGATCCAAGCCTTTGCAGTAACAAAGAACACCAGGCATCTAACTCGTCAATACGCATGTCAGTATCGTCATTTTTGCGTCTTCATAATAGGAACGATATAGAAAAGAAAATAGGACACCTTATCAATGAAGTCATAGAATCAATATGTGAGTTTTTTTTTATTTAGAGCTGTTTAAGAGAATGATGTAATATGCAGAAAGATAAATAAATAGAGGAGTAAATATGGAAAACTAAATACGCTACTGTAGAGTTTTCAGAACTATACTTCCAGTGTGACAGAAAAGAAAAACTCGTAATCCATATATATTACCAGTTTTGACTTAACGGCAGTCAGCAATGGGCTTTTCATGCGAAAGCCATTGAAAATCTGACGGTTGTTTAGTGAACAATTGAGACAGGAAATCAAAGAAGTGGATGAGGGAACATATCGGAATGGAAGACGCAGTTATGACTAAGTCCACTTCATTCTGTACGTCCCCCTATAACTGACCGGATAAATCAGTTCAAAGGTCGCAGGAAGGCAAGTACATGCTACCTCCAGTGCCACTATACTTCGTAAAGCACTGTGCTATTCAAACTAACCTTGGAGTTGAAGACAAGTTTGCCTTTTTAGCTCTGCTACGGACCTCAATAGGGATAATCATCGATGGATTCTACACAGTACGGAACGCAACGCTACAAAGAAGTGGTGTAGTTTCTGTAAGAGCCTGAATGTGCTGGGTTGTGACAGAGGAAATAACAAATTAAATGATGACTCTAGGAATCTACTACAACCCCTTACATATTGTTCCCATAGGTATCGTGAGGATAAGATTAGATTAATTACAGCACTCACGAAGGCATTTAATCAAACATGATTGGAACTGGGAAAAGCGCTAATAATGGTACAGGGGGGGGGGGGGGGGGATAACTTCTGCCATGAGCTTCACGGTGGTTCGCACAATATGAATGTAGATGTAGAAATTCAACTTGTATCACGTTTCATCTCCATACCATCTACACTCCTGGAAATGGAAAAAAGAACACATTGACACCGGTGTGTCAGACCCACCCTACTTGCTCCGGACACTGCGAGAGGGCTGTACAAGCAATGATCACACGCACGGCACAGCGGACACACCAGGAACCGCGGTGTTGGCCGTCGAATAGCGCTAGCTGCGCAGCATTTGTGCACCGCCGCCGTCAGTGTCAGCCAGTTTGCCGTGGTATACGGAGCTCCATCGCAGTCTTTAACACTGGTAGCATGCCGCGACAGCGTGGACGTGAACCGTATGTGCAGTTGACGGACTTTGAGCGAGGGCGTATAGTGGGCATGCGGGAGGCCGGGTGGACGTACCGCCGAATTGCTCAACACGTGAGGCGTGAGGTCTCCACAGTACATCGATGTTGTCGCCAGTGGTCGGCGGAAGGTGCACGTGCCCGTCGACCTGGGACCGGACCGCAGCGACGCACGGATGCACGCCAAGACCGTAGGATCCTACGCAGTGCCGTAGGGGACCGCACCGCCACTTCCCAGCAAATTAGGGACACTGTTGCTCCTGGGGTATCGGCGAGGACCATTCGCAACCGTCTCCATGAAGCTGGGCTACGGTCCCGCACACCGTTAGGCCGTCTTCCGCTCACGCCCCAACATCGTGCAGCCCGCCTCCAGTGGTGTCGCGACAGGCGTGAATGGAGGGACGAATGGAGACGTGTCGTCTTCAGCGATGAGAGTCGCTTCTGCCTTGGTGCCAATGATGGTCGTATGCGTGTTTGACGCCGTGCAGGTGAGCGCCACAATCAGGACTGCATACGACCGAGGCACACAGGGCCAACACCCGGCATCATGGTGTGGGGAGCGATCTCCTACACTGGCCGTACACCACTGGTGATCGTCGAGGGGACACTGAATAGTGCACGGTACATCCAAACCGTCATCGAACCCATCGTTCTACCATTCCTAGACCGGCAAGGGAACTTGCTGTTCCAACAGGACAATGCACGTCCACATGTATCCAGTGCCACCCAACGTGCTCTAGAAGGTGTAAGTCAACTACCCTGGCCAGCAAGATCTCCGGATCTGTCCCCCATTAAGCATGTTTGGGACTGGATTAAGCGTCGTCTCACGCGGTCTGCACGTCCAGCACGAACGCTGGTCCAACTGAGGAGCCAGGTGGAAATGGCATGGCAAGCCGTTCCACAGGACTACATCCAGCATCTCTACGATCGTCTCCATGGGAGAATAGCAGCCTGCATTGCTGCGAAATGTGGATATACACTGTACTAGTGCCGACATTGTGCATGCTCTGTAGCCTGTGTCTATGTGCCTGTGGTTCTGTCAGTGTGATCATGTGATGTATCTGACCCCAGGAATGTGTCAATAAAGTTTCCCCTTCCTGGGACAATGAATTCACGGTGTTCTTATTTCAATTTCCAGGAGTGTATTAATTAGGCTAATCGTCCGTAGATGTTCTGGAAGCCTCAGACTGTAGGGAACAACATGCAGCACAAAATTCTGTTTCAAAAGAACTGTCTCTGAAGCTTCAGAATCTGCCCAAAAGTAGTCATGTAAATGGTTCGGCTTTATAGTTGTGTCAAAATCCTGGAAGACTCAGGGCAATAACTTGAAACTATGTCGATTTCCCCCAATGGCTTGTACTAGACAATTGTTCAGAATTGCGTGAGAACAATGTCAAACGATTCAAACGGATTAATACAAACGAAATCCCCTACAGTCAGTAAGAACCATAATCACGACAGTTTATTTTCCTTAGCCATGCCTGAGCACAGAAATACAGTCTAATAATAAATCTGAAGGAAGAGCCGCAATGCAGTATCAGTATCAATGTAGACCTAAGAACTGCCATTATTTGCATATCTTCCAATAATAAAGTATATTTATAACTCGACCTGAATGCCGTTTTATCTGCATTCAGCCTGAAGCGCTGTAATCGAAAATGCACATGATTATTCCTGAGATGTTATAATGAGAGGGATAAAATATTTCCCGTATAAAGCAATATAGACACACATAATCGTCCAAGCGCACGGACTACAAGCTCACTTGTTCGATATTGTAGCTCACTTAGAATTAATTTCTATGATATCCGTTTAATATTTGAATCGAGTTGGAAATCTTGTCTGTCTATGCTGATTGATACCTACATCTACATACGTACGTACTATGCACGGCAGAGGATACGAGGCAGATTTGGGCTTCTTCATGCTATAGGGTCATTCCATGCCAAGTGGTCTAAACCTTCCCACCATCATGTCTCCAATTTTCTTCAAATTTTATCTGTAGCACTAGTCAAGTGCTAAATTAAGTTTCTCAAGATTTCAAGCCTCTAGCTGCAATACTTGCTGATCTACACCCCCTTGTCTGAAGGGTAGTAAGTTCGCATGCGCGCGACATCAGACAAAATGCCATTTTTGGGGTCTCATAAAATTGAAACCAATTCATAAGAATGGTTAGTAAGATGAGACCCTGTACAGTTTTTTGTGCTGATTCAAACGAAATTAATTATAAGATTACTGATGCAAAATCCGGTCAAACAAGTCGACTCAAAGTGTACCCCTAATTCTGTCGTGACTTAATGCGACAAATTTTGACCAATATTCAGACTGCAATAATTTCCTTGCAGATAAAGATATGGACTTGAACTTTTTACCAAGTCTTATCTTTGTGCTGGACATAATACAGCTGGATTTCCAACTACCCAGGCTTTATAGCCGCCTTGCAAAATCTCTTCAAATTTGGCAGTGTCAGCGCAAATGGCTTTATTTACCAAAGTTCAAAGCCCATTACTACAAAATAGTCAGCCTGGATTTAATTGTGAATAGTATCATCTGAAAGAGAAACTCTTGCTCTACAAGATGGATATATTTTTCTTTTGCAACGCTTCCATTAAGTGCTTATTTACTCAGGTCAAAGTATCTTATATTTTGTGTGCGCAGTGCCCTGCGTTGGTCCATGATGGCTGAGCCATTACTGGTTATCACAATAAAACCAGCATCCCCATCGCCATAGGGGCCACGCCCGATAGCCATGCAGTAACAGCCACGGGTGGGTATCTTTACTGCAGGTTCCCAAGCCTGATTACAGGGTGTCTTTACCACAGGATCCCAAGCCTGATTGTGGGTTTCTTTATGCAGGTTCCCAAGCCTGTCTTCCTCAGTTACTTCATCATTCTGGAAGCATCGTTGATTTGCAAGAGAATGCTTTCAGGAAAACTGTATTGCCGACCAGATGATGTCACTGATGGAGCTGGAATAACACCAATGATAAGTTGTTCTGGAATCCAGCAAGTATCACGTCTTAAGGGCCAATAAAATGAACTTGCAGGACCATGAGGATGCATAAAGCTTATGAAAGCATCTTTCTGTTCGACTGAGATTTCAACGATGTTTCCAATCCACCATTTCTTTTCATAAATGCAAGCAACATACTGCCCAGGCTGAAGATCCATGACTTGAACTACTACTTCAGCAGCACTAATTTTGGCCAAAAAAGATGTCGCATCATTAGAAACTCTACTGACCTTAATTGTCGTCATATCAATGGGCAAAAAATGGTGGTTTTCTCTTGTGCCAGCTAGAGTGTGCCCTTGCAGGAATCTTTCTTCTTGAGAAGCTTTTTCTTCTTCAACTTCCTCTTTGCTGATGAAAAAGAATTTGATTCCATTGATATTATCATTGCAGAAGTTGAAAAGATCTTTGGGTGTTAGAATCTGGTTTTCATATGGACGTTGCAAACTTGCTCTTGCTGCCAACCGTTTTGTTGTGCCTCCAATGCCATCACAAGGCGACTTTCCATGGCTTGTTCCAAAGAAATTCCATTCTGCTGTTATTTCAAAATCTTCTTTGTGATAGCATAAGTTGAGAAAATTCTTGAAATTCTTATATTGTGCAGCTGAACCATCACTGAAGTAGTGGATGTGGCTTATTTTGGAAAATTGCATCTTCAGGTAATTGATTACTTTTCCAATGTAAACATGGACAGTAATCGTATCGTGTCGAAGGCAGTCACTAATAACACAAAGATTCACACATTGCACCTCTTCGTTTTCACAGTAGTAGACTACAAATGGATGAACTGTTGCTTGACTGTTTTCCCAGTGAAAGCCTTGCACTGCATCTTGAACAATAAATGAATAGTTTTCAGCAAAATCCATTAGTATTATGAATTCGCCTTCTTTCAAATCAGTTTTGAGAGCTTTCAGGTGCTGGCTTTGATGCTTGGCAATGTAGTGATGACAAGACAGGTTCCAAATTTTTGCTGCAATATCTTCAACATACTCTTCTGTTGAAAGCTGCTTTGTTTCTAAAGTATCCCTGTCGGTATGAATCCATTGTTTGTACTCAATCAGTTCTTCAGGGTCATTATCTTCAAAATATGTTGCAATAACTGCTTCTACACCTTCTGGACCAGGGCAGTTTTCACAACGATGAAGCATACAATCCTTGTTTTCCAAGCTGCAAACAGCTTTGCTAAGAATTTCCTTGTAGTCTTCATTGATTGATGCACCAGTGAGCATAAGCTTGACATTTTGGTGTATTGTACAGACACAAACTGAGTGCATTCCAGCAGAGCCAACTGTAACACACCATTTTGGTCTAAGCTCGCAAAACTTTGAGAAGCCAATTTCTGGTCCATTTTGCTTCTGATAAGACACGTACATTTCCTTCAAATTGCAAAGCAACAACCGCTTTTGCTTGTACACCTTTGTTCCTGAAATTCTCACAGGCACACAGTCTTTCTTCCCTGGACAAAGTCTGCTGAATTCGTCATCTTGAAAAAAGTCATGTACTTTCTGGACAACTTCATCTGAAAGCTTCCTTCCTTGCCGATTTGCTGGAAAAGCTAGAACACCTTGCTCATTCTTCAGTTTTCTCGCTTGCTTTACCATTCTTTCTGATACATTAAATGCTGTTGTCGTATCTTTAATTGTCCAGCTTCTTGGAACCAAGGTCAATATTTGAACTTTTGTCCTACGATTTGACACTTTACATTTTTCTTTCAACTCTTCTATAAGATTATCAAGATCTGCACAATTATTGCATGGGCGACTTTTACTTGAACTTGGCTGTTCATCGTAATTGATTCCTACAGCAGCAGCAATTTGATTCCCAATTAAACTTTGTGCATCCAAGATCTTTCTTTTTGCATAGCTTTGCTTATCTCTTTTACTTAGTTGTCTTCTTTTCAATGGTGAAGCACCAATAAATGATAAACTTTTGTTGATGGCTGGTTCAGTTTCATCCGTTGTGAAATCTTGTTCAGATTGGGTTGATAGTGATGATGAATCTTCTAGCTTTTGGTTCAGTGCCGACATGCAGCGAGGGCAAAGCTTCTGACCAGGTTTTATATCAATCACTTCTTTTTTCTTTAACAGGCAAAGTTTGGCAGCTGTTTCATTATCAAGCAGTCTAAGTCCAGCTTTTACATTGTGATTCCTCTTCTTGAATGGATTGCAACATTTCTTTTGCATCGCTTGATATTCATGTAGGAAGAGGGCTTCATGGTGGAAGCAAATGATGGAATTTTCGTCAAGTTTGGCTTCTGAACGCGAAACAAGCAATTTCTGGTCACATTCTGTGAAATCACTAAACGCTTTGAATCCAGTCTTCTTAGCATAGAAGATAACATGGCACTTTGATGCAGCAGCATCTTTTCCAATTGAACAGGTCTTCATTAACTTCTGACATCTCTCACTGGCCAATCACTGAATAAAACACGAATGAAATATCCAATTATATCAGTAATTCTAAGCGACTATTAAGATTCAAATTCCTAGAAATGAAGAAAAATTAGTGCATCGCGCATACAAAATATAACAACTTTGATGTGAGTTAATGAGTACTTAATGGTCGCGTTGCAAAAAAAACAAATGTCAGTCTTGTAGAGCAAGAGTTTCTCTTTTAGGTGATACTATTCACAAGCAGATTCAGGCCAACTATTTTTTAGTAATTGGCTTGAAACTTTGGTAAATTTTACCGTTTGTGCTGACACTGCCTAATTTGAAGAGATACTGCAGGGCGACCATATGGCCTGGATCATTGCAAATCCGGCTGCATTATGTCTAGCACAAGCATGAAGCTTGGCCAAAAGTTCAAGTCCATATCTTCAACTGCAAGGAAATCATTGCAGTCTTAATATTGGTCAAAATTTGTCGCGTTGTGTCACGACAAATTTTGAAGTATACTTTGAGTCGAGTTATTTGACCGGGGTTTGCATGAGTAATGTTATACATAATTTCGTTGGAATCAGCAAAAAAAACTGTACAGGGTCGCATCTTACTAACCATTCTTATGAATTAGTTTCGATTTTATTAGACTCCAAATATGACTTTTTTTTTATGTTGCATGCACACGGACTAAGTACACTTCAGACAAGGGGGTCTAGATCAGCAGCTATTGCAGCTAGAGGCCTGAAATCTTGGGAAACTTACTTCAACACTTGACTAAAGCTACAGTTAAAATTTGACGAAAATTGGAGACCATGATGGTGGGAACTTTTTTCAGTTTTAGACCACTTGGTGTGGAATGACCCTATAGTCATGTAAGGAGCATGGGAAGAATGACTTTAAATGCTTCTGTGCATGCTGTAATTAAATTTTTTCTTCATGGACGCTAGAGCCTGAAGATTATCTCTCGATTCTTCAAAAAAATACTGGTTCTTGAAATTTTTTAAATAGGCTTTTGTGAGATAACTAACGCCTATTTTCAAGAGTCTTAATTTCAGGTTCTTCAATATTTCCCTCATACTCTCCCGTGGAAGAAAACTGCGTTCTTTTGCGCCACACTTCTTTATTATGTTCAGTATCCCCTGTTAGTGCTATTTGGTACGCATCCTACACATATGTTCATTATTCCAAAATGGGATTCACAAGTGGTTTGTTATCAATCTCTTCTCTAGACTTTATTTTCCCAGTACCTTGCTAACGAGCTGCAGTCTTTCACTTTCTATCCCTACAATTCGTTAAATGAAAGTGTTTTTATGATGGGACTGATTGTAATTATGAGTTGTTGATACTGAAGTCATACAATACTACAGTTTTTCGTTTTGTGACTTACAGAACTTTACATTTCCGTGCATTTAAATACAGCTACAAATATTTGCATTACTTTGAAATCTTACCAAGATCTGATTGAATATTTCTGCAGCAATTTTCGGAAAGTACTTTGTTGTTGATAACTGTATCACATGCGGAAACTCCGAGGTGGTTGTTAACATTGGCTGTCAGGATGTTAATATACAACATGAACAGCCAGAGTTCAAACACACTTCCCTGCGGCATACCTGAAGTTACTTTTGCTTGTGTCCATGACCTTCATCTAAAATAATATATTGTGTCCTCCTTACCAATCTGAGAGTTGTATAATGTTCTATGGTTAAAATGGGAGCTGAAACAGTTGCAGATTCTATGTGGAATCTGATAGGAATCACATACGTGAAATTTTACGTACGTCAGCGGCGGCATAGTGTGCTGACGTTGGCAACGACCGCCCATGAAGTAAGTAATTAATGCTCTTCGTGCACTATTATTGAAAGGTTCTTGTTTGTAACCTTGCCCGTTCAGTAAATTAGTTATTGTTGTAAAGCGAACTTTTCGTAATAAAACTTTTGCGTTGGTATGAATGTCACATAATGCCCAGCATTCAACGGTCCTTGCCAACATCAACACACTATGTCGTCGGTGCCGTAAGTAAATTTTAACCGTAACACCCATCTTCGCAGTGACATGGGAGGTAAATCTGGACAGTAAAGGAACATTTATAAAACGACGCACGTTTTTGTCTACGGCCGTTGTTGTTCAAGTCATATTAGACAGAAAATCTCAGATCTGCAGACAGCATCAACACCGTTGAAAGGAAAATGTAATACGTAATAATTCGGTCTACACTTGAGTTCGAACTTGAAGGAAAGCACACAGAAATTGTCTCAAAATGTTCGAAGGAGTGAACACATAACATAAACACACGTTACCTGATTCTTGGCTGCCTCTCCTAAGAGTCTCTCGGTTTCCGTAAACGCAACATAACTCGGTGTTGTGCGGCTGCCTTGTTCATTCGCGATGATTTCCACTTTCCCATCTTGGAAGACGCCAACGCACGAGAACGTTGTCCCCAAGTCGATTCCTACGGGAGGCGCTCTGCTTGACATGATCGCCAGATGGACCTTGGTCTATCTCACAAACAATTTTATACTCCCGATCAGGTATGCTGCTTTTGGTTTTTGAGCGTGCCTTCGTAAGAGAGACATGAATACTTGTGAATTTGATTGGCCTAATTTGTTTATTTCAGTGTCATCATCACACAATCTATGGAAGTTTTTGTAATCCGCAGATGTTACAGATGTTTAAACACTGCGAGAAACAGTTGAATGACACAAAAAATTCTAAACTGCAGAGAAAATTACAGGTGTAGATTTGCTCTGCGTAAATTTGTATGGAAATCTTATATTACAATATCGAAAGTAATTACGTCGTGATTATGGTACAACACTAGTTTTCGGTAGTGACTGAAGGATCTGTGCAGGTGAATTCAAAGGCTGGAGCATACAGAAAAGTTGTTAGTCCCACATCTTAAAAATATGAGACACTCACCGGCAGTGCCACGTACTCTGTGGGAAAGTATATTACCGATATAATTCTGTTTTTCGTGGTCTCACTAACTTTTGCTTCTAAGCCTGCACAATAGTCAAAGTAAGAACTCAGTCCGATTAAATAACAGCTTTAAAATAAGATAGTAGTAGGAGTCCTGCAATGAATTGTTTAGTTTTATTTTACTGCGTGAAATGAAAGACTGAGAGAAAGATTCTCTTGTTTTCCTAGTTCGCTGTATTTTGAATTTTATATATTCTGCTGCTGCTGCTGCTGATGATGATGATGATGACACGTTTAAGGAGACTAAACACCTAATGTCATCAGTCCCTTATTCCCCATCCTCCATCCCCATGTGCGAAATCAGTGTGCCCTTCTCGTCGTTGATCCCTCTAGTGGATTCGAAGCAGAGCCGGCGCGCCTTGCCACCCAAAAGCGGACGCTTCAACACGCACAGCCATCTGGGTGGGTATCTGTGTTTGTGATGTTTTTAAACACTACTGCAGTATCCTGCTAGTTGT
The DNA here is from genome assembly GCF_023864275.1 of Schistocerca cancellata. Lineage (NCBI taxonomy): Eukaryota > Metazoa > Arthropoda > Insecta > Orthoptera > Acrididae > Schistocerca > Schistocerca cancellata. Next base: position 568,569,469 of record NC_064626.1, read on the forward strand.
AATGGCTTGTGCGAAATTAAAGATGTGGCATTTCTTAATATCGCAAGAAAGACCCCTCTCTCATTTCGAGGTCTTTGCTAACAGGAGGAGGCTGCTGGTAATTTGACTATTTTATACTCATTGTCTTGCAAAAAGTTTGAGGCCCTACTATCATTGTGTGTGTTCACCAATCAGTAAAGAATATAAAAATTGATCTAAGCTTATAACTGTTAGACAAATAGCAACGCATTATCTACAGGATTAGAAGAAGAAACAGGCAGGATTTACAAGTACGAAGGAAAAATAAGTAGTTATCTCCAAAAACAGTTTTCTAACTGGGAATAAAGTTATGTAATATGGTTGTCCAAATGTTTAACGAGAGAAATCAAACAAATTTATTCTAAGAAGTCTTTGTAATGTACCGGTACCACTTAAGTAACAGTTAGCCCTACTGCCGAAGTTACAATACAGGTAAAAGTCGGTAAAAATTTTGAAATAAATCTTTTATGGCTAACATTAATCCTTTCCAGTTTGCTGAGCTTAAGTTCAAATTCATTATGAAGGAATACTGACTATTTTATTTGATAGTAAATGAGGAGGAGCAGAGGATTTGAGTGACTTTATGCCAGTGCCACTGGGGTCCAAACATAAAACATTTCTGCACTGTTGTGTCTGTAATGCAGACTAATGTGTCTTGAGATGGTGTTTAGAATTATGTGCTTATCCTCAAAATGATTGCACTTATATTTGTATCTCTGACATCCCCGTCACTGCTACACATTGATAATTTATTAACTACTGGCTAATATAAGTATAAATAAACACACATGAAAATGAGTAAGTTCAAAAAAATGTTCAAGTGTGTGTGAAACCTTATGGGACTTAACTGCCAAGGTCATCAGTCCCTAAGCTTACACACTACTTAACCTAAATCATCCCAAGGACAAACACACACACCCATGCCCAAGGGAGGATTCAAACCTCCGCAGGGACCAGCTGCACAGAAATGAGTAAGTGCTATCCCCTAAAATTGTTGTACTTTCATTCTATGACAAGAATTATGTAATGCCTCCCCGTCCCCTGTCTTTACATATTTCATAGTTTACTTACAATATATGCACCAACACACTCATCTAAGATTTATCTACCATCTGACACACATTTCGTGGATTTACCTTGCAGTTCTACCTTTTATAATGACAAATGCGATACATATGGCGGAAATGGAGATATCAGGATCAGCTACCACAAGTTGTTACCACAACTTTTATTTCATTTTCACATTTGTTGGCTCTGCCAACTCTAAACCAAATTATCACATTCCAACTTTAAGCACCAACAGCTTATTCATTCCCAATGTTTGGTAGAAACCATTACGAAGGAGGACCCTCTGGAATACGTAAAGAGTGCAGGTCATTGGAAAGTTTCAAACAGAGTCAACTACTGTAGACTGAACTGACAATTTTAATTAATCAACTACAGTCAGTTTCTGCTTAAATACACTACAAATGGCTATAAGAGAATTACCAGGAAAGTTCCTGATTTCTAGGTTATACTAAGTAATTGTTTGAAGGAACATGTGTTGATGAATGAACCAGTAACATGACGAAGGAGTTAATGGTTGGTTGGTTTAAAAGAGGGGGGAAGGGACCAAACTATTAGGTCATTGGTCCCTTGTTTCGAATAAAACAATGCCACAAGGGCGAGAATAAAACAAGCGCGACTGACAAAACAAAACGGAGAGAAAGGAAAAACCACAAGAACGACGGAAGCGCAACAAACACTTAAATGGACAAAGGGGGACAAGGAAACCACAGAAACGCAAGACATAGGTAGAAGAGATTAATACGACAAAACAGATTACCATGGCTGGCTGACCATGAGAATAAAAAGAAAAGCCAGCCACTCTGCAACACATTAAAACCTCCACCCTAAAAGCATTAGGGTGGAGGACACAGAGAGACAAAGGACATGCGCTAAAACTTAGATCAGATGATAAAACCCACTCTCACGAATAAACCGTAAAACTGAATTAGAGGTGTTGTCAGATAAAAGCGGCAACGAGTCCGGTAACCGAAGATTTTCGTCGCAGGGCAGTCATGGCGCAAAAACGAATGCAGGTCAGTTATTGGAATGCCGATCTCCATAAGTGGTTTCTATGTAGCCTATTTGGCCAGCCTGTCAGCAAGTTCATTGCCTGGGTTTCCGATGTGTCCTGGGGTCCACACAAATACCACTGAACGACTGGAGCATTCCAGAGCATAGATGGACTTCTGGATGGTCGCCACCAAAGGATGACGTGGGAAGCATAAGTTGTAGGCTGCTCAAGGAGTCAGTACACAGAAGAAACGACTCCCCAGGGCCTGAACAGATGTGCTCAAGAGCACAAGATGTAGCCACCAGCTCTGCAGTGAAAACACTGTAGCCATCGGGCAAGGAATGCTGTTCAATATGTCCTCCACGGACATATGCGAAGCCGATGTGACCATTAGCCATCGAGCCATCAGTGTAGACCACTTCGTGGCCTTGGTACGTGTCAAGAATCGAGAGGAAGTGACAGTGGAGAGCCGTGGGGTGAACTGAATCCTTTGGGCCATGTGGAAGGTCAAGGTGAAGTCGCGGCCTATGTGTACATCATGGAGGAGTACACGAATGGACCTCGAGTGTAGGTGGTAAAGGAAAGGGCTCCACTTTGGATAGAAGGGATTGGACATGAACTGCAACTGTAAGCCCTAACCTGGGCCACCAGGACGCGGGGGGGGGGGGGGGGGGGGAAGGGGGGGGGTGAGGGGGGGAGGGGGGGCGATGAACCACCGTGGGTGCAAAAAAGGAGACAGTAATTCAGATGCCAGGAGAACTACGAACGTGTGCAACACAACTGGCGAGCAGTCGCGCATGCCTGACCTGCAATGGAGGAACTCCAGCCTCCACCAGGACGTTGGTCACCGGCGGACCCGTCCTTAAAGCTCCCGTCGCTAGTCGAACGCCACAGTGGTGCACTGGGTCGAGTAAACGCAAAGCTGAGGGCGCCGCCGAACCATAGTTAAGGCAGGATTAAAAAAGGGCTCTGTAGAGACGCAGCAGTGTAGAGCGATCTGCACCCCAGTTGGTGTTGCTGAGGCAGTGGAGGGCATTGAGGCGCTGCCAGCACTTCTGCTTTAAGCTGACGAAGGTGAGGAAACCAAGTCAATCTGGTGTCGAAAACCAGTCCTAAAAATCGATATATCTCCACTACAGTGAGGGGATCATCAGTAAGATAAAGTTCTGGTTCCGGATGAACGGTACGACGTCGACAGGAATGCATAACACACGACGTTGCGGCCGAAAACTGGAAGCGTGGGCTGGAGCCCATAATTGCGCCTTGTAGATGGCTCGCTCTAGGCGCCGCTCAGCAACACCAGTACTGGTGGAGCAGTACAAAATGCAGAAATCGTCTGCATACAGAGAGGATGGGGCAGACGGCTCTACAGCTGCTGCTAGACCGTTAATATCCACTAAAAATAGAGATACACTCAATCTAGTGCCCTGCGGGACCCCATTCTCCTGAATATGTGGTGAACTATGGGAGGCACTAATTTGGACATGGAATGTACGAAGTGACAGGAAATTCTGGATAAAAATCGGGAGCGGGCCTAGGAGACCCCACTCGCATATTGTAGCAAGGATATGATATCGCCAGGTCGTGTCATAGGCTTTTCGTGAACCAAAAAGATGGCAACTAGGTGTTGGCGTCCATAAAATTATTGTTCGGTTGGCAGACTCGAGGGACATAAGATTATCAGTGGTAGAGCGACCCAGGCGGAAACCGCCCTGCCACAGAGCCAGTAGACCACGTGACTCCAGGACCCAACCCATTCGCCGACACATCATACGTTCCAGCAGTTTACAAAGAATGTTGGTGAGGTTAATGGGCCGATAACTATCCACATCAAGCGGGTTTTTACCAGGTTTGAGCTCTCGTACGATGGTGCTCTCCCGCTAGTGCGATGGAAAGATGCCATTGCACCAGATCTGGTTGAAGATCACGACGAAATGTCGCTTGTAGTCAGACGACAGATGATGAATTGTCTGACTGTGGATCCAGTCTGGCCCAGGAGCTACATCAGGGCAATGTGCAAGGCTACTGAGGAGCTCCCACTCTGTAAAGTGGGCATTATAGGGTTCACTGTGGCGTGGCGAGAGGACTTTCCCTTCAATCGGCGGTTTGAGAGTCTGAAAGGCTGGGGGGTAATTCTCCAATCCAGATGCACGAGCATAGAGCTCAGCAAACTGCTTGGCAATCGTGTTTGCATTGGTAGATAACACACCATTTATGTTGACACCGGGAACACCTGTTGGGGTCTGGTACCCAAAAGCTCGTTTGATCTTTACCCAAACGCGGGAAGGTGACGTATGGTACCCAATAGTCGAGATGTATCTCTCCCAACAATCCTGTTTCCGAATTTCGGTAAGCTGGCGAATGAGGGCACGGAGCCATTTGAAGGCTATGAGGTGCTCCAAGGAAGGGTGCCGCTTATGCCGCTGTAGAGCTCGCCGACGCTCCTTAATTGCCTCAGCGACTTCCGACGACCACCAAGGGATTGTCTTTCGCTGGGAGCACCCTAAAGAACGAGGGATCGCGTTTTCCGCCGCAGAAACGATCGTTGTAGTTACCTGCTCAACCAATACATCGATGTTGTCGTGTGTGGGAGATTCAACGGTGACAGCAGAGGTGAAAGCGTCCCAGTCTGCCTTGTTTGAAGACCATCTGAGAAGGCGTCCGTGGGCCTGACGCCGGGGCAGTGACAGGAAGATGGGGAAGTGGCCTCTACCACACAGGTCATCATGTGATCTTCAGTGAATTGATGGGAGAAGGCCAGGACTGCAAACCAAGAGGTCAATGGCCGAGTATGTGCCATGTGTCACACTGAAATTTGTGGGGGCACCTGTATTTAAGAGGCAGAGGTCGAGTTGTGACAGTCAATTTTCGACATCTCTGCCTTGACCAGTGTGCCACCCCACAAGAGGTTAAGGAAGTTAAAATCTCCCAAAAGTAGGAAAGGTTTAGGGAGTTCATCAACCAGCCCAGCCAATGCATTCAGGGGTACTGCACCATCTGGAGGAAGATATACTTTGCAGATAGTTATCTCCTGTGTTGTCCTTATCCTGACAGCCACAGCTTCAAGAGGGGTTTGAAGGGGCACAGGTTCACTGCATACTGAATTCAGGACATAGACACAAACTCCAATAGTCACTACGATTCTTGTAAAATCCCCTATAGCCACGGAGGGCAGGGGTCCACATTGTTGGGAACCAGGATTCCTGGAGGGCAATGCAAAAAGCAGGTGTAAAGCTTAACAGTTACTGCAGCTCAGCCAGCTGCAATTCCACTGAAGGATGACATTATCATGAGGTTGGGAAGGCATGAAGCGCGCAAGGAGGCACGTTATGCCTCAGGGTCACCTGCTGCCACCGATTGAGTATTTGTAGCCATTTCTATGGTGGATGGGGCGTCAGTGAGATCCTGGTCCGCAGGGGACGCTAAAATCTCCATCGCACCCTCAGATGCAGAACTGGTAGGGAGTAGTGGTGTAGGGGCCACCAGACGGTCCTGTTTCTTAGCAGACTTCTTCTTAGTTTGCTTGTTCTCTCGCTTCTCTTTAGGAGCTCGCTGGGAAGATTTATCTGAAGCAGCTTCAGGCATGGAGGAAGACTGTGAAGCTCTTCGACCTGCAGCTTTTGACTCCTTGAGCCACTGGCATGTGTCTGCCATGGCATTAGTGGAGACCTTGGGAGAGAGAGCCCCAGGGGGCCTCTTCCTCATGAGAGGAGCTGGAGGAGGCTGTTGCTTCTACAACAGGGGGTAGGGGACCGATGTCCCCTGTGTTTGGAGTAAGATTTGCCCCCTACCACCAAGTGGCAGGTGTATTCTGGTGGCCCAGAGGGCCCACAGTTCATGGCACAGAATGAGGAACCACTGGCACTTGGGACGGCGATGGTGACATAGCTGCAGCTTAGGTCGATGTCAACCGAATGGGATGTAATCTTTCAAATCTGCATTTAGCCTCTGTTTAGGTCAACTGGTCCATGGTCTTGTACTCCATGATTTTCCACTCGTTTTGGAGTACTGGGCAGTTTGGCAAGCAGGGGGAGTGGTGCTCTCCACAGTTGATGCAAGTGGGAGGAGGCACACATGGAGTATCTGTGTGCAATGGACGTCCGCAGTCTCGACATGAGGCACTGGAAGTACAGCATGAAGACATGTGCCTGAACTTCCAGCACATAAAGCACCATGTAGTGGGAGGGACATCACAGCTGTAAAACATAACCTTGACCTCTTCAGGCAATGAATCACCATCAAGATGAAAGCACTGGTAGCAACCCTGTTGTCTTTCAGTCTCCTGTAAATGCACTGGATGAAATGAACACCTCGCTGTTCTAAATTGGTGAGGAGCTTGTCGTCAGACTGCAAAAGGAGATCACGATGGAAAATGATCTCCTGGACCATGTTGAGGCTTTTATGGGGAGTGACGGAAACAGGAATATCACCCAACTTGTCACAGGCTGGGGATGCTGTCTGAATCAAGACTGCACCGTTTCGCACCTTGGACAGTGCTGTCACTCCTCCAAACTTATCCTCAAGGTGTTCAATGAAAAATTGAGGGTTCGTAGGTAGAAAGGAGTCCCCATCAGTTCTGCTACAGACTAAAAACTGAGGCGAATATGGCTCTCTCTTTTCTGTAGCCCTACATTCCTCCCATGGTATAGCAAGGGAGGGAAACAATTTAGGGTCGTACCTGTCGGCATTGTATTTTATCTTGCCCTTCTTAGAGACTGCTGGTGCCATATGGTCACCAGCAAGAGATGATTTAGTCCACTTCATTGTGTGTCATCCGCCCTGATGCCACCCACTCTGATCAGGGGCTCTCCCCATGGGTGCCACCCAGCCACAGCAAAGACCAACTGGCATGATGGCCATTGCCAGGAGTCCTGATGCCCCAGGAAAACAGGCATCTACTCCTTGGCATACATGGGATGTTTACAGCTCAGACATCAGCAGTGTGATCCCTGTGTTGTCAGGGGGCTACCATCAAATGGGTACATGACGGCCCCACCACAACAGACTGGCTACTGTGCTGGATATTGTGTGCAGAGAAATCCAATATTATCGTGGGGGTGAAAGAGGACAGGAGACAATGGAAGAAGATGACATACCCAGAAAAGTGTCCTCGTCCAAATAGTTGAAACACAGGTGGAGATGCAAAGCCATGACAAGAGATTCAGGAGATCGAATCTAAGAGCACTATAGATAATTCATGCATCACGTACGGCATCCTTGCCCATATGACCCACACTTCTATAGATTTTTGAAAGTGGCAGGTCAAACAATAGAATGGGACCTGAACTCCCAGGGCCAAAAAGTGAGAGACCCCTTTTAGTGGCCTCTTACGACAGACAGGAATACCTCTGGCCTTTTCTAACCCCCGAACCCACAGGGGGGAAGGGGTTAATGCTTGCCATTGATGAATGAACCCATAACATGGCAAAGGAGTTAATGCTTGCCATACCTGTATCATTTAAATCAAACTACGTGTGTCCCTTAGGTCATTTTAAATCACAAACACTCTGCGAGCTCCAACTGAATTTTTTTTTGGATATAATAGGGCTCCCAACCTAGAGTCTTGTTGCACTATCAGTCATTTAGTAGTTCAGTGTGCCTCAGAGAGCTGAGTATCTTGCTTTTAACTCAGCAGATTATGAGGATGGTTTGACTCTTATAAGGAAAAAATCCTTCTAGAGCTAAGTTTTAAGCCAATGGAGTGGGTGACTATTAAAGTGAAATAGTCATTAGTGGGAACAACTGGGGCATCTGACACTTCATACTTGAATTAGGCACATGAACAATGATTTAGAAATTTTCAGTATTACCAAGAAAGGAAACTCTAATACGTGGGAAGAAAAAGAAGATTATGATGATGATGGTGATGGTGAGGTGGAGGTGAGGTAGAGCTCCGTCCAGGTCATCTGCCCTTTCCATATCTGCTCCTGGAGCATCGAGGGAGCCTTATAATTCTCTCAATAATTGCAATAATTGGATAAACCATTAAGCCGTCAGCACACGGACCATGCATCCGAATGTTGAGTGTTGAGGGTGCTGAGTTTCTGACGTCATAGCGTTGAATAGCACGTTTGGGAGTCTTTCAGAACATGCAGAGCAATATCTAGCATGTCAAATATCCTGAGCATGCATCTGAACGTTGACCAATCGGATGGCACAACACCACCTACGTCACATGCACACCATCTCCCTTCAGCATTGAGCTGTGAGGTGTCATATTGGCATTCAGTTCAAGCCTACATGTATATATGTCATTTCTGAGTACCAGCAAATTGAGAATCATTCGAAACCTGTTGTTAACTGTGTGATTTGTTGCAATAAAATAATGAGAGACATCGTATTCGTGGCAAAAGAATTATTGTAACTTGTGTATCATGAGATTATAGCATTTAAAGTTAGCAACACACTGAGGATCCACGAAAAACACATTGTTCTTGGGACAATTTGTTGTAATTAAATTTCAGTTAGTAACACATCTATGATTAAAGCTTTAAGCAAGTGGCAAGATCTCATAAGTAGACCCTCATTGAATGATAGTATTCTGCCATCCAATGTGTCTGCATTGTGGTATAAACTTGTCAACAACACACTGCCCACCAATCAGTGTTTAGCCGATATTCAGCTTCTCGCTTCCCCCAACTGTGGCAGGTGTGGTGTACCTGATACCAGAGAACACCACCTGCAATGTCAAGCTGTTTCTGATGTGTGGAGGACTTGCCAGTTAATCGTTGCTCTCATCACGCGAACTACGCCAGCCCTCGTCTCTGTTGATAGTGTCATTGTACCTGATTTTAAATATTTCCCATGTGCAATACACAATACTGCTGTGTGGTTGTTGGGCCATACTGTCTATACCCTCATCGACCGGCAAATTCATGATGGACTCACCTTTTTGACTTACATTTGGGAACAATATGCTAAGATCAAAAACAGTGAAAAACACCATGAATATTTTGCCAATTTCTCATCAGCTGCATTGCACCATGCATATGTGAAACAACTCTAACTCTAAGACGTGTATGAGCTCCTCTCCTCTCAACTTCCCTCAATTGTCCATTTAGTATCACAATTGAGTGTTGATGATTCGTACACTGATCTCATTCTTGTGTCTTAAATGTTCTAGGAAAAATAAGTCTAGATATATAGTTAGCATCAGGTGGTGAAATATAACCAGTCTCCATGTATCTGTCTACCTTTGTTATATGTCTATGTATAAACTAGTATATATGTATATATATGTTCATATTAGGAAAAAAAAGGAAAAGGAAAGGAAGAAAGTTAGAGAGAGAGAGAGAGAGAGAGAGAGAGAGAGAGAGAGAGAGAGAGAGAGAGAGAGTAATTGAGTAATAGGACGTGGTTCCACTTGACGAGTATGCAAAAAAAAATGCACAAAAAATGAAAAAATAAAAAATAAAGAAATAAAAAATAAAGAAAACAAGAAAGAAAGGAAAAAACAAAAAAATTGTTGTCACTTTAGCGTAGTCAGTAGCGTTGATGATTCAAGGCCAGATACGTGAACTGATGATAGTTCACATCTCGCTAAATCTAATTTTTTTTTTCATAATATTCACGTATATAATAGGTTCTGATGCTTTATTACTAGTTTAATGTAAGTATATACTACAATATTTGATGTTATGTTAATATAAGTTCACCTTTTTTGAGGAGTGAGTTTGTTCGATTGGCTTAATGTACAGGACAGCTTGCGCTACTTGTATAAAGATATGTTGTTCCTTTTTCTTTTGAGTTTCATGATTTACAAGTTGTTAAGTTTATGCTACTGGGTAGGAACAGTGATCAAGTAAGAATGACTTCAGGGTTTTACTAAAATGTGGGGAAGATAAAATAGTGTTTATCTTATGTGGAGAACTAATGCAAATTTGTGTCCCACTGTTTGTAATGGAACTTTTATAAACCTGTGTCCTTATTGATTGGACAAGGTACTTTCCTTTTTGTCTTAAAACATGTACATTGATACTGAAGTTTTTATTTGTGTATATTACATATAGAACAATATGACTAGGATATGAACAATGGAGGAAATGTGCGTTTTAATACAGCTAACGAGGGAATTTTACTCAGCCTGTTGAGTAAACCGTGTGATTTATGAACTAGAAACATCCCACAACTGCCATTGGAGAGCGTTGCGATTGCATATACCATGCTGGGGCCCATGTACCTTATGCTCAAGTTGCATCATTCCTGAGCGTTCAGCAGCACGTTGAACTTGACACGCTCAACATTAATGTTCGACAGCACAGTCCGTGTGCTGACGGCTTTAACATTTGACAGCATGGTCCATGTGCTGACGGCTTTAGGCGATATTCACATCAAAGCCGACAAGAGCCATACTGATCACACAAATCAAAATGATAATGGGAACAAATAGAGAACACAGTTCAGTTCCCGGAAAGTATTTTTAATTTTGAAGAGGGAAGAAGGCAGCAGTGATATGCTTTCATCTTTTAGCATACAAAAAGCATTATGCGAAATTGCAGGGATACTTTGGTTCTCAAAAATGAGTTGAAAGATTAAAATGCATTTAGGCCAATACAAATCAACCATGGAACCAATAACCTGTTGTGGCAAGGAGTGTTGGGAACTCACATAAATATACTTAGAGTTCTAGAATTGGACCACTTGAGAAGAGCATGTAGAATTTTCCGATGTGACCGTGTAGGAAATGAGGAAATAAGAAAAAGAACATAAAACCGACATAGGATTATGGATGGAATGGAAGAAAGACAGGTAGGATGGTAACGTCATTTCAAAAGAGTGGAAAAAAGCAGGGGGCCTCAGATAGACTTACAAATCCAAAGTTAGTGGGACAATTGTGTTCCAAAAACCAGGAAAGGTTTAAACACTCTGTCCATCTTCCCTCATTGTATTACATGACTATGTTACCTGTAAGTTTCCATGGGTCTTCATCACTCAGTGGTAAGTATCACTCTACTCATTCTTTTATTACGGTCTGTAAATCCTGTTTTGAGAAATGTATTCCAGAAAAGTAGAATGAGCCAATATAACCATTAACAAATGATGCATTTTTAGCAACTGTATTAATAATTTACTATCTTTTAATTGTTAGAAAATATTTGTGCTTACTCAAGCTAAATTTAGCACAGTATAGTTATTAGGAAAGCCATATCTTTGAAAAAACCTGCTGCTCCTTCGTCATTTATCTGTACTACAATATAAAGCAAAGTAATTGTTTAAGGTTGTTAGCAAAAATCTCAAAAAGTTCTCGACTGATTTACTTCATATTTTTGCACGATTTAAACTTTGGACAGATACAGGATTTAAAAAAGGGGAAATGTTGTTAGCAAAAATCACAAAGAATTCCTAACCAGTTTACTTCAAAATTTTAAACTATGTTCTACTAAGCATTTGGAATTTTCCCACAATACTCTAATAAATACTCATATGAATGTAAGCTATACATTTTCTTAAACAACAATGTTCACATCTTGTATTAAAACAAACTACGAGAAAGAAAATGCTATGCCATGCTGTGAAAATTGTGAGTTTCTTTCTCGCACTCAGTTTTAACTACAATAGCAGGGCATTTTAACTATCACAAAAAATTGTTTCTCCCATATGTATTCTTTGTCCTTATACATAGTTTTATACAAAAATTGTGTACACAACTATGTACTGTTTTGTTTTCTTCTTCACAATTGTTTTACAATAAAACTGTGAATGAACTAGAACTTTGTAGTCCTGCCCATTTGCAAATTGAAACTATGCAAAATATTGTCATTGAAGCTACTATCCTCACAGATTGAAGCAAGCAATATTAGTTATTTTTGTTCATTACAGTGAGTGTTTTAGGACATCTTGCCAACTGTGTCATTCATGATTTAAGTAATGAAAAAGTGCATCAGTTACTTATTTTTTCATGCTTAGCACAATGCATTTTGAGAATTTATTCTCATTTTCAAATGCGTTTGTTTACTTGAATATTTTTGGTGATGTTTGTGTGTGTGATTTCCTGTCTCTTTTTCATTGAAGATGGCTTTTTGAGGTTACAAGGTACTGTGCTTCCTCCATTGCATAGAGTGTCACACATGCAAATCATCACTTACGCTGTTTGTTTATGTAATCAATACCTGCTAAAACATTATTTGCAGTTATGGAAAACAAGCTCGAGACTTTTCATATCCCTTCACAGCCGATACATTTTTGTCGTCCCCCCTCCAACTTTTTCTGCTTACTCTGCTTTCTTGTCTTTATAAGGGCCTCCATGACATAATTTACAACTATTTACTCACATAACACCAAAGTTTTGTAGCACTGTAATGTGCCAAAACCATGCTTCCATGTTGATTCTTTAGAACAGTTTTTTATTTTAGGGTACTTTTCCATATAAATGTATTGAGTGTTCATTTGTGTTCTAAAATAATTCATGCTCTGATTCCACAGAAGGATGTAGAGAATCACATCGAGTCACACCTACCACATCCAGCGACACCATTGGCAGAGGATTACACAGTGGTCAGATGGCTCCAACTGGGCCATCACAGCCAGAATGCAGAGCCTTGCTTGCTTGCTTGCTGTACTTTAACATCAAAATTAAACACAACTCAGAACTATAAAAAATATTTGCTTGAAACAAATTTTCTTGACACTTGTAATTTCTACTTTGTGAAAAAGAGCTAAAAATGAAATTAGATTTTTGACCGCATCTGATCAATTTGTTTTTGTTCATTCACACATCATGTTTTGTAAGTTCTGTCATAAAGGACAGCTTTCTTGTTTAGTTGTACTAGAATTGAGTTCACATGACCATATGTATACTGCACTCTCAATAAGGAATCCTTCATGGAAGGCAAACTGAGCTGCTGTTTATGCATTATTCTCTAAAAGATGGTATTCCACTGTAAACTATCTTCTTAACAAAATTGAAAACAAGGGAAGGAAGGTAGTGGATCTGTAATCAAACATCACTTGCTTAAATCCACATTTATGAATAGGCATTACTACAGCACACTTTAGTCTTTCATGAAATACCCTTTGACTCATCAACTGGTTACAAAGGTAACTCAAGGGTGGCACAACCAAATAAGATGAGATTTTAGTACTGTAGTTGAGGTCCTATCATAGCCAGAAGAGCTGCTGTTTTTCAATGACCTGTTTTTTTCTTACCGCTTTAAAGCTGATGTTTGCTAGTGGAGAATGCATTGCCTGTCCAATAAAGTCTAACGGATGCACTTTTAACAGACCGTTTTTCAGTCTCTCAGGTTTTCTTGGCATGATGGATTAATGTGCTTCCAGGTTTGTTGTCAAGTCCTTGTTTCCATTTTATGCACAATATCCTGAAGACCAACTAGCCATCTTCTTCAGGTGCTGCAAGTTTTGCTGTTATGTCTACATGGCATCCAGGCAGTAAATACACATAAAAGAAAAATTTGCAGATGGATGGGTCAGCCATTGAAATATTGTGCCCAAAATGGAAACAGCAACTCAGCAGAACACCTGGAAGCGGACTGTTATTTTTCCCATGTTTTGACCTAGTGTCGGTCACTGAATTTAGTAGCCATTGATCTGAATTTCATATGACTGTCCCAGTGCTAATGCCATCTTAGAGTTGGGTACCACTTGTCTTACTGTGTTTATTTCTTTCATGCTTGATAGGTAATATTGCTCCAAATTGTCCTTGCCTTGTTCTTGGAATTTTGAATTTTCTTTGTAGTTACACGGTTTTCTCCCTTTTGGTGAAACACTGAAGGCTTTTGCAATACTGCTTGTGGGCCATTCTAAGCCTTGATTAGAGTTAGTCCTCTGCATTAAATAAAGATCTCTTCCTGGCACAAGATATTTGGATCTCAGATGTTAGCCACCCTTTCCCAAAGATTTCATTGTAATTGTCACTGACTGCAGTAAAGGACAACTATATACATTGTACAAATATTTTTAGAAAAAAAATTCTCATCTACTGCAACCTTGGTAAACTTATCCACATTCTTCATCTTGTAAATTCTACCTGAAATATCGTAATTCAGTCAGCATTTTTGATTCTGTGAAATTTTCCTTTTCCTTTCTTAGTTAAACCTGACTTATGAGAATGCTTTAGTGTTGCTATTTGACCATCACGATCAAATAAACCATTTGTTAAGGGACTCTCATCTATTTCACTAAAGAAATTCAAATTAAGAAATAAATTAGCAGTTGCTGTTACACGATGACATCCGGTTCTTTTTGGGAATGTTACTGTGGGGGTGAACTGAAGCTGGACATCAGTAACTCAATCAGAAGTGTTTCAGATGCGATCTATCTTGAGAAACTCCTCGTCCACTTATTTCTACTATGTATTGTTAGTGGCCCTCACTATTTGCTTAATGAAGTTTAAAACAATTCCTGTTGGGGCCTCAAAGACCATCAGGGCTATCTTTTATTATTCCAAGACTGTTATTGAAGAACAAAACTCAAACAGCTTGTAAATTTCAGCAGGCACTGAGGTCTTTGGCACAGAACTTAATGCACTTTTTGGAGTATGTAGTCACTCCCCTTTCCGCATATTACATCCGCAGTGACACTAAATAGAAACCCGTTAATATCTGCATGACAACATTGAGATTTATTTTTTGACATGTGCATTCTATGGGATGTAAGAATAGAAGCATATTTAAAATCAACATTGCTACCAACCATGCAGTTAACATGAAATTTATTCCCTAGAATGTAGATACATAAATAATTTACAGACGTTTTTCTAATTTGTAAGGTTCCCCAATTTCTTGGTTTGTATGTGTTGAGAGAGTGTTAAAATGTTTGTCAGAATAAAGAATCCCACCCAGAATCTTAAGCTAGGATGCGAAGACGACAACCCTATCTTATATTGTGATTGTGGCAATCACCGATAATCTGTTACCCAAGTTTGTTGAAGCATTATATACCACTAAGGAGTCAGTTTACTGGGCAAAAAACAGTATTCCAAGATTTATGTGAATATTTGAAGCAGTTCAATGTTTTAGGTGAAGAGCAACTGTGGTCATCACAACAACCAAGAGTATGAAGTATACTGCTTTTCTTGTACAACATATGAGGAGGCTATGTTTGGCTATATAACAATCACTTGCATTCTAAGAACATTTTAGGGTATAAATGTAATGAATACAGAATGATGTTTAATAATTTTGTATGTCTTATTAATCCCAGCAAATGACAGTGTTCTCATGAATCTGATGATAATTACAGACAATTACCATCAAAGAATGAAGCATATATAAAACTCTGTTTCACAATTTATTCTTGCTCTGTGAAATTGTAAGGTAAACATAATGCTAACTATGGAAAATAATTATATAAAACTGAAAACTGCTTGTAAATAACTACAAAATAAAGAAATAGCTGGGCATATTTGTGATTACTTTTAACCTTAGACTTATTTAAGGTTACAGAATACTGTGATGTTCATATAGTAATTCAGTGCCCTGATTCTAATAGGGAAGATATGATTTTATACCGAGCTTCATTTCTTTAAGTACTGTCAAATTCTGTCTTTTAGTGAGACATTCATAAAACAATGAACAAAACAAAATTCAGCTCTTTTGTTTCTCTGCAAGCATAGCTGTTAGTAACAGAATTAAAATCCAGCTGAAACAGTAATGAAATAATCCATAATATTATGGAATGAACTGTGATGTGTAGAAACAAGTATTGTCTAATGGCAAAGAAAAGGCTGGAATTATTACTAGCACATGACATTCTGTTACTACTGTTGTGGCCTGACAGTGTATTTGCCTTCAGTGTCAGTCAACAAGTTTATAAACTCCAGAGTATTCAGTAACTTCATTTATACAAGGAAGCATCATAAATGTATTATCAAACATGTCAGAATAATAAGCAGACGAAGACATTCTTTAAATAGCTCCTATTTGTATTAGCAATCCAGAAGTACTAAACTGAATGAAAAGCAAAATGCTATATGCTTTGGGCACAATACAGCTTAGAAAATTGCAGAATCAATATGTATGTATATGTTAGGCAATGTATGGAAATGATAAACACCACCATAATGTCTATACTGGACAAATAAATGAAAAAAAATTGAGTATGAAGAACTAAGGAAACTAAAATATTATTTACAATAATGGAAGAATTATGAAACTAGGTCACTTAAGTACAAATGTGTGTTTAATAATAGGCCTCAACAACAAATTACTTCATGCATCATTTTACAAAGATATCAAACAACTGACAATTGACACACGACTTATTCTCACTGCCTACAGAACATCAATGATGTTCGGTCATTGTTGAACTGAGTATCTGACTAAATAAATTTTAAAACGTAATATATTTAATTCATTTAATTATATGTTACTTCTCTTACAGAGAAATGCCGGAAGACAAATTACTTACAAAATTTATGTATTTTACAAGATGAAAATTTGTGTAACATGAATATATCACTACATAGCTTTTCCTTCCTCAGGAAATTAGTACATATTTCTTACACACACAAGTATTTTCTAGCAAAATAACCTCTGTTGTATACAATTATCTTTAGTATGTTTCGTTGTCATTGTCTCAGATAGCTTCAAAACTTCTGTCATATGAAGGTATAAATCAATCAACTCTCACAAATTTATGGACATGTATTAACTCTTCTCCTCTCATGAATAACAACAACATTCACTATGAATTAAAATCTCTTCATATTAATAAGCAATCTACAAACATTTTGAGCTACAATGACAAAGACTTATTTATCATCTTGAACTTCTGAATCCATTGCAGAATGATGAAACTAGACAGAAGATGCACAGTTTCATTTGAAATAAAATATCAGAAATTAGAAAGTATTATTTATTTTCATTTGTACAAACTCCTGAAAGCAGTGCAAAAGTTATGAATTGTATGAGTGGTCTTGATAATCCTGCCACATTATCGCACTTAAAGGGACCACATTATCATCAGATGAAATATTTTTTATATAACTCAATACATGAAGGTCGGCACTCTAATGTCAAGTTTCCTCACTCCATACAAGTACAAATACAAAGAAGAAATAGGAAGATATAAATTAATGGTAATGTACTGAACTGATGAATAATGATGATAGATAAATAACAGATAGTTTTCTGCAAAGTCCCTGACTTTTGCAGTAAGAACACTGCATTAAAAAGATACAGTACAACTTCCAAATCTCATGAAACAAGTTGTCACTGAGAAATTATTTAATAGCTTTGTCTGACAGTACTTCATCACATAGGATTCTGTGGGGACAGAAGGTTATCATTACAGATTCAAAGATGAGTGAAGAATTTAAATCCAAACCTGCAGTAGACTGTAAAACCAATAGAGGTATTTGAACAAAAGGAATTGGTTTCTTCTCCTCCCAAACATACTTCATTACACATTCTTGTTTTGCCTACCACTCCCAGGAACAGGAAACTGATTGTTAGTAATCAAAAGGTCAACGTTGAATTAAAGTAGTTTCCTGCTGCTTTGAAGATGCCTGAACTGGTTGGATTGATTAAAGCCAGTCTGCTTGGTTCACCTGATATTGTGAGAGGAACATGACAAACCATTTGGCAACAGTAGTCAGAGAAAAGTAATGAATATAGGTAGTAGCAATACAGCCCCTGAAGTATTAATAGCTAAAGCAGAACTGTAAGGAGAAGAAAAAATTCATACTACTGGTGTCAGTGAGGAGTTGATAAAAGAACAGAAATTTTTCAGAGTCTGGAGAACAATATTGCAACAGCTGTGCTCACACCTTCAACACAGGTTTTGTAAAAAGCAGCATCCATGATGTATCTGACTTGAGTTTCTTGACTTCTAATCAGGTTACTGTAAGTACTGAAGTTTTATCAGACACCTGTGGAATTTGAGTGAGGAAAGTGCAAAAGTACAAGCACAGGTATAAAACTTGCAGTTAATCTAGAGCTGGAAGTACAGATGTAAGTTCTAGCTGTTACTGATAGCTCTCCACCTAAGAGAGATAATAGAGGATAAGAACTGTTGCTGTCATTACAGAAGAAGGGAAGCAATGTCTTCTTTCAGAAGTGATTGAACCAGCTCGTACACAGACAGAGACAGTGTTTGTAAGTGACAACCTTCAAAACTGATTAGATGGCTATAAAGAACAAGGCAGATAATTAGTCTGCTGCATCTGAAATCAATGTTCCATCAAATGAAACTAGTGAAGAGGAAATGTGGAGCGAGACAACATAAAAATGAGAGAAATAAAAATGAAGAACCTAAACATGAGCAAAATAAAGATGAAATGAGGCGGACTGTTCACTAAGTAAAAGAAAGATGTTCACGAGAACAGTCTCCAAAAAAGATGAGAAAGACATACAATCTGACTGTTGGATGTCTGACCAGAATCCAAAGTTCTCTCTTTTAGAACAACGAAACAACACAGAAACAGCTGCACCTGCCTTCTGTTCCAGTGAAAATGCACGAGTGGCTTAACCATGTGTGTTTTTTTGTTTTGTTTTTAGTTACTGTAAATTCAATATTATTTTAAATACACCAGTTGCATAGGTGGCCAAAGAAAATTTTTGACTGGAAACCAGCTTAGAGACATGAATGCAGCACACCCTAGCATTCTTGGAAAGATCACACAACAAAATAAAGGAGCATCAGGGAGTATGCAAGGATGATGCCCTGAATAGAAAGGTTTGGCAGAAGATAACAGGAGTACAACAAATTTTATTAATTTGTATTTATTAATCCTATAACATATATCAGCAGTAGTTCTGTAGCTAGTATTGTTGTGGGAGTCTTTTAAATAAGAAGACCTATACCATTTGATATTAATTTTACTTTCCATGGAATGTTCTACCCTGATAATGACTGTTACATGTAATTAACCATAAAATATACCCCAGTATTTGTCAACGTTAAATGTCTTGAACTTATTCCAACCAACTCTTAATTTTATTTGAACAACTGTTGGATTTTAATATTCCAAGTGTTAGAAAGCTCCCTGAAACAGGGCAAAAAATAATAATACATTCTGTAAAATCAGTAGAGGGTCCAGGAAATCTGAAGAAGCTATTTATTTGTTTTAGCCTCCAGTTGATAGTTAAATTTCTTTAGCTAGTTGAAGTTGTGAACTGAACTGAGTGGAAGCCCACCAATACATTTAATATTTTATCATGGAATTTTGCATTTTTTTAAATAGAATACTGGTTTTCAATGTAATACTGTTGATTAAATGTAATACTGTTTCCCAAATGTAATATTGTATGCTAGTTTTCCCACAATAATAACAAAGCTTTTTATATTAATTTCACATGTAAGAAATAATGTTTACCAATATTTTAGAGTCAAATAAGAACATTTATCGTATCCTTGTGATTTTAAAATCACTGTTGTTATTTCCTCTGTGTAATGGTTTTCTGCGAGTGGTAACTGCTGCTATCTTAGGAGTTCTGATGAGTGGCTTACTTGTCATTCTCATCTGTTCTATAAGCTTAACACTGTAGAATTTTAAATTAGTAGTTTAATTTTATTCAGAATATGTTCTGCAATATTCATAAAGATCTACTAATATGAACATAATGTATCACCTTATTTTGATGGTGTGAAACCTTTATTTAACAGTATATGTTAAAGTGTTAACACTAAATATTCTTCTACAGCAATCTCTGTAAAATACTGTCTTCTATAGACAGACTCCATCAGAATGCTAGTTTCTCTGTTTGAAATTTATTTTGTTGATGTTAAGTGAAACCCCAGTAGTATAAATCACTATTGTAACTATCCCTGAGATACCATGACAGGAATTTGCTGCCAAACTTTGGAGACGTAAAAATGGTTCCAATAATTAGTTTTTGTCAGGGTTCATTGTATTTTCCTTTTTGATGTGTTTTCATCACATTAGGCAATTCACCATTATCAATGTGACAGAAAGCATAACTCTTTTGATGGCAGTACGCTGTTCAGCTGTTTCAAATTTACATTCATCCAGTTTTACCCACAGATTCAGTTGTGTACACATCTCTCTCTCTTACTCATGCTATCTCTGCTGTCCGTGTAAAATGATCCTTCATTTATAGAAAGTTATAACCCACTATTCAGCTCCGCAATTCATGGAGAATTTTTTGCTGATGATATGTCCAACAATGGAAAATCCAGGATGGAATGTAATAATTTTATGAAAAGGATAGTTGCTACTCACCATATATGCTGAGACGCAGATAGGCACAACAAAAGGACTGTCAGAAAATGAGCTTTCAGCCAACATGGACTTTGTGTGCGCGTGTGTGTGTGTGTGTGTGTGTGTGTGTGTGTGTGTGTGTGTGTGTGTGTGAGTGAGTGAGTGAGTGAGTGAGTGAGTGAGAGAGAGAGAGAGAGAGAGAGAGAGAGTCCAACAAAGGCCATGTTGGCCAAAAGCTCATTTCCTGACAGTCTTTTTGTCGTGCCTATCTGTGACTCAACATCACCGCTATGTGGTGAGTAGCAACTATCCTTTTCATTATATTGGTAATATGTGAAAGTTCTTTATTTTGTAATGGGCCCATATCAATATTTACATACACGTACACATGTCTTGCCTTGTATATGCCCAAATACGTATGTTTCTCCATTATTATTTCACCCACTGTATGTTTCTGACTAAAACTAGTTCTACGTCCCTCTTTGTCAACAGCCTGTAGAGTTTTGGCTTATAAAATTGGTTTTGTAGCAGGGTTCCTCCTTTATTCATGGCTAAATTAGTCTATGTCGGCAAAACTGATGACAGCCAATAATGTATTTTTGTAAGCCCACATAATGTGTCTTTCACTCGGCTTCTGGTAAACAAGAAATTTGACCACTTTAATTACTGACTTCATTGTGTATTTTATTTATGGCTCACAAAACTAGACAAACAACTGAATCCTCCTTGCCACAGTTAAATCTGTTCCTAAGAGGTTTTCTGCATACTCCCACAACTGAGAATTACGTTAATTATGTGTTGTACTTTGATTGTTTTTCTAATAAAGTTAACACAAACAACCATTTTAACTGATGACATAAGGTTCCAAATGTAACTGCAATTACCCTATATAATCACATTCACTTTTCTTTTATAATGCAGTGGGCATACTGCTTCTTATAATGGGATGATTGTATTACGACACAAGAAAAACTACAAAATTACTATGATGTTTACAGCTCAACTATTTTATCGATCCTTTACATCAGTGTGTTATTTTTAGTACCGGAAAAATATATAAACTACAATATAATGTGTGCCATCAATTTTTATGAAGAAATACAAAACAGGAACAGATTATATTGTTTCATACCTAGGTAAGACAAGGTAGCAATTGTAACATGTTGTTGGTTGCTATTACAACTCTTTATAATAAACTGTGACAGCATACAAACTTGACATTTTGCATTATGCATGTATTATTCATTTTCCTGAGAAGTAAGTTTCATTCACATCAATTGCTTTTCATTTTGGAGCCTAAAGTATGCCACATTATATCATAACCCGTCACAAATTATAAAGTTGCATTTAGTGAGGCACACTGATCTATTGAGGTCTATAAAGCATTAATCTCAAAGAAATATTAACCCCACTTACTCTGTGATCTTGCCTTATTGCACGTACTAACTGATTGTGATGTACACTGAGGTTAAAATCACAAAAAAATTAAAATTAATGATCTCTGGCAAGTTTTATTTTGCAAAAAAAATATTAGAAATATAATCAAACAGCAACATATTTAAGTACACCAGTAATAAATAAAAATTAAAGCTACAATACATACACATATTTCTATTTAAGTACACCTATAAGAATATATTCAAACCCCAGGTTATGCCACTAAGTCAGGTAATAACATATTTCTTCTGGAACTTTGGTCCTTTATGTCCCTTCTTTTTAATATAAAGTGCTAAATGTTGACAATATCACAGTACTGACATCTATGGAAAACATTCTAGTACATTACTTAAAAATATCTGCCATTTGTCTGAATACTAAAATACACACCAACTGTACACACAATAGTATACAGTAAACAAGAACAATGACATATAATCTCTTCCTAAAAGCTATACACATTTTCAAAAGCTTTTCTGCACCTGAATTACAAGGCAGAAACTAAAAATATCTTCAGAATGTAAAAGAAACTTACTGCTTCAGTTAGTCCCATAAAGTTTCTTATCAAGTAGTGTGCTGCTTCAGCACAGGCAATATGAGCACTCACACAGAATGCACTGCATATTCATTTGCTTCAGTGTGAAGCCTGCGTACACCATTATTAGTTTATTCAACACAACCAAAGCAGTAGCGACACACAAATAATGTCTAAGGTAAGTGAAAATCAACAGCATATGCAACGTGACAAAATGTTACGAAAACAATAACTTAGCTACTATACAAATACATCTGCAGCAGCTACAAAAACTGTCTTACCATAGGCTTTCACTTTTGTACCTTTTTAAACCTCTCAAACATTTATTATTCTTATATAATTAATACAAAAATAACATCATACTGCTTGTTTCTTTCCCGTTATTACAAGTTGTTTTAACTACTGAATTAGTTTATTCGATTATGAAGACTCTGATGATTTATGGGAAGGACTCTTGTTGTGCTAGATAATTTATGTCAGTCTATATTTTAAAATTCCTAACACTTTCTGTAACACATGCACCAGTAAATTATTTTTGGACATCAAAGAAATATGAAAGAGAAATATGCTGGTGACAGCTCTCAACATGGATCTTGATTTTTCACATTTTAGAGTCCAGATTTTTAAATGGCATGTCCATAATTTGTTATTATCTTTCAAGTAATTTAGGCACTGTTCACTACTTACATCACCAAGTTACACGGCACCAAAAAATATTTCAACATTCTATGAAAAATGTTCCAAATCTCCCATTGCACCACAACAAATAACTGGACAAGATGTTAACATAGCAAATCTTAAAAATTTATACATTTCAGTTGTGTTAATTCCACAAACAGGAACAATCTACAGATAACCACACTGATAAAAATCTCACCATTTTAAAACAGTTACATGAAATATTTTACATTAATCAAAACTGCTGCATTAGTTACCCCCATTTTCATTCGAGCAACAAGAAAATACTACAAAAAACAATGAAACACAATAATGAACAACTGTAAAATAGTAACTTTCTTAAAACACACATGTGAATTACAACAAGTTATTAAAATGCTATGATGAAGGCAAACAGTCTACAAAATGCCATTAACACAGATATAGTAGCATACTTTCTCAATTATTTACTTGATTCATATGAGGTGATACAATTACAGTATTACCATAATAAAAGGGTGTATAAAAGGGCCAGGTTCTACTAAACAGCACAGCATTAAAAAATACTCTTAAGTTTTCTTCTTCCTTGTCTCCACTTAAAAAACTATTTTTCATCCCAACACTCATTATGTACACAGAATTAAAGTTACTAATGCACGTTTATCATAACTTACATGAAATTTGAGGCAGTTCTTATGGAGGCAATAGAAGTGGGAAGAGTTACTGAATTTCTTACCAACATACCAACATATCATATCTTTCCTTCATTTTCTTTGCTTTTACAGTCCATTTGGCAACTAATAAAAACAAATGAGCCTTAACTAAATGTAAATGAATTAAATAATTTAATGACCAAAAGATTATAAAGTGTCACACATGGCAATGTTCTGGTTAGTTTCATACACTGCATCAGGACCGCTGAAGTAGGACAACTGGAGGACAAACAAGCTGAAATGCCACAAATACACATTAAATGAAATGACACAAATCATCCACACTTACCCCACAATAATAGCAAATCAAATTACTGAACTATCAGATGCAATATTAATGCAATGGACTGATAGAATATCATAATTTGTGCTGGAAATATGAACTTGCATGATGAGGACTCTCGATAGTTTACGACAATACTCTTTACTGGATTCACAAGCCCCCCTCATACTCGTGCACCTTAGTTTGAGTGGCAGCCTCTTCTTGTGGGCTGCCTTTGGGCAAGTGCTAGCACTCTGGGCAGTTAGGTTTAGAAGAAGAATCTGGCAGCAGCACAGCATGTTCCTCTCCTTCTACTGCTACTTCACCTTCCACTTCTTCCACAGGCTTTGCACTACCATTTGGAGGACTGCGGGCAGGTGTGTTGCCTGTTGACCTGCGACGTTCTGCTTCTGCTATGTATTGCTGCAGCAGGCTTTTATCGGTCTGTCAGATGAAAAAATTAAATCTTCACTAAAAACTGATAAATCATGAGAATTATATTAAGTAAGGGGAAAAAAACAGCTGTATGTAATGTAGATTTGTTAAATATTATATCAAACATTACAGCTAATAGCAAAAATGCAGGAATTTTGCTCAGAGTCATTTCACATAATTTCAACCTAAACTTTCCTCATTGTTACAGACAGTAAACAGAATATCATCTATTCCTACATCACTGCAGTTTAAACAGAGTGCAGCAACCAGAAAAGAAATATTTATTTCTGGCCAAGAGAGATGGCACAGTGATGAGCAAAATGGACTTTCATTTGGGAGGAGCAATGTTTAATTCGTATCCAACCATTCAAGTTTCTGTTTCCCAGTTTCTGAAACCATTTCAATTGTAGGCCCTTCAATAAATCTGTGACCATATTTTCTCTCGGCTTATCCCAGTCTGAGAATGGGCTATAACTCAATGTATAGTTGACAGGGTCAAACAATGGAAAATCCAGGATAGAATATAGCAATATTATGAGAAAGAAAGTTGCTACTCACCATATAGCGGAGATGCTGAGTTGCACTCACACTACATCCCCATACCCCCATCTTTCAACCATTCCAGTATGCAGCAATTGCTGTTTAGTGTCATAGGAGAAATTGAACTATAGCTAGTAAATAATGAAAAATTATTCTGAATTAAGGAAAAATAATACAATTAAGATGATAGAGAAAAGAAGGAAAGGTAAGTTTAAAGTCTTTCAAGATAATTAGAGAAATTATTCAAGTGAAGAAGGCTGAGTTATACTATCTGCTTTGCCCTATCATATGGGCGATTGTCCATTTCACCTGCTGTGATTCAGGAAAATCAAGTGAAATTTAAATAAAAATTATGGAGCAGAGTCTCAAATCTGAGATCAATATCCTGATCACTGTGCCCTACTCCTTGGTAATTCACAGTGATACTTTTGCTAAATTAAGTAAGTAAATCAAACATTATGCCAGACATACAAAGAAGCTGGAAATTGCATGCATAAATTTTCTGACCTTCGTGGGTAATTTCAAAAGGTTAAAGGTCATACACAAAATACTTAAATGAAGACAAAGAGACTTTCACAAGTTTAGTATATGCAAGCACCATTAATTGGCAACATGTGTCATTCACCTCATGCATGACAGTTTGTTACAATGAGAACATGCAAGTTGATTTGTTAAGCTTACATATTTCAGTCGCTCATCTAGAAAATGCTAGTTTTTTTCCACAAATATTTTTTCTCCACATTTAGATTAAATTTAGGTCAAAATTCATATTTTACTAATCTTCCCCTCACACATGACAATATGCCGAAAGATGGTGCAGTAATTAATGTACCGACTTTACACTCGTGAGGACTGCAATTCAAATCTCTGTCCAACCATCCATATTTAGTTTCTTTCACTATTTTTCCCTCAATCACTCAAGGTAAATTATTGCGTGGATCCTTTCAAATGGATGCTTCCATTTACCCTTTTTTATTTTTGTTGACATTCATATTATTAGTCTATCTGTTCCATTAATGAAATTTGCGACAACATTATAATTGTGTCAAAGTTTTTAGTTCTTTCCCCAGAACTTTAATTCCTCTTCCAAATTTCTCCTTGCTTTCATTTGTTTCTTGCTCAGTATACAGACTGAGTAACATCAAGGATTGTCTACAACACTATCTTTCTCTTCCTAAGTACTGCTTCCCTCTGATGTCCTTCACAGCTGCAATGTGTTTTCTGTACAAGTTGTATGTAATTTTTTGCACTCTGTATTTTATCTCTGCTATCTTGAAAATTTATCAAAAGTTTGCTCTAAATTTAGAAGAGTTATAAATGAAGGTTTGCCTTTCTTCAATCTAGGTGTCAGTACTGCCTCATGTGTTCTCTCATTTATCTGGAGCCAGACTCATCTTCCCTGAGGGTTGGCTTTTACCATTTTTTCCATTCTTCTGCAAATAATGTTTGTCAGTATTTTGCAACTATGATTTACTAAACTGATGGTCTGTAAGAGTGACACCTGTCAGCACCTGTCTTTCTTGGATTTGGGATTATTATACTCAGAGTTTTTTTTTTTTTTTTTTTTTTTTTGGGCGCACAACTTCAATGGTCATTAGCGCCCTGACTACTCGAAGAATGCACCGCGAGGCACAAGTTGACAACAACAACTAAAAGGGAAAACACGATAAAAGACAGACTGACAGGCATAGGATTAAAAAACATCATCATCAAATGTCCTTAGCGAGGTTTGTCAAATTGATAAAACGAAGAACACGAGCAGCTGCTCGTGGGTCATCCGCTAAAATGGCATCGAAAGTATTTGGCAGGTTAAGATCGAGGCGCAGTGTGTTAATATCTGGACAGGACATTAAAATGTGTCTAACCGTCAGCAAGTGCCCACATGGGCAGAACGGCGCCGGCGCAGCCGTCAGCAGATGGCGATGGCTGAACCGGCAGTGTCCAATTCTTAACCGGGCTAAAACGACCTCCTCCCGCCGAGAAGGGCGTGAGGAGGACGTCCAAGCCACGGGAAGAGGTTTTAAGGCCCGAAGCTTGTTGTCGGTAAGTGCAGCCCAATCGGCATGCCACAGCGATACGATGCGCCGACAAATGACCCTGCTAAAAACGGACGAAGGGACACAAAAAGAAGCTGTCCGAGGCTGGAGGACCACAGCCTTGGCCGCGGCATCTGCAGCTTCATTCCCAGGGAGACCGACATGGCCAGGAACCCACATAAAGCTAACCGGAGAACCGACGTCCACCAGCTGCTGAAGAGAGCGTTGGATCCGGTGTACGAAAGGGTGAACCGGGTACGGATCACTGAGGCTCTGGATGGCGCTCAGGGAATCTGAGCAGATGACATAAGCAGAATGTCGGTGGCGGCAGATGTAAAGAACAGCCTGGTAGAGGACAAAGAGCTCAGCTGTGAAGACTGAACAATGGCCATGGAGCCGGTATTTGAAACTTTGTGCCCCGACAATAAAGGAACACCCGACCCCGTCATTGGTCTTAGAGCCATCTGTATAAATGAAAGTCATGTTGATGAACTTTGAACGAAGTGCCAAAAAACGGGAGTGGTAGACCGAACCGGGGGTGACCTCTTTTGGGAGCGAGCTGAGGTCAAGGTGAACGCGGACCTGAGCCTGGAGCCAAGGTGGCGTGCGGCTCTCGCCCACTCGAAAGGTTGCAGGGAGTGAAAAATGAAGGTGTTGAAGGAGGCGACGAAAGCGAACTCCAGGGGGTAGCAGGGCAGAGACATACAACCCGTATTGACGGTCAAGAGAGTCGTCAAAAAAGGAACGATAAGACGGATGGTCGGGCATTGACAGTAGCCGACAGGCATACCGACAAAGCAGTATATCGCGCCGGTAGGTGAGTGGCAATTCGCCAGCGTCAGCATGAAGACTCTCTACGGGACTGGTATAAAATGCTCCGATCGCAAGTCGTAAACCCCGATGTTGTATGGAGTTGAGGCGGCGTAAGATGGATGGCCGTGCAGAGGAGTATACGAAGCTCCCATAATCCAGCTTGGAGCGGACGATCGACCGATATAGACGAAGTAGGACGGTTCGATCCGCTCCCCACGACATACCACTGAGAACACGGAGGACATTTAAAGAACGGGTACAACGGGCGGCCAAATATGACACATGTGGAGACCAGCTAAGTTTCCTGTCAAAGGTAAGGCCTAAAAATTTGGTTGTCTCCACGATTGGGAGAGCAACGGGACCGAGTCGTAAGGACGATGGGAGAAACTCTTTGTAGCGCCAGAAGTTAATACAGACCGTCTTCTCGGCAGAAAAACGGAAGCCATTGGTGACACTCCAGGAGTAAAGACGGTCAAGAGAACGCTGAAGACAGCGCTCCAGGACACGTGAACACTGCGCGCTGCAATAGATGGTAAAATCGTCCACAAAAAGGGAGCCTGATACATCAGCTGGGAGGCAATCCATTATTGGATTGATCGCGATGGCGAAGAGAGCGACGCTCAAAACTGAGCCCTGTGGCACCCCATTCTCCTGGCGAAAGGTGTCGGATAGGACAGAACCCACACGTACCCTGAACTGTCGATCCATTAAAAAGGAACGAATAAAAAGAGGGAGGCGACCGCGAAGGCCCCATGTATGCATGGTGCGGAGAATGCCCGCCCTCCAACAGGTGTCGTAAGCCTTCTCCAAATCGAAGAACACAGCCGCGGTCGGGCGCTTCCGCAAGAAGTTATTCATAATGAAGGTCGACAA
Organism: Schistocerca cancellata; assembly: GCF_023864275.1. Lineage (NCBI taxonomy): Eukaryota > Metazoa > Arthropoda > Insecta > Orthoptera > Acrididae > Schistocerca > Schistocerca cancellata. Next base: position 568,597,965 of record NC_064626.1, read on the forward strand.
GGTAACCAGATGGTCAACAGCAGAGCGGTGCCTACGAAATCCACATTGTACATTGGTAAGTAGGCGTCGAGACTCGAGCAGCCAAACCAATCGAGAGTTAACCATTCGCTCCATCACTTTACAGACACAGCTGGTAAGCGAGATAGGTCGATAACTGGAAGGCAAGTTCTTGTCCTTCCCCGGCTTAGGAATCGGGACAACAATAGACTCGCGCCAGCATGCGGGAACATGTCCCTCAATCCAGATGCGATTGTATGTACGAAGAAGAAAACCTTTACCCGCAGGAGAAAGGTTCTTCAGCATCTGAATATGAATAGAATCAGGCCCTGGAGCGGAGGACCGTGATCGGCCAAGTGCGGTTTCGAGTTCCCGCATGGTGAATGGGGCATTATAACTTTCACAATTCGAGGAGCGGAAGTCAGGTGGCCTAGCCTCCTCTGCCTGTTTGCGGGGGAGGAAGGCAGGGTGGTAATGAGCGGAGCTCGAAACCTCTGCGAAAAAGCGGCCAAAGGCATTGGAGACAGCCTCAGGGGCCACAAGGACTTCATTCGCGACCTTCAAGCCAGAAACTGGGGAGTGGACCTTAGTGCCAGATAGCCGGCGCAGGCTACCCCAGACAACAGAAGAAGGAGTAAAACTGTTGAAGGTGCTTGTGAAAGCAGCCCAGCTGGCTTTCTTGCTTTCTTTAATAATACGACGACACTGAGCACGTAATCGTTTATAATTAATACAATTCGCCACTGTAGGGTGGCGTGTAAAGGTGCGTAAAGCACGTCGACGAGCACGTAAAGCGTCTCTACATGCTGCGGTCCACCAGAGGACCGGTACGCGACGTGGAGAAGAAGTAGGGTGAGGGATGGAATATTCAGCAGCAGCGAGAATGACTTCCGTGAGGTGTGCGACCTGACGATCGCAGCTTGTGAAGGTTTGATCCTGAAAGGTCGCCCTGGAAGAGAAGAGCCCCCAGTCTGCCTTGGAGATGGTCCAACTAGAGGAGCACGGAGAGGGAGTATGCTGCAGTATGATGGATAATACACGGGAAGTGGTCGCTCGAATATGTATCAGCAAGTGCATACCACTCAAACCGGCGTGCAAGTTGGGGAGTACATATAGAGAGGTCTAAATGGGAATAGGTGTGAGATGTGTCCGAAAGAAAAGTAGGGGCGCCAGTATTGAGGCAGACAAGATTGAGCTGGTTGAAAAGGTCTGCTAACAAGGAGTCCCTTGGGCAGGATGCTGGAGAGCCCCAAAGGGGATGGTGGACATTGAAGTCTCCAGTTAACAAAAATGGTGCAGGTAGCTGAGAAATAAGTTGCATCATGTCTGCCCTGGTAACGGCAGATGACGATGGAGTGTAAATGGTACAAAAGGAAAACGTAAAAGTGGGGAGAGTAATGCGGATGGCAACTGCCTGCAGGCCGTGTGCAACGTGATGGGATCGTAGTAAATATCATCCCGGACCAGCAACATAACCCCTCCATGAGCTGGGATACCTACCACAGGGGGTAGGTCAAAATGCACAGAGGTGTAGTGTGCCAAGGCAATTTGATCGCATGGGCGTAGCTTCGTTTCCTGGAGGGCTACGACGAGCGGACGATGCAAGCGGAGCAGCAACTTCAAGTCCTCTCGGTTGGAGTGAATGCTGCAAATATTCCAGTGAATAAGTGCCATCGTAAGAAAAGGAAGATGAGAGAAGGGGTCACCTCGAAGGCCGCTTAGGGCCTGGCTTCGAGCGAACACTGCCGCCGCTATCAGTAGGCGGACAGTCATCGTCCATGGGGTCTATAGGGTCATCGGCCATCTCGGGAGGATGGCCGGGAGGGGGAGCTTCCTCCGCCGGTGAACGGCCAGATGTACGGCTACCAGCGGTGCGGCCAGGCGAAACGGATGACGGCCTGGGGCGGCAACCGCTGGGTGGCGCAGGAGAAGAAATGCGCCATGGCGGAGAAGGAGAACTGTGCTTCCTATGCGCCGTTTTGGAAGGACGTTTGGTGGAAGTACCGGTCGAAGGCTGGGAGGTCGAGGGACGGAGGAAGTCTGCACGGGATGGTTCCTTCTTGAAGGCCCATGCATCTGACTTCGGGGTCTTCGACTTAGCAGAAGCTGAGGAAGGGGCTGGTGTCTGTGGGGTGATGGGAGGAAGAGGAGACGTCGACCGCGCAATCTTAGCACTGGCCGAACGGACGACCGTGGTGCTGAAGGTCAGATCGCATGTCTGGGTTGCTACCTCCCGGGTAGTCCGAGGAGAGGTGAGAACAGTGCTGTATTTCCCCGCTGGGAGCAGCGTGGGCTTCCTACTAGCCAATAGCTTGCGAGCAGCCGAGGTGGACACTTTCTCTTTGACCCGAATTTCTTGGATACAACGTTCTTCCTTATAGACAGGACAGTCGCGGGAGGATGCAGCATGGTCACCCTGACAGTTCACACAACGAGGAGACGGAGGTGGACAGTCACCCTCATGGGCATCCCTGCCACAAGTGACACATTTAGCCGCATTGGAACAAGACTGTCGAGTGTGATTAAAACGCTGACACTGGTAGCAGCGCGTAGGTGTCGGGACATAGGGGCGAACAGAAATAACCTCGTAGCCCGCCTTGATGCGCGATGGCAGCTTAACACTATCGAAGGTCAAGAAAAGCGTCCGGGTCGGTACAAGGTCATTGTTGACCTTTTTCATGACCCGATGGACAGCCGTCACGCCCTGCTCAGCGAGGAAAGATTGAAGCTCCTCGTCAGTCAATCCGTCGAGGGAGCTAGTATAGACTACACCACGAGACGAATTCAAAGTTCGGTGGGCCTCCACCCGGACAGGGAACGTGTACAGGAGGGTGGCCCGAAGCAGTTTTTGAGCCTGAAAGCCACTCTCAGTTTCTAGTAATAAGGTGCCGTTACGCAACCTGGTACAAGATTTGACAGATCCGGCTATGGCATCTACGCCCTTCTGAATAACGAAAGGGTTGACAGAGGAAAAATCCTTTCCGTCCTCAGATCGAGAAACTACGAGGAACTGTGGGGCAGGCGGTAGTACTTTTGTCACTGTTGGCTGGTCACGTTTCCGTTTTTGGGTCGAAGTCGAGAGAGATGGAGTAGAATCCATTGCGGAGGAATCCCCCATGATTGCCAGCGTCTCCGATGGCGCGCTCCTTCCTTGTGGGGACCCTCTCAGAGGGCACTCCCGCCTTAGGTGAATGTTTACACCTCAGGTCACACCTCCCGAGAAACAGACGGAGGGACCAATCGGCATGGTCAGAAGGTATCAGCTCAGGCAATCACCCCTCCCCGAGCCTGGCCTTTACCAGGGGGTACGCGCGTGCCTTACATGTCTACCCAGGGCGGGGACTTACGCGTTACCCCGTCACCGGCTACGCGTGCGAACGCGTGGGTCGGCCTTCAGGCACGCACAGGGAGGAAGGAAGAAGAGGAAAAAGAAGAGAGAGAGGGAGAAAGAGGACAGACTGTCTCAAACGCCGAGGTGGAGACCAGAGAAGGCAAGGAGAAGAAGGCAATGAGAAAGCAAGGAGAAGAAGGCAATGAGAAGGCAAGGAGAAAAAGGCAATGAGAAGGCAAGGAGAAAAAGGCAATGAGAAGGCAAGGAGAAGTCAAGGGAAAGAGTAAGGAAGACAGTGAGGTGGAGAAGAGCAAAGAAAGGAACCAACAAAAGGAAGGAAGAAACGAGAAGTGAAAAACCAAAAAGACCACGATTATAGGTCGTGGAACCGTCCGTCTCCGGACATACTCAGAGTATTTTGTCTGGCACACCATTTTTATTGTGGTTGACTCTCCAAAACATTTAAATAGTTCTAAGTTACAGTTACAGTTACAATCTCGGAATGGGTGTGAATGCTTGCCTTTCATATACAGAATTCATCAGATCATGAAAATGCAGCCAGTGCAGCATATAATGACACTGCAGTTATGTTTATGGGAGGAGGATGTGAGGCACAAAACAACTGAAAGGGCTGAAAGCAAAGCTTTAAATTAAAAAATGTAATTTCAGTTATAGATGATGAATCTTGTTACTGCTGCTTGAGCTTGAGCATTACTACAGAGTGTCGCTGCCTGGCCCACATTTTTTGGCATCTGCTATAATGTGACAAGCTTGCACAAGTTTCTTTGCACCTGATACTCCTGGAACCAAGCAATATATCACTGCCATTATGGGTGGGAGATCCTAACTACATCACATTGTTGATTGCACCTATTTTAAGCAGCATAAAAAAAAAAATACAGATCGTGCAAATTGTCTACAAAATACAGAATTAACTAACAAGTATCAATTATCATCCAACCTACATACATTTGATCCTGCTTATTGTATTTATGCCTTGATCATTCTCTTATAATTTGACTGCCCCCCTTCTCTCTCTCTCTCTCTCTCTCTCTCTCTCTCTCTCTCTCTCTCTCTCTCTCTCAGCATTAATTATTCTTTGGCATTTCAAGGTGTGTCCTATCAACCTATCCTTTCTTTTAGTGAGATTGTGCCACAAGGTCTTTTTTCCAGATTTGACTTTGTACCTTTTCATTAGTTATCCAGTCCAGGTATCTCGCATTCAGTATTCTTAGAAGTAGAATGACTTGTCCCTACTTCATTCCCCCTGCTGGCAATTTCTAACCATTCTTTTAATAATGTCTCATTTTATGTGAGCCCGTTCCTACTGGAGGGTAATCATACAGCTACATTCTTGGAAAATATATGTATGAAATAACTGGAGTATATGTATTACTAAGTGTGTACCACCAACTGCTTAGTGCAACTTCCACTGGCAATTCCAACCAAAATGTGACTGTCACATGACTAGCAATCTGGAGTGGGGCAGGAAAGGGGGAGGAATAGCAGGATACTGGTGGGGGGAGAGAAGAGGACTGTCTGGCAGAGTGTGCAGGGACTCAATATTGCAAGGTGCAGTGTCGGGAAGTGGTGTGTGAGGGGAAAAGATAGGGACCAGAAAACGAGAGGAGCAAGAACAGGAAAGAAATGGCAGGTACATTGCAGAGGGTAGCATACAAAGAGGGTTAGGAAATGTGAAAATGGAGGAGGTGATAGGATGAGGGGTGGAAACTGTTGGTTAGAGGGTGTGGGGATAGTAGGTTACCATAACCTGAGGCCAAAATTATTTCGGGTGTGGAAAATATGTTGTAAGGATAATTCCCATATGGACAGTTCAGGAAAGCTGGTGGCTGAGGGGAGGGTCCAGATGGCCCGGGTTGTGAAGCAGCCACTGAAATCAAGCACTTATGTTCGGCTGCATGTTGTGCCACATGGTAGTCCACTTTGCTCTTGGCAACAGTTTGGTGGTGGCCTTTTATCCCGGTGAACCACTGGTTGGTGCTCATACCAACACAAAAAACCATTTAATGATTGCTGCGGACCTGATATACAACATGGCTGCTTTCACGGGTGGCTTGGACTTCGGTGGAGTAAGCTAAGTGTAAGACAAGACTAGAGGAGGAACTGCTGGGTGGGTGGATTGGGCAAGAGCAAAGTAGATCATCCTGTGGAACAACATGCAGCTGGAGGGTAACATTCCTGATTTCAATGGCTGCTTCACAGCCCAAGCCATCTGGACCAGTCCCAAAATTATCCTGGCCTCAACATACGTTAACCTAATGTCCCCACACCCTTCACCCAAGAGTTTCTGCCCCCTCACCTTATCACCACCTTCCTTTTCACATTTGCCTCACTCTTTTTGTGTGCCTCCTTCTGACTATGTATGTGCTCATCCTTTTCCCTTCCCTGCTTCACTCCTTTTCCACTCCCTGTCTGCCCCCACACCACCTACCTCCTGTCACTAGACCTGGCAGACTCTACTCCTGCAAGCCCTGCCAGACAGCTTGGCTGAAAGCTATAATGTGTAACAGTCTTTTCATTGTGCCTTCCTGCAACTCGGTGTGTCATCTTTACAGTGAAGAGTAATCTATAGTTTTCCTAGTTGCTTTTGTTAGTTAAGTTTCTCATTTGTCAAAAAAGAACATGTTGTAATTTCTCTGTCTGGTAGTAAAAGTTGTGTTTTGTTCATTAAAGTTGCAGTTATTTGTGACACACTATGCTTAAAGGCCTACATTTCATCCAACTTCTTCCAGTGAATAGATTCTGCCATGAAATTCCATTCTGGAATGACTGCACAATATCAATACATGGCAGATTATGGAATATTAAGTGGAATCATAACATTTGCCAATTAAAAATCTGCTTACATTTGAGAACAGGTGGCATTCAGAGGTGGCAAAATACACTGCATATGGTGGAGACTTCGACAATTGCTACTGCAAATCCTACTGTGTTCTCATTGTCAATACACATTTATGAGCAGGTGCAGTGTCATGAGGAAAGACTTTTTTTCCCCTACCGATCTACATTTACACCTAAATGTACATACATACTCTGCAGGCCGCTGTAGAAAGCATCGTGGGGGTACTTTGTGCCATTGTTACTCATTGTCTTTCTTGTTCCACATTCAAATAGTGTGATGGGAAAACGATCGTATGTGTCTGTACAGGCTATAATCGTTCTGGTCTGTCCACAAGATGTACATTGTGGTCAGTTCAAATGTCTTGCAGTCTTTCACAAATCTGGTTCTCTCATTGTCTGCAGCACCATTTGATGGACAGATCATTGTCTTCTCTCTAAAGATAAATATTTATGTTCATGGAGCATTTTTGTAGCATTCTAGTACTGACTGAACTGACTGGTAACAAATCAAACAGTAGGTCACTAAATTGCTTTGAGGTCTTCCTTTACAAGCTGCTGCTCATTTCTTCATCCATACTTTCACGTTTTACTCTGTTAGGTAACAAATAAGATGAGTGCCTCATAAGATGCAGGGAACAATGATCTTAACCTTTTCAGTAGATGAAACTGACTTCTTTGCATTTGTAAGGTATGCAGCCATCCAGACTTGGCATGTAGTAAGTCCTCAGAAACATCCTTATCACTTAATACTTTATTTATGATGCATTTCGAGTAATCATCATCAGATAACTGCAACCAAATTTACACAAAAGATGAATCAGAAAAGCCCATATACAAATATTAAAAGACCAATGGGCCATCAGGAACAAAGTACACAATGAGCACAAGTACTTACAATATGCTTAGGAAGTGAAGTCAAATGGATTTATAATCATTATGACTGATGAGTCGTATGTGGATTTCATATTCTTAATTGACAAAAATATCAAACTGTCACACAAAAGACATCATTGTCCTCTCCCATGCAGAGAGGCATTAACAAACAACAGATAATTCATTATGCTGAAGCTATCTATACATTTTACATGCTTTGATTGTAAAGAAAATTCTCTAATAAATTATACAACACTCAATGTAATGTTGTCATTGAGCTTCATTGCAAAATGTGTCACAGAACCAGTCACCAATTAAGGTCTCTTTAAGCTCATATAACCTTGTGGCTTTCATGACAGTCAGGATTCAAAGCAGCCATTGTCCAATCAGCAGCTCTCACACAAGGGTAAATTCTTAACAGCACATCCGTGATAACAGGCATACATTAATGAATCACATGCAGGTTATAGCATTCAACACCTTTCTCACCATTGGCAACGATGTGTAGAAGACATGTTGAATCATCCTGATGCCTACTGACGGTTTGTAATGTACTTGAATCCAGTCTGCACATGATAAAATTCCTCTTAGTAATTGCAACTGATAAGTAATAAATATCAGATTTATTCACAAAATATTCATCCTTCATTTGCTGTAAGTACATTTATTCATTTTGAGGTCTAACTAATTTCTTTCAGAGCAGTGTCACTGATCATGCAAAAACTTGTTCTTGTTGGTCCAAACACTGCTGGAAACACTTTTGCAGCACAATATTTTGGAACAGTGTAATGTAACGTTGCTTTACAGATACTGTTTTATCTTGACTCACAAATCTGTTTTAGTACTTTTTCAGCTAATGTAATTGCCAAAATACTTATATGATATCAAATTGGAGAGTGGGGACTTCACAGTAAAGCTGTATGCAATTACAAAATCCTGCATCAGAGGCGGATAATGATTACTAATGGAGCTGCCAAGTTGACTGCTGCCCATTGGTCTGATCATTTGCACTGTTAAAGATCACTAAGATAATGATAAAACTTTTGGTAGAACTTCTTTGTAATGATTTTGTCTTGGAAGGTATGCACTCACAAGAGCAAAAGAAAGTGATCTTCATCATCTGTAATTTGTAATTCGATAGATAAAAAATCTAATCACCATGTGGCAGCAGGAAAAACACACATATAAAGGTACTGAAATCTGCAAGAGCCAGTGGCTCCTCCTCCTGGCACAAGGGTTGAAGAAGAAGGAAGGGGGTTAAAGGAAGAGGGCTGGTGAGATGTAGGTAATGGGGAGAGTTCAATAAAGTCTCCCAGAACCCCAGGTCAGTGGAGATTTACTGCACGGGATGAGAAGGAAAGACTGATCTTTGGAGACTGCACTGCATGAGATTTGCGTTGTCATTTTTGTTGATATATTGAACCATGTGACTACTGTTCTTTCTGATATATGAGCTCATTGATAAATCAGCCATGTGGCCATCATTCATTGATTATTTTTGTTGATGTATGGTCTACACTTTAATGAAGACTAATTGTCATTTTGCTAAGGTGTGTAATAAACCCACAGTTATTCACCAGTGATTATAGTATTCAGTAAGTTGTGGTTACTATTTACATTGTTCTGCATGTCGTAGTGTTTTCTAGGTGGTGTTTCTTCTGTTCCATCTCTTGCAGCTTCAGCATAAATTTCATGTTTTCTCCTCTCAATCACAAATCCTCACTCAAAACTGGTTGTATAAATCAGTGCTAATAACCGTTTGGTTTGTGATCTTTCTAAATTGTTGCTTCAATTGTCCTACATAGCCACAAAGTACAATAGTGACAGTCATCATCTTTGGATGACCTGCTGGATGTAATTTGCTGTCCACTATCGCAAAATCATTTTTTAAGTGGTTACCACTCCTTCACGCCCATTATTTAATTTCCAAGACTCAAAGACTATCAAGTATAATTTACACTTCGATATTTCCAAGCGTCTTATTTCATGGTAGTTAAAATTAATTATTATTATTATATAAAATTGTTATTATATATAAAAATCATTACATTCCATCATTCATTAACCAAATGTTAATGTCTTTAACACTGAAAATAATCAATTTTTGGCAATATAATTTAATGGATAGACCAAAGAATTTACTCACCAAGTGGCAGCACGACAAAACACATGAAAAAAGGTTAAAGGTATGCAAGCTATCAAAGGCAGAAGGGTTGAAGGGGAAGGAAGAGTGGTGAAGGAAAAGGACTGGTGAAGTTTAGAAAAAGGAGTAGAGTTCAAGAAAGTCACCCAGGACTCTGGGTCACGGGAGACTTGCTGGACAGGATGAGAAGGGAAGACTCTTTCCCTCTCATCCTGTCAGGTTAAGTTTTCCCTGACCTGGGGTCCAGAGTGACTTTTCTGAACTCTACTATTTTTCCTAAACATCTCCAGTCCTTTTCCTTCACCCCTCTTCCTTTCCCTTCAACTCATCTGCCAAAAGCTTGTATACCAATAACCTTTTTTCATGAGTGTTTTCTCCTGCTGTTGCTTGGCAAGTAGATTTTATCGATCCATATGTTATTGTCTGGTATTTCTATGTGTGGGAAAAAATTTAAGCCTCCTGTGAATGTCCCCCCCCCCCCCCCCCTGCACCTCTCAACTGATGGATAGCTGCTATGTTCCTTTGTTGAGATGATAAAAATTAAGCTTCAAAATTTCTAGTACATTTCTTTTGGACAGTAGTGATCAATACTCTGTGTCAGATCCACAAGAAGAAAATTAAAAATGGAAGAAGTATTTTTGATATGAACTAATGACAATAACTTGTTTTTACAATGAAAAATAATATTAGGAATTGAAGTAGAACATACTTCAACAAAGAACTGTCTGGGCAGATTAAAATAAGAATCACTGCCTTTCATATATAATAGTCTACTACCAGTACAGGATCCAAGATTTTAGTACCTCCTTTAGTACAAGCTTACCTGTGAGTAATAATTAGATACAGGAGAGTCCATTGGTCCCTGGCTTTTGTCATCTTCATCCAGAGAGTGAAGCAGCTTTGAACAGAAAATATGTCACTAATTGGAGCATCACAAGACTTGAATGAAACAAAACATCTTTTAGAGATCAAAATTGAAATAAAATATGCCATATATAAAAATATTTTATCATTTGAAGTATGATACCTCAAACAAATCAAGAAACTACTTGCACTTCTAAGGAAGTAGCCATTGTGGTGACTGCTTTTTTAACTTTAACAAGATAATTACGCTCTGATACTGTTAATCAAGAACACCAAAGGGCAAAAATGGTGGAGCTCCTGTGGAATCTCATGCTAGATAATATGAAGAAATATTTTGTACATGTGGTGTCTGTTCTTTCAGAGATGTCCAACAGAACAAACACCACATGCATAATTAAAGGTGAGGATGACCAGTTGATAACTTCAGTGCAGATGCACACCAAGCTCAAACTATTACAGGAATCTGCAAAATGCCGTGAGTAATGAGGGTAATGGACAAGGGGCACTACATCAATAGTGTGGATAAGTTGAGAATCTGGGTCTGATGAGAGGCATGCTACAGTAATCCATGCAGTTGTGATGACCACTGTGTCTGGATGGCACAATGATCTGCACATCTGCCTAATAAGCAGAAGAGTGGGGTTTGAATTCTGATCTGGAGAGAAATTTTCAACTTTCCCTTTTCATTTAAATCAATGGCCAATAGGGGCTAATGCCATTATTCCTTTGTATTTTGAGAAATATTTTTAGTCAAATAAGTGTGGGCTCTTAAATGGGATGTAAAGGTGACCATTAATTGAATGTATTGTGCACATAAACAAATTTCCAGCATTAGTCTCTTTTCATTTGCGCCAGGCCTTTTGTAACACAAAAACACATTTGTATTAAGAAATGACAACATGCACCCCATGGACTGCTATTGACTGATACCTGGACCGTTTTAGGATTGCTAAAAACAAATTAAATTATAGAAACACAGTCACAAATTACATTAAAGTTTTTTAGCACTTTCAGCCTCAACAAGAACTGTGTCAATATGTTAACTTCATTATTAAGAGTACCTCTCCCTGATGTCCAACCACACACTCTTATTGAACTACTTTATCTCAAGTTAATAATCCATAAATTTCATAACAATATTTATTCTCTTGCTAAGGAGCAAAAAACATTCCAAAACATGATATGAACTCACATGCATGGATCTGATATGAAATACAGGTCTTATGCCATTTGGCTATAGTTCCAGCAAACTAGGGCATTTCTGCTCAAGTACATCTCCAATGGCTCGACTCACTAGTTATTCCATTTCTCAGAAACTATTATGCTGCATGCCTGATAAATGGATATAACATATCCACAATTTTAAGGGTTCTAATTACTCTACTTGGATTGAAATCAATTCTCCATTATGAACTTTCACCTTCATTTTGCAAAAACGCAGGCATAGTGACTTTCAGAGCAGTTTTTTCAACTGGCCTCAGGCAGTACTTCGATGTTCATTGAAATCAGAGGAGCAAAGGGCTTACAAGATGGTGATGCACGTAGATGTAATAGTAAGTTGCTTCATAAATCATGAGTATTTAGCTTCTATAAAATATATATTATGTGACAAAGTCATATCAGGTGGTGTTAGAGTATGTTCAGAGGTGCATAGGTGATATAATTCACTCTGCTTTGCGAAAGTGGACCATGAAAACATACTGTGTGCTTCTGGAACAAAGTGTAACAGTTGTTTAGCTGCAACTGAAATGTGTCATGCAAATTGTGAACTTAATGTATTAGAAATGCAGAAAGAACTGAAAGCCACGTGAGAACATTTTCTGCTGCTGGAAAGCATGATTAAAAGCCCATCTGAACCACCACATGAAGAACTCTGACAGTTTCAGACATACAGTGAACCAAATACGTGTGCAAAATCTATACATATTTCAAAGGCATTTAAGGTTCCTTTAAGAAATTTATTTCAACATCTTATTAAGGGCGGAGAAGAAGAAGTGGATGGAAAAATGGACAAGAATGTTAGAAGAGGACAGTGAAGGGAACAAAAAAGTACTTTACACCATGGTAAGAAATAAGAGGAAGGACAGAAGCGAGTGCCTGAGGATCATGGATAATAATGGAAGAGTTGTGGAGGAAATGCATGAGCTCAAAAAGATTTGGAAAGAGTACTTTGAAGATCTGTTGAATGCCGCCAAGCGGGTAACTAACAGCGATGGAGAGCCTAAGGCAGCAGACGATGATAATAGTGGGGAAATTGATGATCTAACTTGGAATGAAGTGGAAGAAGCCATAAAGAGGATGAAAGGGGGCAAGGCACCAGGTTGGGACGAAGTAACAGTGGATATGATACGAGCAGCAGGAGAAGTAGGAACCCAGTGGCTATACAGAGTGCTGAGGGTGGTGTGGAAGGAGAACAGAATTCCTGAGGATTGGAAGAAAGGAATTATAGTCCCGATCTTCAAGAAAGGGGATAAAAGGAGATGTGAGAACTACAGAGGAATCACCCTGCTATGCCACTGTGGAAAAATCTATGAAAAGATCCTGGAGAAGAGAATAAGAAGCAGTATTGAAAGTAGACTGCAAGAGGAGCAGTATGGTTTCAGACCGGGAAGATCAACAACGGACCTCATATTTGCGGTAAGGCAACTGCAGGAAAGGCACTATGAATACGGGAAGGACTTAATCATGGCCTTTTTAGATATTGAGAAGGCGTATGACAGTATCTGTAGGGACAAGCTCTGGGATGTGCTTAACGCAAAAGGGATAGATGAAGAGATAACACGAAAAGTCAGAAAAATGTATGAGGGAAGTGCGAGTTGTGTGAAAGTGGGGAGGGAATGTACTGCATGGTTCAAGCTGGAAAATGGGCTGCGACAGGGAAGTGCACTTTCGCCTTTATTGTTTATTATTGTTATGGATGAAATCCTACAGCAAGTGTCAGATGCAACTGGAGATCATAAAATGAAAGCAGTGCTTTTTGCCGATGACCTGATGTTATGGGGAAATTGCGAGAAGGAGGTGCAAGAGCAGTTAGATGCATGGGAGGCAACGGCAGCACAATATGGAATGCATTTCTCTGCAAAGAAAAGTGAAATAATTGTCACAACAAGGAAGACGAATAGGCCAAATGTGGATATAACTTGTGGAGGGGAAAAACTACAAGTGGTAGAGAACTTCAAGTACCTGGGAAGCGTGATTGAAAGTAAGGGGGGAAACGCAATGGAAATAAATGAAAGGTGCAGAAAAGCAGGGCAGTTCTACAAATGCATTAGGGGGCTTATTTGGAGCAAGGAGGTGCCACAGAAATCCAAGGGAATTATATACCGAACCTACTTTGTCCCCATATTGGCATACGGAAGTGAGACATGGGTAATGCACAAAAGCGACAAAAGTAGAATACAGGCTAGCGAAATGAAGTTCCAGAGGAGCAGGTTGGGTGTAACAAGACGAGACAGATTGCGAAATGTGTATGTGAGGGAAAGACTAAAGGAGGAACCAGTACAGGACAGGATAGAAAAATCAAGACTGCAGTGGTATGGACACATGAAGAGAATGGATGAGGGAAGAATTCCAAAGAGGATGTTTGATCTGCAACTGGAGGGGAAGAGGCCCAGAGGAAGACCAAGAGATAGATGGGTGAAGGGAGTGAAGGAATGTGTGACGAGAAGAGGAGAGAACTGGACGAAGGTGGAAGAGGGGGAATGGTGGAAAGACAGAACACGATGGAGAGGCTTGTGTTCCCGACAGACCCAGCCAGTGGCTGGAAACTGTCCAAGATGATGATGATGATTATGGGTTCAGAACAAACTCATGAGTTTATCACCACAGATGAAGTGCATCGATCTGAATCTCTAGGAATGAAAAATAAAATGAGCAATAAGTCAGTAAAATCTGTCTGTCACGAGAATGTAAACAAAGTGACACAAAAAATACCAGTATTAGTGCAGTTTTGCTTGCTGACAGCCATGGAAGAGGACTTGTGCACATTCTTCATTACCAGCAAGATTTAAATGTTATAAGCATTGTGAAACCTGGAGCAGGTTTGCAAGAAGTTCTAAAAGACTATAAAATCAGTAGATGTGTGCCACAGAATCAGTGTATTGTAATTTTAGGTGGCTCAAACGACATGTAAAAAATGCAGCAAACAGAATCTTAAGAGATGCACTTTTAGGTGATCAAAAAAGTGATTGTGATTGGTATACCTCACAGGCATGACCTTTCAGAATCTGCTTGTGTAAATAAAGAGATTCAAAAAGTAAATAGCAGTTACAGAAAGATCTGCAAGCCCACTTCAAATGCTTTTTTTCTCCCTGTTGATTATTTAGAAAGAAAGCATTTCACAACACACAGAATGCATCTAAATAAATGGGGCAAATCACAACTCAGCCAGAAAATCAGTGGAAAGTGTTTTTTTTTATGACGGTCAGAAATGTGACAAAATTTCACTGCCAGCTGTAAAGGAGATGTGCAAAATATCTTCCCTACAAATAAATCCTGCTACAGCAGTACTAAAACAAAAAGAATTGGTTATAGTTCAAAGTGTTGAGAAAGAAGTTATAAGAACAGTGGTAGCAGGTAAAACAACACATTTTGGACCAGAGAACAAGAAAACAGCAAGAGTGACAACATATTCAGCTACAGAAACAATTACATCATCAGATATAACAATAAAAATATCCACAAGGACACAACCTGCTAGAGCAAGACAACCACCATCAAGAAGTGTGGATTTTTACTGGCCACAGATGAAGACAGCACCTCCATAATTCATCCCGGAAGTGTTCTTCAGATTACAGTGAAAGGAAGGCAAAGACAAATAAAGGTAAGTGATGATTCATATATTCAGAAACCTCAAGTTTATAACTGTCCATTAGAATGTGCAGTCATTGTGACACAAAATTAATAATCTAGAAAGTATTACTGTCACATCAATTAAGAGAAGTATCTGTAATGTGTTTTAGTGAACATTGGCTAACTGATGAAATGTCAGCAATCACAAGTATACAGGGCTATGTTATGACATCTCGTTTCTGTGCAAAAATATCTATGCATGGAGGAACATGTACATTTGTGAAAGCCAGTATCAGCTATTGCTGCCTAAAATCTCTCAAAAAGTTAGGAAAAGAAGGTGATTTTGAAATTTCTGCTGTAGAACTAATCTCAATAAAAACAAACTCAAACATAAAAATATTCTTTCACCAACTTGACAGTAGTGATGACAGTAGTGTTGACAGTATCAGGGACCTAAACAAAACAGTTATAATATGTGGAGACTTTAACATTGACTTTAACAAAGTTTAAAAGATAGGGATGATCTTATGGCTATTTGTGCAACATACAATCTACTCCCAATTATAAATTAAAAGTGTATCCAGCACCACTATTGATATGATACTGAAACAAGGAAAGCCATGAATATGCACCTAGATACTTCAACACAAGTTTAAGCAACCACTATGCACAGCTTCTTGAAATATTTTCATTGCTGAACTTAATTAAACAAACAGAAACAATAAAACTAGGGAGAACCTTCAGCCATCAATACATTGAACACTTTAGGAATTTACTTAAGAAGGAAACATGGACTGAAATGAACAGATACGAAAACACAGATGAGAAGTTCAACATAATTATTGATATATATACACACATTATTTTAATATGTCATTTCCAGTTAAAAATCAGAAAATCAAGTGTAGTAGGCTGGTTGGCAACAGCCATAAGAAAGTCATGTGCAGAAAAATGAAGATTATATTAGATCTCCTAGTCTTCCATAGTACCCAATGAATTCCTTCAATATTTCAAGAATTATGGAATTATTCTTAAAAAAGTGATCAAAGAAGCTAAAGTAATGGCAAATGACTGTTACGTAAATAACTCCCATAACAAAATGAAAGCTGTATGGAGTATAGTGAAACATCAAACATACAATGTTTCTCCTCAAAATTCCAAAATTAAATTGAATTGTAACTGCAAAGAGATTAATGATCCTAAAGAAATAGCAAATGTGTTCAATACTTATTTTAGCAATATAAGTGAGCATTTAATTGTTGAAATCAAACCTTGCAATACAAAATGCCCAGTATCATCTGTAAATACCAACATAAATCCTACTTCACTGTTTCTCTTTCCAACAACCCAGAAAGAAGGCATGTCAGTTGGGATAGGCTACAACCCTGCCTCACTCCCTTTTCAACTACTGCTTCTCTTTCACGCCACTCTACACTTGTAACTGCCATTTGGTTTCTGTACAAATTGTAAATAGCCATTCATATCCTGTATTTTACCCCCTCCATCCTCAGAATTCCAAAGAGAGTATTCCACTCAACAGTGTCAAAGCTTTCTCTAAGTCTACAAATGCTATAAATGTAGGTTTGCCTTTCCTTAACCTATCTTCTAAGAGAAGCCATAGCATCAATACTGCCTCACATGTTCCTACATATCTCATGAATCCAAACTGATCTTCCCTGAGGTCAGATTCTACCAGTTTTTCATTCTGCTGTAAAGAATTCTTGTTAGTATTTTGCAACCACGACTTATTAAACTTGCTACTTGGCAATATTCACACCTGTCAGCACCTGCTTTCTTTGGAATTTGAACTGTTATATACTTCTTGAAATCTGAGAGTATTTCACCTGTTTCATACATCTTGCTCCCCAGATGGACGCGTTTCGTCATGGTTGGCTCTCCCAAGGCTATCTCTAGTTCTAACAGAATATCATATACCCCCAGCGCCTTGTTTCAACTTAGACCTTTCAGCACTCTCTCAAATTCTTCATGCAGTAACATATCTCCCATCTGATCTTCGTCTACATTTTCTTCCATTTCTATAGTGTTTCCCTGAAGTACAATGCCCTTGGATAGACCCTCTACCCTCTATATACTCCTCCCAGCTCTCAGCTTTCCCTTCTTTGCTTGGGACTGGTTTTCCATCTGAGCTCTTGATACTCATACAGATGGTTCTCTTTTCTCCAAAATATCTCTTTAATTTCCCCTAGTGGTGTATGCTTCTAAATTCTTACACTTGTCCTCTAGCCACCCTCACTTAGCTATTTTGCACTTTCTGTCAATCTCATTTTTTAAATGTTCGTATTCCCTTTCATCTGCTTCATTTACTACATTTTTGTATTTTCTCTTTTCATCAGTAAAATTCAATATCTCTTGTGTTTTCCAAGGATTTCTACTAAGCTTTGTCTTCTTACCTACTTGATACTGTGCTGCCTTCAGTTCTTCATCTCCCAAAGCTACCCATTGTCCTTCTTCTACATTCCTTTCTCCTGTTCTTGTCAATCATTCCCTAATGCTCCCTCTGAAACTCTCAACAACCTCTGGTTCTTTCAGTTTATCCAGGTCCCATCTTCTTAATTTCCTACCTTTTTGCAATCACTTCTGTTTTAATCTACAGTTCATTACCAATAAATTGTGGTCAGAGACCACATTTGGCCCTGGAAATGTTTTACAATTTAAAATCTGGTTTCAAAATCAATCTGAAACCTGTCGGTGTCTCCAAGTCTCTTCCCACATATACAACCTTCTTACATGATTATTAAACCAAGTGTTAGTAATGATTAAATTATGCTCTGTGCAAAATTCTATCAAGTGGCTTCCTCTTTCGTTTCTTTCCCCCATTCCATACTCACCTACTATTTTTCCTTCTCTTCTTTTTCCGACCATCAAATTCCAGTCCCCTAACACTATTAAATTTTTGTCTCCCTTAACTATCTGAATATTTTTTTTTAGCTGATCATATATTTCTTCAATCTCTTCTTCATTTGCGGAGCTAGTTGGCACATAGACTTTTACTACTTTGATGGGTGTGGGCTTTGTTTCTGTTTCGGCTAAAATAAAGTGTTCACTATGCTATTTGTTGTAGCTTATCTGCATTCTCATTTTCTTATTCATTATTAAACCTACTCCTGCATTACCCCTATTTGATTTGATTTTATAACCCTGTATTCACCTGACCATAAATCCTGTTCCTCCTGCCACCAAACTTAGCTAATTCCCTCTACAACCATTTCCCTTTTTAAATTTTCTAACCTGCCTGCCAGATTAAGGGATTTGACATTCCACGCTCCGATCTGTAGAACACCACTTTTCTTTCTCCCAATAATGACATCATCCTGAGTAGTCCCCATGTGGAGATCAGAATGGGGGACTATTTTACGTCTGGAATATTTTACTCGAGATGATGCCGTTATGATCATTTAACCATACAGTAGAGCTGCATGCCCTCGGGAAAAATTATGCCTGTAGTTTATATAAAATTAAGAACTTTTACCGCCATAGTGAAAGTTATTAACTTTATTTAATAAAGGCCAACAAAAGTTCCATGCTATCATACTAGAATTAAGTTATTTCAACCTCACAGTTTATAGATGTCCCATGTCAATAAAATAAAGTATATAACTCATTTCAGCTAAATAATAGGATGTAGAAGTGGGCAAGTTGAAGTAAACCTGCTTTTTACTTACACACTATCACTTTCCTGATGAAGTAAAATACACATTTCATGAAACCTATTTCAGATTAGATCACTGGTGGTACCACTTTTTCCATCATTACATAGGAGAAACAAAGTCACATACCTCCCCCTTGAGTGAGCGGCCTGTGTTGTGAGCTCATCACCCAAAATGGTGCCACCTAGGAATGTTTTTCACTTTTTAAAATTATTTTTCAGTTTTTCTGTTGCTTCTGCTATGAAAGACAAGGTTGGCACCTTACCAATAGTTTTTACCCCAGTTGTTCCTCTGTTGCTCACCACTTTACACTGAAGGTGAGTGATACTCAGTTCTTGTACCTTACTTCATTAAAACTTCCTGACAAATGTGTGTACCAGACTGGGACTCTAACCCTGAGCTTGATCTTTCAGTGGCAGCACTCCAGATGACTGAACTATTCAGCCACAATCACAACCCCACCAATATAGCCAAGGCTGTGGCTAAGTCAGTGCACATATCCTTTCTTCCAGGAGTCTTAGCCCAGCAAGGAATGAGGGACAATGACTGAAGTTCGGAAAGCATTAGGGGGATACTTGAAGAATTAAAGTTGTGAGAGCACGTCATGAGCCTTGCATGGAGGTCTGCATCAGGCACAGCACTGCTTGCAGAAGGCTTCAAGTTTGAGTCCAGTAATGTGCACCTGTGCACGCACACACAAAATTTCTTGTAATCAAATATTCCACCACCGAGTGAAAGATTAATCTGCATCCTTTCTGAAATTCTCAGACATATTTTCATTGATGAACTTTAGTGCATTTTTGTTTAACCAAATATTTGCTACTGAAGTGTGTACCTGGAAAATGGCCCAGGCTACGAATGTCTAGGTGCAGTTCAATCCACTAAAACCTCTACATGTAACTGGATATCAATAACAGAAACAAAATTAATGCCCTTTATTTCTAACTGAGCAACACTGGAATGATCAGTGATATTAGCAATGATGTTTTAAAATGAAACAGTGTATCATAAACATTACTCCTTTATTTTCGAAATATGAGGATGAAATTGCTATGAATAGCTTGTTACCTAAACAGCAGAAGTGTTAGACATGGGTACCATTAAACACAATTACAGAACATGCAATAACTTGAGTGATCTGAAATAGAAAAATAAAATGCAACAAAATGATTACAGATTTTAATAGCAGTGATACATACCTTCTCCACTTCATCATCAAAATGATCTTCAGACTGTCTCTCAGTCTTATCACGTTCCATTAGTGTGGCACGCTTAGCAGCCAAATAAAGTGAGCGCTTCAGGCGCATGTAGAAAACATCTGTAATTGCTCTAACTGTGTAATCTGGTATAAATGAATGGCGCAACATGCTGTC